>NC_092739.1:9941967-10577545 GCF_047496795.1 Chiloscyllium punctatum
GTTAGCTTGCTCTCTCTCTCTCTCCATGGATGCCGTCTGATCTGCTGTGATCTCCAGCATTTGTTTTTAGTACAGATTCCAGCATCTGCAATAATTTGTTCCTACATTGCTTCAGAGGTTTTGTTCACTGCTTCAGAGACAGGTGAATCATTGTTAAGGACTCTCCTTGTGTAAATAAAAGGTGACCTGGCGACAAGATACCAGTCTGTGTGGAGTTGTCTAATCTATATTTAGTAAATTCTTATCACTTGAAATTGTTGGGCTAAGCTGCAGAAAATTGTTTGAGAAAATGACCTGCAATAAGAAAATCATGAAATTGGCACTGATTAGTGTAAAGAAGCAGAAGACAAAAGGTTTTATTAAAATGTAACATTGATATATGAAATACATTTTTGTTGTGCAACAGAAAATAATCTTAAAAGTGCAAAAATGGATATGATTTTCTTTAAGTTTGAGAAGCTATGAATCTCCAGTAGAAGAAGCAGAAAGGATATAAATTGTTCCTGTTTTAATAAAATGTAATTGTTCCAATGTAAAACGCGCTCAGAAGAAAGGGAAAATAATTCAAATGAAAAGAATTTTCTCCTCCTTGGAAGAATGCAGCATTTTACAGCATTTCAATGATTTATAATGCTTTGTAAATATTTTTGCAACAGAAATTGGAGGAACATCTAAAACATTTAGTTCTTCAACTTTAATAGATATTAAAGGAAATTTCTGAAAAGGAAAATAAGATAGAAGTAAAAACATCATGAATGATAAAAGATTATGAACAATTTATATTCATTGTACCACAGCTAAAACAATTGCAAGATAATCAAACTTGCTCAATAAATTGCAATATTTAACATAATTGAAGTGATTATACAATTTAGAACACTGACCCCCAAATTCAATGGCATCTACAAAAACTTAAAAACAATCCTTCAATATCTTTCAAAGTAAATAATTTAAAAATTGAGAACAGTTAAATACAATGACACTAGAGTAAGATATTATACATTCAAGACAATTTAATGCGATTGGATGTCTCGGTGATTAGCACTGCTGCCTCATAGTATTAGGGTCCCAAGTTCGATTCCAGTCTCGGGCAACTGTCTGTGTGGAGTTTGCATGCTCTCCCAGTGTCTGCTTGGATTTCCTCTGCGTGCTCCAGTTTTGTCCTAAGATCCAAAGGTGTGCAGGTTAGGTGAATTGGCCGTGCTAAGTTGCCCATAGTACTAGGTGTATTAGTCAGAGGGAAATGGGTCTGGGTAGGTCACTCTTCGGAGGGTCGGTGTGGACTGGTTGGGCCAAAGGGCCTGTTTCCTCACTGTAGGGAATCTGATCTAATCTTTGTGATAAACAAACACTTCAAACAGGGAATTAAACTGGATGGTATAGAAAAAACAATTCATGAGATCCAGGACTGTTTCAGAAATACACAGGAAGTCTGAAGTGAAAGAACAAGTGAACACATTACCGTATTCTGTAGGTCCAATAACAGATCATGTTTTAAGGTGCCAAGAGTGTTCGAGACGAGACATTTGTCAATATTGTGAGAGCATTTGACAATTACTTTACATTAGTGCCAGTCATATAACAAAGAGGACAAACCTTGTGAGGCACAATGATGGCATCTCTACCTCGTTGTCAGAAGATCTAGGTTCAACTCCCACCTGCCCTTAGGTGTGTCAAAACATGCCTGAACAGTTTGAATAAAATAAACATAATGAATAGAGTAAGGTTTAGAAGGAAAATAAAGCTTCCCGGAAAAGCTGTTAAAATTTTTTTTAGTGATTACAATGTCACTCATTTAAGACAGAATTGTTGCCAGAATTTACAATCCATTTATATTAGATTAGATTACTTACAGTGTGGAAACAGGCCCTCCTGGTGGGCGGCACGGTGGCACAGTGGTTAGCACTGCTGCCTCACAGCGCCAGAGACCCGGGTTCAATTCCCGCCTCAGGCGACTGACTGTGTGGAGTTTGCACGTTCTCCCTGTGTCTGCGTGGGTTTCCTCCGGGTGCTCCGGTTTCCTCCCACAGTCCAAAGATGTGCAGGTCAGGTGAATTGGTCATGCTAAATTGCCTGTAGTAAGGGGTAGATGTAGATGTTGGGGTATGGGTGGGTTACGCTTCGGCGGGGCGGTGTGGACTTGTTGGGCCGAAGGGCCTGTTTCCACACTGTAAGTAATCTAATCTAATCTATATCAGACAGGTTACAATTGAAAGAGGACCTCACATCAGAAAAGCTATTCAGGTTATGGTCAAAGTTGAAATATGAACACAGCATATGAGAATGCTGGGAATAGGATATCAACTGAGCTCAAGAAGACCATCAGATTTTGTCAATGTTCAAAGGTCCAAAAGCATTCAGTGTAATCATGGCCGATTGAACACTTAAAGTCTATACCCATTTCATCCCCATACCTCCTTACACCATTTGCAATCAGAAATCTATCAATGTCCACCTTAAACATACTCGTAGACTGAGCTTCCACATCCCCCCATGGTAGAGAATTCCAATAACCTTCTATGTATTTTTTTTCTCTCCTCAACTAAGACATAATCAGCATCCCCACCTTTTTTAAAAATCTATCCCAGTTCCAAACTCCTCAACCAAAAGAAGCATCTTATTAACACCTACACTTTTTTATCTTCATAAAACAAAGTTTATATACTTACTTGAGACAATTATATGTAAAAATAAACATTAAAAAAGCTTGGGGAAGATGTTGAATAAGTCAATTAATATTTGATGTGTTAACTAACATCATAGGATATAAACAAAAGAAGATACAAAGGCCTGAGAAGAGAATACCAGTTATTGTTCCAGACTCAGAATGTTTGTCCTAAAACAATGGGAATCAGGAGTTATATCTGGCATAAAGGAGAATGGTTGTGTTTTTTGATGGTCTGTCATCTCAGCTGCAGGACGTTGCTGCAGAAGTTCCGCAGGGTAGTGTCCTAGGCCCAACCACCTTCATCAATGACTTTCCCTCCAGCTTAAGGTCAGAAGTGGGATGTTTGCCGATAATTACACAATATTCAGCAGCGTTCACAACTCTTCAGATACTGCAGCAGTCCATGTCCAAATGCAGCAAGACCTGGACAGTATCCAAGTTTGAGCTGAAAACGTGTTGCTGGAAAAGCGCAGCAGGTCAGGCAGCATCCAAGGAACAGGAGAATCGACGTTTCGGGCATGAGCCCTTCTTCAGGAATGAGGGAAGTGTGTCCAGCAGGCTAAGATAAAAGGTAGGGAGGAGGGACTTGGGGGAGGGGTGTTGGAAATGTGATAGGTGGAAGGAGGTCAAGGTGAGGGTGATAGGTCGGAGTGGGGTGGGGGCGGAGAGGTCAGGAAGAAGATTGCAGGTTAGGAAGGCGGTGCTGAGTTCGAGGGATTTGACTGAGACAAGGTGGGCGCAGGGGAAATGAGGAAACTGGAGAAATCGGAGTTCATCCCTTATGGTTGGAGGGTTCCTAGGTGGAAGATGAGGCGCTCTTCCTCCAACCGTCGTGTTGCCATGGTCTGGCGATGGACGAGTCCAAGGACCTGCATGTCCTTGATGGAGTGGGAGGGGGAGTTGTAGTGTTGGGCTACGGGGTGGTTGGGTTGGTTGGTCCAAGTTTGGGCAAGCAACATTCGCACCACACAAAATGGCTGGCAATGACCATCTCCAATAGGACAGAATCTAACCATTATCCCTTGACACTCAGTAGTATTGCCATTACTGAAGTCTCTGCTATCAACATCCTGGGAGTTACAGGTGAGCAGAAACTGAACAGAATTAGCCATGTCAATACCGTGGTTACATGAGAGGGTCAGAGGGTAGGAAACCTGTTGTATGTAATTTCCCCCCCTAACTCCCTAAAGCCTGTCCACTATTAACAAGGCACAAGTAAGTGTGATTGAATATTCTCCATTGACTGGATGGATGCGGCTCCAACAGCTCTCAATGCCATCCAGGACCAGGCACCCACTTGAGTGGCACCATATCAACAAGTAACTACTTCTGCCACCCCAACTCTTGGCAGCAGCGGTGTGTACCATCTACAAGACACGTTGCAGAAATTCACCAAAAATCTGCAGGCAACACATTCCAAACCCACAACCGCTTCTGCCTAGAACAACAAGGATAGCAGATACATGGAAACACCACCACCTTCAAGCTCCCCTCCAAGATGCTCACCATCCTAACTTGGAAATATAATGCTGTTTATTCACTGTCACTGGGTCAAAATCCTGGAATTCCCTCCTTCAGGGCATTGTGGGTCAACCTGAAGGATAGGGACTGCAGCGGTTCAACTACCACTTTCACAAGGGCAATAAAACATGCTGGCCAGCCAGTGGTGTCCACATTCCACAAATTAATTTTTCAAAAACTGGCCAATGCTAGCATTCCCTCGGATCAAGAAACATAGGGGCAGAAGTCGGACTATCCAACGTGTTGTATAAGCAAACGTCTCTGAAAGAGTTGATGTGGAAGTTATGTTTGGCTGTGCTCAATCTGAAATGTCATGGACTGTTTAGATGGAGAATTAGACAGTCTAGCATGAGGCCACAATGGAGACTAATGTGTTCTCTTTGGTTCCTAATAATTTTAAGTAACTATGTCAAATGAAAGGAAGATTGGTGGTAACACTATATCTGAACCCCCAAGTAACCAGTACGACATAATGTTGGCATCCAATCAGTGCAAATAACATTCTTAATAGGCAGAGCCACTAGGGAGGCAATGGCTGCTTCTGGTCAATGTCCATTCCAACCTCATTTTGTTAGTGGATTTGAAGACACGAGTGAGAAATGGTGGGATGAGGTGTCATGAAGTGTGGGTCAAGGGGGAAGAGGTCAGGGGTGTCAACAGCAAGGGCAAGGGTGGATTGAAGCTCAGCCCCACTCCCAATGCCAGGTCCTTCTGGATGCCATCGAAATGGAGACACCCTCAGCATCCCACTGCCTCCCTCACCTGGAGGCCTGGAAGCAATCCAATATGGGTCTGGATCTCCTACTTGGCGCAGGGTAAGTCGCCTGGTGGCTCCTGGATTAAAACGAGTTGAGCCTATTGGATAGATAATCTTTGTCCACAGAAGTGTCTCAATTAGTGACAGGATGAGAAGGTTGATCATGCGTTTTCCTACCATGGACTTAAATCACTTAAATCAAGATGGAGGAAGGAGGACTACGGAGAGCTATGGAGGGCTATGAAGCCTGATGAAATAATCCCCACCTCAACATTAATTTCTAATGACAGTTCAATGATACTATATCAATATTCATAGTGACGACTTCACTTCATTCAATGGCCTTCAGCAGCCTATAATTACTATTGGCAATGTTATTGTATGTCAACATTATTGCAGAATCAATGGGCCAAGTCAATCGTGTCGAGGAGGCTCTTATCAAAGTCCTTCCAGTATATTGCAGATAGAGTGTGCTGTGCTTTGTTGGATGATGAGGTGATGTGACTAATGCTGAAAAGCTGTGGGAAATTGAATTAATCTTCTGAGAAGAAGGATGAGTTTGCTGAGCTGAGCGAAGATTTCCTTGTGGATGACAGAACTGAGCTACGTCAGGTGCTACAAGGTAAACAGGACCCAACTGGCACTCACTTCCAGGCGAGAGATCATCACAGACTGTCAAGTTGTCAGGCATGATGCCAGCATTTGGTTTGTGCCCTGGGTGAACTGCAACCTCACCTTCTTTCATTTGTTTTCTCTCTTTGCCAGCTGTCAGTAAAAGCTCATGTTCGGACTTGTTCTGATTGTCTGCCTGGATGTATGTTCCTTGTTGAACTCTGGCAGGATGTGGGTGTCCAGTGGATATTGGGGGTAACGGTGACTTAGAGAGGCTGTTGGAATGGAACGTAGCCTAAGGACAGTCAAAGTGTGTGACCTGGTCACCAAAAAGTGACTGAGGTGAGAAAATGGGGTTGTCTGGTGCGTGGAAATGTCAACCACCGTCACTATGTACGGTGGGCAGCGTGGCTTCGTGGCTATTGTGCTGTTACATTATTAAGGGGCACTACTGGATTGCCAATGTTTGCCCAGATGCACAGCTGCCTTTTAAATGTATGGGGGTGCATCAGACACTGGTCTTTTGGAGATATCCACTGAGTGGTGTGCTGGTCCAGGAACGATGGCTGGCCGAATGGAGCTAAAATTGGAAGTGAGGAATGCTATAGGAAGAGGGTAGGTAGTTAATGACACACATATGATGGTGGGAGAACTGCCTGATCTTGTCAGAGAATTCTTAAAAAGAAAACTGGACTTGACCCGGATTTTGCTAAAATAACGTAAGATTCTTTTAAAGTCGCAGAGAGGAGTTTGAGGTGGGGAAATTAGATGTTAATTTGGATTACACACCCAGAATTACTTTCAGAGTTGGATGCCAGTTTAAGGAATATAATCCTCTGAGTAGATAATTCTCTTGGTATCAGTGTCTAACAATCATCATTTGGCAACTGATATAAAGCAACTTAGTCTAACCAGAGATTCTGTTGCTGTCTGCAATGCTTTAATCTTTAATAAAATTGTTTTCCTTTTCATTTGACCTTGGATAACTAGAATAAGTTCAAAATAAGTCAAATTGGCCATGCTAAATTGCCCATAGTGTTAAGTGCATTAGTCAGGGGAGGGGAATGAGTGCGTTACTGTTCAGAGGGGCGGTAGGGACTTGTTGGGCCGAAGGGCCTTTTTCCATATTTTAGGGAATCTAATCTAATCTAAGTCATTATATAATACTTTTGAAAATCAGTCAGCACCCAAATACTCACAGGTCAGTTTTGTCGGCTTTCTGATTGAAGCAGTCCGTCTATACAACCGCCCTCTTTTTGTACTTCCCAAAAACAATTAATTACACAAACACCTGAAGAGAAATCCAAATCTTACAAGGACAGGATAGATGGAGGATTTGTCAAAACAGCTGGGGGCTTGCTCATGTTCATTACTTACTTTTTTGTAAACAAACAAGAAACAGGAGAGCTTTTCTTAACCTCACAAGGAAACCCTGTTTGCCTCCAACTTCGCTTCCCTCCAATCCCTTAACCATGGTGCCAGAAACTGATTCTTTCCTTCCCCAATGATGGTCTCTGGTCTCTCTTCCATTGTTATCCATTCTCCTGGTTCCCATCCATTGTTCTGCCACTGGACTAGGTTCTTCTCTTGTTGACACACCCATGCAAATGACAATGATTTTGGTCTCTATATACTATTTGTCAGATGCCTTATTTACATTACTCACACTTCCTGGTGAATGGGGCCTTAAGGAGTGTAGTGGAACAGAGGGACCTTGGAGTTCAGGTGCACAGTTCTCTGAAAGTGGAGTCCCAGGTAGACAGGGCAGTGAGGAAGGTTTTTGGCACACTGGCCTTCATCAGTCAGGGCACTGAGTATAGTAGTTGGGAAGTTATGTTGCAGTTAAACTTGGAGTACTGTGTTCAGTTTTGGTCACCTTGTTACAAGAAGGATGCTATTAAACTGGAATGAGTGCATAAGAAATCTACAAGGATGTTGCCAGGACTCAATGGTCTGAGTTATAGGGAGAGGGTGGACAAGCTAAGACCTTTTACTTTAGAGAACAGGAGATTGAGGGGGGATCTTATAAACGTGTATAGGCATTGATAGGGTGAATACACTCAGTCTTTTTCCCAAGGTTGTGGAATCAAGGACTAGAGGCCATCAGTTTAAGGTTAGAGAGGAAAGAATAAAAGGGAACCTGAAGGGCAGATTTTTTACACAAAGGGCAGTACACATATGGAATGAGCTGCCAGTGGAAGTGGTTGAGGCGGGTACATTAACAACATTTAAAAGGCATTTGGACAAATACATGGATAGGAAAGGTTTAGAAGGATATGGGCCAAGTGCAGGGAAATGGGGTTAGCATGGATGGACATTTTGGTTGGCACGGACCAGTTTGGGCCATAGGGCCTGTCTCCGTGCTGTCAGACTCTATGACTCTATTATTCAGAGGCTTCAGATCCTGCTGCTTTGACTGAAAGTGGAACTGCAATGAGAAAAAGACCTAGTTGACAACTACACTAGACAGAGGAGAAAGTGAGGACTGCAGATGCTAGAGATTAGAGTCGAGAGTGCGGTGCTAGAAAAGCACAGCAGGTCAGGCAGCATCTGAGGAGCAGGAGAATTGATGTTTCAGGCAAAAGTCCTCTCAACTACACTAGACATGTTGGGGCAAATACGCGATTTGTGAAGATGGTGGGAGGAATGTTCTACTGTGAATTCTAACAGTAAATGTTGTCAGGACTCCAAAAGCTGTACTATCAGAGTGAAAACTGGTTCCACACACAATGACCATATCAAGGTAATTTGGTCCACCTTTTGGAGATGCTGGTGTTGGACTGGGGTGTACAAAGTTAAAAATCACACAACACCAAGTTATAGTTTAATTGGAAGCCCACTAGCTTTTGGAGCGATGCTCCTTCATCAGGTGGTTGCTACTGCTTCCAATTAAACCTATTGGACTATAACCTGGTGTTGTGTGATTTTTAGCTTTGTTCCAATTTGCACTCAAGCAATCCTTTTTGCTGTTAAGAATAATGGCTCTAATTCTGACAAGTGTTGATGGTACTATGCGCTTGGATGATAACCACAATAAATGTATTGATTCTACTACTTTGGTCAGAAGAGAAAAATCTTCCTTAACTCAGGTTAGGGTGGATTCAGCTCCAAGTCTTAAAGCTAAAAGACCATTAAGTTGGACCTTAGAGTTTAATTTTGATGGATGTTTGTCATCTTACTCTAATTGCATCTTGTCAGAGAAATCGAAGGAATTCAGACAGGAGAAACACAGGAATTAGTTGTATCAGGATTAACTGATGTACTACGGTATTGATCCACAGTTACCTCTTTAGGGAGTAATTTGTCCTCAGGAATTCATCTTCAGTTTGCATGAATTTGGACACCAACATCAACAAGTTTCTTGGTGAAAGAGAAAGAAAAAAATCAAAAGAGTCTGCATTGTTCCAATGTGACCATAAACAAACATTTGAAATGTATTACATGATTTCCGGGTCCAATTAATTAATCATAAAGTCAAATCTTTCTATCCTATCATTTTAGAAAAACAAAGATTTGTTTAACTTGGCCTATGGCAAGAAGTTGGGCACAAAACTATTACAGTCATTTTCTTCATTGTTCCAAGATAATTTTATCCTGGATAGTAGATTTTGATAAGAGGATGCTCTGATCCAGTGGCGTTGAAGCTAAAATGTATAAAGTCAAAAATGTACAAATGGCAATATATCTGAGTCATAGTTCAGCGTGAAAACCTGGGCATGAAGAGAAACTGGTTTCTCTTGTGTATTTTTATGTTAAATTTTGTTTCTTTCACAAATGGAAGTCCCTTCTGAACTCATAAAATAGCCGAAGCTGATCACATGATCATATTGCCAGAAGCTACTGAACCTCCTGCATTGTATAAACATTCCAACTAAAGTTGACACAAAGGAATTAGTGATGAGTTAGCTATTTCCAGCCAATGCTTGTCAACATCATAACCCATTATGTTAAAATGGGCACTAATGTTTTGACAATTTCCTTTTGCAGGGGGAGGGGGAGGCAGGAAAGGCAAAACCAAGATTGTTAGTTTAATAATGTTCTAATTAACCTCCTGAGATGGGTTCTCAGTAGTTGAAATTATGCCCCTATTACAATATTGCAATCTGACCTTGTTGAATTAGGAAGTATAGAATCTAGGATTCTAAGTCAGTTGCTGTTTGACCTCCAGAAGATGAGCAGGAATCCAGATTAAATTCGTTGCCTGCCTCAGACTTTCCACCTCTATCTACAAGAAGGAAAACTACACTTTACCTGCAAGAGGAAAACCTGCTCGAGCCAGCTGACAGTAATCAACATTGAAGTTTTAACTCACATGAACTGAATGTTAATACCACTGGATTTACCAAAACCTTTAACTTATAACCTATCCCAGCTCTTGCCCTGTTACCCACATCTTGAATGTTTCGTTATTAATTCCTTTCTTGGATTTAATCTTAAAGGATTTTTGGCTGTGGGATTTATTTCAAACATTGGAATCCAAAGAGTCAGGATCTGGGATGAAAATGAAAAGGGAAACAATTTGGAAGAAGAAAAAGGTTATGATTACTTAATTGGCAAATGGAGTGAGGTAAAGCTGAAGGTATGAACTATTATCATGATGGATTCAGGGCTATGTGATATAGGCTGAGGGCTGAATGTTGGTGAGAACACAAGGGATAACGCTCCTGATTTCCTCTGAAATAGTGCGAAAGGAAGAGAGCCTCAGGAAGTCTCATCTTGAAAGGAAGGATCTTTTTAGTCATGAACTGCTATGTCAACCTAAATTGTTGTACTTCAGTTCAATAGCAGGACTTAACTCACAATTCTCTGACTCAGAGTACAACCAACTGACTCATGGTTGACATCATTGATTGTTGATGTTCAAATTTTTGGATGGGGGTTTGAAACCACAATCTTCTGACTCAGCAATAAGGGTGTGATCTGTCAAATAACAGAGGACTTGTTTGCAGTTGAGCAGATTATGCTCTGATTGTTCTTCAGTGATGACAGAACAAACTACATATTGAGGAAATCTGTTTTTTTTTAATTAACTTCTGTTCTGTAAAATGTTGCTGACAGAGATTGCCTGGCCATAGGCAGATACAATGTGCTTCCCTTGTTACCATTGACAATCTGGAGTGATATGTCATCCTCATTGTTCAACCATCCTTCCTGATGAAGGGCTTATATCTGAAACATCGACTCTCCTGCTCCTCGGATGCTGCTTGACTTGCTGTGCTTTTCCAGCACCATACTCTTGACTCATTGGTCAACCTCAACTGAACATGATTTGGTTTATTATTGTCACATATACCGAGATAGAGTGAAAAGTTTTGTCTTGCATGCAGTCCTGGCACATCCTACCATGTAAAGTGGATTAGGGTGATAAAACAATGTTATGGCTGCAGAGGAGGTGCACAGAGAGCGAGACCAACATTAAATTTAAAAATTGAGAGGTCCATTCAGAAGACTAACAACAGTGGGGAAGAAGCTGTCCCCGAATCTGTTGGTATGCGTGTAAAGCTTTGGCATCTTCTGCCTGTTGGAAGAGATTGGAAGCGGTTATAACCAGGGTGGGAGGGGTCTTTGATTATGTTAGGTGAAAGTGAGGACTGCAGATACTGGAGATTAGTGTTGAGAGTGGGGTGCTGGAAAAGCACAGCAGGTCAGACAGCATCCGAGGAGCAGGTGACCGAACATTGATTCTCCTGCTCCTCTTTGATTATATTGGCTGCCTTCCTGGGGCAGTGAGAAATATAGATGGACTCAATGGATGGAAGGTTGGTTTGCATGACGGTCTGGGCTGTGTTCACAACTCTCTGTAGTTTCTTGTGGTCCTGGGAAGAGCAGTTGCCTTACCAAGCCATGATGCATCCAGATGGAATGGTTTTGATGAGGCATGACTGAAAATTGGTAAGAGTCTTTATGGACACGCTGAATTCCCTTAGCCTCCTGTGGAAGTAGAGCCATAGCTGTGGTTTCTTGAACGTTGCGTTGATGTGGGTAGACCAGGGCACTCCTAGGAACTTGACATTTTCGACCATCTCCACCCCAGCACCATTGATGTAGACGGGGCATAAAAACATTGAATTGGAAATAAGAAACAATATCCCTGCAAAACTCATACCATTCAATGCACACTTAGTTCTTTTTGTCATTAGATTTGTCTATTAAATAAAGTTAATATTTGGATCGGTGCCAAAGATACAATAGAAAAGAAAGCCTCTTTTGAAAATAATTATATTGAAAGCAATGAACCTAACACAGAACCTGAAAGTAAATGGAAGGAAGGAACTAAGCCAAATTAACCACTAGAAGGCAGCAGTCATCCATAAGTTAATTCAAACCAGTTTTTTCAGGAACAATGTTAGTAAAAATACTTCTACACACAAAAGTAGTTAGATTTTTCTTCCAAAATTGGTATTTGAGGCTGGATCAATTAGGACATATGTTATATATGTCACTCGAAGAAGTGTTACATGAACAAACTCCACCTCCCCCTACTATCTATTGCAATGTGTGGAGGATGTTCGGTGAAAAGTAGGTAGATTTCTTTATTTTACTTTTCAATGTTGTATAAAGCGTATCTTTGAGATATTTTCTTTTTACTTTTACCATTTACTCAGTGTGTTAATAGAGACATGTCAAAATTACAGCACAGAAGGAGGCCATTTGAGTTCTGAGTTATTTATTTTCACATATATCTAGAATGATAGACTGAAAAGTGTATTGTCACACAATCTGGCCCCATTTTGAGGTTCAAAAAGAATAAAAAGTAATTACATAAGCAGAGTTCATTTGATCCATTGTGTCCAGGAAAGATCTATTTAACCTAATCTCTTCATTAATATCCTTTATGTTATAGTTGTCCAAATACATATCCCAGTAGCTTAATGTGTGTTTTGAGTTTTCTTTTAAAATACTTTAAACAAATTTGGCAATTGTTTACATCCATAAACTCATCATCTTCTATCAGAAATATTATTTCATCTCACAGTCGAAATAAACATTAATTTCAAATCATTCATTAGTAGCAAAATGCCAGAGAGCATTTGCAATAAGTATGAAGTGAATTATGTCACTTTTTTTGTTGAAGTGATATTAATGTTATCAAGGACATCAATTAAAATAAGGAATATCTGTCTGAAGCTGAATGGAATCTGATGGATAAACTGGTAACAGTTAATGCTGGAACAGGCAATGAGAAATATGAGCCTTGGGAAATATTAATGAAAGATTATTAAATTTTTACTGAGTTCGAGGGAAAAAGGTACCACAGAAAAGGGTACTAAAAATTGATCGCTCAAGGGTAAATGTTTGACGGAGAATTATAGTTACGCAGTTCCTTAATGGTATAATTACTGCCATGGAACTTAAAATAAACCCCATTGTTGTCTGTTTTTTGTTTCAAATTTGTTTCAACGAAATAGTGAGATTCGGAGGAAATGCTCCACCATTGTTAAGAATCACAAAAGCAAGCTGGTGAAAAATCCACACAGGTAAATGGTTTGTTTGCCATAGAGTGTGCATTCCATCAGGATGTGATTAACTTACCAAATCTCAGAAAGAATAGCCACACACTCAAGAGGTAAGTGGAGATGTTATCCATGCATGTAACTGGCTTAAATCTTGTAACCTATTAGCACATAACACATGTGTGTTTGACCAGTGAGATCATCCCATCCTTGAAGAGTAGACTTGTAGGGTATTCACATCTGTTTATCAATGATCAACAATGTGTAGGAATGACTGCCAATCTCTATTACTTCCTTCTACCTTCTCCAGACTATAATGTCAGCACCAAATTTGAAACTACTATCGACCAGCCTATCATTGACCTTAACCTGCTGTAAGACCATAAGGCGATAACAGGAGACATAGGCCATTCTGCCCATCAACTCTGCTCCACCATTCAGTGAGATCATAGATGGTCTGATAATCCTCAACTCCACTTTCCTGCCTTATCCTCATAACCCTTGATTCCCTTACTAGTTAAAAAATCTGCCTGTCTCATCCATTAATATACTTCAATATCTAACCATGACAGTGCTCTGCAGTAAAGGATTCCACATATTCTCAACCATTTCCCTTCATCACTGTCTTAAATGTGCAACTCTTTATTCTGTGAATATGCCCTTTAATTCTAGACTTTCCAGGAAGGGGAATAACTTTTAGAATCTTGCGTGTTTATTAAAGGTCGCTTCTCATTCATTTATGTTCCAATGGGTATAGGCCCAATCTTCTCAACCTCTCCTCATAAGACAATCCCTACCTACCTCATCATCTAGTGAACCTTCCCTGGACTGCTTCCAATGACAGTATATCTTTCCTTTGATAAGGAATCCAGAACTGTTTGCAGTATTCCAGCTGTAATCTGTCTGGTGCTTTGTATAGTTTTAGCAAAACCTTCCTACTTGTATATTCCATTCTCTCTGAAATAAAGGGCAACATTCTATTTGCTTCCATATTATCCATTGACCTTTGATGTTAGCTCTTGATGATTCATGAATGAGGACTCCCAAATCTCTCTATTTTTCTCTCTTTATCCATTTAAACGATATTTAGCTCTTCAGTTCACCCTGCCAAACTGCACAACCTCACATTATCCACATTATATTCCATCTGCCAAGGGTTTGTGTGTTTTAACCTGCCCATAACCCTCTGCTGACTCTTTGTGTTACCTTCACCACTTGTCTTCCACCTATTTTTGTCTCATCAACAAACTTGGCCTGAAACGTCGATTCTCCTGTTCCTTGGATGCTGCCTGACCTGCTGCGCTTTTCCAGCAACACATTTTCAGCTATAGTCTATTCACTTTACACATCCAAGGCGTAAATTATTGTTGTAAATAATTGTGGACACAGCACTGACTCCTTTGTAGCACACCAGTAGTTAAAGTTTGTCAACCTGAGTATACCACAACCCCACTTATCCCAACTGTTTGCATTCTATTAGTTAGCTAATCCTCTATCCATGTTAATTTATGGCTGCCAAAACCATGTTTTCTTTCCCCCCATCATAATTCTAATAAATTACATCCATTCCTTTCTCCTTTATCTCTCCTGCTTGTTACTTCCTCAAAGAATTCTAGTAAATTGTTCAGGCATGATTTCCTCTACAGGAAGCCATGTTGACTTTGCTCGATCATATTAAACATTTCTAAATGTTCTGCTATTATATTCTTTAAGATAGACACTAAGGTTTTCCCAGTTGTAGACATTAAGCTAACAGGTTTGCAGTTACCTTTTATTGTCTCCTCTTCTTAAATAAAGGCATTTCATTGGCAGTTTTCCAATGTTCCAAGATTTTTCCAGCAACTAAGGATTTCTAGAAGATGACTACCAGTCCATCCACTACGTCCATAGTTACTTCTTTTAATATCCCAGGATGCATCACCTCACATCCAGGGGAGTTAGCCCCATTTGATTCCCTGTCACATTTTTCTCTAGCGATAGTCATTGTTTTGATTTTCCTTCCTCCGTTTGGCCCTTGAATATTTAGCAATGTTGTATGAAAGGTTCTCACCACAATAATCTCGGTGAAAGATACATCAGATAGATTTGCTGCCATCCTCCTTATAGTCTGGGATCTCCACGGACTACACTTGGTCTAATGTGGTAAAGGAAAATCAGTTGGTAACAACACAAAGGTGTTGTCTGAAGCAAATTGTGATATATTACATTATATCAGTCATCTATAAATTACATTGATACAAGTAGCTCCCCTATAACGTGGTGGTTGCGTTCCCATGCGATACCGCGTTAGAGAAAATCTTGCCATATAAATAAGGGGGCCCAAGGGAAAAACAGGATTAGGGCGAACCGTTAAATATCAGTAAAAATTGAAACAAAAATAGTAGTTAGTGTAACACAACTGATAGGACAGTCTAAATAAATCATTAAATCGTACTTTTTAATAAAATAATACAGTAAATGTAACACTTTTAACACTAAAGGCATTGACTACAGCCCTGTACCTTCCATGATGCTCTTCACCAGAAAGTGAGTGAGTTGACTGACCATGTGATGCTGACACAGAACTCCAGCCCTCCTCACGGTTCTCCCCCTGGCTTGAAATAAAGTGCCTTCGAAATGTAGATTACAATTCCAAGTTTCAAGCTGAGTTTCAAGGCTTGCCGAGCTGATTGCATTCCTGGTTTAGCTGACCCCACTGAGGGTGCGTTTTTCAGACAGAGGATCCTGAGGCCGGGTTTTGCTGTTCAGCTAGTGCCGGGGATGGAATTGCGTCACAGCGAATGGAAGTTCACCTTATTAAAAAAAAGTACACAATTCACAAATTGCAAGGCAGCCAAGGGCGGCATGGTGGCTCGGTGGTTAGCACTGCTGCTTTTCAGCACCAGGGTCCCAGGTTCAATTCCAGCCTCGGGTGACTGTGGAATTTGCACATTCTTCCCCCTGTCTGTGTGTGTTTCCTCCCACAATTCAAAGATGTGCAGGTTAGGTGAATTGGCCATGCTAAATTGCCCATAGTGTTAGGAGGGAAATGGTTCTGGGTGGGTTACTCGTCGGGGTGGACTGGTTGGGCCGAAAGGCCTGTTTCCACACTGTAAGGAATCTAATCAAATTGCATTTAATAAATGCACATTTTAGGGGAAACTACCAATAAGTTAGGTACTGTCACTAAATCAACGATAGAGGCCGAGGTGAAATGATTATATCTATCAAAACCCACAGCAGCTCTTCCATCAAATTCCATGAGACATCATGATTTTACACAGTGTTTAATGCACTCCTTAAAATTAAACCTTTCCACAATGTAACACCTTATACAACATAAATAACAGCAAAAAATTGTGGATGCTGGAAATTTGAAGTAAAAACAGAAAACCCTGGAGAAGCTCTACAGATCCGGCAGTATCTGTTGAGAGAAAAACAGTCAATGTTTCAAGACTAGCAAAACTCTTTAAGAACCTTTAATGACATTCCTCTGAATTTTCCGATTTGAATGGAGAATTTTGGAGGGTTCCAAGTCTAAACAAATTGCCTAGTGGAAACTTCCTGGTCAATTCTTTTGGAGTCTGCTAAGTTGGGGCCTCGAGACAAAAAAGACTGCGGATGCTGGAATCCAAGGTAGACAAGCAGGAGGCTGGGAGAATACAGCAGGCCAGGCAGCATCAGGAGGTGGAAAAATCAATGTTTCATATGTAACCCTTCTTCAGGACTGGGGGTGGGTGTGTGGGGAGCTGCAGATAAAGGGGAGGGGGAGGTGGTTGGGTGGTGGTGGGGAAACGGGTGGTGAAGTAGGGATAGGTGAACACAGGTAGAGGGTACGACCTGGTTGGTCGATGGGTGGAATGGATCTGATTGGTAGCTGGAAGGAAGGGTCGATCAGAGGGATGGAAGGGACGAGGAGGGGATGGGAAGGGAGATTATTTGAAATTGGATTCCATAGGGTCAAGACAATTCTTGGTAAGATAAGATAATTCTTATCTATGCTGGCATGGTGATTGTCTGGCCATTGGAACATCAGAGCCACAGTTTATGAAAGATACCAGGCTGTTGATGGCTGTTACCCCAAGTTGTTTAGCAAAAACATAACAGTGTGTCCTTAGGAGAAGTAACAACTGGCCATGTGGGGGAGGAGGGAAATAGGAAATGGCTATTTTGTGAGCAGTTATCCCATGCTCAATGGCTAACAGGTATTCAGACAAATCCTTGGCACAGCACAGAAGGCCAGCCCCCAAAACAGAGTAAAGCAACAAGCGCTCAGACCTTGTCAGGGCAGTGTTTGTCAAAAGGATGGATGATGGACCAGAAGAGATTGGCAAAGACCCAGGGAACAGTTCCCTGACTAGAGTGCAGGATGCTACCTTCCCAACTTTAATGAGATTGACACACTCTTTTCCAACTGTTTGTCCTCTAGGATCAGTGAACCATCCTCAATAGTCACAGGTTGCAAACGTTTTTGTCCCATAACATCTAAGTGACTGTTTCTTGACAGGCTTAACAACTCTGAGAATTCCTTACAAATGGTTGACTGCTTATATTAGATAACTGTGATCATGTACCCCAAAGTCTCACAGTAAAGGTATACATAATTATATTTACCACTACCTCTATACTATTTACAGTATTTTGAATTTGTTTGAATAGAGCTATTCTTGCAACCTTTCTTCCTCCCAAACATTATCCCCTAATAATATGGTTTCTGATTACCTTCTCACATTTTGTAATGTTCTAAAGTATTTTCTTTTCCAAATTACAGCATGCAGTGGCACCTATCCCTCACCATTGCAAAATATTGATTTTCCATCTTCTCTACTTTCCCCATCATTAAGATTGGCTTCATTTGTTCTGCTCACACATTGAAATCCTTCTACATCTGACTTTTCTCCTCTCCAGTCTGAGCACAGTTCATCTGCGCAAAATCTTTCATTGTTGCCACCATCTGATCGTAGAACTTCTGATATTTTTAAGGGCGCAGAGCTTGAGAAAGAGGAATAGTTTTTAGTTGTCAGAGGACATGTCTAATTCCATAGGCTATATTATTGTATAGCTGTTTGCATGTATGGGTGATTGCTCACGTATTAATTGGCTCATTGACCATTTTAGAGCGACTTGGTTTGATTTCCTTTCTCTATCTCTTCGCCTGTAACTCATATTTCAATGCAGGAAGGATATAAACCTTTAATCAGCTGAAACTAAAATCTAGAGAATGTATTGAGGTTATATTATCAGAATGCAATAATCTACCTGTACAACGCCATACTCTTTCCTAATGTATTTGATTTAGTTTGGGCCAGTTTAATGATTTAAGAACCTAGCTAATATAAGGTATTCCCATTTTCTGCACTGATGGCCCAGTATATACTTTGTTATCCTGTGAGTACAGATGATGCTATCTCTAAAACTTAAGCAATTACTTCCAATTCTCAGTCCTTCGCCTTTGTCATTACGTTGAGACAGTCTGTGGTCCCATCATATCCATGATAAAATAGTCATGTTAGTTACATGGATGACCAGCAGAATTGTCAAACTAGCTGTGGTCACAAAGTCTCTTGGAAGCATCATTGGTTCTAGAGTTCATCCTCAAGAAGAAATTAAAGCAGGTCTGTGGATCCCAAGGGATGGACTATCGGGATAGACAGCTGCAATGAAATCAAGTGTAGCATTAGATCTTACCCAGTTTTTAACTGATTCATTTCGGCAAGATTTGTGGAGCTCTCTTCTTGGGATTGTGATATGTAAATTTGATATGTAAATTTTGAACATGTGTACAAATGTATGAGTTCGGAGCAGAAGGCAAGCTATTTGACCCCACAAGCACATTCTTCCATTCAATAAGACCAAAGCTGATCTTTTAATGTTCCAAATTCCAATTTCCCATCTACCCTTCATAACCTTAAGTTCTTGTAAGGTAAGGGAATCAATCAACATCCTATTTAAGAATATCCAATCTCCCCCGCCTCCACCTCCTTCTGAAGTAGAGCGTTCTAAATTCAGATAATTCCCCTGAGGGACAACAAAAGGGTTAGCCTTAATTTTAAACACTGACTCTTAGTTGGACTCACCCAGAACAGTAACAATCATTCTAACATCCAAATAGAACCACATACATTGTTCGTGTAGCTCTGATCCAGTAAAGGTGTCACCACCCAGTGCGGTTTCTGCTATCTGCGGTCCTACTCTCGAGATTTGCACTGTACCACAATAAGTTATGTCTTCTTGACTTCCTGTCAGTGTAAATTGAAAATTTATTGATCAATCTTTTTAATGTGGAAAGTTGCTGTTTCATGATTTTTAAGCTAGTGCAGCGTTGGACCTAAGCTATCAGAGCTGTTTTATCTAGCGTGTTTTTTTTTCAAAAAGGTTGGGACAGTGGCCAGTCATGTTGGTTTTCTTTTCAATGTTGGAGAGAGGGAGAGTAGTCACTGTGCTTCAGTAGATATCTGCAGCCTTTAAGCTCATTGCTTTTATAACTTTAGCCAGTTTTTACTAACAAGTAAAGCATTCTTAGAATACCAAATAAATTAGCCCATTGACAGATCTATACATCTGTCTGTGGTCACAGAAACCGATACTTCTGTTTTTCCAAACTCTCTGATGTCCAAAACTGTTGTACAGTTGGGTTTCAATTCATTTTCCTTTTATCTATCACCACGATATTGGCATTTTGTTTAAAGACAGCTGTCACTCCAATTGTTTCATAGTGAATCATGATTCACTACTTTGTTGGATCACTGCTGGCTGATTTCCGAATACGCAGTATTTAATTTTCAAACTGTCTCCAGAGCTAGTCTCAAAATGACATTTTGCTGGCCATGTGAGCTTCCTATAACAACCAAACGACAGAACTGGTTAAGTCACTAAAGCTCTTAGTTGTCAAACTACCAATGGATTCTCATTTCTGGGTAAATTGATGTTGCTGTTGGCATGTTCCCTTGGATGCCTTGTTCAACTCATCACCTCACATACATAAAAAAAAAGGGCTGCTTTTCCAAAACTGAATTAATAGTGACCTAGATAACAGGACAGATAACAAACGCTAATACAACTCAGTCAAATTCTGATTTTCTTGCAACTTGAGCTGAGGTTGTAGCAGTAAATTAGAACAGGCTTGAACATTTTTTTGGCAACATTCCTTGTTCTACTTGCATATTTAATTAAAAAGTTTGTAAGCCATGTTTCTTACAATGTAATCACAATAATTCAAAACCCCTTAATGAAATGACCTCGAACAAGAGTGTAATTATTTACTGGCTGTCATAAAGAAATTGCTTTGGAGAGAAGGGACCAGAGGGATTGGCTCAGTTCCATTCAACTTGAGCTGTGAGAAAAGCATGCGGCTGGGAATAAGACTGTCTGGCCAAACGCCAGATTCTTTGAATCCAGCATCATTGTGCTGTTGTGTCTTGTGCAAGTATTTGGTTTTCTCCATGATAGGGTTTTACATTTACTCTCTGCACAGTTGGGTCTAGGAGTATGCATGAAGGGGCTGGACATTGCGCTGTATGGATTTACTGGGAGCAGCTTCATAACGAGTTAGTGACATGTTCCAGCAGCCATCAAGTTTGACTTTGTTTCGAAATAACACTACGTTAAATTAAGTCCAAATAAAGTACAGAGAGCATTGTGGTTCACCCCACGATAACTGGGATAAAGAGCACGAGCCTTGTCCATTTTATCTAGGATCCCGAAACAAAAGCTGATCAACTTGATATTCATTTTCCTGAAGTCTGTAACACTCAGATTCCAGTCTGACAATGTCTGCTATTTTCAACTGGATGCCTCTCACCCATCAAAACACTGCAATGATGAAATCACTCAGCACATCTGTATTTGGATGGTCTGGCAATTGTTTTTGTGGGCACTATGCATGGAAGGTACAAAGTATTTGTTGTCCCCACCCCATGTTTCATGTGGGCAGCACGGTGGCACAGTGGTTAGCATTGCTGCCTCACAGTGCTGGAGACCCGGGTTCAATTCCCACCTCAGGTGACTGACTGTGTGGAGTTTGCATGTTCTCCCCATGTCTGCGTGGGTTTCCTCCCACAGTCCAAAGATGTGCAGGTCAGGTAAATTGGCCAGGCTAAATTGCCCGTAGTGTTAGGTAAGGGGTAAATGTAGGGGTATGGGTGGGTTGCGCTTCGGCGGGGCGGTGTGGACTTGTTGGGCCGAAGGGCCTGTAAGTAATCTAACCTAAACTAGAGAGTTGTGCAGTCTATGTCCTCCAAGAAAGTCAATTGTGCATCAATTTTTTTTTGATGCTGCACATTTATTCCCAGTTTCTTTCCTTCTTGAGTTGATGCAAACAACTTATTCCCATAGTCTGCTGCATCTGAATGAAAAAGCATTGAAGATGTTATGACTTGGTGAATCACAATCCATCTTGTTCACTGTGCTGGAAAACTGTGAGCGCCAAGTGTCAGCAACATCAATACCAACACCTTCAGCCAAGACAAATAAAAGACAATCAGTTTTACCAGAAACATGAAAATGTTTTGTTCAGTATCCTTCAGAGTGAGCGTTTATGTAACAAATTTGCCAAAAAAGAAAACAGCCAAGTCCTACCTAATTCACCTTCTACCAACGTGGAATCTCATGACACTGGAGTTACTGATGCTTTAATAGCAAACTTTTTTTCCCACTCAGTAGTCCATGACAGACTTGGAAATGCCATGTGCAGAGGCTAAAAGTATACTGAGATATGAGATTTGAGTAGTTAATCATTCGGCAAAGTGACCTGACAGCAAATATGAGACTGTCAAGAGAGGACATATCTATACAGGAGAAAATAATTTGTTGTTTTAGTAATATGAAATGTTAGTGGTGTATTTTTCAAAATGAATAAAGTTTCTATTTTATCATTATGTTACAATTGTTGAAAATGTGTTGCTGGAAAAGCGCAGATTTCGGGCACGAGCCCTTCTTCAGGAATCCAGCAAGTTACAATTGTTCCTTTGTTCTGTATCATGGAACGAATAGGAGCCTTATGTAACTGTTCAAAGAATTTTGAAAGAAAAATCAGATGTTTAATTCGTTGCTTTTAAAAAAAGGTAAACCTTTATAGAGGGGATCCTTTTTAAGAGAGAGAGAGAGACTACTGATTTACATTAATAAATGAAGCTGTTGACACCATTAGCGTATGCTATACCCAAATCTCGACAATTCTTTCTGATGTTCTGTTGATTATTTGCCTTATGTATGCTTTGCCAGATACTAATTTGTAATTCAATAGATTATTTATTTATTATTTTAGTTGTAAGCGTGTGGCATTCATCAATGAACATGCTTGGGATTCTGACCAGCTCAACAAAAAATAAAAGCTTTTTATCCTATCAAGGGACTGAAATGGTATTGAATGTAGATTTGGATTTTATTTATTATTTACACCTTCTATCAAGAGAATTATTTTGGATTTTAGCCAAGTTACGTAATACAAAGTAGGTTATTCATTTCCTATGAACAGACTCAAAAAGTTAACTCTGCTTTCTTCCCACATTTGCTGCCAGAACTGTTGAGTTTCTCCATCAATTTCTGTTTTCATTAGGATGTTTTTTCACCTTTTTCCTAAAATTATGACAAAGCAATGATGTGAATATCACTGACGGAAAATGTTAAAATCAAAGTACAATGGCAGAGGGTGCTGTATGAGTATTGGTGTCAATAAAGTGTGGAGCTGGAAAAGCACAGCAGGACAGGCAGCACTAAGGAGCAGGAGAGTCGATGTTTCGGGCATAGTTCTTCATCAGGATTGAGTGAATATGCTCAAAACATCGACTCTCTTGCTCCTTGGATGCTGCCTGACCTGCTGCGCTTTTTCCAGCACCACACTTTATTGGCTCTGGATCCCAGGTGACCTGACTTTACGAATTAGTCTACTGTGCGGAGTCTTGTTGAAGGTTTTACTGAAGTCCAAGTAATCAACATCTAATGCTCTGCCCTCATGAACTTTTTTTGGCACCTTGCTCAATAAAGTTAATCGAGTCTTTTTTTGAGAAGGTTTGTAGCTCAGGTTGAGGTTCTGGATGTAGGTTTGCTCGCTGAGGTGGAAGGTTCATTTTCAGAAGTTTTGTCACCATACTAGGTAACATCTTCAGTGAACCTCCGGATGAAGTCAATGTGTTTGTTGATAGAGTTCTGGTTTGAATGCCATGCTTCTAGGAATTCTCGTGCATGTCCCTGTTTGGCTTGTCCTAGGGTGGATGCGTTGTCCCAGTCGAAGTGGTGCCCTTCCTTATCAACAAACACATTGATTTGGACCCCATTTACCACCCCCTGAGAAAAAGAACAGGAAATGACATCACCACAGGAAATGACATCACCAACCCAAGGAAACCCAAACATATAAATAGAAAGCAGGAAACTCCAGCAGTGCTTCGACTGGAGGTTCATCAAAGATGTTACCTGGTATGGTGATGAAACGTGTGAAAATGAACCTTCCTGCTCAGCGAGCAAACCTACATCCAAAGTTAATCGAGTTTGTGAGACACAATTTTCCTTGCATAAAACCATGCTAATTGTTCCTAATCAGTTTTTGCCTCTCCAAATCACCTTCAACAGCTCACCCACAACCAAAGTCAGACTCACAGGTCTCTTATTCCCTGGCTTCTCCTGACAACCCTTCTTGAACAAAGGTACAGTTTAGCCACGATAAAGACAGAATGGAATGGGATGATTAGGTGCAGCCTTTTGGGCACCAGCTGATTTGGCGCCAGCCCATTTGGCGATGGATGTTTTGGCACTAGAAAAAAAACGTTGATTGATAGAGGAGTTTGTCTTCCATTTCCTCATCTGTTCTGATGACCAATATATGTATCTTCAAACCAGTTGAGTAAATCTTGAATTTCTTGCAGCAGTTCGGTTGCTAGAGCATCCAGATGTTCATCGCTTTTGTTCAAAGGTACAAAGGCAAGGGCAATACTCATTCTAGCTTTTAACCCAAAATCAGGATCAGTGTTATACAAACTAGTGAACCCCAATCTAGCGAAATGTTTTTGCATATTTTGAGCTAAATGAAAAAAAAATCCTTTTATTTGAAACATCAGGGAATATGTCCTTCGTAGCAGCCTGTTCAAAATCACAGACGATTGAAGTGGGTTTCAAATTGGGCTCCATTTCTTTCAATAACTCGAGCGTTCTCACATATGTGGTGTGTTGTTTGTTGGGCAAAAGAGCATACACGATAGGGTGAACACCTCTGTGTTTTTTTTGCCAGAATTACATAAATCTGAGAAAAGAGGCCGGGAGCAATACTGAATGTGCCATTGGCAAACCACAGTTCAGATGTCACCAAGTGTTGGAGCCAGCTCTGTCTTCCGAAGATTAATATCCAGTCGGGACATGGTCCATTACCACACAGTAAAACATTTTCTTCCACACCTGGTTGAGGGACATATATTCTGTAGCACTCTGGCCACAAATAATTGTTGCAAATCAGTTGGATTGGTGGGGGTGTTCGTCACTGAATGGCGCTTTCTGTGTATTATTTTCCTCAAAGCAGACATATTAGGAATGACGGCTAGACTAGCTCGGGATACGCCTGTCAAACATTCATTAACAACTACAGTCGGTGACTCAAGAGTCTCCTCTGCTCTCTTTTTTATTTTAGTTTTCACAAGTGTAACCTGTAATTGTGCAGCAGAAGCTTCATGCGAATGGCTGTTCAGCTCCCTCACCACCTCTCCAGCTCTAGTATGGAGCCATGCTTTGCACCGATGTTTTTGCTCACAACGCCCAAATTTCAAGTCACTGTCAACTTTGCTTGTTTTGTCAAAGACGTAGACTAATCCACTATGCGCAAATTTTTCTTTACCACGTTTTTACCAATACCTCCTCAGCCATCATATGGATAAAACAATTTTAAAAATATAAAAAGATGGCAAAAGAACAAAACACTTGTGGCAGCGCATCCGCAGTTAACTCAACTGAGGCTAAGGACTAACTGTAGCCTGAGCAAACAGCTAAACGAGGAGAGAGCTAGTTTTCCTGTTTCCAAATATGTACTAGCTCAATTTATACAAAGGAAGTGCAAACAGCAACATACCTATTGGTCTTTTCGAGGTTGCATGTTCATCTACTAGATACAAAAACACTTAGTATAAAAAAATGCATGCAATTATATGTTCATATGTACAAGTTGTATATTTTGTTTAAAATCACACAACACCAGGTTGTAGTCCAACAGGTTTAATTGGAAGCACACTAACTTTCGGAGCGACGCTCCTTCCTCAGGCACAACCACCTGATAAAGGAGCACCACTCCGAAAGCTAGTGCTTCCAATTAAACCTGTTGGACTATAACCTGGTGTTGTGTGATTTTTAACTTTGTACATCCCAGTCCAACACCGGTATCTCCAAATCATGACGTATTTATGTTGAAATTAAACTTATCTACACCATTTGATAAACATGCATGGTTATCCAACATAACAGATGGTTATATAACAGAAATATTGTAATTTTGTTACACTAAAGCTGTCCGTACAGAGACAGATTTACAAACAAAGAAATGTTCTTAGCACCAAAACATCCGTCGCCAAATGGGCTGGTGCCAAATAGGTTTGGCGCCCAAACGGCCGTGCCAAAACGCCAGTGCCCAAACAGCTGCGCCAAAACGTACCAAACCCAAGACAGAAGGGGCAATTATTTTTACACAGGGGGTGGTTCATGAGAGTGGAAAGAACATCCTGACAATGTGATGGATGTGAGCACAATTACAACATTCAACAGACATTTGGATAAGTACATGAATAGGAAAGGTTTGGAGAGATATGGGCCAGGAGTAGGCAGGTGGGACTAGCTTAGTTTGGGATTATGTTCTGCATGGGCTGATTGGACTGAAGGGTTGGTTTCTGTGTTGTATGATTCTGTAACTCAATGAGTAGTGGTCACAGAGGCAAAGGAAGGAGAGCTTGAAGTCATGTCATACCCAGTATTCATTGAGAAGAGGGCTTAACAGAATAAATTAAGTCCTTTGCTGAGCACAAATTGTACAACATCAGGGAGGGAATGTCAGATGGTGTAGTGAACACAAGAAGGTAGATTTTGAAGAGTCAGAGGGAAAGGGAGGGGAGGCAAAACACAGAGAGGCATGGGTACGTGTACGATCAACTTTGGATCAATGAAGAGCCTGGGAGCAGCAGCAGCAGTATGGCTAAACGTGAGGTGCAGGTCTGGTGAAAGTTCCAACATAGGACTACCTTCAGTGGAAACAGAGCTAAGTGAACTGACAATGAACAGAATGTATCTATGTTCTGTAGTCCTGCTACCTCCAGTCATAAACAGTGGTGGGTAAGTAAAAAAAAAATTAACAGAAGGAAGATGCTCCAAAAATAACTCCACCCTCAATGATAGGACGGCCCAGTACATAATGCAAAAGTAAATGCTGAGGCGAGCATTTTCTACAGAATTGCTGAGTCATGTTCCATTTCAGCATCTTCCTGAATCTCCAGCATCACTGATGCTAGCCTTTAGCCAATTTGATTCAATCCATATCATCTTAAGAAATGGCTGAATGAGCTGGACATAGCAAAGGTTAAGTAATCAGAATTAACAAAGAATTAATATTGCAATCTGATGATGTCACACACAGCTTTTGAGTGGAGACAGGGAGTTCTACAAAGTGCTCATTGGATGTAATTGTATTCTGTACAACTCCTGAGACTTCTTCGTAATTATGTCTGGCTAATAATGTAAGATGTACTTATTGCTATGATGCATTAAACTAAATTGATAACTAAGACAATTGCCTTTCTGTTCAGACCTCAGTGAAACAAGACCCTTTAGGACAATTATTCCACAGTGCACTGCACACAGCAATGTACCTAAACAATCATTGTTGACAGGCTTGGTTTGATTTTAAACACAAGTTCATTGTAGAGCCACTCCCAGGTGCATTCTCAATGTCAATACCTCAATCAATCAGAGTCAACTAATCAGCATCGTGCAGTTTAAATTGTTCTTCCCTTCTTGGGTCTGATCTGGTGAGTATCTGATGAAAGTCTCAAACAGTATGTCCCTTTTTTCAGCAATACTCAAATCTAAGAAAATTGTAAAGCTGGGACAGTGGAGCAATGCATTTTCTTCCGATGTAGCTGAATAATTCTGCTTTTTCTGAGACGATAGAAAGGATATTTGCTCTATCACTGACTGCCCTACCTGTGTCTCACCATTTCTCTCTACTATTATGGAACTGAGGTCCCAACTTCTACTTCTACCTGTTTCACCGGTTGCAAGATAAAGGGGAAGTTAACTGTTTCCAAGTCCCAAACCTACGACCAGCAGGAACACCAGTTCCTGTGATTCTTTAACCTTTCCCCACTCCTCCTGGTCACATGGGGATGAATATTCTGGATTCCCAAGTTGCAAATGTGTCCCTTTAACCAAGCCCTATAAACTTTCTTGCATTCTGCAGAATGTTTAAACTCTCTTTTCTGCTCTCCACACTCTGCAGCCTTTCAACTTTCTGTGAGATTCTGACTTTCTCCTGTCCTTTCATCTTCTTTTCCTGATTTTTTTTTCCTTATTTGGAATTCAGGTAATTGTTTTCATTTCAATTTTTCCTACTGTTACTCTTTTATTTCTAACTCCTTTTGGCGAAAATGTAACCAAATCCTAACCAACTCAATCTAGGTATTACCCGGATTACCTTCTCTTCCTCCAAGTTCAGATGTTGATCCAATACATCACTTTTTATTTTGTTCTTTTAGTACCTACTAAAATATATTTACAATTTCTCTGCTATTGCTTTTAACTCAATCTTTATTAACTATTGCAAGGCATCCATGTGTTATACTTTCTTAATGTGATATGAGCTATGCCATTTAAATCTCTGTCGTAAAATTATGCATTGCATGCCCCTCAATTCCTATCTTAGATACTGTCCAGTGGGAGGCAATTAACTTTTCAATAAATACAGCAACAATTAAAATCATGTTCATTTAAAACATGACAAACTCCAGTGTTTCAGTTTCTAGATTCTTATCCTGGATAAGTCCTGAACTTCTTGGATAAAGCTTGTTACAGTGATGACAGACTGCAAGAGGTGAGCTTACAATGGTTGTATTTTTAAAATGAATTCTTAATGTGTGTTGTTAGCCAGGCTATGCCTAGTTGTGCTTGGGGAAGTACAGGTGAGTTATTACTCTGAACCATTGAAGTGTCAGCTGCAGCACAGATGGTAGCACACTCAACTCTAAATCAGTGCAAGGTTTGTCTAAAAGCAAGGACCAAGGTTGCCACTTCATCTCAACAATGAGGGAGAACTGCACTCTCAGAAGTGCTGTCCTTCAAATGAGACATTAAGCAGTGTCCCCATCTGACGCTAGGGCCCCATCCATAGGTTGAAGGAGAACAGTTTAGTTAGAGATGAAGGAACCCAGGAATCTTTGCAGACAAGTAAAAAACGCTTGTGAGAATTTAGTGCAAAATTTTCAGCATTTAAAATAGGCCATATATATTGACCCCTGATAAATTATTTCAATAGGAAATTTGGGGAAAATTCAATGGTTAGAATGTAAAACTCATTACCACAGAGAGTCATTTAAACACAGAATATCAATTCAGTGAATGGTCATGTTCAGATGAGCTAAATAAAGTCAAGGGATTAGAATCAGGGTAAGTAGAGATTCATAGAGGGTCTAAATACAAGTATGGCCTGTTTGGCAGACGTATGCATTTCTGTCACGTTAATACAATGCAATCTACATAGCTAGAATATCCAGCCCCAAGACATACATTATTTCCTCACTGGGAAGGTGGTGAGCTGACCTGCTGCCCCTGGTTTGGGAGTGGATGATAAGAGATGAACACAGCAGCTGAGTGGAGTTTTGTTCCAATATAATACCTCCACACAATAGAGAGAAATTTTCAGCTTTGTGCCCAACTAGCTGGGGCAGACATCAGGAATCGAGGGGCATGCAAAAACGTAATTTTATGACGGAGATTTAAATGGCAGGAACGACATAGATTTAAATGGCATAGCTCACATCCCAAGTTGAAAGACTGCCTTTATAACTCTGCTGCTTGCCTCTCCTAGCATCTTGTTTAATGGAGAATCAATAGTGGAGAATAATTAAACTTCTCACTCTTGTCTCAATGGAGATCATTTAGACTTTTTGAGATACAGCATTATAAAACACAGAACATGAGATCACTCGCCCGTTCGATATCTTTGCTGAAAATGTGTTGCTGGAAAAGCGCAGCAGGTCAGGCAGCATCCAAGGAGCAGGAGAATCGACGGTTCGGGCATGAGCCCTTCTTCAGGAATTCCAGCAACACATTTTCAGCTTGTTCGATATCTTTGCCAACTTTCATTTAGTTTTCTAAATTTCATGCCATTATGGAGTGTGCTGTTGCGCATTTAGCTCAAAAAATCAACAATGTTGCCATTTATAAAGTACATTTTTAAGAAGTAAGATATCGTTAATATATTTAGCAAATATGTTTATAATGAATCCTAAAGACTGATTTATAATTTATTGCAACTGTTATTAATTTATATGCTCAATTAATAAATGCCAAATATATACCCATTATATTAAACCATTTTACACATTTATGCTTAAAATATTGTATTAAAAGGTGGTGCTGAGTGGCTGCAGGATATGTTTATGCTGAAAAGTAGGATCATTCAAATGTCGTAGAATAAATTGTAAATATCAGAGTTTACTCTAAAACAAGCTGAGAAAAAAGTAGTGAGCATGCAAAATTAAAAATGAACACAAATTATTGGATGAACATTGCAAACTATCATTTAATACTATTACTGGTTTGATATGATGTGGAGATGCCGGTGTTGGACTGGGGTGTACAAAGTTCAAAATCACACAACATCAGGTTATAGTCCAACAGGTTTAATTGAAAGCACTAACTTTCAGAGCACCGCTCCTTCATCAGGTGGTTATGGAGAATAAGATTGTAAGGCACAGAATTTGTAGCAAAGGTTTACAGTGTGATGTAACTAAAATTATATGTTGAAAAAGACCTGGATAGTTTGTTAAATCTCTCGTCTTTTAGCATGACCATGTTGCTTTCAGTTCTTTCATATGTAAATCGCAAAACCTTTCTTAAAAGTTACACTCGCCAGTGAACTTTAACAATTGGTGTCATCTCAGCCCAGATGATGTATTGAAGGTGCGAGTTTCCCTGTGTGAGGCTGTCTGTGCCACAATGGTCAGACTGATTCTAATCTAAAAAAACTGATTTACAGAATCTGACATGGACTCATGCAGTTTTTGTGCAAAGTAAAATATAATTCTGCAAGTACAATTTTACCCCACAAACTTGTGTATACATGCATGTCGATGTGTGCATGTGTGTGTATTGGGGGTGGTGGCTATGAGTGTATGCGAGAGAGTCTGTGATTCCCCTTTATCAGTTTGCTTTTTTTCACATTCTGAAAGAACGCTGGCAAATTTGTCAATCATGATTTCCCTTTCACAAAACCATGTTGACGTTGGTTGATTTCATTTATCTTTTCTAAATATCCTCCTCTCTCCTTTAATAACAGTCTAGCACTTTCACAACGACAGATGTTAGGCTAAGTGGTCTATAGTTTCCTGCTTTCTGTCACCCCACGTCCGATCCCATGGGACTGAAAGTGGAGTGCCACAAGGATCGCTGCTGGGTCTACTGCCTTTCGTCATTTATATAAATGATTTGGATGTCAACATAGGAAGTATAGTTAGTAAGTTTGCAGGTGACACCAAAATTGGAGGTGTAGTGGACAGCGAAGAAGGTTAACTCAGAGTACAATGGGATCTTGATCAGATGGGCCAATGGGCTGAGGAGTGGCAGATGGAGTTCAATTCAGAGATGTTGCATTTTGGAAAAGCAAATCAGGTTAGGACTTATACACTTAATGATAAGGTCCTGGAGAGTGTTGCTGAACAGAGACACCTTGAAGTGCAGGCTCATAGCTCCTTGACATTGGAATCACAGGTAGATAGGATAGTGAAGAAGACATTTGGTATGCCTCCCTTTATTGGACAGACCATTGAGTATAGGAGTTGGGAGGTCATGGTTGTGGCTATACAGGACATTGTGTACACTTTTTGTGTACAATTCTGGTCTCCTTCCTCTCTTGAAAGGGTTCAGAAAAGATTTACAAGGGTGTTGCCAGAGTTGGAGGATTTGAGCTATACGGAAAGCTGAATAGGCTGGGGCTGTTTTCCCTGGAGCGTCGGAGGCTGAGGGGTGATCTCAGAGGTTTATGGATAGGATAAATAGACAAAGTCTTTTCTCTGGGGTCGGGGAGTCCAGAACTAGAGGGCATAGGTTTAGGGTGAGAGAGGAAAGATATAAAAGAGACCTAAGGGGCAACTTTTTCACTGGTGCATGTTTGGAATGAGCTACCAGAGGAAGTGGTGAGGCTGGTACAATTGCAACATTTAAAAGGTATTTGGACGGGTATATGAATAGGAAGGGTTTGGAGGGATATGGGCCAAGTACTGGCAAATAGAACTAGATTGGATTAGGATATCTGGTCAGCATGGACAAGTTGGACCGAAGGGTCTATTTCCATGCTGTACTTCTCTATGACTCGATGGCCCTAAGGTTCTGTTTTTGTTTAATGGTTTATAGATGTTACTACTTTTAACTCACATGGTATCCGTTCCTTGTCTGGTTCCTGGAAGTTGCTAACAGTGCTTTATACTGGCTCCAGCATGTTGAATTGTTTACTCAAACTGGGGACCACTGAATGCACTTGGGAACATTGCAGGCCTCACATGGGAAGCCAACAGTGACATATTCCCAAGTAGCTATCCCACTGGAATATTCCCCAGTTCTGTGACATCCTACCAGATGTAATTAACAGGCACTTTATTTGAAATTAATGGTTGACGTGGAGATGTTACAAAATGTCGTCATACTTAATTGTCATTTGTTGCGTATAAAAGATAAAATGGTATATTTTATAGTCATTTGATCCATTGGGAAAAAAACCTATATTGAGTACTTTGAACTGTGAACAACATGCATATTTAATTTAGAGGACTTATCTCATACTTTATTGGTATGCGTACTACAAACGGACAGGATTTAATCAGAGGACATCAGGAGCCCACATTGTTCCTATGGAGACAGTGAAAGCTCCCCCTTCAGGTTAAATGAAAAAATGGAAACTTGTTTGTTCTTTTATAGCTCTAGCGATTTAAGGACTGTGGTTAGATGATATGAAGTCTGAACAGCCTGTACAAATCACGTGTGGCATATACTGTGCGCAATGTTTGCTGAACTTGGTTTTGGAGTTCTGATACAGACTTTCGACAAGAATGAGTGTGACAAACACTGGCATATAATAACACTGGAGTTACTCTGTTCTCCAACACTTGCAAAAAGAAAGAAACAGGAGGAAATAAAAGAAATAAGAGCTTTACACTCCTGTCTACTTGGCCTACTAAAATTACTGAGCAGCAGAAAATGCATCTAATAATGCCTGTTACATTATCAATTTACCATATCCAAAGTGTTGATATGGTATGTGTTTCAAGTCTGCATAATTATTCCCAGATTTTCATTGTTGCATAAACAATTTAACCTGCCTTTAATTCGTCTCACCTACAACGTAGCTGCTACATGTCAAGTCATATTTTATCATGTTAAATCAGATTTTTCTCACCACTAACAATCAGATTTTTACAGATAAATTGCTTGGTTCACAAAATCCATTTCATTTTCATGTTTTAAAAAATTCACTGCTGTATCAGTATGTAAAATTTGTCACTGTAAAAATCTTAAGTAACTCTTATGTTATGCCCAGTAGACAATACTTTTTGAAATAGTTTTTATTTTTATAAATGACACTTTTTTTAGGTTAGTGATACCATCATCATATTGCTCAACACAGATTATATATTCAGTTCCTGCAAATATGTTTGGAAATCGGCCTTCAATCAGAATGACTTTGCTTGTGTTTCCCTGCTTTAGGGAGAGAATCATCTGTCTGAGCTTATTATAGCTGTTTGGTCTGATCAGTGAGGAGCAACAACATAAAAGCACTGAGACAGGAAGTCAATCCATAAAAAGACAGCAATGATGCACTTCTGTCACTAGGTGTCGGTATTGTACATTGCACATCAACCAGCTACTGCAAAGACATTAATAAAGCATGCTAGGAAACATTAGCGCCAGTGAAACAGGAAAGTAATTGAGTTGCTGTCAAAATAATGAATTTCGTCGCTACTCATTTAGAGTTTAATATCTCTAAATCACCTGGAATTCAGTGCTCAGATGCTTAGAAATTCTTTTTGGTGTTTTAATGAGGTAAATAAGTGCTCAGCGCATGATCCCTTTATAGAAACTGGAAGCCTGAGGATCAAACTTGGTCTTTAAGGCCCCATCTCAGTGCTCAGGGCAGCATGTGCCTCAACAATTTCAGGCCATCTACCTTTTAGCAGTGTCCCTCAGTGAGGAAGAGAGAGACAATGTCAGTGATTGGTGAAAGTAGTCGGCTGCTATTGTTTCTCTTGGCTCCATGGAGTAGAGATGTGACAAAATATATCAATATTACTTCTCCGCCGGTAGCAAACTCAGCCACAATCTGAAAATTTAAGTCTATTCCAATATCTAATGTAATAATGTTTATCTAGCTTGATTCTATAACAACCTTTGCCAAACAAAAATCTATCAGTCTCAGTTTAGAAACTTTTTATCAACCTAGTTAAAAATCACACAACACAAGGTTATAGTCCAATAGGTTTATTTGGAAGCACTGGCTTTCGGAGTGCTGCTCCTTCATCAGATAGTCATCAACTTAGCCATACAGTTCTTTGAGGAAACGTTCCAGAATTCCACTCTTTTTTTTCTTGTATAAAAATTGTTTCCTGACATCACCAATGAATGGCAGAAGTAGGTGCTGCAGATTAGAGTCTAGATTAGAGTGGTGCTGGAAAAGCACAGCAGGTCAGGCAGCATCCGAGGAGCAGGAAATTTGACAGGAGGGCTTTTGCCCGAAACGTTGATTTTCCTGCTCCTCGGATGCTGCCTGACCTGCTGTGCTTTTCCAGCACCACTCTAATCTTGATCACCAATGAATGGCTTAATTCTGTGAAGTCCTTGTTTAATATTAACTAATTTACTGATGTCAGCCTAATTTTTTTGTTCATCATTAAACAAACCTTGGTCCCTTAGTAACAAGCTTTTAGGCTGTCACTCATTATTTGAAAAAATTACATAACACAATGTCCTATTGGATGTCTATGTTTTGTTAAATAGGTTCAATAAAGATCAATTTCTACCACAATGTCTTAAATTCTTTTGATGATACCTCACTTAATGGTTGCAGACCCAATACGTGGCAACTGATGCACAGTCCTCAGTTTATGTTGAGAGGACCTGTGCTATTATGGTGAGTCCCACTTTAAATTTAGCTCTGTTCAAATTTTAAAGGTGCATGTACAATCTCGGATGTAGATGCAAATATGCAGCCTGCTTCTGAAAGACATTTGCCTGATCAACGTCCTGGTAACTCAATTTTATCAAGCAGCTTGCTAATACAACAATAAAATGGTACCGGTTGGAATGAAATTGCCAGTCCTTTTGAAATGCGATGTACATTTTGTGCTGTTTTGAAATCTAATTTATATTATTCTGGTCAATGAAGTCTGTAATGGTAGGAATTCAATTTTTAACAATTTAACAGGCTACTTTTTTTTCAAATGATGACATCCCTTTATGAAATTCAGAAAATTAAGACAGAATTTGATACTAGACATTCATCCGTACTGGATAGAAGCACTGTGTTTGCCATTGAGTGTTGCTGCAAAAAGGCAAATGCATGAAATGACGTGAAAACAACAGCTCCTTGCTGTATTAAGGCAAATAAAATATACAGTTGCTGTTAAGGGCTTAAAATGTCCTACTCAATCATCAGTTATGTCTCCAATGTGGTCTCTGCATTGTCAGAAATAAATGGAAGAGGGGGGCGGTTTTCCCAGAGACTCAGAGGGATATTTGGAGACAGTGGTGATTGCAAGGATTCTGTCCAGCTAGCTGTGTGGTGGTAACCCATTTAAATAACCCCCACAGCCAGTAGGAATGTTCCAGTGTAAATGTCAATAAGATCATAGCTGAAGATGCAGTTCATCAGTTTAAAGGAGGTTGATGCAGGATGGGAAATCAAAGTTACAAGTCGGCAATGATCCAAATGCAGAGCTTTGCAATTGCCTTACAAATTCATGGAAACTGCAATCAGCAATAATGCTGGAGGGGAGGAGGTTGCAGCTCTGGCCTCAATTTCACTCCTTAATTTTGTCCAGTGGTCTTGCATTGTATGGAGATAAAAACAATGGCTGCAGATGCTGGAAACCAGATTCTGGATGAGTGGTGCTGGAAGAGCACAGCAGTTCAGGCAGCATCCAAGGAGCTTCGAAATCGATGTTTCGGGCAAAAGCCCTTAATCAGGAATAAAGGCAGTGAGCCTGAAGCGTGGAGAGATAAGCTAGAGGAGGGTGGGGGTGGGGAGAGAGTAGCATAGAGTACAATGGGTGAGTGGGGGAGGGGATGAAGGTGATAGGTCAGGGAGGAGAGGGTGGAGTGGATAGGTGGAAAAGAAGATAGGCAGGTAGGACAAGTCATGGGGACAGTTACTGAGCTGGAAGTTTAGAACTAGGGTGAGGTGGGGGAAGGGGAAATGAGGAAACTGTTGAAGTCCACATTGATGCCCTGGGGTTGAAGTGTTCCGAGGCGGAAGATGAGGCGTTCTTCCTCCAGGCGTCTGGTGGTGAGGGAGTGGCGGTGAAGGAGGCCCAGGACCTCCATGTCCTCGGCAGAGTGGGAGGGGGAGTTGAAATGTTGGGCCACGGGGCGGTTTGGTTGATTGGTGCGGGTGTCCCGGAGATGTTCCCTAAAGTGCTCTGCTAGGAGGTGCCCAGTCTCCCCAATGTAGAGGAGACCACATCGGGAGCAACGGATACAATAAATGATATTAGTGGATGTGCAGGTGAAACTTTGATGGATGTGGAAGGCTCCTTTAGGGCCTTGGATAGAGGTGAGGGAGGAGGTGTGGGCGCAGGTTTTACAGTTCCTGCGGTGGCAGGGGAAGGTGCCAGAATGGGAGGGTGGGTTGAAGGGGGGCGTGGACCTGACCAGGTAGTCACGGAGGGAACGGTCTTTGCGGAAGGCGGAAAGGGGTGTGGAGGGAAATATATTCCTGGTGGTGGGGTCTGTTTGGAGGTGGCGGAAATGTCGGCGGATGATTTGGTTTATGCGAAGGTTTGTAGTGTGGAAGGTGAGCACCAGGGGCGTTCTGTCCTTGTTACGGTTGGAGGGGTGGGGTCTGAGGGCGGAGGTGCGGGATGTGGACGAGATGCGTTGGAGGGCATCTTTAACCACGTGGGAAGGGAAATTGCGGTCTCTAAAGAAGGAGGCCATCTGATGTGTTCTGTGGTGGAACTGGTCCTCCTGGGAGCAGATACGGCAGAGGCGGAGGAATTGGGAATACGGGATGGCATTTTTGCAAGAGGTAGGATGGGAAGAGGTGTAATCCAGGTAGCTGTGGGAGTCAGTGGGTTTGTAAAAAATGTCAGTGTCAAGTCGGTCGTCACTAATGGAGATGGAGAGGTCCAGGAAGGGGAGCGAGGTGTCAGAGATGGTCCAGGTAAATTTAAGGTCAGGGTGGAATGTGTTGGTGAAGTTGATGAATTGCTCAACCTCCTCGCGGGAGCATGAGGTGGCGCCAATGCAGTCATCAATGTAGGGGAGGAAGAGGTGGGGAGTGGTGCCGGTGTAATTACGGAAGATCAACTGTTCTACATAGCCAACAAAGAGACAGGCATAGCAGGGGCCCATACGTGTGCCCATGGCTACCACTTTGGTCTGGAGGAAGTGGGAGGATTCAAAGGAGAAATTGTTACGGGTGAGGACCAGTTCGGCCAAACAAATGCGAGTTTCGGTGGAAGGGTACTGTTGAGGACGTCTGGAGAGGAAAAAATGTAGGGCTTGGAGGCCCTGGTCTTGGCGGACGGAGGTGTAGAGGGATTGGATATCCATGGTGAAGATGAGGCGTTGGGGTCTGGGGAAACGGAAGTCTTGGAGGAGGTGGAGGGCGTGGATGGTGTTTCGAACGTATGTGGGGAGTCCCTGGACTGGGGGGGTAGGACAGTGTCGAGGTAGGTAGAGATGAGTTCAGTGGGGCAGGAGCATGCTGAGACAATGGGTTGGCCAGGGTGGTCAGGCTTGTGGATCTTGGGAAGGAGGTAGAACCGGGCAGTGCGGAGTTCCCAGACTATGAGGTTGGAAGCAGTGGGTGGGAGATCTCCTGAGGTGATGAGGTTCTGCATGGTCTGGGAGATGATGGTTTGGTGATGGGGGGGTGGGATCATGGTCGAGGGGGCAGTAGGAAGAGGTGTCCTCGAGTTGGCGTTTGGCTTCAGCGGTGTAGAGGTCAGTGCGCCAGACTACCACTGCGCCCCCTTTATCCGCTGGCTTGATGGTGAGTTTGGGATTGCAGCAGAGGGATTGGAGGGCTGCGCGTTGTGAGGGTGAGAGGTTGGAGTGGGGGAGGGGGGAATAGACAGATTGAGGCGGTTAATGTCCCGGCGGCAGTTGGAAATGAAGAGGTCGAGGGCAGGTAATAGGCCAGCACGGGGTGTCCAGGTGGATGCCGTGTGTTGGAGGTGGGTGAAGGGGTCCTTGGAAGGTGGGCGGGAATCCTGATTGTGAAAGTAAGCTCGGAGGCGGAGACCACCAGCACTGTCACTGAATGCAGTCCCTGTATGATCAGCCTTGCAGTTTCACATGCTGACTCACGCTTCCATCTTCACAATCCACTCTCCGTCCCTAACTGAATGGTGACTCCAGGGACTGCTTCTTTAACTGGGCCTCTCCCATAGAAGATACTGATGGGGGTGCATGGTTTTGTGGCATAATGGTAGTATCCCCCACTGTGTAATAACATCTCTGAAGAGCTTGATTACAGAATATCTGCAGTACTTTGCAATAAAACGCTCTGGGAGATAAGCTGCTGCTGTGAATGGAGGCACACCCCAAAAATGACCCTAACTGCTGAAAATTAGCAATGTCCAGAAATATCAAGTTAAAAATCACACAACACCAGGTTATAGTACAACAGGTTTAATTGGACGCACCAGCTTTCGGAGCACTGCTCCTTCAACAGGTGGTCGTACTCCACAACCACCTGAAGGAGCAACGCTCCGAAAGCTACTGCTTCCAAATAAACCTGTTGGACTATAACCTGGTGTTGTGTGATTTTTAACTTTGTACACCCCAGTCCAACACCAGCATCTTCGAATCAGAAATATCAAACATTTAAAACCTGCTTGTGTTCTGTTACCAAAGTAACAGTAAGATGGTAAGTTGTTCACTCATGTAGCCAAAGAGCATCAAAAACAAGACTTCTTTGATAATGAGGGAGAGAGAGAGAGGGAGAATATGATAAAACAATCTTTATCTTTGCATTTTTAATCCCTCCATTCAGAGATATTATAACACATTTCTGGAGCAGGTGGGGCTTGAACCAGGGCTTCCCAGAGCAGAGGTGGGGCCACTACACCAGACAGGAACAGTAAGTGGAGGTGCCTGGTGCAGAGCAGGTGAATTCTTCAAGTGAACACAAGGTCAAGTACAATAGGTTGTGATGGGAGGTCAAGAGGAAAATAAAGCAGGCAAAGACAGAGTATGAGTGTAGAATAAGGTAAAAACAATGACTGCAGATGCTGAAAACCAAATACTGGATTAGTGGTGCTGGAAGAGCACAGCAGTTCAGGCAGCATCCAACGAGCAGCGAAATCGACGTTTCGGGCAAAAGCCCTTCATCAGGAATAAAGGCAGTGAGCCTGAAGCGTGGAGAGATAAGCTAGAGGAGGGTGGGGATGGGGAGAGAGTAGCATAGAGTACAATGGGTGAGTGGGGGAGGAGATGAAGGTGATAGGTCAAGGAGGAGAGGGTGGAGTGGATAGGTGGAAAAGAAGATAGGCAGGTCGGACAAGTCAAGGAGACAGTAACTGAGCTGGCAGTTTGAAACTAGGATGAGGTGGGGGAAGGGGAAATGAGGAAACTGTTGAAGTCCACATTGATGCCCTGGGGTTGAAGTGTTCCGAGGCGGAAGATGAGGCGTTCTTCCTCCAGGCGTCTGGTGGTGAGGGAGCGGCAGTGAAGGAGGCCCAGGACCTCCATGTCCTCGGCAGAGTGGGAGGGGGAGTTGAAATGTTGGGCCACTGGGCGGTTTGGTTGATTGGTGAGGGTGTCTCGGAGATGTTCCCTAAAGCGCTCTGCTAGGAGGCGCCCAGTCTCCCCAATGTAGAGGAGACCGCATCACGAGCAACGGATACAATAAATGATATTGGTGGATGTGCAAGTGAAACTTTGATGGATGTGGAAGGCTCCTTTAGGGCCTTGGATAGAGGTGAGGGAGGAGGTGTGGGCACAGGTTTTACAGTTCCTACGGTGGCAGGGGAAAGTGCCAGAATGGGAGGGTGGGTCGTAGGGGGGTGTGGACCTGACCAGGTGGGTTATTCCTGATGAAGGGCTTTTGCCCGAAACGTCGATTTCGCTGCTTGTTGGATGCTGCCTGAACTGCTGTGCTCTTCCAGCACCACTAATACAGAATCTGGTTTCCAGCATCTGCAGTCATTGTTTTTACCCTGAGATGGATCATTCACTTGGCACTTATGGCTGAGAATAGATGCAAATGCTTCAGTCTTGCCTTTATGGCACAGTGGCTCAGTGGTTAGCTCTGCTGCCTCACAGCACCAGGGTTCTGAGTTCGATTCCAGCCTTGGGTGACTGTCTGTGTGGAGTGTGCACATTCTCCCCGTGTCTGTGTGGGTTTCCTCCCACAAGTCTAATGATGTGCAGGTCAGGTGAATTGGTCATGCTAAATTGCCCATAGTGTTAGGTGCATTACCTAGAGGGAAATGGGACTGGGTAGGCTACTCTTAAGAGGGTCGGTGTGGACTTGTTGGGCTGAAGGGCCTGTTTCCACATTGTAGGGAATCTAATCTAATCTACACTGACATAGTGGACTCCCCAGTTGTTGAGATTGTGGCATTTGTGTTGCCTCTTCATTGTACTAAATTTGTGGTAAATTTGAATTAAATTTCCTGCCGCCAAAAGAAGAGGTGTAAAGTTTATTGTGTACAAACTTCAGCTGGAGACAGATTCCAAAAGTTGTGAGGTGCTGTTCCAAAGCTGTATGCTTGCAGTCTGAGTGCTCAACATGGACAGCTACCCCATCTCAGTTAGCTTTGAAAATAGGGATGGTGACTGCAGTGCTTTTTAAAAAAATTAACCTATTTTCGCAATCAAGCTCTGGAGCAAGTAAGACTTGAACCTGGGGCTCCTGGTCAAGGAGAAGGGACACCAACACTGCACCACAAGATGGTCCCTGTGATGAATAATTAACTCACAGAGTGGCACAGTGGTGAGCACTGATGTCCCACAGCACCAGGGACCCAGGCTCAACTCCCCCCTCAGGTGACTGTCCATGTGGAGTTTGCATGTTCTCCTCGTGTCTGTGTGGGATTCCTCCGGGTGCTCCAGTTTCCTCCTGCAGCCTAAAGATGTGCAGGTTAGATGTATTAGCCATGGGAAATGCAGTGTTACAGGGCATGGGGTTGCATCTGGGTGGGATGCTCTTTGGAGAGTCAATGTGGGCTTGATGGGCCAAATGGCCTGCTTCCACACTGTAGGGATTCGACGATGGAAGGTCACATCCATATTGTGCCTCCCACTCATTTTGAAGATTCCAGGATCCAGCAGACCACCCTGTTAGTTAGCTAGAATTCAGCACTGGGGAATCAATATGGCGAACACCACTTCAATCTAACTTGCACTGCTTGGAGGGAAGGTGTATTATGGCAGGTTCCGGCACTAATGGTGGAAATGAAGCTGACTTATAAACACGAAATAATGGTACAAATGGGTGAGAGGGTGCTCTGAGATTTTTGGGTGTTTCACTGAAGCCTTGGTGGAGGTGATAGGTAAGGAGTGGAAACATCCTGTGTACACAAGAGAGAAGGAGGCTCTCTTTACAAGGCAATGGGATCAGATTGTTGTGGAAGTTAGCACCAAGAGTCAAGCCCTGAGGAGGTGGGGCTGAAACTATTGTAAACGAGAGAACCCTCATCATTGTCAACTGCACTTCCCTTCTCATCCCACAGTCTCTTTTGGTTTATAAATTGCAGAGGTTGTAAGAGTGCACTTTCCTTCCTCCCCTCATGTCAACTTTATCCTTTTGTCTTTTTTTAGATATTTAAGAAGTGCAGCCTGACTGCATTTTGTAGATTTGGCAAGAAATCTATCCTGAGGAAGAGGGGCTATCACTCAATTTGGGAGTAGAGAGGTGGGATGTAAACATGGTGAGGAACCAGGCATGACTGTCCTGGAGTTGAAAATGTGTTGCTGGAAAAGCGCAGCAGGTCAGGCAGCATCCAAGGAACAGGAGAATCGACGTGTTGGGCATCAGCCCTTCTTCAGGAATGACTGTCCTGGAGCCAGGGCAAGAGGCAAGGATATTGAGGTGGAAGATCACTGGCCGATGAGGTCACACACAGGTTTCACAAGAGAGGACAGAGATGAGCAATTTGATGGGACAGCTTACAGGAGAAGATGCGCGCAATGAAATACTTTGTGCATTGGTAAACATGCCAAAAAGCTTGCAGTGGTGTCAGAGAAAATGGTGACTCTAGCGTCAACTTAGCATCGAACTTTGTGCAAAGATGGGATCCTAGACTTTCCAGCTACCAGCAATGACTAACCCTGTTTGCACACGTGGGAACACAAACTTGGTGCAGTTTCAGATGATTGAAGCTCCCACTGCAGCACAAACATAGGCAACCAACTCTCCGGCTGCAGAGGGAATACACACTGGGGTTCTGCGTATTAACTTTGCTGCAGGCTAGACTGTGGACTACAGTGTCCAGGGGCACTGGCAGCATATCTGAGGAATCCAGTGATCGGCCCTTTCATGCGACAGATTATTAGGATCACTGAAGTATAGTGAATAGAATGGGCTGTCCCCTCACTGAGCGACATCACTCCTCAATCTCTGCCATTTGCCTTTGCCCCTTTTAATGTCTGTCATCCCAGATCCACTGCCACCTCTGCACATCAATCTGATCCCGCTGCCTTGGAATTGTGTCTGCAGTGCCTCCTGTCCCCTTGTGGATACTGTATTAATGGCTAAAAGCTCCAGTGCTGCTCAATATTGTCGGCCATGGTCATCTGCAGTCTAGTCCACAGAAGGTCAGCACATTTCCCAATCTTGTCATCTCTGGGCCAGCACTACTCCAGAGCACTTTTGACTCCAGAGTACTCAGAGGGAAGTGAACATGGCTGACTCGTCAACCTTTGCATGCACCTTCTTTCTTCTCCTTCTCATGTTTCAGCTTCTGAGATTTCGAGCTGAGTCTTATGTGTTTTTGGCTAAGTCTGAGTTGCAATCAGCTTCATGGAATCTCATTCCTCACAAAAGCTGGGCATTGTCTCACTGTGTCTGACCAAACCTTCCTCATTATTGACCTACAACACCCTCTGGTGCTTCTTATGTCAAATTTCTGCTCCATTTTACCATTCGCAGAACAACTTCCACTCACTGAATATCTGCTGAAAGGCTAACAGTCCTTGTACCTGCACCATCGATGAAAGGCTGTTGTGCTCCTGGACAAGTGTTGGCAATCTGGCATTGCCCCTCAGTGGTAATGTAATGGCACAAAGCTAGAAAGTCACACAGCCCACAGCACATAGCAGACCTGGCTGACTTCCTTGCACATATGACCCCAGTCTCTCAGGTGACATGGTGGCTCACTGGTTAACACTGCTGCCTCAAGGCATGAGGGACTGGGGTTCCATTTGACCCTTGGGTGACTGTGTGGGGTCTGCTTGTTCTCTTCATGTCTGTGTGTGGGTTTCTACCATGTTTTCCAGTTTCCTCTTACAGTTCAACGATGTGCAGGTTAGGTGGATTGGCCATGGGGAATGTGGGATTATGGGAACGAGGTGGGATGCTGTTCCTGCGCTATAGGAATCATATGATTGTTATTAGCTCCATGTTATCTTGTCTTGGGCAGTAGGATTGGGGGACATAGCTGAGCTCCCCAGGTGCAGGATGCCATTGACTGTACACACCGAGAGGGCCATTAAATCACCATTACACTTTCAACCTGCATCTTGTCATTATCCAAGAGGGTAACATCACACTGAGGCAGGCAATCAGACAAATATGAGCTTTAATTTATAAAAAGCAAATGGGAACACAAACGATGCCAACAGAGGCTGAACTTGCCCACCACAATACCAACTAGATTCCAGCATCGTGACCAAAGATTATTTTACAGTCAACAATCATCTGCTGCACCCAGCTCTTATCTGCTGGAACCAGGTGTCAACGAGGTCCTGTCTGACCTGTAACCTTGAAGCAGCTAGGCTCTGTTCATGACAGAAGAAAGGTTTCCTCCTTCCCACTGACCTTGTCCTCCTTCTTCACCTCAGAAGACTCCAGGCTGTAGGAGTCATGACAGCTGCCAAGACAGCTGTGCACACCCCTCCCAGGACTGGTTACGGTGATCACAGATCCCCTGCACATTAACCAAATGGGAATCCTGCCTGTCGATGGATTCCACACCGTTGTGTGTGCAGTCCATGGCACCCTGTACCTGGGGGAGCTCAGCTATATGTCCCCGAATCTGATTACCCAGACTGCAGCACTGACATCTCCATCAGGAAACAAATGTGCCAGTGTGACCTTGCCCAGGTGGCATTGGTCACTGTCCTGATGCATTTGTGGGTGCGTGGATCCCACACAGGTCACCCATCGGTCCCTGGAAGGAGCCGGTAATATAGCAGTTCAAAGCAGATGTCACCTTCACAATGACTGGGAGAGGGGTGGCCTCCTACCACCTCCCCCCCCCCCCCCCCCCCCCCCCACCCCAGCAGCAGGCCTCCGATCCCACTCCAGCATCTGGCATCAATCCATCAGAGTGTCCTGGAACAAACCGAGTCTGCGTTGACACTGGGTCTCACTCATCCCAAGAGAAAAGAGTAGCACTGAGAAGCCCTGTGTTTCCTGCACAAGCCTTGCATCTGAAAGGGTTCTGTAATTGTGATCTCTCCCTGTTTCTGGGCTTGCCACTGGCCCTGCTCCTCCAGCATCCACCTTCCGGGTAATCGGCCATGACCATATTAAATAGCACAGCAGGCACCAGGGCCCGAATTACCTACTCCCTGTTCCTCGTTAGGATCTTCTTATGTTCACCTTCTAACATAAGCAGATCCAGTGACCAATCCGCCACAACTGGCAGGGCCCAGAACCTCCAGTGGAGCCGACTGACATTGAAGAGACAAGGAGTGAACGTAGTTATTGGGTCTCAGGGTCATCTGTGGCAAACCAGAGATCGGAAAATATAGGAGCAGAATTAGGCCATTTGGCCCATCACATCTACTCCACCATTGGAGCATATGTTTTTCAACCTCATTTTCCTGCCTTCTCCCTGTAACACTTGATCCCCTTACCAATTAGGAACTTATCTGTCTCTGTCTTAAATATACTCAGTGACCTGGCCTCTACAGCAATGCGTTCCACAGACTTAAGTACCCTCTGGCTGAAGAAATTTACCCTCATCTCGTTTCTAAGGGATCGTTCCTTCAGTCTGGGGCTGTGCCCTTGGGTCCTACTAGTAGAATCATCTTTTATTCAGGCCTCTCAATATTTTGTAAGTTTCAATGAGATCTCTGCACCACCTCCCCACCCCCAATCCTTCTAAACTGAATTGAGTACAGACCTAGAGTCCTCAGCCACTGCTCAGGTGATAAGTTCTTCATCCTGGGGTCATTATTGTAACCCTCCACTGGACCCTCTCAAATGCTAGCTCATCCTTCTTTAGATATGGGGCCCAAAATTACTCACAATATTCCGAATACGGTCAGACAAGTTTTATATGAACACAACAGTACATCTCTGCTCTTGTATTCTAGCCCTCCAGAAATGACTGCCAACATTGCACTTGCCTTCCTAACAGCCAATTGAACCTGCATGTTAACCTCAAGAGAATTTTGAACTAGGACTCCCAAGTCCCTTTGTGCTTCAGATTTCCAAAGCCTTCCCCATTTAGAAAATAGTCAATGACTCTATTCTTCATAAACTCATATATTGCCACATTGTGTTCCATCTGCCACTTCTTTACCCACCTGCCTAGCTCGTCCAAGTCCTGCTGCAACCTCCCCATTTCCTCCAGACTAGCTTTCCCTCCACCTATCCTTGTGTTATCTGCAAACCTAGTGACAATGCCCTCAGTTCCTTCGTCCAGCTTGTTAATTATGGTTCAAACACCGACCCATGCGGAACTCCGCTAATCACTGTCTGTCATCCTGAAAAAGATGACATCTTTATCCCTACTCTATGTCTCCTGGCAATCAGCCAATCCTTTATCCTTGCCAATACCTTGCCCCAACATGTTTACATAGCACTCTCCTGTGAGGCACCTTGTCAAAGACTTTCTAGAAACCCAAATAGATCACATTCACTGGCTGTCCTTTGTCTAACTTGCTCATTACCTCCTCAAAGAATTGTAACAGATTTGTCAGGCATGACTTCACTTGATGAAGCCATGCTGACTCATCCATATTTTACCATGCATCACAAAATGCTCTGCTATTTTATCCTTTCCTACTGGATTCTAAAACCTTACCAATGACCAAGTTCTGGCTAATTTGCCTTTAGTCTCCTGTCTTCTGCCTCCCACTTTGTTAAACAGGGGTGTTGCACCAGCCATTTTCCAGTGCTCTGGGACCCCCCATGACTCCAGCGATTCCTGAAAGATCACCATCAATGCCTCTACAATCTTCTCAGCTCTCTCCTTCAGACCTCTGGGGTGTAGTCCATCTTGTCCGATTGGCTTATCCACCTTCAGACCTTGCAGATTCTCCAGCACCTTCACCTTAGTGATGGTCACTACATTCACAACTCCCTCCATGACACTCTTGAAGGTTTGGTATGCTGCTGTGAAAACAGAAGGAAAATACTTATTCAGTTCCTCCGTCATCTCTTTGTTCCCCATAACTACTTCTCCAGCCTTATCTTCTAGCTGTCCAATGTCCACACTTGCCTCTCTCTCACCTTTTGGATAGTTAAAAAAAAATCTTGCAATCCTCTTTTACGTTAGTAGCCAGCCAAAATTCATATTTCATCTTACTCATGTTGCTTCTTTTAGTTGTCCTTTGCTGGTTTTAAAGGGCTTCCCAATCCCCTGGATTCCCACTAATCTTCACCACACTGTATGCTTTTTCTATTGTTTTCATGGTGTCCCTGACTTCCCTTGTCAGCCACGCCTGCCTCGTCCTCCCTTTATTGTAGCAAACTTTGTCTTAACTGGCACTCTTGATAAACCGGCAGAAATTATATACATGCAATATTGGATGTTTACTGTATTATCGCAATCTCCGTGATATCTGAGGAGTCAATTGAAGGTGTGGGTGAGAAGGCTCTCTGCCAGTAAGTTTTATTTAAGAAAAGTTTGCATTATTATTTAAGAGATTTATTCTATTCGTAAAGTGACGTGAATACCCCTTACATTATGTTTCTGTTACTTATTGTGTGCTTTTACATTGATTATGTAGACTCTTCATAACCAGAATATTTGATCAACTGTTATACTCCTGATCCCATAGGTGCCAGTTAATAAAAAGATTGCTGTACATTTTTTATTGCCTTGGGATGAGTTTCTGCTGTGCCCCTTGAATTACTCCCAGAAACGCCTGTCTCTGCTGCTCCAGTAGTTCCCCTGCTGGGCTCCCCTTCTAATCAACTTAGGCCAGCTCCTCCCTCAGGTCTTGTAGTTACCTACACACAACTGTAATACCGTTACAGCTGATTCCAGCTTCTCCCTCCCAAACTGCAGGATGAATTCTATCAGATTATAGTCACTTAAGATCCCCAATCAAGCCCATCACTAAATTCCAGAATTATCTATTCCCTAGTGAGCTCCAGCATAAGCTGATTGAAAATAAACATCTAATTCTTTATCGTGAGATCTATTATCAACCAGATTTCCCAGTCCACCTGCGTATTGTAGTCCAATATGATTACTGTATTAGTGCCTGTCTTGCATGCTTTTTCTACTTCCTCATTTATTTTCTTCCTCACATACTGACTACTGCTAGGAGACTTGTACACAACTCCCATCAGGGTCTCTTCTCCCTCTGTTTCCTCAACTCTGCCCTAGATTCGGTGTCTTCTGACTCTATATCACTTCTTGTTGTCCATTTAATTTAATTTCTTACTAACAAGGCAACACTACTCCCTTTTCCCAATCTGTCTGTACTTTCAGTAGGATATGAACCTTGGATATTTAATTCCCAGCCTGATTCCTTTTCAGCCACATCTGTGATACCCACAGTATCATACTTCGAGTCATAGAGTCATAGAGATGTACAGCACGGAAACAGATCCTTTGGTCCAACTCATCCATGCCGACCAGATATCCCAACCTAATCTAGTCCCAAAGTTTGGGAGAAGATTTGTAGCTCGGGTGCTCGTTGTTGTGGTTCTGTTCGCCGAGCTGGGAATTTGTCTTGCAAACGTTTCGTCCCCTGTCTAAGTGACATCCTCAGTGCTTGGGAGCCTCCTGTGAAGCGCTTCTGTGCTGTTTCCTCCGGCATTTATAGTGACCTGTCTCTGCCGCTTCCGGTTGTCAGTTCCAGCTGTCCGCTGTAGTGGCAGGTATATTGGGTCCAGGTCGATGAACACCATGAACACCAACTAGCCACGAAACGACATGACCAGCTATCCTTAGTAGCCACACACACAGACGACAAGCAACATGAATTCGACTGGGACAACACTACCATTATAGGGCAAGCCAAACAGAGAACAGCCATGGAATTCCTAGAGGCATGGCACTCATCCACAGACTCTATCAACAAACACATCGACCTGGACCCAATATACCGGCCACTCCAGCGGACAGCTGGAACTGACAACCGGAAGCGGCAGAGACAAACCACTATAAATGCCGGAGGAAAGATCACAGAAGCGCTTCACAGGAGGCTCCCAAGCACTGAGGATGTCACCTAGACAGGGGACGAAACGTCTGCAACACAAATTCCCAGCTCGGCGAACAGAACCACAACAACTAATCTAGTCCCATTTGCCGATATCCCTCCAAACCCTTCCTATTCATATACCCATCCAGATGCCTTTTAAATGCTGTACTTGTACCAGTCTCCACCACTTCCTCTGGCAGCTCATTCCATACACACACCACCCTCTGTGTGAAAATTTACCCCTTAGGCCCCTTTTATATCTATGCCCCCCAGTTCTGGACTTCCCCACCCCAGGGAAGAGACTTTGTCTATTTATCCTATCCATGCTTCTCATGATTTTACTTGCTGCTAATTTAAATCTATCCTGTTTCAATCCTCAGTCCTGTGTTTACTGGCTGCTTCTCCTAATTGTCCCCTTACCTGCTGCGCCTGAAGATAGATTCCTGAGCCTTTCCATTTGCTTTCCTATGTATTTTGGAAACTTTAACCTCTGCTGAGCCCTACCTGCCTTTAACCTTTTCCATAATTTTCTTTGCAACTGAGCCCATGGCCCTCACGATTTCGTTTTAAGCCCTATCCACAACCCTAGTTATGTAATCCTGGTCCCAGCATGATTCGTTCGGGTGGAACCCATTCTTTCGGAACAACTCCCTCCTCCCCCAGTATTGATGCCAATATCCCATGAACTCAAACCCATTTCTCCCATACCCACCTTTGAATATTTACCTCTTTAGTTTAATTGACCCCGATCCAGTTTGCAAGTGACTCAGGTAGTAACCCAGAGATTATTGGCCCTCAGATTTTGCTTTATAATTTACCTGCTGGCTGCTTATACTCCCTCAGCAGAATCTCTTTCCTTGTTCGACTTGTATCATTGGTATCTACATGCACCACGACAATAGGATCTTTCTCATCCCATTCCAAATTCCTCTGCAGCCCAGATGAAATATCCTGAATCGAGGCATCAGGCAAGCAGCACTCCCTTGGGAATCCTTGATCCTGATCACAATGTTTGTTCCCATGATTATACTATTCCCAGTTACAACGACATTAATGTTTTCTCCTCCCCCTTGAATTGCTCCCTGTACCCGGGTGTTGTGGTCAGGTTTGCTCATCCACACAGGGAGCAACAACCTCAAACCTCTTAGACAAACTCAAGGGCTGAGGCTCCTTTAGCACTACCTCCTGGATCATGTGACCTGCCTTGCTCGCAGTCACACCCTCCTGTCCCTCACCACTGTCTGAATTTCAGGTAGTTAATCTAAGGGGTATGACTGCCTCTTGAAAGATAATGTCCAGCTAACTCCCCCTGTCTGATGTGTCCAAAGCTCAGACTCCAGCTCATCAACTCCTAGCTAAAGTTCCTCAAGCAACCAACCCTTTGTACAGATGTGGTCACTCTGAACCACTATGGGGTCAGCCAGCTCCCCCATCATGTATGTTCAAAGCATCACTCTTTTAATTCCTTCGTTCTTAATTTGATTTTTAAAACCATCATGCTGGTCTTTTAACTTGGTAGCCTACAAATAATTCCTTATATGCCGTCATTGTGAAAGTCAACTGTAATAAATAATCAAATTAGTAGCTATCATCAATCAATGAACTTACAGTTTGCCTATGATGTCACTCTCTAGGGCTGGCCCTCTAATCCTGGGCTTCAATTTATATTGTTACAAAAACCCAACGAGTTATAAGCCGAAACAAAGCAAGCAAAAAACACATCTTTTCCCTTCTGCACAAAATTCTCATGTTATCTCCAAATTCCCCAAACTATATACTCACTTGGGCTGTGTCTCACTCTGGATGTGTTCTCTCTTTGCTGACCACGTGGAGCTTATTCCTCTGTGCAGTAAGACATGCTTCACTCTGATAATAAGGGCCATGTCTCCAAGACTGCTTCAGCATCAGCCTCACATGTGCACCAAGTTCACCAAGTTATGTGAGGGACCAGCATGTTACATCATAACTGAGGGCCTAATGTGCTCTGACAGCCTTCTCATCCCAGATCTGCTTCACTCATTTAACTTTTCATTGCGTTCAGTACAGCCCATCATTAAAGTTACATGACAGATGATGAAGTGACGGTCTGCACCTCTGACTGATTCCTTGAAATTTGCACAATTAATGGTTTGCCTTTGGCTGGTATTAACCTCTTTTAAAGTCATTGCTGGTAGTTTTAGCATCATTGAGATACCAATGTTCAATTTACAACCACCAACATTATGGTGAAAATTGTCTTTGACCAGTACTTGGCCCCTAAGAGCATTTACTCTTCATGCATAGCAAATGGGCGATGAAATAATTACAAACTAAATGTAGCTGGGCTTGCAAACAGCTGCTTCATACAATTGAGCCTCAAATGTATTATTGCCCAGTAAAGTGCCACTGACCCTGCTTATTCTGGGTATTGTCCCAGCCATTTCCTGGTCGCATTTCGCATGTAAAGAATGGCAAATGATGGTTAGGAACACCTCTCATGACAGACACCGTCAGCACCAGACCCTGCCTGAATCAAAGGTGGGTTACAGTGCAAAGGTCACTCACCCATCATGTCTGCCCCTGATTGGTTAACTGAGCATTCTTACCTTATGACAATCTCCTGCTTTGTCTCTATACCTTTGCACACTATTTAATAATACTCTCTTTAATTGAAGCTGCCCCCACCACATTTCCAGACAGTGCATCCCTCACTGTAATCGCTGATGGGTGAGTGCCGAACCAGAGGACACAGCTTAAAAATACGGGGTAGACCATTTAGGACAGAGATGAGGAGAAACTTCTTCACCCAGAGAGTGGTGGCTGTGTGGGATGCTCTGCCCCAGAGGGCAGTGGAGGCCCAGTCTCTGGATTCATTTAAGAAAGAGTTGGATAGAGCTCTCAAGGATTGTGGAATTAAGGGTTATGGAGATAAGGCAGGAACAGGATACTGATTAAGGATGATCAGCCATGATCATAATGAATGGTGGTGCAGACTCGAAGGGCAGAATGGCCTACTCCTGCACCTATTGCCCATTGCCTATTGTAACTACTGGCTGAGTGAAAAAGCCTTTCCTCGCTTCACCCTTGCTTCTGACACAGATCACTTTAAATCTGCCCTTTCCTTCATGTTCCCATTATGAACAAGAACAGTTTCTCCCGAACTATTCTGTTCAGCCCCTCACGATTTTGAAAACCTCAATCAACTCTCCTATTACCTTCTCCTCTGCAAGGAGAACAGTCCCAACTTCTTCAATTCATCCGCACAACCGAAGTTCCTTATCCCTGGAACCATTCTTGTAAACTGCTTCCTCAATCTCTCCAACCCACTCACACCCATTTCGGGTGCAATAACTCTCCCTCAGTTGTTCTGTTCGGGGATCCCACTTCCTGACTTGTTTGACTTTCCTCATCACTGGGAAGGATATGAAAAGCAGTGTTTGGGAGAAAATAACGCCAGTTACATTCTGGATACAGTTATGACTCAAGGATTAGGAAATGTCACACAGGTTCCCAGTTACCCCTTGAAATAAGCCAGTGGCATGAAGATTCAGGGCTGCTGTGACCCCTGACAGCCATTGAGATGGGATGGCCACCCAGTCTTTCTGAGCACAAGCCCTGCCCCAGCAGATAACACAGTGATGATGACCTCAGACATCCTCAATCAATGTCCGAACCGTCTTTCAGAGAATTGAACAAAATGGCAGTGCAGCCTGGCAATACAGGATCTCAACATCTGCCTCTGTCTTCTTGAAAGAATTTGCGAAACTCCCTCAGGAGACTGTCTTGTAGTTACTGTTCTTGCTAGCAAAATAAAATTCACTGTCTCCATCAACATTATCTTCAGAGTTGCACTAAGTCCATAACTTGGTCAGCAATGGCTTTCTCCATGTGAGATCCAAGAACAGATTATCTGTTGGGAATTGTCAGAAAGATAACACAATTTTATTGCAGGAATTCCACAGACTCACATCCATAACAATTGAAACCTCATGTTCTGCCCATTCTCATTGTGACCGTGGGCACTTGCCAAGTCATTGTCATGCCTCCATAATGAGCTCTGAGATATGTAACATTGCACAAACAAAGTTTTCATGCTACATTTGGAGTAAAATTGTGCCAATAAGCCACCATGCTACCCCAAGCACCTCCAAAGAAAAGTCACCCACAAACCACATCCTTACATTCTTATAGTGCAGCGTGTGAATGTGGCAGTTCCAAAGTGTTGTCTTCCAGTGTTTGCCGACTAATGTGTTTGTGAAATGGGAAATTCAGGTGCCGAGTTTAAGTGTCCTGTTATCATTATATGTGCCAAGTTGACATAACAAGGAAGTAGCTCATTTCAAGGGGTAATGATGGCTGCATGATGGCCAGGACAGGCATTCAGTGATCTCTGATTTATATGTTGGGAATTAGTAGCTTCTAGTTTCTCAGTGGAAGAGAGGAACATTGGAAATGGTATATTAAAAAACAATATGAGTTTGAGTTGCAGTGAAATACAAATGCATGGAAATAACATAATCATAACCTAACAGCTTGATTCTGAAGGACCATTTCAGATATAAGGGGAAATTGGAAAATTGGAATCTGATATTTTTCATTCTTCCCGTTTTTCCTAATCTTTCTTACCATTTCTCACACTATTCCAGGGAGAGGAAATTTCCATCCATTATCTAGGTCACTAATTCTGTGTAAATCTGAAAGAGCACCTTATTACAGGTAGCAATCTTCAAATGAGATATTCAGCTGAGGCTGACCACCAATTTCAAATTCCCCTCCAAGCCACACGATCTTGACATAGAACAATATCACTATTTCTTCACTGGGTCAAAATTCTGGAACTGCCTGCCCAATAACACTATGGATGTCCCTCCACCCAACGGTTCAAAAACGGCAGCTCACATTCACCTTTTACACAAATGCCCACATTTACCGTGGGCGGCACGGTAGCACAGTGGTTAACACTGCTACCTCACAGCGCCTCAGGTGACTGACTGTGTGGAGTTTGCACATTCTCCCCGTGTCTGCGTGGGTTTCCTCCGGGTGCTCCAGTTTCCTCCCACAGTCCAAAAATGTGTAGGTTTGGTGAATTGGCCACGTTAAATTGCCCGTAGTGTTAGGTGAAGGGGTAAATGTAAGGGAATGGGCCTGGGTGGGCCGCTCTTCAGAGGGTCGGTGTGGACATGTTGGGCCGAAGGGCCTGTTTCCACACCGTAGGTAATCTAATCTAAATACAAAATACTCCTGCCCCAAGTTAACCAGTTCATATATCTCATGATGATTGTTACTGAATTGAGAGGTAAGTTTGGGGTTTTGACAAGTTAACAAGGGAAAACTGAAGTGGGAAGTCAGGTTTGAGACACCTGACAGGAATCACAAAGCTGGGGGAGGGGCGAAGTTATTATCTTATCGGGCTGCCCCCAATGGGTACAGGGGACTATTTCCAATTCTCCTGTGATCTCACAATAAGTCTGGAATTTTTTTTCTTTCGCTTACATGCAGTGAAACGTCACACAGAAGTTATTTGTAAGTAGCCCTTAACAATGATAAATTCTTCAAATGTATTGTAAGAAGCAGCTCTCCCTCATTTTCCAGCTTCATTAATGCGACTTACTGAGATAAAACATTCATCTTCAGTCATGTCTTTCCACACTACAGGAGGACCGTAATTAACTGGTTCCCTTGGTTTTTTTGGGTTGCTAATTCCTGCACCACATTTGAATGTTTTCTTTACATTTACAAAAAAAAGCATACTTATTCATTATTTATTTGAACTTTAAGGGCTGGACACCCAAACACAGCAATTGAAAATCAGGCATATGTGATATCCCCAATCTCCCCAGATGCACATTGAATCCTGAAACTGGTTGGAGGGCACTTGAATATTCAAGTCACACCATTTGGAGGACCCAATTTGCAATTTTCAGGTATAAATAATTGGGCTTGCCCAGGTCACTCGGCCCCTTTGTAGAAAGCTTTGAGCAGCCTTGCTCGCACTCCTTAAAGGACCTCACACGGCCATGCGATAGATGTTGTGGGCCTTCAAAATTAGGCCTGTGTTGTGAGATGGCCTGCCTGAGATCCTTTCTCAGAGGCAAGCTACCACCTGACCGAACATGAGAGCACCTAATTCCCACCTTCCGAAACCTGCTGAACTTCTGAATGGATTCAGTTTGATCTCTCAGATCAGTGACAGCGCACTCCTGATGCCTGGTACCAAAATGATTGGGTCATATGGTAGGTCTATAAGCAGGCACTGTGTGCATCTACTCCAGTGCAAGTCAAAGATCACCCACTTAGTATTCCAGAAATCCTTTTCTGAATGTTGTTGATTTATTTTTTAACATTGTTGTGTTCTCTTTCCGGCAGCTGGGTACTGTTATTCCAGGGAAATGCTTACACTTGTACCTGCTGGAGCTCAAGTAATGGAGGTGGCCTTTTCTATCATTGTACTGAATTAGGCTTTAGTCGCTAGGGATTTATTCCCATTGGCAAGTGATGATTTAAAGTGACTGACCAAGCTGAACACATTTCATTGTAGCTGTGAGGTGGTTGAAACATTAAGTTATTGGCCTTGTCAATTCTAATTTGTATCGATTTTTTTTCTGTGATTGGATTTAAAGAAACATAAACAGAATACTTGAGGAATCTAATTTAATGTCAGTGTGACAGCAGGTGCCTCTCTATATTCACACTTTAGTTTTGATGGCCCTGTAGATATTTTGTTGTAACAAAGCAATTTCCTTCTTCCTTCCTTCTCTTTCACTTGCTCTCTCTTTATTTCTTTCTTACTTCATCTCTCTGCCTTTATAGTCTATGTTTTGGTTTATTCTCCTGTGTTTTAAGAGGTGGCGACGCTACACAACACCTTTCACTGTATTTTGTAACAAGGTTCACGTGACAATAAATCAAATGAAATCAAATCAGGTCGAGCAGTAAAAATGAACAAACAAGCTACAGACATATGTTTATAACGGTGAGTTTAACTGTTTAAGCACTGGGGCCATACAATATTCCCCAGGCAGAATGACCAGGATTATTTTTGTGCTCTGCACAATTTAGCTCTGGCACAAGGTCTGGATTGAAATATCCAAGGCAAATGAGATGAATGCTGTACCTTGAGAATTGGGCGGCACGGTGGCACAGTGGTTAGCACTGCTGCCTCACAGCGCCAGAGACCCGGGTTCAATTCCCCCATCAGGCGACTCTCTGTGTGGAGTTTGCACATTCTCCCCGTGTCTGCGTGGGTTTCCTCTGGGTGCTCCAGTTTCCTCCCACAGTCCAAAGATGTGCAGGTCAGGTGAATTGGCCATGTTAAATTGGCCGTCGTGTTAGGTAAGGGGTAGATGTAGGGGTATGGGTGGGTTGCGCTTCGGAGGGTCGGTGTGGACTTGTTGGGCCGAAGGGCCTGTTTCCACACTGTAAGTAATCTAATCTAAAAAAGTAAGTAATCTAATCTAATTGGAACTAGATTTTTAAGCTGACGTGGAGAATACTACTCACAAGACAGAGTTGTGAAAGCATGACTTGTAACACTTGATGAGCCCTATCTCATAATCTCCATTCCTGTGTGTGTGAGGAGCAGACAATGTGAAGACAAATGCACAGCAGCAAACAAGAGGCCGGGCATAGGGAAAGACTGGTGCTAACAGGAACAACTCCTTAATGGAAATACAACTTGGTGACATTTCATGGAGGTGTCGTGGATATCTTCACTGAGCTATAGTCCTTTTCCCTGTGAACTTCCAGAGGGATATTCTTCCAGTCAGAAGCCACAGGGACAGCAATAGCGCAGGTACAGACATCTCGACACAACGGCAAGATGCTGAATTTTTGCATGCAAGTGTGTGGATTTAACAGAGCACAGCAAGAGACTCTCAAACCCATTGAAGTAGGTACAAGATGGTCACTGTAGAGATAGTGGCTGAAGATTCTGATGAATCACTCCTTACCATACAACAGGCTAATTCACTACCACAGCCACATCTCCTTCTCCTGAGGCAGACTCACTACCAGGATTTGGAAGTCTTCCAGGGGAATATCATCTCGAAATACGTGTGCTGAGCAATGTTCCAGCTGCCCTCAGGAGCAGCCTGGCAGACACGATGGGGGAGCTAAAAAAGGAAGGGAGTAACAAGAAAAATGACAGCTACAAAAACAGAAATTGCTGGAGAAACTCAGAAAGACTAGCAGCTTCTGTGGGGAGAAAGCAGAGTTGACATTTCAAATCCAGTGACACTTCTTCAAAACTGGTGTGCCCTGAATCTGCCAGACCTGTTGAATTTCTCTGGGAATTTCTGTTTTTTGTGTCAGATCTTCAGCATCCACAGTTCTGTTTTATTTTAGTTCCAATGACGGAATGGATTCCCAGTGAACAATCTTGGTAGCTGACAGCATACATTGGCACAAAGAATCTAAACAAGCGAGATATACTGTGACAAGTAACTCTCCTCCTGACTCCTCAAAGACTGTTCACCATCTACAAGGCACAGGTTGGGAGTGTAAGGGAAACTCCCCAGGTGGCTGGATGGGTGCAGCCCCAACAACATTCAAGCTACCACCTTGCATTAGGGTCCTCTTGTGGTTTAGAGGTAGTGTCCATATGCCTGAGCCAGGAGATCCAGGTTCAAGTCCCACCTGCTCCAGTGGTATGTAATAATATCCTAAAAAGGTTGATTAGAAAAATAGGTTAAATTGAAAGGAAAAAGTTTGAGTTCCTCCTTATAGTATCACTGACTATCGTGTGTGAGACCAGGGTTCAACTCTCCAGTAGGGAGTATCTGGCGCATCTGAGATCACCTGTGCACAAGTTAGGACATGCCTTCTACTCCCATCACCTTTGATGGTTTGCCTTGCCCACAATGGACTATGCTTGTATAAACTCAAATGGCTACATGGTCTTTTTTTACTAGTGATGGTTAATAGTAAAAAAAAGTCATGGTGATTTTGGTGATGGGCTGGTCGCTCAGTTGTGTGTGCTTGTATAAACTCAAATGGTTACTTTTTTTTAAACTAGTGGTGCTTATTAGTGAAAAAAAAAAGTCATGGTGATTTTGGTGATGGAATGGTCAGCCAGTTGTGTGTGATACCACTTCAGGGTAGGAAAGAAAGCAAACCAAAAAAAAGAAAAGAAGTTTGATTTCAGGACTCCCAGCCTAACTGTTTAAGAAATTCAGCATGTACATAAAGACTCTTACTAATTTTTACAGAGGCACCATAGAAAGTATTCTATCCAGAAGCACCACAGCTTGGTACAGCAACTGCTCTGCCCAGAACCATATGAAAATACAGAGAGTTGTCAACACAGGCCAGGCCATCTGGGTGGCACGGTGGCACAGTGGTTAGCACTGTTGCCTCACAGCGCCAGAGACCTGGGTTCAATTCCTGCCTCAGGCGACTGACTGTGTGGAGTTTGCACATTCTCCCCGTGTCTGCGTGGGTTTCCTCCGGGTGCTCCGGTTTCCTCCCACAGTCCAAAAAAAAATGTGCAGGTCAGGTGAATTGGCCATGATAAATTGCCCGTAGTGTTAGGTGAAGGGGTAAATGTAGGGGAATGGGTCTGGGTGGGTTACACTTCGGCGGCTCGGTGTGGACTTGTTGGGCAGAAAGGCCTGTTTCCACACTGTAAGTAATCTAATCTAATCTCGCAAACCAGCCTTGCATCAATTGACTGCAGCTATACTTCTCGTTGCCTTATGAAAGACAACGAGATTATAACCACCCTGGTTATAATCTCTTCCTTCAGGTGGAAGATACAAACTCTTAAACACACATGCTGGTCATTCTGTTATAATACACCTTTCATCGGTGTGTCCTGGCTATAATGCGTGTAACGAATTGTGGATGTTGTTTGGATAACGGAAACTTTCCACTGAATGAGTATAGCAATTTTCTATTTGCACTCTTTGACAGTGTGATTTTCTACGGCGGTTTTGATTTCCTATAGTGGAAGGTTGCAGAGGAATACAACTGTCGCATGATAACAGAACGACCTGTACCAACAGGTTCAAGAGCAGCTTCTTCCCTACTGTTATTAGACTTCTGAATGGGCCTCAAATTTTAAATTTGATGTTGATCCTGCTGTTTGTGCACTTTCTCTGCAGCCATAACAATGTATTCCTGGCTCTGTTCGATTACCCATATGTAGTTTGTATGTGTGATTCGCCTGCACTGTATGCAAAACACAACTTTTTTATACCTAGGTACATGTGACGATAATAAATCAAATCAAATCAAACCCAAAACCGCTTATTTTGTGGAAGTTTGGAGACCATGGACCATGTATATCTTTTTATGGGTGTTTGTACCCCATTTCAGTAATTTGAAAATTTTTTTTTGACTGCTTGGTTGCATTTCAGCCCTAGGCTCCTGTGCTTTGGGTGTTGTTGCATGGTGTGTCGGCAGAGGGGACGATCTCCTCATAGGTCCACACCTGGGTGTGCACCTGCGTCTGCACCTGGGTCCGCACCTGGTTCCGCACCTGGGTCTACACCTGGGTCTACACTTGGGTCTATACCTGGGTCTGCACCTGGGTCTACACTTGAATCTGCACCTGGGTCTGCACCTGGGTCTACACCTGGGCCTACACCTGGGTCTACACCTGGGTCTGCACCTGGGTCTGCACCTGGGTCTGCACCTGGGTCTACACCTGGGTCTGCACCTGGGTCTACACCTGGTTCTGTACCTGGGTCTGAACCTGGGTCTCCGCCTGGGTCTGAACCTGGGTCTACACCTGGGACTGCATCTGGGTCTGTGCCTGAGTCTGCACCTGGGTCTGTGCCTGGGTCTGCACCTGGGTCTACACCTGCATCTGCACCTGGGTCGACACCTGGTTCTGAACCTGTGTTTACACCTGGTCTGCAACTTGGTCTGCGCCTGGGTCTACCTCTGGGTCTGCACCTGGGTCTGCACCTGAGTCCACACCTGAGTCCGCACCTGGGTCTGCACCTGGGTCTACACCTGAGTCTACACCTGGTTCTGAACCTGGGTTTACACCTGGTTCTGAACCTGTGTTTACAGCTGGTCTGCACCTGGGTCTACCTCTGGGTCTGCACATAGATCTGCACATAGGTCTGCACCTGGATCTGCACCTGAGTCCACACCTGCATCTGCACCTGGGTCTACACCTGGTTCTGAACCTGGGTTTACACCTGGTTCTGAACCTGTGTTTACACCTGGTCTGCAACTGGGTCTGCGCCTCGGTCTACCTCTGGGTCTGCACCTGGGTCTGCACCTGGGTCTGCACCTGAGCCTGCACCTGGATCTGAACCTGTTTCTGCCCCTGGGTCTCACCTGGGTCTACACCTGGGTCTGCAACTGAGTCTGCACCTGGGTCTACACCTGGATCTGCACCTAGGTCTGCACATGGGTCTGCACCGGGGTCTACACCTGGGTCTACACCTGGGTCCACACCTGGGTCTGCACCTGGGTCTGCTCCTGAGCCTGCACCTGGATCTGAACCTGTTTCTGCCCCTGGGTCTCACCTGGGTCTGCACCTGGGTCTACACCTGGGTCTACACCTGGGTCTACACCTGGGTCTGCACCTGGATCTGCACCTGGGTCCACACCTGGGTCTGCACCTGGGTCTGCTCCTGAGTCTACACCTGGGTCTACACCTGGGTCTGCACCTGGGTCTGTACCTGGGTCTACACCTGGGCCTACACCTGGGTCTGCACCTGGGTCTGCACCTGGGTCTGCACCTGGGTCTACACCTGGATCTGCACCTAGGTCTGCACATGGGTCTGCACCGGGGTCTACACCTGGGTCTACACCTGGGTCCACACCTGGGTCTGCACCTGGGTCTGCTCCTGAGCCTGTACCTGGATCTGAACCTGTTTCTGCCCCTGGGTCTCACCTGGGTCTGCACCTGGGTCTACACCTGGGTCTGCACCTGGGTCTGCACCTGGGTCTGCACCTGGGTCTACACCTGGGTCTGCACCTGGGTCTGCCCCTGAGTCTACACCTGGGTCTACACCTGGGTCTGCACCTGGGTCTGTACCTGGGTCTACACCTGGGCCTACACCTGGGTCTGCACCTGGGTCTGCACCTGGGTCTACACCTGGGTCTGCACCTGGGTCCACACCTGGGTCTACACCTCGGTCTCCACCTGGGTCTGCACATATGTCTACACCTGGGTCTATACCTGGGTCTGCACCTAAGTCTCCACCTGGGTTTGCACTTGGGTCTGCATCTGGGTCTGCACCTGTGTCTGAACCTGAGTCTGCCCCTGGTTCTCACTTGGGTCTACACCTGGGTCTGCACCTGGATCTGAACTTGGGTCTACACCTGGGTGTGCACCTGGGTCTCACCTTGGTCTACACGTGTCTCTCCACCTGTGTCTGCACCTGGGTCTGCACCAGGGTCTACACCTGGGTCTACACCTGGGTCTACACTTGGGTCTGCACCAAGGTCTATACCTGGGTCTGCACCTGTGTCTGCACCTGGGTCTATACCTGGGTCTGCACCTAAGTCTCTGCCTGGGTTTGCACCTGGGTCTGCATCTGGGTCTGCACCTGTGTCTATACCTGGGTCTGCACCTGGGTCTGAACCTGAGTCTGACCCTGGTTTTCACTTGGGTCTACACCTGTATCTGAACTTGGGTCTGCACCTGGGTCAGCACCTGGGTCAGCACCTGGTTCCGCACCTGGGTCTACACCTGGGTATATACCTGGGTCTACACCTGGGTCTGCACCTGGGTCTACACATGGGTCTGCACCTGGGTCAACACGTGGGTCTACACCTGAGTCTACACCTGTGTCTGCACCTGAGTCAACACCTGAGTCTACACCTGGGTCTACACCTGGGTCTGCACCTGGGTCTACACCTGGGTCTGCACCTGGGTCTGCACCTGAGTCCACATCTGGGTCTGCACCTAGATCTGCACCTTGGTCTAGGCCTGAGTTTGAACCTGTTTCTACCCCTGGGTCTACACCTGTGTCTGAACCTAGGGCTCGGCTGGGTCCACACGTAGCTCTACACCTGGGTCTGCACCTGGGTCTGAATCTGGGTGTGCGCCTGGACCTGCAAGTGGGTCTGTGCCTGGGTCTGCACCTGGGTCTACACCTGGGATTGCATCTGGGTCTACACCTGGGTCTGCACCTGGGTCTGCATCTGGGTCTACACCTGGGTCTGCACCTGGGTCTCACCTTGGTCTACACGTGTCTCTCCACCTGTGTCTGCACCTGGGTCTGCACCTGGGTCTGCACCTGGGTCTGAACCTGGGTCTGCACCTGGGTCTGCACATTGGGTCTACACCTGGGTCTACATCTGAGACTGCATCTGGGTCTGCACCTGGGTCTACACCTGGGTCTGCGCCTGGGTCTTCACATGGGTCTACACCTGGGTCTGCACCTGTGTCTGAACCTGGGTCTACACCTGGGTCTGTGCCTGGGTCTACACCTTGGTCTGCACCTGGGTCTATACCAGGGTCTGCACCTTGGTCTGCACCTGGGTCTATACCTGGGTCTGCACCTAAGTCTCTACCTGGGTTTGCACCTGGGTCTGCATCTGGGTCTGCACCTGTGTCTATACCTGGGTCTGCACCTGGGTCTACAACTGCGTCTGAACCTGAGTCGGCCCCTGGTTCTCACTTGGGTCTACACCTGGGTCTGCACCTGGGTCTCACCTTGGTCTACACGTGTCTCTCCACCTGTGTCTGCACCTGGGTCTGCACCTGGGTCTACATCTGAGACTGCATCTGGGTCTGCACCTGGGTCTGCACCTGTGTCTGCACCTGGATCTGCGCCTGAGTCTGCACCTGGGTCTACACCTGGGTCTGCACCTGGGTCTCGCCTGGCTCTACACATGGGTCTGCACCAGGGTCTGCACCTGGGTCTACACCTGGGTCTACACCTGGGTCTATACCTGGGTCTGCACCTGGGTCTACACCTGGGTCTATACCTGGTTCTCCAACTGGGTCTGCATCTTGGTCTGCATCTGGGTCTATACCTAGGTCTGCACCTGGGTCTGCACCTGGATCTGCACCTGGGTCTACACCTGGGTCTACACCTGGGTCTGCACCTGGGTCCGCACCTGGGTGTGCACCTTGGTCTGCATCTGGGTCTACACCTGGGTCTACACCTGGGTCTACACCTGGGTCTGCACCTGAGTCTACATCTGGGTCTACACCTGGGTCTGCACCTGGGTCTGCACCTGGGTCTACACCTGGGCCTACACCTGGGTCCACACCTGGGTCTGCACCTAGGTCTCCACCTGGGTCTGCACATATGTCTACACCTGGGTCTATACCTGGGTCTGCACCGAAGTCTCCACCTGGGTTTGCACCTGGGTCTGCATCTGGGTCTGCACCTGTGTCTGAACCTGAGTCTGCCCCTGGTTCTCACTTGGGTCTACACCTGGGTCTGCACCTGGATCTGAACTTGAGTCTACACCTGGGTCTGCACCTGGGTCTCACCTTGGTCTACACGTGTCTCTCCACCTGTGTCTGCACCTGGGTCTGCACCAGGGTCTACACCTGGGTCTACACCTGGGTCTACACTTGGGTCTGCACCTAGGTCTATACCTGGGTCTACACCTGGGTCTGCCCCTGGGTCTACACCTTGGTCTGCACCTGGGTCTATACCAGGGTCTGCACCTAGGTCTATACCTGGGTCTGCAACTAAGTCTCTACCTGGGTTTACACCTGGGTCTGCATCTGGGTCTGCACCTGTGTCTATACCTGAGTCTGCACCTGGGTCTGCACCTGAGTCTGCACCTGGGTCTACACCTGAGTCAACACCTGGGTCTACACCTGAGTCTACACCTGGGTCTACACCTGGGTGTGCACCTGGGTCTGCACCATGGTCTACAGCTGGGTCTGCACCTGGGTCTGAATCTGGGTGTGCGCCTGGACCTGCACCTGGGTCTGTGCCTGGGTCTGCACCTGGGATTGCATCTGGGTCTACACCTGGGTATGCACCTGGGTCTGTGCCTGGGTCCGCACCTGGGTCTACACCTGGGTCTATACCTGGTTCTCCAACTGGGTCTGCATCTTGGTCTGCATCTGGGTCTATACCTAGGTCTGCACCTGGGTCTGCACCTGGATCTGCACCTGGGTCTACACCTGGGTCTGCACCTGGGTCCGCACCTGGGTGTGCACCTTGGTCTGCATCTGGGTCTACACCTGGGTCTGCACCTGGGTCTACACCTGGGTCTGCACCTGGGTCTGCACCTGGGTCTACACCTGGGTCTGCACCTGGGTCCACACCTGGGTCTGCACCTGGGTCTATACCGGGGTCTGCACCTGGGTCTGCACCTGGGTCTACACCTGGGTCTGCACCTGGGTCCACACCTGGGTCTGCACCTGGGTCTATACCTGGGTCTGCACCTAAGTCTCTGCCTGGGTTTGCACCTGGGTCGGCATCTGGGTCTGCACCTGTGCCTATACCTGGGTCTGCACCTGGGTCTGAACCTGAGTCTGCCCCTGGTTTTCACTTGGGTCTACACCTGTATCTGAACTTGGGTCTGCACCTGGGTCTGCACCTGGGTCTGCACCTGGGTCTACACCTGGGTCTATACCTGGGTCTGCAGCTGAGTCTGCACCTGGGTATATACCTGGGTCTACACCTGGGTCTGCACCTGGGTCTTCACATGGGTCTGCACCTGGGTCAACACCTGGGTCTACACCTGAGTCTACACCTGGGTCTGCACCTGGGTCTACACCTGGGTCTATACCTGGGTCTGCAGCTGAGTCTGCACCTGGGTATATACCTGGGTCTACACCTGTGTCTATACCTGGGTCTGCACCTGGGTCTGAACCTGAGTCTGCCCCTGGTTTTCACTTGGGTCTACACCTGTATCTGAACTTGGGTCTGCACCTGGGTCTATACCTAGGTCTGCACATGGGTCTGCACCTGGATCTGCACCTGGGTCTACACCTGGGTCTACACCTGGGTCTGCACCTGGGTCCGCACCTGGGTGTGCACCTTGGTCTGCATCTGGGTCTACACCTGGGTCTACCCCTGGGTCTACACCTGGGTCTGCACCTGGGTCTGCACCTGGGTCTACACCTGAGTCTACATCTGTGTCTGCACCTGAGTCAACACCTGAGTCTACACCTGGGTCTACACCTGAGTCTACATCTGTGTCTGCACCTGAGTCAACACCTGAGTCTACACCTGGGTCTACACCTGGGTGTGCACCTGGGTCTACACCTGGGTCTGTACCTAGGTCTGCACTATGGTCTACAGCTGGGTCTGCACCTGGGTCTGCACCTGGGTCTACACCTGAGTCTACATCTGTGTCTGCACCTGAGTCAACGCCTGAGTCTACACCTGAGTCTACACCTGGGTCTACACCTGGGTGTGCACCTGGGTCTACACCTGGGTCTGTACCTAGGTCTGCACTATGGTCTACAGCTGGGTCTGCACCTGGGTCTGAATCTGGGTGTGCGCATGGACCTGCACCTGGGTCTGTGCCTGGGTCTGCACCTGGGTCTACACCTGGGATTGCATCTGGGTCTACACCTGGGTCTGCACCTGGGTCTGCACCTGGGTCTGTGCCTGGGTCTGTACCTGGGTCTACACCTGGGTCTACACCTGGGTCTACATCTGAGACTGCATCTGGGTATGCACCTGGGTCTGAACCTGGGTCTACACCTGGGTCTGCACCTGGGACTGCACATGGGTCTACATATTGGGTCTACACCCGGGTCTACATCTGAGACTGCATCTGGGTCTGCACCTGGGTCTGCACCTGGGTCTTCACATGGGTCTACACCTGGGTCTGTGCATGGGTGGGAACCTGGGTCTACACCTGGGTCTGCCCCTGGGTCTACACCTTGGTCTGCACCTGGGTCTATACCAGGGTCTGCACCTGGGTCTATACCTGGGTCTGCAACTAAGTCTCTACCTGGGTTTACACCTGGGTCTGCATCTGGGTCTGCACCTGTGTCTATACCTGGGTCTGCACCTGGGTCTATACGTAGGTCTGCACCTGGGTCTGCACCTGGATCTGCACCTGGGTCTACACTTGGGTCTACACCTGGGTCTGCACCTGGGTCCGCACCTGGGTGTGCACCTTGGTCTGCACCTGGGTCTGCACCTGGGTCTACACCTGGGCCTGCACCTGGGTCTACACCTAGGCCTACACCTGGGTCTGCACCTGGGTCTGCACCTGGGTCTACACCTGGGTCTGCACCGAGGTCTCCACCTGGGTCTGCACATATGTCTACACCTGGGTCTATACCTGGGTCTGCACCGAAGTCTCCACCTGGGTTTGCACCTGGGTCTGCATTTGGGTGTGCACCTGTGTCTGAACCTGAGTCTACCCCTGGTTCTCACTTGGGTCTACACCTGGGTCTGCACCTGGCTCTGAACTTGCGTCTACACCTGGATCTACACCTGGGTCTACACTTGGGTCTGCACCTGGGTCTATACCTGGGTCTGCACCTGTGTCTGCACCTGGGTCTATACCTGGGTCTGCACCTAAGTCTCTGCCTGGGTTTTCACCTGGGTCTGCATCTGGGTCTGCACCTGTGTCTATACCTGAGTCTGCACCTGGGTCTGCACCTGGGTCTACACATGGGTCTGCACCTGGGTCTGCACCTGGGTCTACACATTGGTCTGCACCTGGGTCTACACCTGAGTCAACACCTGGGTCTACACCTGAGTCTACATCTGTGTCTGCACCTGAGTCAACACCTGAGTCTACACCTGGGTCTACACCTGGGTGTGCACCTGGGTCTACACCTGGGTCTGTACCTAGGTCTGCACTATGGTCTACAGCTGGGTCTGCACCTGGGTCTGAATCTGGGTGTGCGCCTGGACCTGCACCTGGGTCTGTGCCTGGGTCTGCACCTGGGTCTACACCTGGGATTGCATCTGGGTCTACACCTGGGTCTGCACCTGGGTCTGTGCCTGGGTCTGCACCTGGGTCTACACCTGGGTCTGCACCTGGGTCTACACCTGGGTCTGCACCTGGGTCTGCACCTGGGTTTACACCTGGGTCTGCACCTGGGTCTGCACCTGGGTCTGCATCTGGGTCTACACCTGGGTCTGCACCTGGGTCTACACCTGGGTCTGCACCTGGGTCTCACCTTGGTCTACACGTGTCTCTCCACCTGTGTCTGCACCTGGGTCTGCACCTCGGTCTACACCTGGGTCAACACCTGGGTCTACATCTGAGACTGCATCTGGGTATGCACCTGGGTATGCACCTGGGTCTGAACCTAGGTCTACACCTGGGTCTGCACCTGGGTCTGCACATGGGTCTACATATTGGGTCTGCACCTGTGTCTGAACCTGGGTCTACACCTGGGTCTGTGCATGGGTGGGAACCTGGGTCTACACCTGGGTCTGCCCCTGGGTCTGCACCTGTGTCTGAACCTGGGTCTACACCTGGGTCTGTGCATGGGTGGGAACCTGGGTCTGCCCCTGGGTCTGCTCCTGGGTCTACACCTGGGTCAACACCTGGGTCTACATCTGAGACTGCATCTGGGTCTGCATCTGGGTCTGCACCTGGGTATGCACCTGGGTCTGAACCTAGGTCTGCACCTCGGTCTATACCAGGGTCTGCACCTGGGTCTGCACCTGGGTCTATACCTGGGTCTGCACCTAAGTCTCTACCTGGGTTTACACCTGGGTCTGCATCTGGGTCTGCACCTGTGTCTATACCTGGGTCTGCACCTGGGTCTACAACTGCGTCTGAACCTGAGTCTGCCCCTGGTTCTCATTTGGGTCTACACCTGGGTCTCACCTTGGGCTACACGGGTCTCTCCACCTGTGTCTGCACCTGGGTCTGCACCTGGGTCTACACCTGGGTCTACACCTGGGTCTACATCTGAGACTGCATCTGGGTCTGCACCTGGATCTGCGCCTGAGTCTGCACCTGGGTCTACACCTGGGTCTGCACCTGGGTCTACACCTGGGTCTGCACCTGGGTCTACACCTGGGTCTACACCTGGGTCTACAACTGCGTCTGAACCTGAGTCTGCCCCTGGTTCTCATTTGGGTCTACACCTGGGTCTGCACCTGGGTCTCACCTTGGGCTACACGGGTCTCTCCACCTGTGTCTGCACCTGGGTCTGCACCTGGGTCTACACCTGGGTCTACACCTGGGTCTACATCTGGGTCCACATCTGAGACTGCATCTGGGTCTGCACCTGGATCTGCGCCTGAGTCTGCACCTGGGTCCACACCTGGGTCTGCACCTAGGTCTCCACCTGGGTCTGCACATATGTCTACACCTGGGTCTATACCTGGGTCTGCACCTAAGTCTCCACCTGGGTTTGCACCTGGGTCTGCATCTGGGTCTGCACCTGTGTCTGAACCTGAGTCTGCCCCTGGTTCTCACTTGGGTCTACACCTGGGTCTGCACCTGGATCTGAACTTGAGTCTACACCTGGGTCTGCACCTGGGTCTCACCTTGGTCTACACGTGTCTCTCCACCTGTGTCTGCACCTGGGTCTGCACCAGGGTCTACACCTGGGTCTACACTTGGGTCTACACTTGGGTCTGCACCTAGGTCTATACCTGGGTCTGCACCTGTGTCTGCACCTGTGTCTATACCTGGGTCTATACCTGGGTCTGCACCTAAGTCTCTGCCTGGGTTTGCACCTGAGTCTGCACCTGGGTCTACACCTGAGTCAACACCTGGGTCTACACCTGAGTCTACACCTGGGTCTACACCTGGGTGTGCACCTGGGTCTGCACCATGGTCTACAGCTGGGTCTGCACCTGGGTCTGAATCTGGGTGTGCGCCTGGGTCTGTGCCTGGGTCTGTGCCTGGGTCTGCACCTGGGATTGCATCTGGGTCTACACCTGGGTCTGCACCTGGGTCTGTGCCTGGGTCCGCACCTGGGTCTACACCTGGGTCTATACCTGGTTCTCCAACTGGGTCTGCATCTTGGTCTGCATCTGGGTCTATACCTAGGTCTGCACCTGGGTCTGCACCTGGATCTGCACCTGGGTCTACCCCTGGGTCTACACCTGGGTCTGCACCTGGGTCTGCACCTGGGTCTACACCTGAGTCTACATCTGTGTCTATACCTGGTTCTCCAACTGGGTCTGCATCTTGGTCTGCATCTGGGTCTATACCTAGGTCTGCACCTTGGTCTGCATCTGGGTCTACACCTGGGTCTACCCCTGGGTCTACACCTGGGTCTGCACCTGGGTCTGCACCTGGGTCTACACCTGAGTCTACATCTGTGTCTGCACCTGAGTCAACACCTGGGTCTACACCTGGGTCTACACCTGAGTCTACATCTGTGTCTGCACCTGAGTCAACACCTGAGTCTACACCTGGGTCTACACCTGGGTGTGCACCTGGGTCTACACCTGGGTCTGTACCTAGGTCTGCACTATGGTCTACAGCTGGGTCTGCACCTGGGTCTGAATCTGGGTGTGCGCCTGGACCTGCACCTGGGTCTGTGCCTGGGTCTGCACCTGGGTCTACACCTGGGATTGCATCTGGGTCTACACCTGGGTCTACACCTGGGTCTACATCTGAGACTGCATCTGGGTCTGCACCTGGGTATGCACCTGGGTCTGAACCTGGGTCTACACCTGGGTCTGCACCTGGGTCTGCCCATGGGTCTACATATTGGGTCTACACCTGGGTCTACATCTGAGACTGCATCTGGGTCTGCACCTGGGTCTGCACCTGGGTCTTCACATGAGTCTACACCTGGGTCTGTGCATGGGTGGGAACCTGGGTCTACACCTGGGTCTGCCCCTGGGTCTACACCTTGGTCTGCACCTGGGTCTATACCAGGGTCTGCACCTGGGTCTATACCTGGGTCTGCAACTAAGTCTCTACCTGGGTTTACACCTGGGTCTGCATCTGGGTCTGCACCTGTGTCTATACCTGGGTCTGCACCTGGGTCTATACGTAGGTCTGCACCTGGGTCTGCACCTGGATCTGCACCTGGGTCTACACCTGGGTCTACACCTGGGTCTGCACCTGGGTCCGCACCTGGGTGTGCACCTTGGTCTGCACCTGGGTCTGCACCTGGGTCTACACCTGGGCCTGCACCTGGGTCTACACCTAGGCCTACACCTGGGTCTGCACCTGGGTCTGCACCTGGGTCTACACCTGGGTCTGCACCTAGGTCTCCACCTGGGTCTGCACATATGTCTACACCTGGGTCTATACCTGGGTCTGCACCGAAGTCTCCACCTGGGTTTGCACCTGGGTCTGCATTTGGGTGTGCACCTGTGTCTGAACCTGAGTCTGCCCCTGGCTCTCACTTGGGTCTACACCTGGGTCTGCACCTGGATCTGAACTTGGGTCTATACCTGGGTCTGCACCTGTGTCTGCACCTGGGTCTATACCTGGGTCTGCACCTAAGTCTCTGCCTGGGTCTGCACCTGGGTCTGAATCTGGGTGTGCGCCTGGACCTGCACCTGGGTCTGTGCCTGGGTCTGCACCTGGGTCTACACCTGGGATTGCATCTGGGTCTACACCTGGGTCTACACCTGGGTCTACATCTGAGACTGCATCTGGGTCTGCACCTGGGTATGCACCTGGGTCTGAACCTGGGTCTACACCTGGGTCTGCACCTGGGTCTGCCCATGGGTCTACATATTGGGTCTACACCTGGGTCTACATCTGAGACTGCATCTGGGTCTGCACCTGGGTCTGCACCTGGGTCTTCACATGGGTCTACACCTGGGTCTGTGCATGGGTGGGAACCTGGGTCTACACCTGGGTCTGCCCCTGGGTCTACACCTTGGTCTGCACCTGGGTCTATACCAGGGTCTGCACCTGGGTCTATACCTGGGTCTGCAACTAAGTCTCTACCTGGGTTTACACCTGGGTCTGCATCTGGGTCTGCACCTGTGTCTATACCTGGGTCTGCACCTGGGTCTATACGTAGGTCTGCACCTGGGTCTGCACCTGGATCTGCACCTGGGTCTACACCTGGGTCTACACCTGGGTCTGCACCTGGGTCCGCACCTGGGTGTGCACCTTGGTCTGCACCTGGGTCTGCACCTGGGTCTACACCTGGGCCTGCACCTGGGTCTACACCTAGGCCTACACCTGGGTCTGCACCTGGGTCTGCACCTGGGTCTACACCTGGGTCTGCACCTAGGTCTCCACCTGGGTCTGCACATATGTCTACACCTGGGTCTATACCTGGGTCTGCACCGAAGTCTCCACCTGGGTTTGCACCTGGGTCTGCATTTGGGTGTGCACCTGTGTCTGAACCTGAGTCTGCCCCTGGCTCTCACTTGGGTCTACACCTGGGTCTGCACCTGGATCTGAACTTGGGTCTATACCTGGGTCTGCACCTGTGTCTGCACCTGGGTCTATACCTGGGTCTGCACCTAAGTCTCTGCCTGGGTTTGCACCTGGGTCTGCATCTGGGTCTGCACCTGTGTCTATACCTGAGTCTGCACCTGGGTCTGCACCTGGGTCTACACATGGGTCTGCACCTGGGTCTGCACCTGGGTCTACACATGGGTCTACACCTGAGTCTACATCTGTGTCTGCACCTGAGTCAACACCTGAGTCTACACCTGGGTCTACACCTGGGTGTGCACCTGGGTCTACACCTGGGTCTGTACCTATGTCTGCACTATAGTCTACAGCTGGGTCTGCACCTGGGTCTGAATCTGGGTGTGCGCCTGGACCTGCACCTGGGTCTGTGCCTGGGTCTGCACCTGGGATTGCATCTGGGACTACACCTGGGTCTGCACCTGGGTCTGTGCCTGGGTCTGCACCTGGGTCTACACCTGGGTCTGCACCTGGGTCCGCACCTGGGTTTACACCTGGGTCTGCACCTGGGTCTGCATCTGGGTCTACACCTGGGTCTGCACCTGGGTCTACACCTGGGTCTGCACCTGGGTCTCACCTTGGTCTACACGTGTCTCTCCACCTGTGTCTGCACCTGGGTCTGCACCTCGGTCTACACCTGGGTCAACACCTGGGTCTACATCTGAGACTGCATCTGGGTATGCACCTGGGTATGCACCTGGGTCTGAACCTAGGTCTACACCTGGGTCTGCACCTGGGTCTGCACATGGGTCTACATATTGGGTCTGCACCTGTGTCTGAACCTGGGTCTACACCTGGGTCTGTGCATGGGTGGGAACCTGGGTCTACACCTGGGTCTGCCCCTGGGTCTGCACCTGTGTCTGAACCTGGGTCTACACCTGGGTCTGTGCATGGGTGGGAACCTGGGTCTGCCCCTGGGTCTGCTCCTGGGTCTACACCTGGGTCAACACCTGGGTCTACATCTGAGACTGCATCTGGGTCTGCATCTGGGTCTGCACCTGGGTATGCACCTGGGTCTGAACCTAGGTCTGCACCTCGGTCTATACCAGGGTCTGCACCTGGGTCTGCACCTGGGTCTATACCTGGGTCTGCACCTAAGTCTCTACCTGGGTTTACACCTGGGTCTGCATCTGGGTCTGCACCTGTGTCTATACCTGGGTCTGCACCTGGGTCTACAACTGCGTCTGAACCTGAGTCTGCCCCTGGTTCTCATTTGGGTCTACACCTGGGTCTGCACCGGGGTCTCACCTTGGGCTACACGGGTCTCTCCACCTGTGTCTGCACCTGGGTCTGCACCTGGGTCTACACCTGGGTCTACACCTGGGTCTACATCTGGGTCTACATCTGAGACTGCATCTGGGTCTGCACCTGGATCTGCGCCTGAGTCTGCACCTGGGTCTACACCTGGGTCTGCACCTGGGTCTACACCTGGGTCTACACCTGGGTCTACAACTGCGTCTGAACCTGAGTCTGCCCCTGGTTCTCATTTGGGTCTACACCTGGGTCTGCACCGGGGTCTCACCTTGGGCTACACGGGTCTCTCCACCTGTGTCTGCACCTGGGTCTGCACCTGGGTCTACACCTGGGTCTACACCTGGGTCTACATCTGGGTCGACATCTGAGACTGCATCTGGGTCTGCACCTGGATCTGCGCCTGAGTCTGCACCTGGGTCCACACCTGGGTCTGCACCTAGGTCTCCACCTGGGTTTACACCTGGGTCTGCACCTGGATCTGCGCCTGAGTCTGCACCTGGGTCCACACCTGGGTCTGCACCTGGGTCTGCACCTGGGTTTACACCTGGGTCTGCACCTGGGTCTGCATCTGGGTCTACACCTGGGTCTATACCTGGGTCTGCACCTCGGTCTACACCTGGGTCAACACCTGGGTCTACATCTGAGACTGCATCTGGGTCTGCACCTGGGTATGCACCTGGGTCTGAACCTAGGTCTACACCTGGGTCTGCACCTGGGTCTGCACATGGGTCTACATATTGGGTCTGCACCTGTGTCTGAACCTGGGTCTACACCTGGGTCTGTGCATGGGTGGGAACCTGTGTCTACACCTGGGTCTGCCCCTGGGTCTGCACCTGTGTCTGAACCTGGGTCGACACCTGGGTCTGTGCATGGGTGGGAACCTGGGTCTGCCCCTGGGTCTGCCCCTGGGTCTACACCTGGGTCAACACCTGGGTCTACATCTGAGACTGCATCTGGGTCTGCATCTGGGTCTGCACCTGGGTATGCACCTGGGTCTACACCTGGGTGTGCACCTGGGTCTGCACCATGGTCTACAGCTGGGTCTGCACCTGGGTCTGAATCTGGGTGTGCGCCTGGACCTGCACCTGGGTCTGTGCCTGGGTCTGCACCTGGGATTGCATCTGGGTCTACACCTGGGTCTGCACCTGGGTCTGTGCCTGGGTCCGCACCTGGGTCTACACCTGGGTCTATACCTGGTTCTCCAACTGGGTCTGCATCTTGGTCTGCATCTGGGTCTATACCTAGGTCTGCACCTGGGTCTGCACCTGGATCTGCACCTGGGTCTACCCCTGGGTCTACACCTGGGTCTGCACCTGGGTCTGCACCTGGGTCTACACCTGAGTCTACATCTGTGTCTGCACCTGAGTCAACACCTGAGTCTACACCTGGGTCTATACCTGGTTCTCCAACTGGGTCTGCATCTTGGTCTGCATCTGGGTCTATACCTAGGTCTGCACCTTGGTCTGCATCTGGGTCTACACCTGGGTCTACCCCTGGGTCTACACCTGGGTCTGCACCTGGTTCTGCACCTGGGTCTACACCTGAGTCTACATCTGTGTCTGCACCTGAGTCAACACCTGAGTCTACACCTGGGTCTACACCTGAGTCTACATCTGTGTCTGCACCTGAGTCAACACCTGAGTCTACACCTGGGTCTACACCTGGGTGTGCACCTGGGTCTACACCTGGGTCTGTACCTAGGTCTGCACTATGGTCTACAGCTGGGTCTGCACCTGGGTCTGAATCTGGGTGTGCGCCTGGACCTGCACCTGGGTCTGTGCCTGGGTCTGCACCTGGGTCTACACCTGGGATTGCATCTGGGTCTACACCTGGGTCTACACCTGGGTCTACATCTGAGACTGCATCTGGGTCTGCACCTGGGTATGCACCTGGGTCTGAACCTGGGTCTACACCTGGGTCTGCACCTGGGTCTGCCCATGGGTCTACATATTGGGTCTACACCTGGGTCTACATCTGAGACTGCATCTGGGTCTGCACCTGGGTCTGCACCTGGGTCTTCACATGGGTCTACACCTGGGTCTGTGCATGGGTGGGAACCTGGGTCTACACCTGGGTCTGCCCCTGGGTCTACACCTTGGTCTGCACCTGGGTCTATACCAGGGTCTGCACCTGGGTCTATACCTGGGTCTGCAACTAAGTCTCTACCTGGGTTTACACCTGGGTCTGCATCTGGGTCTGCACCTGTGTCTATACCTGGGTCTGCACCTGGGTCTATACGTAGGTCTGCACCTGGGTCTGCACCTGGATCTGCACCTGGGTCTACACCTGGGTCTACACCTGGGTCTGCACCTGGGTCCGCACCTGGGTGTGCACCTTGGTCTGCACCTGGGTCTACACCTGGGCCTGCACCTGGGTCTACACCTAGGCCTGCACCTGGGTCTGCACCTGGGTCTGCACCTGGGTCTGCACCTAGGTCTCCACCTGGGTCTGCACATATGTCTACACCTGGGTCTATACCTGGGTCTGCACCGAAGTCTCCACCTGGGTTTGCACCTGGGTCTGCATTTGGGTGTGCACCTGTGTCTGAACCTGAGTCTGCCCCTGGCTCTCACTTGGGTCTACACCTGGGTCTGCACCTGGATCTGAACTTGGGTCTATACCTGGGTCTGCACCTGTGTCTGCACCTGGGTCTATACCTGGGTCTGCACCTAAGTCTCTGCCTGGGTTTGCACCTGGGTCTGCATCTGGGTCTGCACCTGTGTCTATACCTGAGTCTGCACCTGGGTCTGCACCTGGGTCTACACATGGGTCTGCACCTGGGTCTGCACCTGGGTCTACACATGGGTCTACACCTGAGTCTACATCTGTGTCTGCACCTGAGTCAACACCTGAGTCTACACCTGGGTCTACACCTGGGTGTGCACCTGGGTCTACACCTGGGTCTGTACCTAGGTCTGCACTATAGTCTACAGCTGGGTCTGCACCTGGGTCTGAATCTGGGTGTGCGCCTGGACCTGCACCTGGGTCTGTGCCTGGGTCTGCACCTGGGTCTACACCTGGGATTGCATCTGGGTCTACACCTGGGTCTGCACCTGGGTCTGTGCCTGGGTCTGCACCTGGGTCTACACCTGGGTCTGCACCTGGGTCTACACCTGGGTCTGCACCTGGGTCTGCACCTGGGTTTACACCTGGGTCTGCACCTGGGTCTGCATCTGGGTCTACACCTGGGTCTGCACCTGGGTCTACACCTGGGTCTGCACCTGGGTCTCACCTTGGTCTACACGTGTCTCTCCACCTGTGTCTGCACCTGGGTCTGCACCTCGGTCTACACCTGGGTCAACACCTGGGTCTACATCTGAGACTGCATCTGGGTATGCACCTGGGTATGCACCTGGGTCTGAACCTAGGTCTACACCTGGGTCTGCACCTGGGTCTGCACATGGGTCTACATATTGGGTCTGCACCTGTGTCTGAACCTGGGTCTACACCTGGGTCTGTGCATGGGTGGGAACCTGGGTCTACACCTGGGTCTGCCCCTGGGTCTGCACCTGTGTCTGAACCTGGGTCTACACCTGGGTCTGTGCATGGGTGGGAACCTGGGTCTGCCCCTGGGTCTGCTCCTGGGTCTACACCTGGGTCAACACCTGGGTCTACATCTGAGACTGCATCTGGGTCTGCATCTGGGTCTGCACCTGGGTATGCACCTGGGTCTGAACCTAGGTCTGCACCTCGGTCTATACCAGGGTCTGCACCTGGGTCTGCACCTGGGTCTATACCTGGGTCTGCACCTAAGTCTCTACCTGGGTTTACACCTGGGTCTGCATCTGGGTCTGCACCTGTGTCTATACCTGGGTCTGCACCTGGGTCTACAACTGCGTCTGAACCTGAGTCTGCCCCTGGTTCTCATTTGGGTCTACACCTGGGTCTGCACCGGGGTCTCACCTTGGGCTACACGGGTCTCTCCACCTGTGTCTGCACCTGGGTCTGCACCTGGGTCTACACCTGGGTCTACACCTGGGTCTACATCTGGGTCTACATCTGAGACTGCATCTGGGTCTGCACCTGGATCTGCGCCTGAGTCTGCACCTGGGTCTACACCTGGGTCTGCACCTGGGTCTACACCTGGGTCTACACCTGGGTCTACAACTGCGTCTGAACCTGAGTCTGCCCCTGGTTCTCATTTGGGTCTACACCTGGGTCTGCACCTGGGTCTCACCTTGGGCTACACGGGTCTCTCCACCTGTGTCTGCACCTGGGTCTGCACCTAGGTCTACACCTGGGTCTACACCTGGGTCTACATCTGGGTCGACATCTGAGACTGCATCTGGGTCTGCACCTGGATCTGCGCCTGAGTCTGCACCTGGGTCCACACCTGGGTCTGCACCTAGGTCTCCACCTGGGTTTACACCTGGGTCTGCACCTGGATCTGCGCCTGAGTCTGCACCTGGGTCCACACCTGGGTCTGCACCTGGGTCTGCACCTGGGTTTACACCTGGGTCTGCACCTGGGTCTGCATCTGGGTCTACACCTGGGTCTATACCTGGGTCTGCACCTCGGTCTACACCTGGGTCAACACCTGGGTCTACATCTGAGACTGCATCTGGGTCTGCACCTGGGTATGCACCTGGGTCTGAACCTAGGTCTACACCTGGGTCTGCACCTGGGTCTGCACATGGGTCTACATATTGGTTCTGCACCTGTGTCTGAACCTGGGTCTACACCTGGGTCTGTGCATGGGTGGGAACCTGGGTCTACACCTGGGTCTGCCCCTGGGTCTGCACCTGTGTCTGAACCTGGGTCGACACCTGGGTCTGTGCATGGGTGGGAACCTGGGTCTGCCCCTGGGTCTGCCCCTGGGTCTACACCTGGGTCAACACCTGGGTCTACATCTGAGACTGCATCTGGGTCTGCATCTGGGTCTGCATCTGGGTCTGCACCTGGGTCTGCACCTGGGTCTACACCTAGGTCTACATCTGGGTCTACATCTGAGACTGCATCTGGGTCTGCACCTGGATCTGCGCCTGAGTCTGCACCTGGGTCTACACCTGGGTCTGCACCTGGGTCTACACCTGGGTCTACACCTGAGTCTACAACTGCGTCTGAACCTGAGTCTGCCCCTGGTTCTCATTTGGGTCTACACCTGGGTCTGCACCTGGGTCTCACCTTGGGCTACACGGGTCTCTCCACCTGTGTCTGCACCTGGGTCTGCACCTGGGTCTACACCTGGGTCTACACCTGGGTCTACATCTGGGTCTACATCTGAGACTGCATCTGGGTCTGCACCTGGATCTGCGCCTGAGTCTGCACCTGGGTCTACACCTGGGTCTGCACCTGGGTCTACACCTGGGTCTACACCTGGGTCTACATCTGAGACTGCATCTGGGTCTGCACCTGGATCTGCGCCTGAGTCTGCACCTGGGTCTACACCTGGGTCTGCACCTGTGTCTGAACCTGAGTCTGCCCCTGGTTCTCACTTGGGTCTACACCTGGGTCTGCACCTGGATCTGAACTTGAGTCTACACCTGGGTCTGCACATGTGTCTCACCTTGGTCTACACGTGTCTCTCCACCTGTGTCTGCACCTGGGTCTGCACCAGGGTCTACACCTGGGTCTACACCTGGGTCTACACTTGGGTCTGCACCTAGGTCTATACCTGGGTCTGCACCTGTGTCTGCACCTGGGTCTATACCTGGGTCTGCACCTAAGTCTCTGCCTGGGTTTGCACCTGGGTCTGCACCTGGGTCTGCACCTGTGTCTATACCTGAGTCTGCACCTGGGTCTGCACCTGAGTCTGCACCTGGGTCTACACCTGAGTCAACACCTGGGTCTACACCTGAGTCTACACCTGGGTCTACACCTGGGTGTGCACCTGGGTCTGCACCATGGTCTACAGCTGGGTCTGCACCTGGGTCTGAATCTGGGTGTGTGCCTGGACCTGCACCTGGGTCTGTGCCTGGGTCTGCACCTGGGATTGCATCTGGGTCTACACCTGGGTCTGCACCTGGGTCTGTGCCTGGGTCCGCACCTGGGTCTATACCTGGGTCTATACCTGGTTCTCCAACTGGGTCTGCATCTTGGTCTGCATCTGGGTCTATACCTAGGTCTGCACCTGGGTCTGCACCTGGATCTGCACCTGGGTCTACACCTGGGTCTGCACCTGGGTCCGCACCTGGGTGTGCACCTTGGTCTGCATCTGGGTCTACACCTGGGTCTACACCTGGGTCTACACCTGGGTCTGCACCTGAGTCTACACCTGGGTCTACACCTGGGTCTGCACCTGGGTCTGCACCGGGGTCTACACCTGGGTCTGCACCTGGTTCTGCACCTGGGTCTACACCTGGGTCTGCACCTGGGTCCACACCTGGGTCTGCACCTAGGTCTCCACCTGGGTCTGCACCTGTGTCTGCACCTGGGTCTATACCTGCATCTGCACCTAAGTCTCTGCCTGGGTTTGCACCTGGGTCGGCATCTGGGTCTGCACCTGTGTCTATACCTGGGTCTGCACCTGGGTCTGAACCTGAGTCTGCCCCTGGTTTTCACTTGGGTCTACACCTGTATCTGAACTTGGGTCTGCACCTGGGTCTATACCTAGGTCTGCACCTGGGTCTGCACCTGGATCTGCACCTGGGTCTACACCTGGGTCTACACCTGGGTCTGCACCTGGGTCCGCACCTGGGTGTGCACCTTGGTCTGCATCTGGGTCTACACCTGGGTCTACCCCTTGGTTCTACACCTGGGTCTGCACCTGGGTCTGCACCTGGGTCTACACCTGAGTCTACACCTGGGTCTGCACCTGGGTCTGCACCTGGGTTTACACCTGGGTCTGCACCTGGGTCCACACCTGGGTCAGCACCTAGGTCTCCACCTGGGTCTGCACATATGTCTACACCTGGGTCTATACCTGGGTCTGCACCTAAGTTTCTGCCTGGGTTTGCACCTGGGTCTGCATCTGGGTCTGCACCTGTGTCTATACCTGAGTCTGCACCTGGGTCTGCACCTGAGTCAACACCTGGGTCTACACCTTAGTCTACATCTGTGTCTGCACCTGAGTCAACACCTGAGTCTACACCTGGGTCTACACCTGGGTGTGCACCTGGGTCTGCACCATGGTCTACAGCTGGGTCTGCACCTGGGATTGCATCTGGGTCTACACCTGGGTCTGCACCTGGGTCTGTGCCTGGGTCCGCACCTGGGTCTACACCTGGGTCTATACCTGGTTCTCCAACTGGGTCTGCATCTTGGTCTGCATCTGGGTCTATACCTAGGTCTGCACCTGGGTCTGCACCTGGATCTGCACCTGGGTCTACACCTGGGTCTGCACCTGGGTCCGCACCTGGGTGTGCACCTTGGTCTGCATCTGGGTCTACACCTGGGTCTACACCTGGGTCTGCACCTGGGTCTGCACCTGGGTCTACACCTGGGTCTGCACCTGGGTCCACACCTGGGTCTGCACCTAGGTCTCCACCTGGGTCTGCACCTGTGTCTGCACCTGGGTCTATACCTGGGTCTGCACCTAAGTCTCTGCCTGGGTTTGCACCTGGGTCGGCATCTGGGTCTGCACCTGTGTCTATACCTGGGTCTGCACCTGGGTCTGAACCTGAGTCTGCCCCTGGTTTTCACTTGGGTCTACACCTGTATCTGAACTTGGGTCTGCACCTGGGTCTGCACCTGGGTCTGCACCTGGGTCTACACCTGGGTCTATACCTGGGTCTGCAGCTGAGTCTGCACCTGGGTATATACCTGGGTCTACACCTGGGTCTGCACCTGGGTCTACACATGGGTCTGCACCTGGGTCAACACCTGGGTCTACACCTGAGTCTACACCTGTGTCTGCACCTGGGTCTTCACATGGGTCTACACCTGGGTCTGCACCTGTGTCTGAACCTGGGTCTACACCTGGGTCTGTGCCTGGGTGGGAACCTGGGTCTACACCTGGGTCTGCCCCTGGGTCTACACCTTGGTCTGCACCTGGGTCTATACCAGGGTCTGCATCTGGGTCTGCACCTGGGTCTATACCTGGGTCTGCACCTAAGTCTCTACCTGGGTTTACACCTGGGTCTATACCAGGGTCTGCACCTGGGTCTGCACGTAAGTCTCGACCTGGGTTTGCACCTGGGTCTGCATCTGGGTCTGCACCTGTGTCTATACCTGGGTCTGCACCTGGGTCTACAACTGCGTCTGAACCTGAGTCTGCCCCTGGTTCTCACTTGGGTCTACACCTGGGTCTGCACCTGGGTCTCACCTTGGTCTACACGTGTCTCTCCACCTGTGTCTGCACCTGGGTCTGCACCTGGGTCTACATCTGAGACTGCATCTGGGTCTGCACCTGGGTCTGCACCTGTGTCTGCACCTGGATCTCGCCTGGCTCTACACATGGGTCTGCACCAGGGTCTGCACCTGGGTCTGCACCTGGGTCTACACCTGGGTCTGCACCTGGGTCTGCACCTGGGTCTGCACCTGGTTCTCCAACTGGGTCTGCATCTTGGTCTGCATCTGGGTCTACACAGGTTCTGCACCTGGGTCTATACCTAGGTCTGCACCTGGGTCTGCACCTGGATCTGGACCTGGATCTACACCTGGGTCTACACCTGGGTCTGCACCTGGGTCCGCACCTGGGTGTGCACCTTGGTCTGCATCTGGGTCTACACCTGGGTCTACCCCTGGGTCTACACCTGGGTCTGCACCTGGGTCTGCACCTGGGTCTACACCTGGGCCTACACCTGGGTGTGCACCTGGGTCTGCACCTGGGTCTACACCTGGGTCTGCACCTGGGTCCACACCTGGGTCTGCACCTAGGTCTCCACCTGGGTCTGCACATATGTCTACACCTGGGTCTATACCTGGGTCTGCACCTAAGTCTCCACCTGGGTTTGCACCTGGGTCTGCATCTGGGTCTGCACCTGTGTCTGAACCTGAGTCTGCCCCTGGTTCTCACTTGGGTCTACACCTGGGTCTGCACCTGGATCTGAACTTGGGTCTACACCTGGGTGTGCACCTGGGTCTCACCTTGGTCTACACGTGTCTCTCCACCTGTGTCTGCACCTGGGTCTGCACCAGGGTCTACACCTGGGTCTACACCTGGGTCTATACCTGGGTCTGCACCTGTGTCTGCACCTGGGTCTATACCTGGGTCTGCACCTAAGTCTCTGCCTGGGTTTGCACCTGGGTCTGCATCTGGGTCTGCACCTGTGTCTATACCTGGGTCTGCACCTGGGTCTGAACCTGAGTCTGCCCCTGGTTTTCACTTGGGTCTACACCTGTATCTGAACTTGGGTCTGCACCTGGGTCTGCACCTGGATCTGCACCTGGTTCCGCACCTGGGTCTACACCTGGGTATATACCTGGGTCTACACCTGGGTCTGCACCTGGGTCTACACATGGGTCTGCACCTGGGTCAACACGTGGGTCTACACCTGAGTCTACACCTGTGTCTGCACCTGAGTCAACACCTGAGTCTACACCTGGGTCTACAGCTGGGTCTGCACCTGGGTCTGAATCTGGGTGTGCGCCTGGACCTGCACCTGGGTCTGTGCCTGGGTCTGCACCTGGGATTGCATCTGGGTCTACACCTGGGTCTGCACCTGGGTCTGTGCCTGGGTCCGCACCTGGGTCTACACCTGGGTCTGCACCTGGGTCTGCACCTGGGTTTACACCTGGGTCTACACCTGGGTCTGCACCTGGGTCTCACCTTGGTCTACACCTGGGTCTACATCTGAGACTGCATCTGGGTCTGCACGTGGGTATGCACCTGGGTCTGAACCTGGGTCTACACCTGGGTCTGCACCTGGGTCTGCACATGGGTCTACATATTGGGTCTACACCTGGGTCTACATCTGAGACTGCATCTGGGTCTGCACCTGGGTCTGCACCTGGGTCTTCACATGGGTCTGCACCTGGGTCTACACCTGGGTCTGTGCATGGGTGGGAACCTGGGTCTACACCTGGGTCTGCCCCTGGGTCTACACCTTGGTCTGCACCTGGGTCTATACCAGGGTCTGCACCTGGGTCTATACCTGGGTCTGCAACTAAGTCTCTACCTGGGTTTACACCTGGGTCTGCACCTGGATCTGCACCTGGGTCTACACCTGGGTCTACACCTGGGTCTGCACCTGGGTCCGCACCTGGGTGTGCACCTTGGTCTGCATCTGGGTCTACACCTGGGTCTACACCTGGGTCTGCACCTGGGTCTGCACCTGGGTCTACACCTGGGTCTGCACCTGGGTCTACACCTCGGTCTGCACCTAGGTCTGCACCTGGGTCTACACATGGGTCTGCACCTGGGTCTACACCTGAGTCAACACCTGGGTCTGCACCTGAGTCTACATCTGTGTCTGCACCTGAGTCAACACCTGAGTCTACACCTGGGTCTACACCTGGGTGTGCACCTGGGTCTACACCTGGGTCTGTACCTAGGTCTGCACTATGGTCTACAGCTGGGTCTGCACCTGGGTCTGAATCTGGGTGTGCGCCTGGACCTGCACCTGGGTCTGTGCCTGGGTCTGCACCTGGGTCTACACCTGGGATTGCATCTGGGTCTACACCTGGGTCTGCACCTGGGTCTGTGCCTGGGTCTGCACCTGGGTCTACACCTGGGTCTACACCTGGGTCTACATCTGAGACTGCATCTGGGTCTGCACCTGGGTATGCACCTGGGTCTGAACCTGGGTCTACACCTGGGTCTGCACCTGGGTCTGCACATGGGTCTACATATTGGGTCTACACCTGGGTCTACATCTGAGACTGCATCTGGGTCTGCACCTGGGTCTGCACCTGGGTCTTCACATGGGTCTACACCTGGGTCTACACCTGGGTCTGTGCATGGGTGGGAACCTGGGTCTACACCTGGGTCTGCCCCTGGGTCTACACCTTGGTCTGCACCTGGGTCTATACCAGGGTCTGCACCTGGGTCTATACCTGGGTCTGCAACTAAGTCTCTACCTGGGTTTACACCTGGGTCTGCATCTGGGTCTGCACCTGTGTCTATACCTGGGTCTGCACCTGGGTCTATACGTAGGTCTGCACCTGGGTCTGCACCTGGATCTGCACCTGGGTCTACACCTGGGTCTACACCTGGGTCTGCACCTGGGTCCGCACCTGGGTGTGCACCTTGGTCTGCACCTGGGTCTGCACCTGGGTCTACACCTGGGCCTGCACCTGGGTCTACACCTAGGCCTACACCTGGGTCTGCACCTGGGTCTGCACCTGGGTCTACACCTGGGTCTGCACCTAGGTCTCCACCTGGGTCTGCACATATGTCTACACCTGGGTCTATACCTTGGTCTGCACCGAAGTCTCCACCTGGGTTTGCACCTGGGTCTGCATTTGGGTGTGCACCTGTGTCTGAACCTGAGTCTGCCCCTGGTTCTCACTTGGGTCTACACCTGGGTCTGCACCTGGATCTGAACTTGGGTCTACACCTGGGTCTACACCTGGGTCTACCCTTGGGTCTGAATCTGGGTCTATACCTGGGTCTGCACCTGTGTCTGCACCTGGGTCTATACCTGGGTCTGCACCTAAGTCTCTGCCTGGGTTTGCACCTGGGTCTGCATCTGGGTCTGCACCTGTGTCTATACCTGAGTCTGCACCTGGGTCTGCACCTGGGTCTACACATGGGTCTGCACCTGGGTCTGCACCTGGGTCTACACCTGGGTCTGCACCTGGGTCTACACCTGAGTCAACACCTGGGTCTACACCTGAGTCTACATCTGTGTCTGCACCTGAGTCAACACCTGAGTCTACACCTGGGTCTACACCTGGGTGTGCACCTGGGTCTACACCTGGGTCTGTACCTAGGTCTGCACTATGGTCTACAGCTGGGTCTGCACCTGGGTCTGAATCTGGGTGTGCGCCTGGACCTGCACCTGGGTCTGTGCCTGGGTCTGCACCTGGGTCTACACCTGGGATTGCATCTGGGTCTACACCTGGGTCTGCACCTGGGTCTGCACCTGGGTTTACACCTGGGTCTGCACCTGGGTCTGCATCTGGGTCTACACCTGGGTCTGCACCTGGGTCTACACCTGGGTCTGCACCTGGGTCTCACCTTGGTCTACACGTGTCTCTCCACCTGTGTCTGCACCTGTGTCTGCACCTCGGTCTACACCTGGGTCAACACCTGGGTCTACATCTGAGACTGCATCTGGGTCTGCACCTGGGTCTGCACATGGGTCTACATATTGGGTCTGCACCTGTGTCTGAACCTGGGTCTACACCTGGGTCTGTGCATGGGTGGGAACCTGGGTCTACACCTGGGTCTGCCCCTGGGTCTGCACCTGTGTCTGAACCTGGGTCTACACCTGGGTCTGTGCATGGGTGGGAACCTGGGTCTGCCCCTGGGTCTGCTCCTGGGTCTACACCTGGGTCAACACCTGGGTCTACATCTGAGACTGCATCTGGGTCTGCATCTGGGTCTGCACCTGGGTATGCACCTGGGTCTGAACCTAGGTCTGCACCTCGGTCTATACCAGGGTCTGCACCTGGGTCTGCACCTGGGTCTATACCTGGGTCTGCACCTAAGTCTCTACCTGGGTTTACACCTGGGTCTGCATCTGGGTCTGCACCTGTGTCTATACCTGGGTCTGCACCTGGGTCTACAACTGCGTCTGAACCTGAGTCTGCCCCTGGTTCTCATTTGGGTCTACACCTGGGTCTGCACCGGGGTCTCACCTTGGGCTACACGGGTCTCTCCACCTGTGTCTGCACCTGGGTCTGCACCTGGGTCTACACCTGAGTCTACACCTGGGTCTACATCTGGGTCTACATCTGAGACTGCATCTGGGTCTGCACCTGGATCTGCGCCTGAGTCTGCACCTGGGTCTACACCTGGGTCTGCACCTGGGTCTACACCTGGGTCTACACCTGGGTCTACAACTGCGTCTGAACCTGAGTCTGCCCCTGGTTCTCATTTGGGTCTACACCTGGGTCTGCACCTGGGTCTCACCTTGGGCTACACGGGTCTCTCCACCTGTGTCTGCACCTGGGTCTGCACCTGGGTCTACACCTGGGTCTACACCTGGGTCTACATCTGGGTCGACATCTGAGACTGCATCTGGGTCTGCACCTGGATCTGCGCCTGAGTCTGCACCTGGGTCCACACCTGGGTCTGCACCTAGGTCTCCACCTGGGTTTACACCTGGGTCTGCACCTGGATCTGCGCCTGAGTCTGCACCTGGGTCCACACCTGGGTCTGCACCTGGGTCTGCACCTGGGTTTACACCTGGGTCTGCACCTGGGTCTGCATTTGGGTCTACACCTGGGTCTATACCTGGGTCTGCACCTCGGTCTACACCTGGGTCAACACCTGGGTCTACATCTGAGACTGCATCTGGGTCTGCACCTGGGTATGCACCTGGGTCTGAACCTAGGTCTACACCTGGGTCTGCACCTGGGTCTGCACATGGGTCTACATATTGGTTCTGCACCTGTGTCTGAACCTGGGTCTACACCTGGGTCTGTGCATGGGTGGGAACCTGGGTCTACACCTGGGTCTGCCCCTGGGTCTGCACCTGTGTCTGAACCTGGGTCGACACCTGGGTCTGTGCATGGGTGGGAACCTGGGTCTGCCCCTGGGTCTGCCCCTGGGTCTACACCTGGGTCAACACCTGGGTCTACATCTGAGACTGCATCTGGGTCTGCATCTGGGTCTGCATCTGGGTCTGCACCTGGGTCTGCACCTGGGTCTACACCTGGGTCTACATCTGGGTCTACATCTGAGACTGCATCTGGGTCTGCACCTGGATCTGCGCCTGAGTCTGCACCTGGGTCTACACCTGGGTCTGCACCTGGGTCTACACCTGGGTCTACACCTGAGTCTACAACTGCGTCTGAACCTGAGTCTGCCCCTGGTTCTCATTTGGGTCTACACCTGGGTCTGCACCTGGGTCTCACCTTGGGCTACACGGGTCTCTCCACCTGTGTCTGCACCTGGGTCTGCATCTGGGTCTACACCTGGGTCTACACCTGGGTCTACATCTGGGTCTACATCTGAGACTGCATCTGGGTCTGCACCTGGATCTGCGCCTGAGTCTGCACCTGTGTCTACACCTGGGTCTGCACCTGGGTCTACACCTGGGTCTACACCTGGGTCTACATCTGAGACTGCATCTGGGTCTGCACCTGGGTCTGCACCTGGGTCTGTACCTGGGTCTGCACCAGGGTTTGCTCCTGGGTCTACACCTGGATCTGCGCCTGGGTCTAAACCTTGGTCTGCATCTTGGTCTGCACCTGGGTCTACACCTGGGTCTGCACCTGGTTCTACACCTGTGTCTGCACCTGGGTCTACACCTGGGTCTGCACCTGGGGTGCACCTGGGTCTACACTTGGATCTGCCCCTGAGTCTGCACCTGGGTCTGCACCTGGGTCTATACCTGGGTCTGCACCTAAGTCTCTACCTGGGTTTACACCTGGGGCTGCATCTGGGTCTGCACCTGTGTCTATACCTGGGTCTGCACCTGGGTCTACAACTGCGTCTGAACCTGAGTCTGCCCCTGGTTCTCACTTGGGTCTACACCTGTGTCTGCACCTGGGTCTGCACCTGGATCTGCACCTGGGTCTACACCTGGGTCTACACCTGGTTCTACACCTGGTTCTACACCTGTGTCTGCACCTGGGTCTGCTCCTGAGCCTGCACCTGGGTCTATATCTAGGTCTGCACCTGGGTCTGCACCTGGGTCTGCGCCTGGGTCTGCACCTAGATCTGCACCTGAGTCTGCACCTGGGTCTACACCTTGATCTGAACCTGTTTCTGCCCCTGGGTCTCACCTGGGTCTGCACCTGGGTCTGCACCCGGGTCTACACCTGGGTGTGCGCCTGGACCTGCACCTGGGTCTATACCTAGGTCTGCACCTGGGTCTACACCTGGTTCTACACCTGGATCTGCACCTGGGATTGTATCTGGGTCTGCCCCTGGGTCTACACATGGGTCTGCACATGGGTCTGCACTTGGGTCTGTACCTGGGTCTGCACCTGGGTTGCACCTCAGTCTGCAACTGGGTCTGCACCTGGGTCTGCCCCTGGGTCTGCATCTGGGTCTGCACCTGGGTCTATACCAGGGTCTGCACCTTGGTCTGCACCTGGGTCTATACCTGCGTCTGCACCTAAGTCTCTACCTGGGTTTACACCTGGGTCTGCATCTGGGTCTGCACCTGTGTCTATACCTGGGTCTGCACCTGGGTCTACAACTGCGTCTGAACCTGAATCTGGCCCTGGTTCTCACTTGGGTCTACACCTGGGTCTGCACCTGAGTCTCACCTTGGTCTACACGTGTCTCTCCACCTGTGTTTGCACCTGGGTCTGCACCTGGGTCTACACCTGGATCTGCGCCTGAGTCTGCACCTGGGTCTACACCTGGGTCTACACCTAGGTCTACATCTGAGACTGCATCTGGGTCTGCACCTGGGCCTGCAACTGGGTCTGAACCTGGGTCTACACCTGGGTCTGCACCTGGGTCTGCACCTGGGTCTGCACCTGGTTCTCCAACTGGGTCTGCATCTTGGTCTGCATCTGGGTCTACACAGGTTCTGCACCTGGGTCTATACCTAGGTCTGCACCTGGGTCTGCACCTGGATCTGGACCTGGATCTACACCTGGGTCTACACCTGGGTCTGCACCTGGGTCCGCACCTGGGTGTGCACCTTGGTCTGCATCTGGGTCTACACCTGGGTCTACCCCTGGGTCTACACCTGGGTCTGCACCTGGGTCTGCACCTGGGTCTACACCTGGGCCTACACCTGGGTGTGCACCTGGGTCTGCACCTGGGTCTACACCTGGGTCTGCACCTGGGTCCACACCTGGGTCTGCACCTAGGTCTCCACCTGGGTCTGCACATATGTCTACACCTGGGTCTATACCTGGGTCTGCACCTAAGTCTCCACCTGGGTTTGCACCTGGGTCTGCATCTGGGTCTGCACCTGTGTCTGAACCTGAGTCTGCCCCTGGTTCTCACTTGGGTCTACACCTGGGTCTGCACCTGGATCTGAACTTGGGTCTACACCTGGGTGTGCACCTGGGTCTCACCTTGGTCTACACGTGTCTCTCCACCTGTGTCTGCACCTGGGTCTGCACCAGGGTCTACACCTGGGTCTACACCTGGGTCTATACCTGGGTCTGCACCTGTGTCTGCACCTGGGTCTATACCTGGGTCTGCACCTAAGTCTCTGCCTGGGTTTGCACCTGGGTCTGCATCTGGGTCTGCACCTGTGTCTATACCTGGGTCTGCACCTGGGTCTGAACCTGAGTCTGCCCCTGGTTTTCACTTGGGTCTACACCTGTATCTGAACTTGGGTCTGCACCTGGGTCTGCACCTGGATCTGCACCTGGTTCCGCACCTGGGTCTACACCTGGGTATATACCTGGGTCTACACCTGGGTCTGCACCTGGGTCTACACATGGGTCTGCACCTGGGTCAACACGTGGGTCTACACCTGAGTCTACACCTGTGTCTGCACCTGAGTCAACACCTGAGTCTACACCTGGGTCTACAGCTGGGTCTGCACCTGGGTCTGAATCTGGGTGTGCGCCTGGACCTGCACCTGGGTCTGTGCCTGGGTCTGCACCTGGGATTGCATCTGGGTCTACACCTGGGTCTGCACCTGGGTCTGTGCCTGGGTCCGCACCTGGGTCTACACCTGGGTCTGCACCTGGGTCTGCACCTGGGTTTACACCTGGGTCTACACCTGGGTCTGCACCTGGGTCTCACCTTGGTCTACACCTGGGTCTACATCTGAGACTGCATCTGGGTCTGCACGTGGGTATGCACCTGGGTCTGAACCTGGGTCTACACCTGGGTCTGCACCTGGGTCTGCACATGGGTCTACATATTGGGTCTACACCTGGGTCTACATCTGAGACTGCATCTGGGTCTGCACCTGGGTCTGCACCTGGGTCTTCACATGGGTCTGCACCTGGGTCTACACCTGGGTCTGTGCATGGGTGGGAACCTGGGTCTACACCTGGGTCTGCCCCTGGGTCTACACCTTGGTCTGCACCTGGGTCTATACCAGGGTCTGCACCTGGGTCTATACCTGGGTCTGCAACTAAGTCTCTACCTGGGTTTACACCTGGGTCTGCACCTGGATCTGCACCTGGGTCTACACCTGGGTCTACACCTGGGTCTGCACCTGGGTCCGCACCTGGGTGTGCACCTTGGTCTGCATCTGGGTCTACACCTGGGTCTACACCTGGGTCTGCACCTGGGTCTGCACCTGGGTCTACACCTGGGTCTGCACCTGGGTCTACACCTCGGTCTGCACCTAGGTCTGCACCTGGGTCTACACATGGGTCTGCACCTGGGTCTACACCTGAGTCAACACCTGGGTCTGCACCTGAGTCTACATCTGTGTCTGCACCTGAGTCAACACCTGAGTCTACACCTGGGTCTACACCTGGGTGTGCACCTGGGTCTACACCTGGGTCTGTACCTAGGTCTGCACTATGGTCTACAGCTGGGTCTGCACCTGGGTCTGAATCTGGGTGTGCGCCTGGACCTGCACCTGGGTCTGTGCCTGGGTCTGCACCTGGGTCTACACCTGGGATTGCATCTGGGTCTACACCTGGGTCTGCACCTGGGTCTGTGCCTGGGTCTGCACCTGGGTCTACACCTGGGTCTACACCTGGGTCTACATCTGAGACTGCATCTGGGTCTGCACCTGGGTATGCACCTGGGTCTGAACCTGGGTCTACACCTGGGTCTGCACCTGGGTCTGCACATGGGTCTACATATTGGGTCTACACCTGGGTCTACATCTGAGACTGCATCTGGGTCTGCACCTGGGTCTGCACCTGGGTCTTCACATGGGTCTACACCTGGGTCTACACCTGGGTCTGTGCATGGGTGGGAACCTGGGTCTACACCTGGGTCTGCCCCTGGGTCTACACCTTGGTCTGCACCTGGGTCTATACCAGGGTCTGCACCTGGGTCTATACCTGGGTCTGCAACTAAGTCTCTACCTGGGTTTACACCTGGGTCTGCATCTGGGTCTGCACCTGTGTCTATACCTGGGTCTGCACCTGGGTCTATACGTAGGTCTGCACCTGGGTCTGCACCTGGATCTGCACCTGGGTCTACACCTGGGTCTACACCTGGGTCTGCACCTGGGTCCGCACCTGGGTGTGCACCTTGGTCTGCACCTGGGTCTGCACCTGGGTCTACACCTGGGCCTGCACCTGGGTCTACACCTAGGCCTACACCTGGGTCTGCACCTGGGTCTGCACCTGGGTCTACACCTGGGTCTGCACCTAGGTCTCCACCTGGGTCTGCACATATGTCTACACCTGGGTCTATACCTGGGTCTGCACCGAAGTCTCCACCTGGGTTTGCACCTGGGTCTGCATTTGGGTGTGCACCTGTGTCTGAACCTGAGTCTGCCCCTGGTTCTCACTTGGGTCTACACCTGGGTCTGCACCTGGATCTGAACTTGGGTCTACACCTGGGTCTACACCTGGGTCTACCCTTGGGTCTGAATCTGGGTCTATACCTGGGTCTGCACCTGTGTCTGCACCTGGGTCTATACCTGGGTCTGCACCTAAGTCTCTGCCTGGGTTTGCACCTGGGTCTGCATCTGGGTCTGCACCTGTGTCTATACCTGAGTCTGCACCTGGGTCTGCACCTGGGTCTACACATGGGTCTGCACCTGGGTCTGCACCTGGGTCTACACCTGGGTCTGCACCTGGGTCTACACCTGAGTCAACACCTGGGTCTACACCTGAGTCTACATCTGTGTCTGCACCTGAGTCAACACCTGAGTCTACACCTGGGTCTACACCTGGGTGTGCACCTGGGTCTACACCTGGGTCTGTACCTAGGTCTGCACTATGGTCTACAGCTGGGTCTGCACCTGGGTCTGAATCTGGGTGTGCGCCTGGACCTGCACCTGGGTCTGTGCCTGGGTCTGCACCTGGGTCTACACCTGGGATTGCATCTGGGTCTACACCTGGGTCTGCACCTGGGTCTGCACCTGGGTTTACACCTGGGTCTGCACCTGGGTCTGCATCTGGGTCTACACCTGGGTCTGCACCTGGGTCTACACCTGGGTCTGCACCTGGGTCTCACCTTGGTCTACACGTGTCTCTCCACCTGTGTCTGCACCTGTGTCTGCACCTCGGTCTACACCTGGGTCAACACCTGGGTCTACATCTGAGACTGCATCTGGGTCTGCACCTGGGTCTGCACATGGGTCTACATATTGGGTCTGCACCTGTGTCTGAACCTGGGTCTACACCTGGGTCTGTGCATGGGTGGGAACCTGGGTCTACACCTGGGTCTGCCCCTGGGTCTGCACCTGTGTCTGAACCTGGGTCTACACCTGGGTCTGTGCATGGGTGGGAACCTGGGTCTGCCCCTGGGTCTGCTCCTGGGTCTACACCTGGGTCAACACCTGGGTCTACATCTGAGACTGCATCTGGGTCTGCATCTGGGTCTGCACCTGGGTATGCACCTGGGTCTGAACCTAGGTCTGCACCTCGGTCTATACCAGGGTCTGCACCTGGGTCTGCACCTGGGTCTATACCTGGGTCTGCACCTAAGTCTCTACCTGGGTTTACACCTGGGTCTGCATCTGGGTCTGCACCTGTGTCTATACCTGGGTCTGCACCTGGGTCTACAACTGCGTCTGAACCTGAGTCTGCCCCTGGTTCTCATTTGGGTCTACACCTGGGTCTGCACCGGGGTCTCACCTTGGGCTACACGGGTCTCTCCACCTGTGTCTGCACCTGGGTCTGCACCTGGGTCTACACCTGAGTCTACACCTGGGTCTACATCTGGGTCTACATCTGAGACTGCATCTGGGTCTGCACCTGGATCTGCGCCTGAGTCTGCACCTGGGTCTACACCTGGGTCTGCACCTGGGTCTACACCTGGGTCTACACCTGGGTCTACAACTGCGTCTGAACCTGAGTCTGCCCCTGGTTCTCATTTGGGTCTACACCTGGGTCTGCACCTGGGTCTCACCTTGGGCTACACGGGTCTCTCCACCTGTGTCTGCACCTGGGTCTGCACCTGGGTCTACACCTGGGTCTACACCTGGGTCTACATCTGGGTCGACATCTGAGACTGCATCTGGGTCTGCACCTGGATCTGCGCCTGAGTCTGCACCTGGGTCCACACCTGGGTCTGCACCTAGGTCTCCACCTGGGTTTACACCTGGGTCTGCACCTGGATCTGCGCCTGAGTCTGCACCTGGGTCCACACCTGGGTCTGCACCTGGGTCTGCACCTGGGTTTACACCTGGGTCTGCACCTGGGTCTGCATTTGGGTCTACACCTGGGTCTATACCTGGGTCTGCACCTCGGTCTACACCTGGGTCAACACCTGGGTCTACATCTGAGACTGCATCTGGGTCTGCACCTGGGTATGCACCTGGGTCTGAACCTAGGTCTACACCTGGGTCTGCACCTGGGTCTGCACATGGGTCTACATATTGGTTCTGCACCTGTGTCTGAACCTGGGTCTACACCTGGGTCTGTGCATGGGTGGGAACCTGGGTCTACACCTGGGTCTGCCCCTGGGTCTGCACCTGTGTCTGAACCTGGGTCGACACCTGGGTCTGTGCATGGGTGGGAACCTGGGTCTGCCCCTGGGTCTGCCCCTGGGTCTACACCTGGGTCAACACCTGGGTCTACATCTGAGACTGCATCTGGGTCTGCATCTGGGTCTGCATCTGGGTCTGCACCTGGGTCTGCACCTGGGTCTACACCTGGGTCTACATCTGGGTCTACATCTGAGACTGCATCTGGGTCTGCACCTGGATCTGCGCCTGAGTCTGCACCTGGGTCTACACCTGGGTCTGCACCTGGGTCTACACCTGGGTCTACACCTGAGTCTACAACTGCGTCTGAACCTGAGTCTGCCCCTGGTTCTCATTTGGGTCTACACCTGGGTCTGCACCTGGGTCTCACCTTGGGCTACACGGGTCTCTCCACCTGTGTCTGCACCTGGGTCTGCATCTGGGTCTACACCTGGGTCTACACCTGGGTCTACATCTGGGTCTACATCTGAGACTGCATCTGGGTCTGCACCTGGATCTGCGCCTGAGTCTGCACCTGTGTCTACACCTGGGTCTGCACCTGGGTCTACACCTGGGTCTACACCTGGGTCTACATCTGAGACTGCATCTGGGTCTGCACCTGGGTCTGCACCTGGGTCTGTACCTGGGTCTGCACCAGGGTTTGCTCCTGGGTCTACACCTGGATCTGCGCCTGGGTCTAAACCTTGGTCTGCATCTTGGTCTGCACCTGGGTCTACACCTGGGTCTGCACCTGGTTCTACACCTGTGTCTGCACCTGGGTCTACACCTGGGTCTGCACCTGGGGTGCACCTGGGTCTACACTTGGATCTGCCCCTGAGTCTGCACCTGGGTCTGCACCTGGGTCTATACCTGGGTCTGCACCTAAGTCTCTACCTGGGTTTACACCTGGGGCTGCATCTGGGTCTGCACCTGTGTCTATACCTGGGTCTGCACCTGGGTCTACAACTGCGTCTGAACCTGAGTCTGCCCCTGGTTCTCACTTGGGTCTACACCTGTGTCTGCACCTGGGTCTGCACCTGGATCTGCACCTGGGTCTACACCTGGGTCTACACCTGGTTCTACACCTGGTTCTACACCTGTGTCTGCACCTGGGTCTGCTCCTGAGCCTGCACCTGGGTCTATATCTAGGTCTGCACCTGGGTCTGCACCTGGGTCTGCGCCTGGGTCTGCACCTAGATCTGCACCTGAGTCTGCACCTGGGTCTACACCTTGATCTGAACCTGTTTCTGCCCCTGGGTCTCACCTGGGTCTGCACCTGGGTCTGCACCCGGGTCTACACCTGGGTGTGCGCCTGGACCTGCACCTGGGTCTATACCTAGGTCTGCACCTGGGTCTACACCTGGTTCTACACCTGGATCTGCACCTGGGATTGTATCTGGGTCTGCCCCTGGGTCTACACATGGGTCTGCACATGGGTCTGCACTTGGGTCTGTACCTGGGTCTGCACCTGGGTTGCACCTCAGTCTGCAACTGGGTCTGCACCTGGGTCTGCCCCTGGGTCTGCATCTGGGTCTGCACCTGGGTCTATACCAGGGTCTGCACCTTGGTCTGCACCTGGGTCTATACCTGCGTCTGCACCTAAGTCTCTACCTGGGTTTACACCTGGGTCTGCATCTGGGTCTGCACCTGTGTCTATACCTGGGTCTGCACCTGGGTCTACAACTGCGTCTGAACCTGAATCTGGCCCTGGTTCTCACTTGGGTCTACACCTGGGTCTGCACCTGAGTCTCACCTTGGTCTACACGTGTCTCTCCACCTGTGTTTGCACCTGGGTCTGCACCTGGGTCTACACCTGGATCTGCGCCTGAGTCTGCACCTGGGTCTACACCTGGGTCTACACCTAGGTCTACATCTGAGACTGCATCTGGGTCTGCACCTGGGCCTGCAACTGGGTCTGAACCTGGGTCTACACCTGGGTCTGCACCGGGGTCTGCACATGGGTCTGCACCTAGGTCTCGCCTTGCTCTACACATGGGTCTACACCTGGGTCTGCACCTGGGTCTGCACCTGGATCTGCACCTGAGTCTGCACCTGGGTCTACACCTGGGTCTGCACCTGGGTCTGCACCTGGGTCTGCACCTGGGACTGCGCCTGGGTCTGCACCTGGATCTGCACCTGAGTCTGCACCTGGGTCTACACCTGGGTCTGCACTTGGGTCTACACCTGGGTCTGCACCTGGGTCTGCACCTGGGACTGTGCCTGAGTCTGCACCTGGGTCTACACCTGGGTCTGCACCTGGGTCTGCACCTAGATCTACACCTGAGTCTGCACCTGGGTCTACACCTTGGTCTGAACCTGTTTCTGCCCCTGTGTCTCACCTGGGTCTACACCTGGTTCTGCACCTGGGTCTGCACCTGCGTCTACACCTGGGTCTACGCCTGGGTCTGCACATGGGTCTGCACCTGGGTCTGCACATGGGTCTACACCTGGGTCTGCACCTGGGTCTGCACCTGGGACTGTGCCTGAGTCTGCACCTGGGTCTACACCTGGGTCTGCACCTGGGTCTGCACCTAGATCTACACCTGAGTCTGCACCTGGGTCTACACCTTGGTCTGAACCTGTTTCTGCCCCTGTGTCTCACCTGGGTCTTCCCCTGGGTCTACACCTTGGTCTGCACCTGGGTCTATACCAGGGTCTGCACCTGGGTCTACACCTGGGTCTACACTTGGGTCTGCACCTTCGTCTATACCTGGGTCTGCACCTGGGTCTGCACCTGGGTCTCACCTTGGTCTACACGTGTCTCTCCACCTGTGTCTGCACCTGGGTCTGCACCAGGGTCTACACCTGGGTCTACACCTGGGTCTACACTTGGGTCTGCACCTGGGTCTATACCTGGGTCTGCACCTGGGTCTATACCTGGGTCTGCACCTGTGTCTGCACCTGGGTCTATACCTGGGTCTGCACCTAGTCTCTGCCTGGGTTTGCACCTGGGTCTGCATCTGGGTCTGCACTTGTGTCTATTCCTGGGTCTGCACCTGGGTCTGAACCTGAGTCTGCCCCTGGTTTTCACTTGGGTCTATACCTGGGTCTGCAGCTGAGTCTGCACCTGGGTCTGCACCTGGGTCTACACATGGGTCTACACCAGAGTCTACACCTGTGTCTGCACCTGAGTCAACACCTGAGTCTACACCTGGGTCTACACATGGGTCTGCACCTGGGTCTGCACCTGAGTCTGCACCTGGGTCTACACCTGAGTCAACACCTGGGTCTACACCAGAGTCTACACCTGTGTCTGCACCTGAGTCAACACCTGAGTCTACACCTGGGTCTACACCTGGGTGTGCACCTGGGTCTACACCTGGATCTGCGCCTGGATCTACACCTGGGTCTGCACCTGGGTCTGCACCTGAGTCCACATCTGGGTCTGCACCTAGATCTGCACCTTGGTCTAGGCCTGAGTCTGAACCTGTTTCTACCCCTGGGTCTACACCTGTGTCTGAACCTAGGGCTCGCCTGGGTCTACACATAGCTCTACACCTGGTCTGCACCTGGGTCTACACCGGGGTCTGTACCTAGGTCTGCACCATGGTCTACAGCTGGGTCTGCACCTGGGTCTGAATCTGGGTGTGCGCCTGGACCTGCACCTGGGTCTGTGCCTGGGTCTGCACCTGGGTCTACACCTGGGATTGCATTTGGGTCTACACCTGGGTCTGTGCCTGGGTCTACACCTGGGTTTGCACCTGGGTCTGCATCTGGGTCTGCACCTGGGTCTGCATTTGGGTCTACACCTGGGTCTGCACCTGGGTCTCACCTTGGTCTACATGTGTCTCTCCACCTGTGTCTGCACCTGGGTCTGCACCTGGGTCTACACCTGGGTCTACAACTGAGACTGCATCTGGGTCTGCACCTGGGTAGACACCTGGGTCTGAACCTGGGTCTACACCTGGGTCTGCACCTGGGTCTCCACATGGGTCTACACATTGGGTCTACACCTGGGTCTACATCTGAGACTGCATCTGGGTCTGCACCTGGGTCTGCACCTGTGTCTGAACCTGGGTCTACACCTGGGTCTGTGCCTCTGTCTGCACCTTGGTCTGCACCTGGGTTTATACCAGGGTCTGCACCTAGGTCTGCACCTCGGTCTATACCTGGGTCTGCACCTAAGTCTCTACCTGGGTTTACACCTGGGTCTGCATCTGGGTCTGCACCTGTGTCTATACCTGGGTCTGCACCTGGGTCTACAACTGCGTCTGAACCTGTCTGCCCCTGGTTCTCACTTGGGTCTACACCTGGGTCTGCACCTGGGTCTACAACTGGGTCTGCACCTGGGTCTCGCCTGTCTCTACACATGGGTCTGCACCAGGGTCTGCACCTGGGTCTACACCTGTTTCTGCCCCTGGGTCTCACCTGGGTCTACACCTGGGTCTGCACTTGGGTCTGCACCTGGGTCTACACATGGGTCTGCACATGTGTCTGCACCTGGGTCTGTACGTGGGTCTGCACCTGGGTTGCACCTGGGACTGCGCCTGAGTCTGCACCTGGGTCTACACCTGGGTCTGCACCTGTGTCTGCACCTAGATCTGCACCTGAGTCTGCACCTGGGTCTACACCTTGGTCTGAACCTGTTTCTGCCCCTGTGTCTCACCTTGGTCTACACCTGGGTCTGCACCTGCGTCTGCACCTAGGACTGCGCCTGAGTCTGCACCTGGGTCTACACCTGGGTCTGCACCTGGGTCTGCACCTAGATCTGCACCTGAGTCTGCACCTGGGTCTACACCTTGGTCTGAACCTGTTTCTGCCCCTGTGTCTCACCTTGGTCTACACCTGGGTCTGCACCTGCGTCTGCGCCTGAGTCTGCACCTGGGTCTGCACCTGTGTCTACACCTGGGTCTGCACATGGGTCTGCACCTGGGTCTGCACCTGGATCTGCACATGGGTCTACACCTGGGTCTATACCTAGGTCTCCACCTGAGTCTGCCCCTGGTTCTCACTTGGGTCTACACCTGGGTCTGCACCTGGGTCTACAACTGAGTCTGCACCTGGGTCTGCACCTGGATCTGCCCCTGAGTCTGCACCTGGGTCTGCACCTGGGTCTATACCTGGGTCTGCACCTAAGTCTCTACCTGGGTTTACACCTGGGGCTGCATCTGAGTCTGCACCTGTGTCTATACCTGGGTCTGCACCTGGGTCTACAACTGCGTCTGAACCTGAGTCTGCCCCTGGTTCTCACTTGGGTCTACACCTGGGTCTGCACCTGGGTCTCACCTTGGTCTACACGTGTCTCTCCACCTGTGTCTGCACCTGGGTCTACACCTGGGTCTGCACCTGGGTCTGCACCTGGGTCTGCACCGAGGTCTCACCTGGCTCTACACATGGGTCTACACCTGAGTCTGCACCTGGGTCTGCACCTGGATCTGCACCTGGATCTGCACGTGGATCTGCACCTGAGTCTGCACCTGGGTCTACACCTGGGTCTGCACCTCGGTCTATACCTGGGTCTGCACCTAAGTCTCTACCTGGGTTTACACCTGGGTCTGCATCTGGGTCTGCACCTGTGTCTATACCTGGGTCTGCACCTGGGTCTACAACTGCGTCTGAACCTGTCTGCCCCTGGTTCTCACTTGGGTCTACACCTGGGTCTGCACCTGGGTCTACAACTGGGTCTGCACCTGGGTCTCGCCTGGCTCTACACATGGGTCTGCACCAGGGTCTGTACCTGGGTCTATACCTGGGTCTGCACCTGGGTCTGCACCTCGGTCTGCATCTGGGTCTACACCAGGATCTACAACTGGTTCTACACCTGGGTCCGCACCTAAGTGTGCACCTGGGTGTGCAGCTGGGTCTACACCTGTTTCTGCACCTGGGTCTACACTTGGGTCTGCACCTGAGTCTACACCTGGGTCCACATCTGGGTCTGCACCTAGATCTGCACCTTGGTCTAGGCCTGAGTCTGAACCTGTTTCTGCCCCTGGGTCTACACCTGTGTCTGAATCTAGGTCTCGCCTGGGTCTACACGTAGCTCTACACCTGGGTCTGCACCTGGGTCTGAATCTGGGTCTACACCTGGGTGTGCGCCTGGACCTGCAAGTGGGTCTGTGCCTGGGTCTGCACCTGGGTCTACACCTGGGATTGCATCTGGGTCTGCACCTGGGTCTGCACCTGGGTCTGTACCTGGGTCTGCACCAGGGTTTGCTCCTGGGTCTACACCTGGATCTGCGCCTGGGTCTACACCTTGGTCTGCATCTTGGTCTGCACCTGGGTCTACACCTGGGTCTGCACCTGTTCTACACCTGCGTCTGCACCTGAGTCTGCACCTGGGTCTGCACCTAGTTCTGCACCTGTTTCTGCACCTGGGTCTCACCTGGGTCTACACCTGGGTCTGCACTTGGGTCTGCACCTGGGTCTACACCTGGGTGTGCGCCTGGGATTGCATCTGGGTCTGCACCTGGGTCTACACATGGGTCTGTACGTGGGTCTGCACCTGGGTTGCACCTGGGACTGCGCCTGAGTCTGCACCTGGGTCTACACCTGGGTCTGCACCTGGGTCTGCACCTAGATCTGCACCTGAGTCTGCACCTGGGTCTACACCTTGGTCTGAACCTGTTTCTGCCCCTGTGTCTCACCTTGGTCTACACCTGGGTCTGCACCTGCGTCTGCGCCTGAGTCTGCACCTGGGTCTGCACCTGTGTCTACACCTGGGTCTGCACATGGGTCTGCACCTGGGTCTGCACCTGGATCTGCACATGGGTCTACACCTGGGTCTATACCTAGCTCTCCACCTGAGTCTACACCTTGATCCGCACCTGGGTCTGAACCTGGGTCTACACCTGGGTCTACACCTGGGTCTACATCTGAGACTGCATCTGGGTCTGCACCTGGGTCTGCACCTGGGTCTACACCTGGATCTGCCCCTGAGTCTGCACCTGGGTCTGCACCTGGGTCTATACCTGGGTCTGCACCTAAGTCTCTACCTGGGTTTACACCTGGGGCTGCATCTGAGTCTGCACCTGTGTCTATACCTGGGTCTGCACCTGGGTCTACAACTGCGTCTGAACCTGAGTCTGCCCCTGGTTCTCACTTGGGTCTACACCTGGGTCTGCACCTGGGTCTCACCTTGGTCTACACGTGTCTCTCCACCTGTGTCTGCACCTGGGTCTACACCTGGGTCTGCACCTGGGTCTGCACCTGGGTCTGCACCGAGGTCTCACCTGGCTCTACACATGGGTCTACACCTGAGTCTGCACCTGGGTCTGCACCTGGATCTGCACCTGGATCTGCACGTGGATCTGCACCTGGGTCTGCACCTGGGTCTGTACCTGGGTCTGCACCAGGGTTTGCTCCTGGGTCTACACCTGGATCTGCGCCTGGGTCTACACCTTGGTCTGCATCTTGGTCTGCACCTGGGTCTACACCTGGGTCTGCACCTGTTCTACACCTGCGTCTGCACCTGAGTCTGCACCTGGGTCTGCACCTAGTTCTGCTCCTGTTTCTGCCCCTGGGTCTCACCTGGGTCTACACCTGGGTCTGCACTTGGGTCTGCACCTGGGTCTACACCTGGGTGTGCGCCTGGGATTGCATCTGGGTCTGCACCTGGGTCTACACATGGGTCTGCACATGGGTCTGCACCTGGGTCTGTACGTGGGTCTGCACCTGGGTTGCACCTGGGACTGCGCCTGAGTCTGCACCTGGGTCTACACCTGGGTCTGCACCTGGGTCTGCACCTAGATCTGCACCTGAGTCTGCACCTGGGTCTACACCTTGGTCTGAACCTGTTTCTGCCCCTGTGTCTCACCTTGGTCTACACCTGGGTCTGCACCTGCGTCTGCACCTGAGTCTGCACCTGGGTCTGCACCTGTGTCTACACCTGGTTCTGCACATGGGTCTGCACCTGGGTCTGCACCTGGATCTGCACATGGGTCTACACCTGGGTCTATACCTAGGTCTCCACCTGAGTCTACACCTTGGTCCGCACCTGGGTCTGAACCTGGGTCTACACCTGGGTCTACACCTGGGTCTACATCTGAGACTGCACCTGGGTCTACACCTGAGTCTGCACCTGGGTCTGCACCTTGATCTGCACCTGGATCTGCATGTGGATCTGCACCTGAGTCTGCACCTGGGTCTACACCTGGGTCTGCACCTGGGTCTACACCTGGGTCTGCACCTCGGTCTATACCTGGGTCTGCATCTAAGTCTCTACCTGGGTTTACACCTGGGTCTGCATCTGGGTCTGCACCTGTGTCTATACCTGGGTCTGCACCTGGGTCTACAACTGCGTCTGAACCTGTCTGCCCCTGGTTCTCACTTGGGTCTACACCTGGGTCTGCACCTGGGTCTACAACTGGGTCTGCACCTGGGTCTCGCCTGGCTCTACACATGGGTCTGCACCAGAGTCTGCACCTGGGTCTACACCTGGGTCTACACCTGGGTCTATACCTGGGTCTGCACCTGGGTCTACACCTGGGTCTGCACCTGGTTCTCCAACTGGGTCTGCATCTTGGTCTGCATCTGGGTCTACACTGGTTCTGCACCTGGGTCAATGCCTAGGTCTGCACCTGGGTCTGCACCTGGGTCTGTACCTGGGTCTATACCTGGGTCTGCACCTGGGTCTGCACCTCAGTCTGCATCTGGGTCTACACCAGGATCTACAACTGGTTCTACACCTGGGTCCGCACCTAAGTGTGCACCTGGGTGTGCAGCTGGGTCTACACCTGTTTCTGCACCTGGGTCTACACTTGGGTCTGCACCTGATCTACACCTGGGTCCACATCTGGGTCTGCACCTAGATCTGCACCTTGGTCTAGGCCTGAGTCTGAACCTGTTTCTGCCCCTGGGTCTACACCTGTGTCTGAATCTAGGTCTCGCCTGGGTCTACACGTAGCTCTACACCTGGGTCTGCACCTGGGTCTGAATCTGGGTCTACACCTGGGTGTGCGCCTGGACCTGCAAGTGGTTCTGTGCCTGGGTCTGCACCTGGGTCTACACCTGAGATTGCATCTGGGTCTGCACCTGGGTCTGCACCTGGGTCTGTACCTGGGTCTGCACCAGGGTTTGCTCCTGGGTCTACACCTGGATCTGCGCCTGGGTCTACACCTTGGTCTGCATCTTGGTCTGCACCTGGGTCTACACCTGTGTCTGCACCTGGGTCTGCACCTGCGTCTGCACCTGAGTCTGCACCTGGGTCTGCACCTAGTTCTGCACCTGTTTCTGCCCATGGGTCTCACCTGGGTCTACACCTGGGTCTGCACTTGGGTCTGCACCTGGGTCTGTACGTGGGTCTGCACATGGGTCTGCACCTGGGTCTGTACATGGGTCTGCACCTGGGTTGCACCTGGGACTGCGCCTGAGTCTGCACCTGGGTCTACACCTGGGTCTACACCTGGGTCTGCACCTAGATCTGCACCTGAGTCTGCACCTGGGTCTACACCTTGGTCTGAACCTGTTTCTGCCCCTGTGTCTCACCTTGGTCTACACCTGGGTCTGCACCTGCGTCTGCGCCTGAGTCTGCACCTGGGTCTGCACCTGTGTCTACACCTGGGTCTGCACATGGGTCTGCACCTGGGTCTGCACCTGGATCTGCACATGGGTCTACACCTGGGTCTATACCTAGGTCTCCACCTGAGTCTACACCTTGGTCTACACGTGTCTCTCCACCTGTGTCTGCACCTGGGTCTGCACCAGGGTCTACACCTGGGTCTGCACCTGGGTCTGCACATGGGTCTACACCTGGGTCTATACCTAGCTCTCCACCTGAGTCTACACCTTGGTCCGCACCTGGGACTGAACCTGGGTCTACACCTGGGTCTACACCTGGGTCTACATCTGAGACTGCATCTGGGTCTGCACCTGGGCCTGCACCTGGGTCTGAACCTGGGTCTACACCTGGGTCTGCACCTGGGTCTGCACCTGGGTCTGCACCGAGGTCTCACCTGGCTCTACACATGGGTCTTCACCTGAGTCTGTACCTGGGTCTGCACCTGGATCTGCACCTGGATCTGCACGTGGATCTGCACGTGAGTCTGCACCTGGGTCTACACCTGGGTCTGCACCTGGGTCTACACCTGGGTCTGCACCTGGGTCTGCACCTGGGACTGCGCCTGGGTCTGCACCTAGATCTGCACATGAGTCTGCACCTGTGTCTACACCTGGGTCTGCACCTGGGTCTGCCCCTGGTTCTCACTTGGGTCTACACCTGGGTCTGCACCTGGGTCTCACCTTGGTCTACACGTGTCTCTCCACCTGTGTCTGCACCTGGGTCTGCACCTGGGTCTACATCTGAGACTGCATCTGGGTCTGCACCTGAGTCTGCACCTTGGTCTACACCTGGTTCTGCACCTGGGTCTGCACCTGCGTCTGCGCCTGAGTCTGCACCTGGGTCTGCACCAGGGTCTACACCTGGGTCTGCACATGGGTCTGCACCTGGGTCTGCACATGGGTCTGCGCCTGAGTCTGCACCTGGGTCTGCACCTGGGTCTACACCTGGGTCTGCACATGGGTCTGCACCTGGGTCTGCACATGGGTCTGCACCTGGGTCTGCACCTGTGTCTGCACATGGGTCTACACCTGGGTCTATACCTAGGTCTCCACCTGAGTCCACAACTTGGTCTGCACCTGGGTGGGAACCTGGGCCTACACCTGGGTCTGCCCCTGGGTCTACACCTTGGTCTGCACCTGGGTCTATACCAGGGTCTGCACCTGGGTCTGCACCTGGGTCTCACCTTGGTCTACACGTGTCTCTCCACCTGTGTCTGCACCTGTGTCTGCACCAGGGTCTACACCTGAGTCTACACCTGGGTCTACACTTGGGTCTGCACCTGGGTCTATACCTGGGTCTGCACCTGTGTCTGCACCTGGGTCTATACCTGGGTCTGCACCTAGTCTCTGCCTGGGTTTGCACCTGGGTCTGCATCTGGGTCTGCACTTGTGTCTATTCCTGGGTCTGCACCTGGGTCTGCACCTGGGTCTGCACCTGAGTCTGCACCTGGGTCTACACCTGAGTCAACACCTGGGTCTACACCTGGGTCTACACCTGAGTCAACACCTGGGTCTACACCTGGGTCTGCACCTGGATCTACATCTGAGACTGCAGCTGGGTCTGCACCTGGGTCTGCACCTGAGTCTGCACCTGGGTCTACACCTGAGTCAACACCTGGGTCTACATCTGAGTCTACACCTGTGTCTGCACCTGAGTCTACACCTGGGTGTGCACCTGGGTCTACACCTGGGTCTGCACCTGCATCTACACCTGGGTCTGCACCTGGGTCTGCACCTGAGTCCACATCTGGGTCTACACCTAGATCTGCACCTTGGTCTAGGCCTGAGTCTGAACCTGTTTCTACCCCTGGGTCTACACCTGTGTCTGAACCTAGGTCTCGCCTGGGTCTACACGTAGCTCTACACCTGGTCTGCACCTGGGTCTACACCTCGGTCTGTACCTAGGTCTGCACCATGGTCTACAGCTGGGTCTGCACCTGGGTCTGAATCTGGGACTGCGCCTGAGTCTGCACCTGGGTCTGCACCTGGGTCTACACCTGGGTTTGCATCTGGGTCTACACCTGGGTCTGTGCCTGGGTCTACACCTGGGTCTGAACCTGTTTCTGCCCCTGTGTCTCACCTTGGTCTACACCTGGGTCTGCACCTGGGTCTGCATCTAGGTCTACACCTGGGTCTGCACCTGGGTCTCACCTTGGTCTACACCTGGGTCTACATCTGAGACTGCATCTGGGTCTGCACCTGGGTATGCACCTGGGTCTACACCTGGGTCTGCACCTGGGTCTCCACATGGGTCTTCACATTGGGTCTACACCTGGGTCTACATCTGAGACTGCATCTGGGTCTGCACCTGGGTCTGCACCTGTGTCTGAACCTGGGTCTACACCTGGGTCTGTGCCTGGGTCTACACCTTGGTCTGCACCTGGGTGTATACCAGGGTCTGCACCTAGGTCTGCACCTCGGTCCATACCTGGGTCTGCACCTAAGTCTCTACCTGGGTTTACACCTGGGTCTGCATCTGGGTCTGCACCTGTGTCTATACCTGGGTCTGCACCTGGGTCTACAACTGCGTCTGAACCTGTCTGCCCCTGGTTCTCACTTGGGTCTACACCTGGGTCTGCACCTGGGTCTACACCTGGGTCTGAACCTGTTTCTGCCCCTGTGTCTCACCTGGGTCTACACCTGGTTCTGCACCTGGGTCTGCACCTGTGTCTGCGCCTGAGTCTGCACCTGGGTCTGCACCTGGGTCTGCACCTGGGTCTACACCTGGGTCTATACCTGGGTCTGCACCTGGGTCTACACCTGGGTCTGCACCTGGTTCTCCAACTGGGTCTGCATCTTGGTCTGCATCTGGGTCTACACTGGTTCTGCACCTGGGTCTATATCTAGGTCTGCACCTGGGTCTGCACCTGGGTCTGTACCTGGGACTATACCTGGGTCTGCACCTGGGTCTGCACCTCGGTCTGCATCTGGGTCTACACCAGGATCTACAACTGGTTCTACACCTGGGTCCACACCTAAGTGTGCACCTGGGTGTGCACCTGGGTCTACACCTGTTTCTGCACCTGGGTCTACAGCTGGGTCTGCACCTGAGTCTACACCTGGGTCCACATCTGGGTCTGCACCTAGATCTGCACTTTGGTCTAGGCCTGAGTCTGAACCTGTTTCTGCCCCTGGGTCTACACCTGTGTCTGAACCTAGGCCTCACCTGGGTCTACACGTAGCTCTACACCTGGGTCTGCACCTGGGTCTGAATCTGGGTCTACACCTGGGTGTGCGCCTGGACCTGCAAGTGGGTCTGTGCCTGGGTCTGCACCTGGGTCTACACCTGGGATTGCATCTGGGTCTGCACCTGGGTCTGCACCTGGGTCTGTACCTGGGTCTGCACCAGGGTTTGCTCCTGGGTCTACACCTGGATCTGCGCCTGGGTCTACACCTTGGTCTGCATCTTGGTCTGCACCTGGTTCTACACCTGTGTCTGCACCTGGATCTGCTCCTGAGCCTGCACCTGGGTCTATATCTAGGTCTGCACCTGGGTCTGCACCTGGGTCTGCACCTAGATCTGCACCTGTTTCTGCCCCTGGGTCTCACCTGGGTCTACACCTGGGTCTGCACCTGGGTCTGCACCTGGGTCTACACCTGGGTGTGCACCTGGGATTGCATCTGGGTCTGCACCTGGGTCTACACATGGGTCTGCACATGGGTCTGCACCTGAGTCCACATCTGGGTCTACACCTAGATCTGCACCTTGGTCTAGGCCTGAGTCTGAACCTGTTTCTACCCCTGGGTCTACACCTGTGTCTGAACCTAGGTCTCGCCTGGGTCTACACGTAGCTCTACACCTGGTCTGCACCTGGGTCTACACCTCGGTCTGTACCTAGGTCTGCACCATGGTCTACAGCTGGGTCTGCACCTGGGTCTGAATCTGGGACTGCGCCTGAGTCTGCACCTGGGTCTGCACCTGGGTCTACACCTGGGTTTGCATCTGGGTCTACACCTGGGTCTGTGCCTGGGTCTACACCTGGGTCTGAACCTGTTTCTGCCCCTGTGTCTCACCTTGGTCTACACCTGGGTCTGCACCTGGGTCTGCATCTGGGTCTACACCTGGGTCTGCACCTGGGTCTCACCTTGGTCTACACCTGGGTCTACATCTGAGACTGCATCTGGGTCTGCACCTGGGTATGCACCTGGGTCTACACCTGGGTCTGCACCTGGGTCTCCACATGGGTCTTCACATTGGGTCTACACCTGGGTCTACATCTGAGACTGCATCTGGGTCTGCACCTGGGTATGCACCTGGGTCTGAACCTGGGTCTACACCTGGGTCTGTGCCTGGGTCTACACCTTGGTCTGCACCTGGGTGTATACCAGGGTCTGCACCTAGGTCTGCACCTCGGTCCATACCTGGGTCTGCACCTAAGTCTCTACCTGGGTTTACACCTGGGTCTGCATCTGGGTCTGCACCTGTGTCTACACCTGGGTCTGCACCTGGTTCTACACCTGTGTCTGCACCTGGATCTGCTCCTGAGCCTGCACCTGGGTCTATATCTAGGTCTGCACCTGGGTCTGCACCTGGGTCTGCACCTAGATCTGCACCTGTTTCTGCCCCTGGGTCTCACCTGGGTCTACACCTGGGTCTGCACCTGGGTCTGCACCTGGGTCTACACCTGGGTGTGCACCTGGGATTGCATCTGGGTCTGCACCTGGGTCTACACATGGGTCTGCACATGGGTCTGCACCTGAGTCCACATCTGGGTCTACACCTAGATCTGCACCTTGGTCTAGGCCTGAGTCTGAACCTGTTTCTACCCCTGGGTCTACACCTGTGTCTGAACCTAGGTCTCGCCTGGGTCTACACGTAGCTCTACACCTGGTCTGCACCTGGGTCTACACCTCGGTCTGTACCTAGGTCTGCACCATGGTCTACAGCTGGGTCTGCACCTGGGTCTGAATCTGGGACTGCGCCTGAGTCTGCACCTGGGTCTGCACCTGGGTCTACACCTGGGTTTGCATCTGGGTCTACACCTGGGTCTGTGCCTGGGTCTACACCTGGGTCTGAACCTGTTTCTGCCCCTGTGTCTCACCTTGGTCTACACCTGGGTCTGCACCTGGGTCTGCATCTGGGTCTACACCTGGGTCTGCACCTGGGTCTCACCTTGGTCTACACCTGGGTCTACATCTGAGACTGCATCTGGGTCTGCACCTGGGTATGCACCTGGGTCTACACCTGGGTCTGCACCTGGGTCTCCACATGGGTCTTCACATTGGGTCTACACCTGGGTCTACATCTGAGACTGCATCTGGGTCTGCACCTGGGTATGCACCTGGGTCTGAACCTGGGTCTACACCTGGGTCTGTGCCTGGGTCTACACCTTGGTCTGCACCTGGGTGTATACCAGGGTCTGCACCTAGGTCTGCACCTCGGTCCATACCTGGGTCTGCACCTAAGTCTCTACCTGGGTTTACACCTGGGTCTGCATCTGGGTCTGCACCTGTGTCTATACCTGGGTCTGCACCTGGGTCTACAACTGCGTCTGAACCTGTCTGCCCCTGGTTCTCACTTGGGTCTACACCTGGGTCTGCACCTGGGTCTACACCTGGGTCTGAACCTGTTTCTGCCCCTGTGTCTCACCTGGGTCTACACCTGGTTCTGCACCTGGGTCTGCACCTGTGTCTGCGCCTGAGTCTGCACCTGGGTCTGCACCTGGGTCTACACCTGGGTCTATACCTGGGTCTGCACCTGGGTCTACACCTGGGTCTGCACCTGGTTCTCCAACTGGGTCTGCATCTTGGTCTGCATCTGGGTCTACACTGGTTCTGCACCTGGGTCTATATCTAGGTCTGCACCTGGGTCTGCACCTGGGTCTGTACCTGGGACTATACCTGGGTCTGCACCTGGGTCTGCACCTCGGTCTGCATCTGGGTCTACACCAGGATCTACAACTGGTTCTACACCTGGGTCCACACCTAAGTGTGCACCTGGGTGTGCACCTGGGTCTACACCTGTTTCTGCACCTGGGTCTACAGCTGGGTCTGCACCTGAGTCTACACCTGGGTCCACATCTGGGTCTGCACCTAGATCTGCACCTTGGTCTAGGCCTGAGTCTGAACCTGTTTCTGCCCCTGGGTCTACACTTGTGTCTGAACCTAGGCCTCACCTGGGTCTACACGTAGCTCTACACCTGGGTCTGCACCTGGGTCTGAATCTGGGTCTACACCTGGGTGTGCGCCTGGACCTGCAAGTGGGTCTGTGCCTGGGTCTGCACCTGGGTCTACACCTGGGATTGCATCTGGGTCTGCACCTGGGTCTGCACCTGGGTCTGTACCTGGGTCTGCACCAGGGTTTGCTCCTGGGTCTACACCTGGATCTGCGCCTGGGTCTACACCTTGGTCTGCATCTTGGTCTGCACCTGGTTCTACACCTGTGTCTGCACCTGGATCTGCTCCTGAGCCTGCACCTGGGTCTATATCTAGGTCTGCACCTGGGTCTGCACCTAGATCTGCACCTGTTTCTGCCCCTGGGTCTCACCTGGGTCTACACCTGGGTCTGCACCTGGGTCTGCACCTGGGTCTACACCTGGGTGTGCACCTGGGATTGCATCTGGGTCTGCACCTGGGTCTACACATGGGTCTGCACATGGGTCTGCACTTGGGTCTGTACCTGGGTCTGCACCTGGGTTGCACCTGGGAATGCGCCTGAGTCTGCACCTGGGTCTACACCTGGGTCTGCACCTGGGTCTGCACCTAGATCTGCACCTGAGTCTGCACCTGGGTCTACACCTTGGTCTGAACCTGTTTCTGCCCCTGTGTCTCACCTTGGTCTACACCTGGGTCTGTACCTGGGTCTGCACCTGGGTCTGCACCTAGATCTGCACCTGAGTCTGCACCTGCGTCTACACCTTGGTCTGAACCTGTTTCTGCCCCTGTGTCTCACCTGGGTCTACACCTGGGTCTGCACCTGGGTCTGCACCTGCGTCTGCGCCTGAGTCTGCACCTGGGTCTGCACCTGTGTCTTCACCTGGGTCTGCACATGGGTCTGCACCTGGGTCTGCACCTGGATCTGCACATGGGTCTACACCTGGGTCTATACCTAGCTCTCCACCTGAGTCTACACCTTGGTCCGCACCTGGGACTGAACCTGGGTCTACACCTGGGTCTACACCTGGGTCTACATCTGAGACTGCATCTGGGTCTGCACCTGGGTCTGCACCTGGGTCTGCACCTGGATCTGCCCCTGAGTCTGCACCTGGGTCTGCACCTGGGTCTATACCTGGGTCTGCACCTGGGTCTACAACTGCGTCTGAACCTGAGTCTGCCCCTGGTTCTCACTTGGGTCTACACCTGGGTCTGCACCTGGGTCTCACCTTGGTCTACACGTGTCTCTCCTCCTGTGTCTGCACCTGGGTCTGCACCTAGGTCTACACCTGAGTCTACATCTGAGACTGCATCTGGGTCTGCACCTGGGCCTGCACCTGGGTCTACACCTGGGTCTACACCTGGGTCTACACTTGGGTCTGCACCTGGGTCTATACCTGGGTCTGCACCTGTGTCTGTACCTGTGTCTATACCTGGGTCTGCACCTAGTCTCTGCCTGGCTTTGCACCTGGGTCTGCATCTGGGTCTGCACTTGTGTCGATTCCTGGGTCTGCACCTGGGTCTGAACCTGAGTCTGCCCCTGGTTTTCACTTGGGTCTATACCTGGGTCTGCAGCTGAGTCTGCACCTGGGTATATACCTGGGTCTACACCTGGGTCTGAACCTGAATCTGCCCCTGGCTTTCACTTGGGTCTATACCTGGGACTGCAGCTGAGTCTGCACCTGGGTCTGCACCTGGGTCTACACATGGGTCTGCACCTGGGTCTACACCTGAGTCAACACCTGGGTCTACATGTGAGTCTACACCTATGTCTGCACCTGAGTCTACACCTGGGTGTGCACCTGGGTCTACACCTGGGTCTGCACCTGGATCTACACCTGGGTCTGCACCTGAGTCTACACCTGGGTCTGCACCTGGGTCTGCACCTGAGTCCACATCTGGGTCTACATCTGAGACTGCAGCTGGGTCTGCACCTGGGTCTGCACCTGAGTCTGCACCTGGGTCTACACCTGAGTCAACACCTGGGTTTACATCTGAGTCTACACCTGTGTCTGCACCTGAGTCTACACCTGGGTGTGCACCTGGGTCTACACCTGGGTCTGCACCTGGATCTACACCTGGGTCTGCACCTGAGTCTACACCTGGGTCTGCACCTGGGTCTGCACCTGAGTCCACATCTGGGTCTACACCTAGATCTGCACCTTGGTCTAGGCCTGAGTCTGAACCTGTTTCTACCCCTGGGTCTACACCTGTGTCTGAACCTAGGTCTCGCCTGGGTCTACACGTAGCTCTACACCTGGTCTGCACCTGGGTCTACACCTCGGTCTGTACCTAGGTCTGCACCATGGTCTACAGCTGGGTCTGCACCTGGGTCTGAATCTGGGACTGCGCCTGAGTCTGCACCTGGGTCTGCACCTGGGTCTACACCTGGGTTTGCATCTGGGTCTACACCTGGGTCTGTGCCTGGGTCTACACCTGGGTCTGAACCTGTTTCTGCCCCTGTGTCTCACCTTGGTCTACACCTGGGTCTGCACCTGGGTCTGCGTCTGGGTCTACACCTGGGTCTGCACCTGGGTCTCACCTTGGTCTACACCTGGGTCTACATCTGAGACTGCATCTGGGTCTGCACCTGGGTATGCACCTGGGTCTGAACCTGGGTCTACACCTGGGTCTGCACCTGGGTCTCCACATGGGTCTACACCTGGGTCTGTGCCTGGGTCTACACCTTGGTCTGCACCTGGGTCTATACCAGGGTCTGCACCTAGGTCTGCACCTCGGTCTATACCTGGGTCTGCACCTAAGTCTCTACCTGGGTTTACACCTGGGTCTGCATCTGGGTCTGCACCTGTGTCTATACCTGGGTCTGCACCTGGGTCTACAACTGCGTCTGAACCTGTCTGCCCCTGGTTCTCACTTGGGTCTACACCTGGGTCTGTACCTGGGTCTACACCTGGGTCTGAACCTGTTTCTGCCCCTGTGTCTCACCTGGGTCTACACCTGGTTCTGCACCTGGGTCTGCACCTGGATCTGCCCCTGAGTCTGCACCTGGGTCTGCACCTGGGTCTATACCTGGGTCTGCACCTGGGTCTACAACTGCGTCTGAACCTGAGTCTGCCCCTGGTTCTCACTTGGGTCTACACCTGGGTCTGCACCTGGGTCTCACCTTGGTCTACACGTGTCTCTCCTCCTGTGTCTGCACCTGGGTCTGCACCTAGGTCTACACCTGAGTCTACATCTGAGACTGCATCTGGGTCTGCACCTGGGCCTGCACCTGGGTCTACACCTGGGTCTACACCTGGGTCTACACTTGGGTCTGCACCTGGGTCTATACCTGGGTCTGCACCTGTGTCTGTACCTGTGTCTATACCTGGGTCTGCACCTAGTCTCTGCCTGGCTTTGCACCTGGGTCTGCATCTGGGTCTGCACTTGTGTCGATTCCTGGGTCTGCACCTGGGTCTGAACCTGAGTCTGCCCCTGGTTTTCACTTGGGTCTATACCTGGGTCTGCAGCTGAGTCTGCACCTGGGTATATACCTGGGTCTACACCTGGGTCTGAACCTGAATCTGCCCCTGGCTTTCACTTGGGTCTATACCTGGGACTGCAGCTGAGTCTGCACCTGGGTCTGCACCTGGGTCTACACATGGGTCTGCACCTGGGTCTACACCTGAGTCAACACCTGGGTCTACATGTGAGTCTACACCTATGTCTGCACCTGAGTCTACACCTGGGTGTGCACCTGGGTCTACACCTGGGTCTGCACCTGGATCTACACCTGGGTCTGCACCTGAGTCTACACCTGGGTCTGCACCTGGGTCTGCACCTGAGTCCACATCTGGGTCTACATCTGAGACTGCAGCTGGGTCTGCACCTGGGTCTGCACCTGAGTCTGCACCTGGGTCTACACCTGAGTCAACACCTGGGTTTACATCTGAGTCTACACCTGTGTCTGCACCTGAGTCTACACCTGGGTGTGCACCTGGGTCTACACCTGGGTCTGCACCTGGATCTACACCTGGGTCTGCACCTGAGTCTACACCTGGGTCTGCACCTGGGTCTGCACCTGAGTCCACATCTGGGTCTACACCTAGATCTGCACCTTGGTCTAGGCCTGAGTCTGAACCTGTTTCTACCCCTGGGTCTACACCTGTGTCTGAACCTAGGTCTCGCCTGGGTCTACACGTAGCTCTACACCTGGTCTGCACCTGGGTCTACACCTCGGTCTGTACCTAGGTCTGCACCATGGTCTACAGCTGGGTCTGCACCTGGGTCTGAATCTGGGACTGCGCCTGAGTCTGCACCTGGGTCTGCACCTGGGTCTACACCTGGGTTTGCATCTGGGTCTACACCTGGGTCTGTGCCTGGGTCTACACCTGGGTCTGAACCTGTTTCTGCCCCTGTGTCTCACCTTGGTCTACACCTGGGTCTGCACCTGGGTCTGCGTCTGGGTCTACACCTGGGTCTGCACCTGGGTCTCACCTTGGTCTACACCTGGGTCTACATCTGAGACTGCATCTGGGTCTGCACCTGGGTATGCACCTGGGTCTGAACCTGGGTCTACACCTGGGTCTGCACCTGGGTCTCCACATGGGTCTACACCTGGGTCTGTGCCTGGGTCTACACCTTGGTCTGCACCTGGGTCTATACCAGGGTCTGCACCTAGGTCTGCACCTCGGTCTATACCTGGGTCTGCACCTAAGTCTCTACCTGGGTTTACACCTGGGTCTGCATCTGGGTCTGCACCTGTGTCTATACCTGGGTCTGCACCTGGGTCTACAACTGCGTCTGAACCTGTCTGCCCCTGGTTCTCACTTGGGTCTACACCTGGGTCTGTACCTGGGTCTACACCTGGGTCTGAACCTGTTTCTGCCCCTGTGTCTCACCTGGGTCTACACCTGGGTCTGCACCTGGGTCTGCACCTGAGTCTGCACCTGGGTCTGCACCTGGGTCTACACCTGGGTCTGCACCTGGTTCTCCAACTGGGTCTGCATCTTGGTCTGCATCTGGGTCTACACTGGTTCTGCACCTGGGTCTATACCTAGGTCTGCACCTGGGTCTGCACCTGGGTCTGTACCTGGGTCTATATCTGGGTCTGCACCTGGGTCTTCACCTCGGTCTGCATCTGGGTCTACACCAGGATCTACAACTGGTTCTACACCTGGGTCCGCACCTAAGTGTGCACCTGGGTGTGCACCTGGGTCTACACCTGTTTCTGCACCTGGGTCTACACCTGGGTCTGCACCTGAGTCTACACCTGGGTCCACATCTGGGTCTGCACCTAGATCTGCACCTTGGTCTAGGCCTGAGTCTGAACCTGTTTCTGCCCCTGGGTCTACACCTGTGTCTGAACCTAGGCCTCACCTGGGTCTACACGTAGCTCTACACCTGGGTCTGCACCTGGGTCTGAATCTGGGTCTACACCTGGGTGTGCGCCTGGACCTGCAAGTGGGTCTGTGCCGGGTCTGCACCTGGGTCTACACCTGGGATTGCATCTGGGTCTGCACCTGGGTCTGCACCTGGGTCTGTACCTGGGTCTGCACCAGGGTTTGCTCCTGGGTCTACACCTGGATCTGCGCCTGGGTCTACACCTTGGTCTGCATCTTGGTCTGCACCTGGGTCTACACCTGGGTCTGCACCTGGTTCTACACCTGTGTCTGCACCTGGATCTGCTCCTGAGCCTGCACCTGGGTCTATATCTAGGTCTGCACCTGGGTCTGCACCTGGGTCTGCACCTAGATCTGCACCTGTTTCTGCCCCTGGGTCTCACCTGGGTCTACACCTGGGTCTGCACCTGGGTCTACACCTGGGTCTATACCTAGGTCTCCACCTGAGTCTACACCTTGGTCCGCACCTGGGTCTGAACCTGGGTCTACACCTGGGTCTACATCTGAGACTGCATCTGGGTCTGCACCTGGGTCTGCACCTGGGTCTGCCCCTGAGTCTGCACCTGGGTCTGCACCTGGGTCTATACCTGGGTCTGCACCTAAGTCTCTACCTGGGTTTACACCTGGGGCTGCATCTGGGTCTGCACCTGGGTCTGCACCTGGATCTGCCCCTGAGTCTGCACCTGGGTCTGCACCTGAGTCTGCCCCTGGTTCTCACTTGGGTCTACACCTGGGTCTGCACCTGGGTCTCACCTTGGTCTACACGTGTCTCTCCACCTGTGTCTGCACCTGGGTCTGCACCTAGGTCTACACCTGGGTCCACACCTGGGTCTACATCTGAGACTGCATCTGGGTCTGCACCTGGGCCTGCACCTGGGTCTGAACCTGGGTCTACACCTGGGTCTGCACATGGGTCTGCACCTGGGTCTGCACATGGGTCTGCACCTGGGTCTGCACCTGGGTCTACACATGGGTCTGCGCCTGAGTCTGCACCTGGGTCTGCACCTGGGTCTACACCTGGGTCTGCACATGGGTCTGCACCTGGGTCTGCACATGGGTCTGCACCTGTGTCTGCACATGGGTCTACACCTGAGTCTACACCTTGGTCTGCACCTGGGTGGGAACCTGGGCCTACACCTGGGTCTGCCCCTGGGTCTACACCTTGGTCTGCACCTGGGTCTATACCAGGGTCTGCACCTGGGTCTGCACCTGGGTCTGCACCTGGGTCTCACCTTGGTCTACACGTTTCTCTCCACCTGTGTCTGCACCTGGGTCTGCACCAGGGTCTACACCTGGGTCTACACTTGGGTCTGCACCTGGGTCTATACCTGGGTCTGCACCTGTGTCTGCACCTGGGTCTATACCTGGGTCTGCACCTAGTCTCTGCCTGGGTTTGCACCTGGGTCTCCATCTGGGTCTGCACTTGTGTCTATTCCTGGGTCTGCACCTGGGTCTGAACCTGAGTCTGCCCCTGGTTTTCACTTGGGTCTATACCTGGGTATGCAGCTGAGTCTGCACCTGGGTATATACCTGGGTCTACACCTGGGTCTGAACCTGAGTCTGCCCCTGGTTTTCACTTGGGTCTATACCTGGGACTGCAGCTGAGTCTGCACCTGGGTCTGCACCTGGGTCTACACATGGGTCTGCACCTGGGTCTGCACCTGGGTCTCACCTTGGTCTACACGTGTCTCTCCACCTGTGTCTGCACCTGAGTCTGCACCTGGGTCTACACCTGAGTCAACACCTGGGTCTACATCTGAGTCTACACCTGTGTCTGCACCTGAGTCAACACCTGAGTCTACACCTGGGTCTACACCTGAGTCTACACCTGTGTCTACACCTGAGTCTACACCTGGGTGTGCACCTGGGACTACACCTGGGTCTGCACCTGGATCTACACCTGGGTCTGCACCTAGATCTGCACCTTGGTCTAGGCCTGAGTCTGAACCTGTTTCTACCCCTGGGTCTACACCTGTGTCTGAACCTAGGTCTCGCCTGGGTCTACACGTAGCTCTACACCTGGTCTGCACCTGGGTCTACACCTGGGTCTGTACCTAGATCTGCACCATGGTCTACAGCTGGGTCTGCACCTGGGTCTGAATCTGGGTGTGCACCTGGACCTGCACCTGGGTCTGTGCCTGGGTCTGCACCTGGGTCTACACCTAGGATTGCATCTGGGTCTACACCTGGGTCTGCACCTGGGTCTGTGCCTGGGTGTCTGCACCTGGGTCTGTGCCTGGGTCTACACCTGGGTCTGCACCTGGGCCTCACCTTGGTCTACACGTGTCTCTCCACCTGTGTCTGCACCTGGGTCTGCACCTGGGTCTACACCTGGGTCTACATCTGAGACTGCATCTGGGTCTGCACCTGGGTATGCACCTGGGTCTGCACCTGGGTCTGTGCCTGGGTGTCTGCACCTGGGTCTGCATCTGGGTCTACACCTGGGTCTGCACCTGGGTCTCACCTTGGTCTACACGTGTCTCTCCACCTGTGTCTGCACCTGGGTCTGCACCTGGGTCTACACCTGGGTCTACATCTGAGACTGCATCTGGGTCTGCACCTGGGTATGCACCTGGGTCTGCACCTGGGTCTCCACATGGGTCTACACATTGGGTCTACACCTGGGTCTACATCTGAGACTGCATCTGGGTCTGCACCTGGGTCTGCACCTGTGTCTGAACCTGGGTCTACACCTGGTCTGTGCCTGGGTGGGAACCTGGGTCTACACCTGGGTCTGCCCCTGGGTCTACACCTTGGTCTTCACCTGGGTCTATACCAGGGTCTGCACCTGTGTCTGCACCTGGGTCTATACCTGGGTCTACAACGGCGTCTGAACCTGAGTCTGCCCCTGGTTCTCACTTGGGTCTACACCTGGGTCTGCACCTGGGTCTACACCTGGGTCTGCACCTGGGTCTCGCCTGGCTCTACACATGGGTCTGCACCGGGGTCTGCACCTGGGTCTACACCTGGGTCTATACCTAGGTCTGCACCTGGGTCTGCACCTGGGTCTGTACCTGGGACTATACCTGGGTCTGCACCTGGGTCTGCACCTCGGCCTGCATCTGGGTCTACACCAGGATCTACAACTGGTTCTACACCTGGGTCTACACCTGTTTCTGCACCTGGGTCTACACCTGGGTCTGCACCTGAGTCTACACCTGGGTCCACATCTGGGTCTGCACCTAGATCTGCACCTTGGTCTAGGCCTGAGTCTGAACCTGTTTCTGCCCCTGGGTCTACACCTGTGTCTGAACCTAGGTCTCGCCTGGGTCTACACGTAGCTCTACACCTGGGTCTGCACCTGGGTCTGAATCTGGGTCTACACCTGGGTGTGCGCCTGGACCTGCAAGTGGGTCTGTGCCTGGGTCTGCACCTGGGTCTACACCTGGGATTGCATCTGGGTCTGCACCTGGGTCTGCACCTGGGTCTGTACCTGGGTCTGCACCTGGGTTTGCTCCTGGGTCTACACCTGGATCTGCGCCTGGGTCTACACCTTGGTCTGCATCTTGGTCTGCACCTGGGTCTACACCTTGGTCTGCATCTTGGTCTACACCTGGTTCTACACCTTTGTCTGCACCTGGGTCTGCTCCTGAGCCTGCACCTGGGTCTATATCTAGGTCTGCACCTGGGTCTGCACCTGGGTCTGCACCTAGATCTGCACCTGTTTCTGCCCCTGGGTCTCACCTGGGTCTACACCTGTGTCTGCACCTGGGTCTGCACCTGGGTCTACACCTGGGTGTGCGCCTGGACCTGCAGCTGGGTCTATACCTAGGTCTGCACCTGGGTGTACACCTGGTTCTACACCTGGGTCTGCACCTGGGATTGCATCTGGGTCTGCACCTGGGTCTACACATGGGTCTGCACATGGGTCTGCACTTGGGTCTGTGCCTGGGTCTGCACCTGGGTTGCACCTGGGACTGCGCCTGAGTCTGCACCTGGGTCTACACCTGGGTCTGCACCTGGGTCTGCACCTAGATCTGCACCTGAGTCTGCACCTGTGTCTACACCTGGGTCTGCACCTGGGTCTGCACCTGCGTCTGCGCCTGAGTCTGCACCTGGGTCTGCACCTGGGTCTACACCTGGGTCTGCACATGGGTCTGCACCTGAGTCTGCGCCTGGATCTGCACATGGGTCTACACCTTGGTCTATACCTAGGTCTCCACCTGAGTCTACACCTTGGTCTACATCTGAGACTGCATCTAGGTCTGCACCTGGGTCTGCACCTGGGTCTGCACCTGGGTCTCGCCTGGCTCTACACATGGGTCGGTACATGGGTCTGCACCTGAGTCTGCACCTGGGTCTACACCTGGGTCTGCACCTGGGTCTGCACCTGGGTCTACACCTGGATCTGCCCCTGAGTCTGCACCTGGGTCGGCACCTGGGTCTATACCTGGGTCTGCACCTAAGTCTCTACCTGGGTTTACACCTGGGTCTACACCTGTGTCTGCACCTGAGTCAACACCTGAGTCTACACCTGGGTCTACACCTGGGTCTGCACCTGGATCTACATCTGAGACTGCAGCTGGGTCTGCACCTGGGTCTGCACCTGAGTCTGCACCTGGGTCTACACCTGAGTCAACACCTGGGTGTGCACCTGGGTCTACACCTGGATCTACACCTGGGTCTGCACCTATGTCTGCACCTGAGTCCACATCTGGGTCTGCACCTAGATCTGCACCTTGGTCTAGGCCTGAGTCTGAACCTGTTTCTACCCCTGGGTCTACACCTGTGTCTGAACCTAGGTCTCGCCTGGGTCTACACGTAGCTCTACACCTGGTCTGCACCTGGGTCTACACCTGGGTCTGTACCTAGGTCTGCACCATGGTCTACAGCTGGGTCTGCACCTGGGTCTGAATCTGGGTGTGCGCCTGGACCTGCACCTGGGTCTGTGCCTGGGTCTGCACCTGGGTCTACACCTGGGATTGCATCTGGGTCTACACCTGGGTCTGCACCTGGGTCTGGGCCTGGGTCTACACCTGGGTCTGCACCTGGGTCTGCATCTGGGTCTGCATCTGGGTCTGCATCTGGGTCTACACCTGGGTCTGCACCTGGGTCTCACCTTGGTCTACACCTGGGTCTACATCTGAGACTGCATCTGGGTCTGCACCTGGGTATGCACCTGGGTCTGCACCTGGGTCTCCACATGGGTCTACACCTGGGTCTACATCTGAGACTGCATCTGGGTCTGCACCTGGGTCTACACCTGGGATTGCATCTGGGTCTACACCTGGGTCTGCACCTGGGTCTGTGCCTGGGTGTCTGCACCTGGGTCTGTGCCTGGGTCTACACCTGGGTCTACACCTGGGTCTGCATCTGGGTCTGCACCTGGGTCTGCACCTGGGTATGCACCTGGGTCTGCACCTGGGTCTCCACATGGGTCTACACATTGGGTCTACACCTGGGTCTACATCTGAGACTGCATCTGGGTCTGCACCTGGGTCTACACCTGTGTCTGAACCTGGGTCTACACCTGGGTCTGTGCCTGGGTGGGAACCTGGGTCTACACCTGGGTCTGCCCCTGGGTCTACACCTAGGTCTGCACCTGGGTCTATACCAGGGTCTGCACCAAGGTCTGCACCTGGGTCTATACCTGGGTCTGCACCTAAGCCTCTACCGGGGTTTATACCTGGGTCTGCATCTGGGTCTGCACCTGTGTCTATACCTGGGTCTGCACCTGGGTCTACAACTGCGTCTGAACCTGAGTCTGCCCCTGGTTCTCACTTGGGTCTACACCTGGGTCTGCATCTGGGTCTCACCTTGGTCTACACGTGTCTCTCCACCTGTGTCTGCACCTGGGTCTGCACCTGGGTCTAAACCTGGGTCTACACCTGGGTCTACATCTGAGACTGCATCTGGGTCTGCACCTGGGTCTACACCTGGATCTGCACCTGAGTCTGCACCTGGGTCTACACCTGGGTCTGCACCTGGGTCTGCTCCTGAGCCTGCACCTGGGTCTATATCTAGGTCTGCACCTGGGTCTGCCCCTGGGTCTACACCTTGGTCTGCACCTGGGTCTATACCAGAGTCTGCACCTGGGTCTGCACCTGGGTCTCACCTTGGTCTACACGTGTCTCTCCACCTGTGTCTGCACCTGGGTCTGCACCTGGGTCTACACCTGGGTCTACATCTGAGACTGCATCTGGGTCTGCACCTGGGCCTGCACCTGGGTCTGAACCTGGGTCTAAACCTTGGTCTGCACCTGGGTCTATACCAGGGTCTGCACCTGGGTCTGCACCTGGGTCTACATCTGAGACTGCATCTGGGTCTGCACCTGGGTATGCACCTGGGTCTGCACCTGGATCTGCACCTGAGTCTGCACCTGGGTCGCATCTGGGTCTGCACCTGGGTCTGCACCTGGGTCTGCACCTGGATCTGCACCTGAGTCTGCACCTGGGTCTACACCTGGGTCTGCACCTGGGTCTGCTCCTGAGCCTGCACCTGGGTCTATATCTAGGTCTGCACTTGGGTCTGCACCTGAGTCTACACCTTGGTCTGCACCTGGGTCTGCACCTGGGTCTGCACCTAGATCTGCACCTGAGTCTGCACCTGGGTCTACACCTTGGTCTGAACCTGTTTCTGCCCCTGGGTCTCACCTGGGTCTGCACCTGGGTCTGCACCTGGGTCTACACCTGGGTGTGCGCCTGGACCTGCACCTGGGTCTATACCTAGGTCTGCACCTGGGTCTACACCTGGTTCTACACCTGGATCTGCACCTGGGTCTACACCTGGGTCTGCACATGGGTCTGCACTTGGGTCTGTACCTGGGTCTGCACCTGGGTTGCACCTCAGTCTGCACCTGGGTCTGCACCTGGGTCTACACCTTGGTCTGCACCTGAGTCTATACCTGGGTCTGCACCTAAGTCTCTACCTGGGTTTGCACCTGGGTCTGCATCTGGGTTTGCACCTGTGTCTATACCTGGGTCTACACCTGGGTCTACAACTGCGTCTGAACCTGAGTCTGGCCCTGGTTCTCACTTGGGTCTGCACCTGGGTCTACACCTGGGTCTGCACCTAGGTCTCGCCTGGCTCTACACATGGGTCTACACCTGGGTCTGCACCTGGGTCTGCACCTGGATCTGCACCTGAGTCTGCACCTGGGTCTACACCTGGGTCTGCACCTGGGTCTACACCTGGGTCTGCACCTGGGTCTGCACCTGGGACTGCACCTGAGTCTGCACCTGGTTCTACACCTGGGTCTGCACCTGGGTCTGCACCTAGATCTGCACCTGAGTCTGCACCTGGGTCTACACCTTGGTCTGAACCTGTTTCTGCCCGTGTCTCACCTGGGTCTACACCTGGTTCTGCACCTGGGTCTGCACCTGCATCTGCGCCTGAGTCTGCACCTGGGTCTGCACCTGGGTCTACACCTGGGTCTGCACATGGGTCTGCACCTGGGTCTGCACCTGTGTCTGCACATGGGTCTACACCTGGGTCTATACCTAGGTCTCCACCTGAGTCTACACCTTGGTCTGTACCTGGGTCTGAACCTGGGTGTACGCCTGGGTCTGCCCCTGGGTCTACACCATGGTCTGCACCTGGGTCTATACCAGGGTCTGCACCTGGGTCTGCACCTGGGTCTCACCTTGGTCTACACGTGTCTCTCCACCTGTGTCTGCACCTGGGTCTGCACCTGGGTCGACACCTGGGTCTACATCTGAGACTGCATCTGGGTCTGCACCTGGGTCTGCACCTGGATCTGCACCTGAGTCTGCACCTGGGTCTACACCTGGGTCTGCACCTGGGTCTGCACCTGGGTCTACTCCTGGATCTGCGCCTGAGTCTACACCTTGGTCTGCACCTGGGTCTATACCAGAGTCTGCACCTGGGTCTGCACCTGGGTCTCACCTTGGTCTACACGTGTCTCTCCACCTGTGTCTGCACCTGGGTCTGCACCTGGGTCTACACCTGGGTCTACATCTGAGACTGCATCTGGGTCTGCACCTGGGCCTGCACCTGGGTCTGAACCTGGGTCTACACCTTGGTCTGCACCTGGGTCTATACCAGGGTCTGCACCTGGGTCTGCACCTGGGTCTCACCTTGGTCTACATGTGTCTCTCCACCTGTGTCTGCACCTGGGTCTGCACCTGGGTCTACACCTGGGTCTACATCTGAGACTGCATCTGGGTCTGCACCTGGGTCTGCACCTGGGTCTGCACCTGGATCTGCACCTGAGTCTGCACCTGGGTCTACACCTGGGTCTGCACCTGGGTCTGCTCCTGAGCCTGCACCTGGGTCTATATCTAGGTCTGCACCTGGGTCTGCACCTGAGTCTACACCTTGGTCTGCACCTGGGTCTGCACCTGGGTCTGCACCTAGATCTGCACCTGAGTCTGCACCTGGGTCTACACCTTGGTCTGAACCTGTTTCTGCCCCTGGGTCTCACCTGGGTCTGCACCTGGGTCTGCACCTGGGTCTACACCTGGGTGTGCGCCTGGACCTGCACCTGGGTCTATACCTAGGTCTGCACCTGGGTCTACACCTGGTTCTATACCTGGATCTGCACCTGGGTCTACACCTGGGTCTGCACATGGGTCTGCACTTGGGTCTGTACCTGGGTCTGCACCTGGGTTGCACCTCAGTCTGCACCTTGGTCTGCACCTGAGTCTATACCTGGGTCTGCACCTAAGTCTCTACCTGGGTTTGCACCTGGGTCTGCATCTGGGTTTGCACCTGTGTCTATACCTGGGTCTACACCTGGGTCTACAACTGCGTCTGAACCTGAGTCTGGCCCTGGTTCTCACTTGGGTCTGCACCTGGGTCTACACCTGGGTCTGCACCTAGGTCTCGCCTGGCTCTACACATGGGTCTACACCTGGGTCTGCACCTGGGTCTGCACCTGGATCTGCACCTGAGTCTGCACCTGGGTCTACACCTGGGTCTGCACCTGGGTCTACACCTGGGTCTGCACCTGGGTCTGCACCTGGGACTGCACCTGAGTCTGCACCTGGTTCTACACCTGGGTCTGCACCTGGGTCTGCACCTAGATCTGCACCTGAGTCTGCACCTGGGTCTACACCTTGGTCTGAACCTGTTTCTGCCCCTGTGTCTCACCTGGGTCTACACCTGGTTCTGCACCTGGGTCTACACCTGGGTCTGCACATGGGTCTGCACCTGGGTCTGCACCTGTGTCTGCACATGGGTCTACACCTGGGTCTATACCCACGTCTCCACCTGAGTCTACACCTTGGTCTGCACCTGGGTCTGAACCTGGGTGTACGCCTGGGTCTGCCCCTGGGTCTACACCTTGGTCTGCACCTGGGTCTATACCAGGGTCTGCACCTGGGTCTGCACCTGGGTCTCACCTTGGTCTACACGTGTCTCTCCACCTGTGTCTGCACCTGGGTCTGCACCTGGGTCGACACCTGGGTCTACATCTGAGACTGCATCTGGGTCTGCACCTGGGTCTGCACCTGGATCTGCACCTGAGTCTGCACCTGGGTCTACACCTGGGTCTGCACCTGGGTCTGCACCTGGGTCTACTCCTGGATCTGCGCCTAAGTCTGCACCTGGGTCTGCACCTGGGTCTACACCTGGGTCTGCACCTGGGTCTGAACCTGGGTCTGCACATGGGTCTACACCTGGGTCTATACCTAGGTTTCCACCTGAGTCTACACCTTGGTCTGCACCTGGGTCTGTACCTGGGTCTACACCTGGGACTGCATCTGGATCTGCACTTTGGTCTGCACCTGGGTCTACACCTGGGTCTGCACCTAAGTCTCTAGCTGGGTTTGCACCTGGGTCTGCATCTGGGTCTATACCTCGGTCTGCACCTGGGTCTACAACTGCGTCTGAACCTGAGTCTGCCCCTGGTTCTCACTTGGGTCTACACCTGGGTCTGCACCTGGGTCTCACCTTGGTCTACACATGTCTCTCCACCTGTGTCTGCACCTGGGTCTGCACCTGGGTCTACACCTGGGTCTACACGTGTCTCTCCACCTGTGTCTGCACCTGGGTCTCCACCTGAGTCTACACCTTGGTCTACACGTGTCTCTCCACCTGGGTCTGCACCTGGGTCTGCACCTGGGTCTACACCTGGGTCTACATCTGAGACTGCATCTGGGTCTGCACCTGGGTCTGCACCTGGATCTGCACCTGGGTCTGCACCTGGGTCTGCGCCTGAGTTTGCACCTGGGTCTACACCTGGGTCCACACCTGGGTCTGCACCTGGATCTGCGCCTGAGTCTGCACCTGGGTCTACTCCTGGGTCTGTTCATGGGTCTGCACCTGGGTCTGCACCTGGGTCTATACCTGGGTCTGCACCTAAGTCTCTACCTGGGTTTCCACCTGGGTCTGCATCTGGGTCTGCACCTGTGTCTATACCTGGTTCTGCACCTGGGTCTACAACTGCGTCTGAACCTGAGTCTGCCCCTGGTTCTCACTTGGGTCTACACCTGGGTCTATACCTAGGTTTCCACCTGAGTCTACACTTTGGTCTGCACCTGGGTCTGTACCTGGGTCTGCACCTGGGTCTGCACCTAGATCTGCACCTGAGTCTGCACCTGGGTCTACACCTTGGTCTGAACCTGTTTCTGCCCCTGTGTCTCACCTGGGTCTACACCTGGTTCTGCACCTGGGTCTGCACCTGCGTAAGCGCCTGAGTCTGCACCTGGGTCGGCCCCTGTGTCTCACCTGGTTCTGCACCTGGGTCTGCACCTGCGTAAGCGCCTGAGTCTGCACCTGGGTCTGCACCTGGGTCTACACCTGGGTCTGCACATGGGTCTGCACCTGGGTCTGCACCTGGCTCTACACATGGGTCTGCACCTGAGTCTGCACCTGGGTCTGCACCTGGGTCTACACCTGGGTCTGCACCTGGCTCTACACATGGGTCTGCACCTGGGTCTGCACCTGTGTCTGCACATGGGTCTACACCTGGGTCTATACCTAGGTCTCCACCTGAGTCTACACCTTGGTCTGCACCTGGGTCTGAACATGGGTGTACGCCTGGGTCTGTGCCTGGGTGGGAGCCTGGGCCTACACCTGGGTCTGCCCCTGGGTCTACACCTTGGTCTGCACCTGGGTCTATACCAGGGTCTGCACCTGGGTCTGCACCTGGGTCTCACCTTGGTCTACACGTGTCTCTCCACCTGTGTCTGCACCTGGGTCTGCACCTGGGTCTACACCTGGGTCTACATCTGAGACTGCATCTGGGTCTGCACCTGGGTCTGTACCTGAGTCTACACCTTGGTCTGCACCTGGGTCTGAACATGGGTGTACGCCTGGGTCTGTGCCTGGGTGGGAGCCTGGGCCTACACCTGGGTCTGCCCCTGGGTCTACACCTTGGTCTGCACCTGGGTCTATACCAGGGTCTGCACCTGTGTCTGCACCTGGGTCTGCACCTGGGTCTACACCTGGGTCGTTACCTGGGTCAACATCTGAGACTGCACCTGGGTCTACACCTGGGTCTGCACCTGGGTCTGCACCTGGGTCTACACCTGGATCTGCGCCTGAGTCTGCACCTGGGTCTGCACCTGGGTCTGCACCTGGGTCTGCACCTGGGTCTACACCTGGATCTGCGCCTGAGTCTGCACCTGGGTCTGCACCTGGGTCTGCACCTAAGTCTCTACCTGGGTTTACACCTGGGTCTGCATCTGGGTCTGCACCTGTGTCTATACCTGGTTCTGCACCTGGGTCTACAACTGCGTCTGAACCTGAGTCTGCCCCTGGTTCTCACTTGGGTCTACACCTGGGTCTGCACCTGGGTCTCACCTTGGTCTACACGTGTCTCTCCACCTGTGTCTGCACCTGGGTATGCACCTGGGTCTACACCTGGGTCTACACCTGGGTCTACATCTGAGACTGCATCTGGGTCTGTACCTGGGTCTGCACCTGAGTCTGCACCTGGATCTGCACCTGAGTCTGCACCTGGGTCTACACCTGGGTCTGCACCTGGGTCTGCACCTGGGTCTACACATGGATCTGCACCTGAGTCTACACCTGGGTCTGCACCTGGGTCTGCACCTGGGTCTACACCTGGGTCTGCACCTGGGTCTGCACCTGGTTCTGCGCTTGAGTCTGCACCTGGGTCTACACCTGGGTCTGCACCTGGGTCTGAACCTGGGACTGCACATGAGTCTACACCTGGGTCTATACCTAGGTTTCCACCTGAGTCTACACCTTGGTCTGCACCTGAGTCTGTACCTGGGTCTACACCTGGGACTGCATCTGGGCCTGTACCTGGGTCTACACCTGGGACTGTGCCTGGGTGGGAACCTGGGTCTACACCTGAGTCTACACCTGGTTTTACAGCTGGTCTGTATCTTGGTCTGCACCTGGGTCTACACCTGGGTCTGCACCTGGATCTGCACTTTGGTCTGCACCTGGGTCTGCACCTGAGTCTACACCTAGGTCTGCACCTAAGTCTCTACCTGGGTTTGCACCTGGGTCTGCATCTGGGTCTATACCTGGGTCTGCACCTGGGTCTACAACTGCGTCTGAACCTGAGTCTGCCCCTGGTTCTCACTTGGGTCTACACCTGGGTCTGCACCTGGGTCTCACCTTGGTCTACATGTGTCTCTCCACCTGTGTCTGCACCTGGGTCTGCACCTGGGTCTACACCTGGGTCTACATCTGAGACTGCATCTGGGTCTGCACCTGGGTCTGCACCTGGGTCTGTACCTGGGTCTGCACATGGGTCTGCACCTGGGTCTGCACCTGGGTCTACACCTGGGTCTGCACCTGCGTCTGTACGTGGGTCTGCACATGGGTCTGCACCTGGGTCTGCACCTGGGTCTGCACCTGGGTCTACACCTGGGTCTGCACCTGGGTCTGCACCTGGGTCTACACCTTGGTCTGCACCTGGGTCTGAACCTGGGTCTACACCTGGGACTGTTTCTGGGCCTGTACCTGGGTCTACACCTGGGTCTGTGCCTGGGTGGGAACCTGGGTCTAAACCTGGATCTGCACCTGAGTCTACACCTGAGTCTACAACTGGTTTTACACCTGGTCTTCATCTTGGTCTGCACCTGGGTCTACACCTGGGTCTGCACCTGGGCCTGCACCTGAGTCTGCACCTGGGTCTACACCTGGGTCTGCACCTGGGTCTGCACTTTGGTCTACACCTGGGTCTACACAGGGTCTGCACCTGGGTCTGCTCCTGAGTCTACGCCTGGGTCTATATCTATGTCTGCACCTGGGTCTACACCTTGGTCTGCACCTGGGTCTGAACCTGGGTCTACACCTGGGACTGTTTCTGGGCCTGTACCTGGGTCTACACCTGGGTCTGTGCCTGGGTGGGAACCTGGGTCTAAACCTGGATCTGCACCTGAGTCTACACCTGAGTCTACAACTGGTTTTACACCTGGTCTTCATCTTGGTCTGCACCTGGGTCTACACCTGGGTCTGCACCTGGGCCTGCACCTGAGTCTGCACCTGGGTCTACACCTGGGTCTGCACCTGGGTCTGCACTTTGGTCTACACCTGGGTCTACACAGGGTCTGCACCTGGGTCTGCTCCTGAGTCTACGCCTGGGTCTATATCTATGTCTGCACCTGGGTCTACACCTGGGTCTGCACCTGGGACTGCTCCTGAGCCTGCACCTGGATCTGAACCTGTTTCTGCCCCTGGGTCTCACCTGGTTCTATATCTGGGTCTGCACCTAGGTCTACACCTGGGTCTGCACATGGGTCTGCACCTGGGTCTACACCTGGGTCTGCACCTGGGTCTGCACATGGGTCTACACCTGGGTCTGCACCGGGATGTGCACTTTGGTCTGCACCTGGGTCTACACCTGGGTCTGCACCTAAGTCTCTACCTGGGTTTGCACCTGGGTCTGCATCTGGGTCTGCATCTGGGTCTATACCTGGGTCTGCACCGGGGTCTACAACTGCGTCTGAACCTGAGTCTGCCCCTGGTTCTCACTTGGGTCTACACCTGGGTCTGCACCTGGGTCTCACCTTGGTCTACACGTGTCTCTCCACCTGTGTCTGCACCTGGGTCTGCACCTGGGTCTACACCTGGGTCTACATCTGAGACTGCATCTGGGTCTGCACCTGGATCTGCACCTGAGTCTACACCTGGGTCTGCACCTGGGTCTGCACCTGGGTCTGCGCCTGAGTCTGCACCTGGGTCTACACCTGGGTCCACACCTGGGTCTGCACCTGGATCTGCGCCTGAGTCTGCACCTTGGTCTGCACCTGGGTCTATACCTGGGTCTGCACCTAAGTCTCTACCTGGGTTTACACCTGGGTCTGCATCTGGGTCTGCACCTGTGTCTATACCTGGTTCTGCACCTGGGTCTACAACTGCGTCTGAACCTGAGTCTGCCCCTGGTTCTCACTTGGGTCTACACCTGGGTCTGCACCTGGGTCTCACCTTGGTCTACACGTGTCTCTCCACCTGTGTCTGCACCTGGGTCTGCACATCGGTCTACACCTGGGTCTACACCTGGGTCTACATCTGAGACTGCATCTGGGTCTGCACCTGGGTCTGCAGCTGGGTCTGCACCTGGATCTGAACATGAGTCTGCACCTGAGTCTACACCTGGGTCTACACCTGCATCTGAACATGAGTCTGCACCTGAGTCTGCACCTGAATCTACACCTGGGTCTGCACCTGAATCTACACCTGGGTCTGCACCTGGGTCTGCACCTGAGTCTGCACCTGGGTCTACACCTGGGTCTCCACCTGGGTCTGCACCTGGGTCTACACGTGGGTCTGCACCTGGGTCTGTACCTGGGTCTACACCTGGGTCTACACCTGGGTCTGCACTTTGGTCTACACCTGGGTCTACACAGGGTCTGCAAATGGGACTGCTCCTGAGCCTGCACCTGGATCTGAACCTGTTTCTGCCCCTGGGTCTCACCTGGTTCTATATCTGGGTCTGCACCTGGGTCTACCCCTGGGTCTGCACATGGGTCTGCACCTGGGTCTACACCTGGGTCTGCACCTGGGTCTACATCTGGGTCTACACCTGGGTCTGCACCTGGGTCTACACCTGGGTCTGTGCCTGGGTGGGAACCTGGGTCTACACCTTGGTCTGCACCTGGGTCTATACCAGGGTCTGCATCTGGGTCTATACCTGGGTCTGCACCTAAGTCTCTACCTGGGTTTGCACCTGGGTCTGCATCTGGGTCTGCACCTGTGTCTATACCTGGGTCTGCACCTGGGTCTACAACTGCCTCTGAACCTGAGTCTGCCCCTGGTTCTCACTTGGGTCTACACCTGGGTCTGCACCTGGGTCTCGCCTTGGTCTACACGTGTCTCTGCACCTGTGTCTGCACCTGGGTATGCACCTAGGTCTACACCTGAGTCTACATCTGAGACTGCATCTGGGTCTGCACCTGGGTCTCGCCTGGCTCTACACATGGGTCTGCACCTGGGTATGCACCTGGATTTGCACCTGGGTCTGTACATTGGTCTGCACCTGGGTCTACACCTGGGTCTGCACCTGGGTCTGCACCTGGTTCTCCAACTGGGTCTGCATCTTGGTCTGCATTTGGGTCTACACTGGTTCTGCACCTGGATCTGCACCTGGGTCTATACCTGGGTCTGCACCTGGATCTGCGCCTGAGTCTGCACCTGGGTCTACACCTGGGTTTGCACCTGGGTCTGCACCTGAGTCTGCACCTTGGTCTACACCTGGGTCTGCACCTGGGTCTGCAACTGAGTCTGCACCTGAGTCTGCACCTGGGTCTGCACCTGTGTCTATACCTGGGTCTGCACCTGGGTCTACAACTGCATCTGAACCTGAGTCTGCCCCTGGTTTTCACTTAGGTCTACACCTGGATCTGAACTTGGGTCTGCACCTGAGTCTGCACCTGGGTCTACACCTGGGTCTGCACCTGGGTCTGCACATGGGTCTGCACCTGGGTCTATACCAGGGTCTGCACCTGGGTCTGCACCTGGGTCTATACCAGGGTCTGCACCTGGGTCTGCACCTGGGTCTATACCTGGGTCTGCACCTGGGTCTGCACCTGGGTCTACACCTGGGTCTATACCAGGGTCTGCACCTGGGTCTGCACCTGGGTCTATACCAGGGTCTGCACCTGGGTCTGCACCTGGGTCTATACCTGTGTCTGCACCTAAGTCTCTACCTGGGTTTGCACCTGGGTCTGCATCTGAGTCTGCACCTGTGTCTATACCTGGGTCTGCACCTGGGTCTACAACTGCATCTGAACCTGAGTCTGCCCCTGGTTCTCACTTGGGTCGACAGCTGGGTCTGCACATCGGTCTGCACCTGGGTATGCACCAGGGTCTACACCTGGGTATACCCCTGGGTCTGCACCTGGGTCTGCACCTGGGTCTGCACCTGGATCTGCACCTGAGTCTGCACCTGGGTCTACACCTGGGTCTGCATCTGGGTCTGCACCTGGGTCTACACCTGGGACTGCACCTGAGCCTGCACCTGATTCTATACCTGGGTCTACACCTGGGTCTGAACCTGGATCTGCACCTGTGTCTACACCTGGGTCTACACCTGGGTTTGCACCTCGGTCTGCATCTGGGTCTACACCAGGATCTACAACTGGTTCTACACCTGGGTCCGCACCTAAGTGTGCACCTGGGTGTGCATCTGGGTCTGCACCTGGGTCTACACCTGGATCTGCACCTGAGTGTGCACCTGGGTCTACACCTGGGTCTGCACCTGGGTCTGCTCCTGAGCCTGCACCTGGGTCTATATCTAGGTCTGCACCTGGGTCTGCCCCTGGGTCTACACCTTGGTCTGCACCTGGGTCTATACCAGAGTCTGCACCTGGGTCTGCACCTGGGTCTCACCTTGGTCTACACGTGTCTCTCCACCTGTGTCTGCACCTGGGTCTGCACCTGGGTCTACACCTGGGTCTACATCTGAGACTGCATCTGGGTCTGCACCTGGGTCTGCACCTGGGTCTGCACCTGGGTCTACACCTTGGTCTGCACCTGGGTCTATACCAGGGTCTGCACCTGGGTCTGCACCTGGGTCTCACCTTGGTCTACACGTGTCTCTCCACCTGTGTCTGCACCTGGGTCTGCACCTGGGTCTACACCTGGGTCTACATCTGAGACTGCATCTGGGTCTGCACCTGGGTCTGCACCTGGGTCTGCACCTGGATCTGCACCTGAGTCTGCACCTGGGTCTACACCTGGGTCTGCACCTGGGTCTACACCTGGGTCTGCACCTGGGTCTGCTCCTGAGCCTGCACCTGGGTCTATATCTAGGTCTGCACCTGGGTCTGCACCTGGGTCTGCACCTTGGTCTGAACCTGTTTCTGCCCCTGGGTCTCACCTGGGTCTGCACCTGGGTCTGCACCTGGGTCTACACCTGGGTGTGCGCCTGGACCTGCACCTGGGTCTGCACCTGGGTCTACACATGGATCTGCACCTGAGTCTACACCTGGGTCTGCACCTGGGTCTGCACCTGGGTCTACACCTGGGTCTGCACCTGGGTCTGCACCTGGTTCTGCGCCTGAGTCTGCACCTGTGTCTGCACCTGGGTATGCACCTAGGTCTGCACCTGGGTCTACACCTGGGTCTACATCTGAGACTGCATCTGGGTCTGCACCTGGGTCTGCACCTGGATCTGCACCTGGGTCTGCACCTGGGTCTGCGCCTGAGTCTGCACCTGGGTCTACACCTGGGTCCACACCTGGGTCTGCACCTGGATCTGCGCCTGAGTCTGCACCTGGGTCTACTCCTGGGTCTGTTCATGGGTCTGCACCTGGGTCTGCACCTGGGTCTATACCTGGGTCTGCACCTAAGTCTCTACCTGGGTTTCCACCTGGGTCTGCATCTGGGTCTGCACCTGTGTCTATACCTGGTTCTGCACCTGGGTCTACAACTGCGTCTGAACCTGAGTCTGCCCCTGGTTCTCACTTGGGTCTACACCTGGGTCTATACCTAGGTTTCCACCTGAGTCTACACTTTGGTCTGCACCTGGGTCTGTACCTGGGTCTGCACCTGGGTCTGCACCTAGATCTGCACCTGAGTCTGCACCTGGGTCTACACCTTGGTCTGAACCTGTTTCTGCCCCTGTGTCTCACCTGGGTCTACACCTGGTTCTGCACCTGGGTCTGCACCTGCGTAAGCGCCTGAGTCTGCACCTGGGTCTGCACCTGGGTCTACACCTGGGTCTGCACATGGGTCTGCACCTGGGTCTGCACCTGTGTCTGCACATGGGTCTACACCTGGGTCTATACCTAGGTCTCCACCTGAGTCTACACCTTGGTCTGCACCTGGGTCTGAACATGGGTGTACACCTGGGTCTGTGCCTGGGTGCGAGCCTGGGCCTACACCTGGGTCTGCCCCTGGGTCTACACCTTGGTCTGCACCTGGGTCTATACCAGGGTCTGCACCTGGGTCTGCACCTGGGTCTCACCTTGGTCTACACGTGTCTCTCCACCTGTGTCTGCACCTGGGTCTGCACCTGGGTCTACACCTGGGTCGACACCTGGGTCTACATCTGAGACTGCATCTGGGTCTGCACCTGGGTCTGCACCTGGGTCTGCACCTGGATCTGCACCTGAGTCTGCACCTGGGTCTACACCTGGGTCTGCACCTGGGTCTGCACCTGGGTCTACACCTGGATCTGCGCCTGAGTCTGCACCTGGGTCTGCACCTGGGTATGCACCTAGGTCTACACCTGGGTCTACACCTGGGTCTACATCTGAGACTGCATCTGGGTCTGTACCTGGGTCTGCACCTGAGTCTGCACCTGGATCTGCACCTGAGTCTGCACCTGGGTCTACACCTGGGTCTGCACCTGGGTCTGCACCTGGATCTGCACCTGAGTCTGCACCTGGGTCTACACCTGGGTCTGCACCTGGGTCTGCACCTGGGTCTACACCTAGGTTTCCACCTGAGTCTACACCTGGGTCTGCACCTGGGTCTGAACCTGGGACTGCACATGAGTCTACACCTGGGTCTATACCTAGGTTTCCACCTGAGTCTACACCTTGGTCTGCACCTGAGTCTGTACCTGGATCTGCACCTGAGTCTGCACCTGGGTCTACACCTGGGTCTGCACCTGGGTCTGCACCTGGGTCTACACATGGATCTGCACCTGAGTCTACACCTGGGTCTGCACCTGGGTCTGCACCTGGGTCTGCACCTGGGACTGCACATGAGTCTACACCTGGGTCTATACCTAGGTTTCCACCTGAGTCTACACCTTGGTCTGAACCTGAGTCTGCCCCTGGTTCTCACTTGGGTCTACACCTGGGTCTGCACCTGGGTCTCACCTGGGTCTGCACCTGGGTCTACACCTGGGTCTACATCTGAGACTGCATCTGGGTCTGTACCTGGGTCTGCACCTGAGTCTGCACCTGGATCTGCACCTGAGTCTGCACCTGGGTCTACACCTGGGTCTGCACCTGGGTCTGCACCTGGATCTGCACCTGAGTCTGCACCTGGGTCTACACCTGGGTCTGCACCTGGGTCTGCACCTGGGTCTACACATGGATCTGCACCTGAGTCTACACCTGGGTCTGCACCTGGGTCTGAACCTGGGACTGCACATGAGTCTACACCTGGGTCTATACCTAGGTTTCCACCTGAGTCTACACCTTGGTCTGCACCTGAGTCTGTACCTGGATCTGCACCTGAGTCTGCACCTGGGTCTACACCTGGGTCTGCACCTGGGTCTACACCTGGGTCTGCACCTGGGTCTGCACCTGGGTCTGCACCTGGTTCTGCACCTGAGTCTGAACCTGGGTCTACACCTGGGTCTGCACCTGGGTCTGAACCTGGGACTGCACATGAGTCTACACCTGGGTCTATACCTAGGTTTCCACCTGAGTCTACACCTTGGTCTGCACCTGAGTCTGTACCTGGGTCTACACCTGGGACTGCATCTGGGCCTGTACCTGGGTCTACACCTGGGACTGTGCCTGGGTGGGAACCTGGGTCTACACCTGAGTCTACACCTGGTTTTACAGCTGGTCTGCATCTTGGTCTGCACCTGGGTCTGAACCTGGGACTGCACATACCTAGGTTTCCACCTGAGTCTACACCTTGGTCTGCACCTGAGTCTGTACCTGGATCTGCACCTGAGTCTGCACCTGGGTCTACACCTGGGTCTGCACCTGGGTCTGCACCTGGGTCTACACATGGATCTGCACCTGAGTCTACACCTGGGTCTGCACCTGGGTCTGCACCTGGGTCTACACATGGATCTGCACCTGAGTCTACACCTGGGTCTACACCTGGGTCTGCACCTGGGTCTACACCTGGGTCTGCACCTGGGTCTGCACCTGGGTCTGCACCTGGTTCTGCGCCTGAGTCTGAACCTGGGTCTACACCTGGGTCTGCACCTGGGTCTGAACCTGGGACTGCACATGAGTCTACACCTGAGTCTACACCTGGTTTTACCTGGGTCTGCACCTGGGTCTACAACTGCGTCTGAACCTGAGTCTGCCCCTGGTTCTCACTTGGGTCTGCACCTGGGTCTCACCTTGGTCTGCACGTGTCTCTCCACCTGTGTCTGCACTTGGGTCTGCACCTGGGTCTACACCTGGGTCTACATCTGAGACTGCACCTGAGTCTACACCTGGGTCTGCACCTGGGTCTGCACCTGGGTCTGCGCCTGAGTCTGCACCTGGGTCTACACCTGGGTCCACACCTGGGTCTGCACCTGGATCTGCGCCTGAGTCTGCACCTGGGTCTACACCTGGGTCTGTTCATGGGTCTGCACCTGGGTCTGTACCTGGGTCTATACCTGGGTCTGCACCTAAGTCTCTACCTGGGTTTACACCTGGGTCTGCATCTGGGTCTGCACCTGTGTCTATACCTGGGTCTGCACCTGGGTCTACAACTGCGTCTGAACCTGAGTCTGCCCCTGGTTCTCACTTGGGTCTACACCTGGGTCTATACCTAGGTTTCCACCTGAGTCTACATCTTGGTCTGCACCTGGGTCTGTACCTGGGTCTGCACCTGGATCTGCACCTAGATCTGCACCTGAGTCTGCACCTGGGTCTACACCTTGGTCTGAACCTGTTTCTGCCCCTGTGTCTCACCTGGGTCTACACCTGGTTCTGCACCTGGGTCTACACCTGCGTAAGCGCCTGAGTCTGCATCTGGGTCTGCACCTGGGTCTACACCTGGGTCTGCACATGGGTCTGCACCTGGGTCTGCACATGGGTCTGCACCTGGGTCTGCACCTGTGTCTGCACATGGGTCTACACCTGGGTCTATACCTAGGTCTCCACCTGAGTCTACACCTTGGTCTGCACCTGGGTCTGAACATGGGTGTACGCCGGGGTCTGTGCCTGGGTGGGAGCCTGGGCCTACACCTGGGTCTGCCCCTAGGTCTACACCTGGGTCGACATCTGGGTCTACATCTGAGACTGCATCTGGGTCTGCACCTGGGTCTGCACCTGGATCTGCACCTGAGTCTGCACCTGGGTCTACACCTGGGTCTGCACCTGGGTCTGCACCTGGGTCTACACCTGGATCTGCGCCTGAGTCTGCACCTGGGTCTGCACCTGGGTCTGCACCTAAGTCTCTACCTGGGTTTACACCTGGGTCTGCATCTGGGTCTGCACCTGTGTCTATACCTGGGTCTGCACCTGGGTCTACAACTGCGTCTGAACCTGAGTCTGCCCCTGGTTCTCACTTGGGTCTACACCTGGGTCTGCACCTGGGTCTCACCTTGGTCTACACGTGTCTCTCCACCTGTGTCTGCACCTGGGTCTGCACCTAGGTCTACACCTGGGTCTACACCTGGGTCTACATCTGAGACTGCATCTGGGTCTGTACCTGGGTCTGCACCAGAGTCTGCACCTGGATCTGCACCTGAGTCTGCACCTGGGTCTACACCTGGGTCTACACATGGATCTGCACCTGAGTCTACACCTGGGTCTGCACCTGGGTCTGCACCTGGGTCTACACCTGGGTCTGCACCTGGGTCTGCACCTGGTTCTGCGCCTGAGTCTGCACCTGGGTCTACACCTGGGTCTGCACCTGGGTCTGAACCTGGGTCTGCACATGCGTCTACACCTGGGTCTATACCTAGGTTTCCACCTGAGTCTACACCTTGGTCTGCACCTGGGTCTGTACCTGGGTCTACACATGGGAATGCATCTGGGCCTGTACCTGGGTCTACACCTGGGACTGTGCCTGGGTGGGAACCTGGGTCTACACCTGAGTCTACACCTGGTTTTTCAGCTGGTCTGCATCTTGGTCTGCACCTGGGTCTACACCTGGGTCTGCACCTGGATCTGCACTTTGGTCTGCACCTGGGTCTACATCTGGGTCTGCACCTAAGTCTCTACCTGGGTTTGCACCTGGGTCTGCATCTGGGTCTGCATCTGGGTCTATACCTGGGTCTGCACCTGGGTCTACAACTGTGTCTGAACCTGAGTCTGCCCCTGGTTCTCACTTGGGTCTACACCTGGGTCTGCACCTGGGTCTCACCTTGGTCTACACGTGTCTCTCCCCCTGTGTCTGCACCTGGGTCTGCACCTGGGTCTACACCTGGGTCTACATCTGAAACTGCATCTGGGTCTGCACCTGGATCTGCACCTGGATCTGCACCTGAGTCTACACCTGGGTCTGCACCTGGGTCTGCACCTGGGTCTGCGCCTGAGTCTGCACCTGGGTCTACACCTGGGTCCACACCTGGGTCTGCACCTGGATCTGCGCCTGAGTCTGCACCTGGGTCTGCACCTGGGTCTATACCTGGGTCTGCACCTAAGTCTCTACCTGGGTTTACACCTGGGTCTGCATCTGGGTCTGCACCTGTGTCTATACCTGGTTCTGCACCTGGGTCTACAACTGCGTCTGTACCTGAGTCTGCCCCTGGTTCTCACTTGGGTCTACACCTGGGTCTGCACCTGGGTCTCGCCTTGGTCTACACGTGTCTCTCCACCTGTGTTTGCACCTGGGTCTGCACCTGGGTCTACACCTGGGTCTACACCTGGGTCTACATCTGAGACTGCATCTGGGTCTGCACCTGGGTCTGCAGCTGGGTCTGCACCTGGATCTGAACATGAGCCTGCACCTGAGTCTGCACCTGAGTCTACACCTGGGTCTGCACCTGGGTCTGCACCTGAGTCTGCACCTGGGTCTACACCTGGGTCTCCACCTGGGTCTGCACCTGGGTCTACACGTGGGTCTGCACCTGGGTCTGTACCTGGGTCTACACCTGGGTCTGCACCTGGGTCTGCACTTTGGTCTACACCTGGGTCTACACAGGGTCTGCACCTGGAACTGCTCCTGAGCCTGCACCTGGATCTGAACCTGTTTCTGCCCCTGGGTCTCACCTGGTTCTATATCTGGGTCTGCACCTGGGTCTACCCCTGGGTCTGCACATGGGTCTGCACCTGCGTCTACACCTGGGTCTGCACCTGGGTCTACATCTGGGTCTACACCTGGGTCTGCACCTGGATCTGCACTTTGGTCTGCACCTGGGTCTACACCTGGGTCTGTGCCTGGGTGGGAACCTGGGTCTACACCTGGGTCTGCCCCGGGGTCTACACCTTGGTCTGCACCTGGGTCTATACCAGGGTCTGCACCTGGGTCTATACCTGTGTCTGCACCTAAGTCTCTACCTGGGTTTGCACCTGGGTCTGCATCTGGGTCTGCACCTGTGTCTATACCTGGGTCTGCACCTGGGTCTACAACTGCGTCAGAACCTGAGTCTGCCCCTGGTTCTCACTTGGGTCTACACCTGGGTCTGCACCTGGGTCTCACCTTGGTCTACACGTGTCTCTCCACCAGTGTCTGCACCTGGGTCTGCACCTGGGTCTACACCTGGGTCTACATCTGAGACTGCATCTGGGTCTGCACCTGGGTCTCGCCTGGCTCTACACATGGGTCTGCACCTGGGTATGCACCTGGATTTGCACCTGGGTCTGTACATTGGTCTGCACCTGAGTCTGCACCTGGGTCTACACCAGGGTCTGCACCTGGGTCTGCACCTGGTTCTCCAACTGTGTCTGCATCTTGGTCTGCATTTGGGTCTACACTGGTTCTGCACCTGGATCTGCACCTGGGTCTATACCTGGGTCTGCACCTGGATCTGCGCCTGAGTCTGCACCTGGGTCTACACCTGGGTCTGCACCTGGGTCTGCACCTGAGTCTGCACCTTGGTCTACACCTGGGTCTGCACCTGGGTCTGCAACTGAGTCTGCACCTGAGTCTGCACCTGGGTCTGTACCTGTGTCTACACCTGATCCTACAGCTGGGTCTATATGTGGGTCTGCATCTTGGTCTGCACCTGGGTCTTCACCTGGGTCTACACCTGCATCTGCACCTGGTTCTGAACTTGGGTCTGCACCTGTGTCTGCACCTGGGTCTGCACCTGGGTCCGCACCTGGGTCCAAACCTGAGTCTACACCTGGGTCTACACCTGGGTCTGCACCTAGGTCTGCACCTGGGTCTGCACCAGGGTCTATAGCTGGGTCTGCACCAGGATCTATACGTGGGTTTGCATCTGGGTCTGCCCCTGGGTCTACACTTGGGTCTGCACCTGGGACTATACCTGGGTCTGCACCTAAGTCTCTACCTGGGTTTGCACCTGGGTCTGCATCTGGGTCTGCACCTGTGTCTATACCTGGGTCTGCTCCTGGATCTGAAATTGGGTCTACACCTGGGTCTGCACCTGGGTCTCACCTGTGTCTAAACGTATCTCTCCACCTGTGTCTGCACCTGTGTCTGCACCTGGGTCTGCACCAGGGTCTACACCTGGGTCTGCACCTGGGTCTGCACCTGGGTCTATACCTGGGTCTGCACCTAAGTCTCTACCTGGGTTTGCACCTGTGTCTGCATCTGGGTCTGCACCTGTGTCTATACCTGGGTCTGCACCTGGGTCTACAACTGCATCTGAACCTGAGTCTGCCCCTGGATCTGCACTTTGGTCTGCACCTGGGTCTACACCTGGGTCTGCACCTGGGTCTGCACATGGGTCTACACCTGGGTCTGCACCTGGATCTGCACTTTGGTCTGCACCTGGGTCTACACCTGGGTCTGCACCTAAGTCTCTACCTGGGTTTGCACCTGGGTCTGCATCTGGGTCTATACCTGGGTCTGCACCGGGGTCTACAACTGCGTCTGAACCTGAGTCTGCCCCTGGTTCTCACTTGGGTCTACACCTGGGTCTGCACCTGGGACTGCACCTGAGTCTGCACCTGGTTCTACACCTGGGTCTGCACCTGGGTCTGCACCTGGGTCTACACCTGGGTCTGCACCTGGGTCTGCACATGGGTCTACACCTGGGTCTGCACCTGGATCTGCACTTTGGTCTGCACCTGGGTCTACACCTGGGTCTGCACCTAAGTCTCTACCTGGGTTTGCACCTGGGTCTGCATCTGGGTCTATACCTGGGTCTGCACCGGGGTCTACAACTGCGTCTGAACCTGAGTCTGCCCCTGGTTCTCAATTGGGTCTACACCTGGGTCTGCACCTGGGACTGCACCTGAGTCTGCCCCTGGTTCTACACCTGGGTCTGCACCTGGGTCTGCACCTAGATCTGCACCTGAGCCTGCACCTGGGTCTACACCTTGGTCTGAACCTGTTTCTGCCCCTGTGTCTCACCTGGGTCTACACCTGGTTCTGCACCTGGGTCTGCACCTGTGTCTGCACCTGTGTCTGCACATGGGTCTACACCTGGGTCTATACCTAGGTCTCCACCTGAGTCTACACCTTGGTCTGCACCTGGGTCTGAACCTGGGTGTACGCCTGGGTCTGCCCCTGGGTCTACACCTTGGTCTGCACCTGGGTCTATACCAGGGTCTGCACCTGGGTCTGCACCTGGGTCTCACCTTGGTCTACACGTGTCTCTCCACCTGTGTCTGCACCTGGGTCTGCATCTGGGTCGACACCTGGGTCTACATCTGAGACTGCATCTGGGTCTGCACCTGGGTCTGCACCTGGATCTGCACCTGAGTCTGCACCTGGGTCTACACCTGGGTCTGCACCTGGGTCTGCACCTGGGTCTACTCCTGGATCTGCGCCTGAGTCTGCACCTGGGTCTGCACCTGGGTCTACACCTGGGTCTGCACCTGGGTCTGAACCTGGGTCTGCACATGGGTCTACACCTGGGTCTATACCTAGGTTTCCACCTGAGTCTACACCTTGGTCTGCACCTGGGTCTGTACCTGGGTCTACACCTGGGACTGCATCTGGATCTGCACTTTGGTCTGCACCTGGGTCTACACCTGGGTCTGCACCTAAGTCTCTAGCTGGGTTTGCACCTGGGTCTGCATCTGGGTCTATACCTCGGTCTGCACCTGGGTCTACAACTGCGTCTGAACCTGAGTCTGCCCCTGGTTCTCACTTGGGTCTACACCTGGGTCTGCACCTGGGTCTCACCTTGGTCTACACGTGTCTCTCCACCTGTGTCTGCACCTGGGTCTGCACCTGGGTCTACACCTGGGTCTACATCTGAGACTGCATCTGGGTCTGCACCTGGGTCTGCACCTGGATCTGCACCTGGGTCTGCACCTGGGTCTACATCTGAGACTGCATCTGGGTCTGCACCTGGGTCTACACCTGGGTCCACACCTGGGTCTGCACCTGGATCTGCGCCTGAGTCTGCACCTGGGTCTACTCCTGGGTCTGTTCATGGGTCTGCACCTGGGTCTGCACCTGGGTCTATACCTGGGTCTGCACCTAAGTCTCTACCTGGGTTTCCACCTGGGTCTGCATCTGGGTCTGCACCTGTGTCTATACCTGGTTCTGCACCTGGGTCTACAACTGCGTCTGAACCTGAGTCTGCCCCTGGTTCTCACTTGGGTCTACACCTGGGTCTATACCTAGGTTTCCACCTGAGTCTACACTTTGGTCTGCACCTGGGTCTGTACCTGGTTCTGCACCTGGGTCTGCACCTGCGTAAGCGCCTGAGTCTGCACCTGGGTCTGCACCTCGGTCTACACCTGGGTCTGCACCTGTGTCTGCACATGGGTCTACACCTGGGTCTATACCTAGGTCTCCACCTGAGTCTACACCTTGGTCTGCACCTGGGTCTGAACATGGGTGTACGCCTGGGTCTGTGCCTGGGTGGGAGCCTGGGCCTACACCTGGGTCTGCCCCTGGGTCTACACCTTGGTCTGCACCTGGGTCTATACCAGGGTCTGCACCTGGGTCTGCACCTGGGTCTCACATTGGTCTACACGTGTCTCTCCACCTGTGTCTGCACCTGGGTCTGCACCTGGGTCTACGCCTGGGTCGACACCTGGGTCTACATCTGAGACTGCATCTGGGTCTGCACCTGGGTCTGCACCTGGGTCTACACCTGGGTCTGCACCTGGGTCTGCACCTGGGTCTACACCTGGGTCTACACCTGGGTCTGCACCTAAGTCTCTACCTGGGTTTACACCTGGGTCTGCATCTGGGTCTGCACCTGGGTCTGCACCTGGATCTGCGCCTGAGTCTGCACCTGGGTCTGCACCTGGGTCTGCACCTAAGTCTCTACCTGGGTTTACACCTGGGTCTGCATCTGGGTCTGCACCTGTGTCTATACCTGGGTCTGCACCTGGGTCTACAACTGCGTCTGAACCTGAGTCTGGCCCTGGTTCTCACTTGGGTCTTCACCTGGGCCTGCACCTGGGTCTCACCTTGGTCTACACGTGTCTCTCCACCTGTGTCTGCACCTGGGTCTGCACCTGGGTCTACACCTGGGTCTACACCTGGGTCTACATCTGAGACTGCATCTGGGTCTGTACCTGGGTCTGCACCTGAGTCTGCACCTGGATCTGCACCTGAGTCTGCACCTGGGTCTACACCTGGGTCTGCACCTGGGTCTGCACCTGGGTCTACACATGGATCTGCACCTGAGTCTACACCTGGGGCTGCACCTGGGTCTGCACCTGGGTCTACACATGGATCTGCACCTGAGTCTACACCTGGGTCTACACCTGGGTCTGCACCTGGGTCTGCACCTGGTTCTGCGCCTGAGTCTGCACCTGGGTCTACACCTGGGTCTGCACCTGGGTCTGAACCTGGGTCTGCACATGAGTCTACACCTGGGTCTATACCTAGGTTTCCACCTGAGTCTACACCTTGGTCTGCACCTGGGTCTGTACCTGGGTCTACACCTGGGACTGCATCTGGGACTGTACCTGGGTCTACACCTGGGACTGTGCCTGTGTGGGAACCTGGGTCTACACCTGAGTCTACACCTGCTTTTAAAGCTGGTCTGCATCTTGGTCTGCACCTGGGTCTACACCTGGGTCTGCACCTGGATCTGCACTTTGGTCTGCACCTGGGTCTACACCTGAGTCTGCACCTAAGTCTCTACCTGGGTTTGCACCTGGGTCTGCATCTGGGTCTATACCTGGGTCTGCACCTGGGTCTACAACTGCGTCTGAACCTGAGTCTGCCCCTGGTTCTCACTTGGGTCTACACCTGGGTCTGCACCTGGGTCTCACCTTGGTCTACACGTGTCTCTCCACCTGTGTCTGCACCTGGGTCTGCACCTGGGTCTACACCTGGGTCTACATCTGAGACTGCATCTGGGTCTGCACCTGGGTCTGCACCTGGATCTGCACCTGAGTCTGCACCTGGGTCTACACCTGGGTCTGCACCAGGGTCTGCACCTGGATCTGCACTTTGGTCTGCACCTGGGTCTACACCTGGGTCTGCACCTAAGTCTCTACCTGGGTTTGTACATGGGTCAGCATCTGGGTCTATACCTGGGTCTGCACCCGGGTCTACAACTGCGTCTGAACCTGAGTCTGCCCCTGGTTCTCACTTGGGTCTACACCTGGGTCTGCACCTGGGTCTCACCTTGGTCTACACGTGTCTCTCCACCTGTGTCTGCACCTGGGTCTACACCTGGGTCTACATCTGAGACTGCATCTGGGTCTGCACCTGGGTCTGCCCCTGGATCTGCACCTGAGTCTGCACCTGGGTCTACACCTGGGTCTGCACCTGGGTCTGCACCTGAGTCTGCACCTGGGTCTACACCTGGGTCCACACCTGGGTCTGCACCTGGATCTGCGCCTGAGTCTGCACCTGGGTCTTGACCTGGGTCTGTTCATGGGTCTGCACCTGGGTCTGCACCTGGGTCTATACCTGGGTCTGCACCTAAGTCTCTACCTGGGTTTACACCTGGGTCTGCATCTGGGTCTGCACCTGTGTCTATACCTGGGTCTGCACCTGGGTCTACAACTGCGTCTGAACCTGAGTCTGCCCCTGGTTCTCACTTGGGTCTACACCTGGGTCTATACCTAGGTTTCCACCTGAGTCTACACCTTGGTCTGCACCTGGGTCTGTACCTGGGTCTGCACCTGGGTCTGCACCTAGATCTGCACCTGAGTCTGCACCTGCGTCTACACCTTGGTCTGAACCTGTTTCTGCCCCTGTGTCTCACCTGGGTCTACACCTGGTTCTGCACCTGGGTCTACACCTGCGTAAGCGCCTGAGTCTGCACCTGGGTCTGCACCTGGGTCTACACCTGGGTCTGCACATGGGTCTGCACCTGGGTCTGCACCTGTGTCTGCACATGTGTCTACACCTGGGTCTATACCTAGGTCTCCACCTGAGTCTACACCTTGGTCTGCACCTGGGTCTGAACATGGGTGTACGCCGGGGTCTGTGCCTGGGTGGGAGCCTGGGCCTACACCTGGGTCTGCCGCTGGCTCTACACCTGGGTCTACACCTGGGTCTACGCCTGGGTCTACATCTGAGACTGCATCTGGGTCTGCACCTGGGTCTGCACCTGGGTCTGCACCTGGATCTGCACCTGAGTCTACACCTGGGTCTACACCTGGGTCTGCACCTGGGTCTGCACCTGGGTCTGCACCTGGGTCTGCACCTAAATCTCTACCTGGGTTTACACCTGGGTCTGCACCTGGGTCTACAACTGCGTCTGAACCTGAGTCTGCCCCTGGTTCTCACTTGGGTCTACACCTGGATCTGAACTTGGGTCTACACCTGGGTCTGCACCTGGGTCTCACCTTGGTCTACACGTGTCTCTCCACCTGTGTCTGCACCTGGGTCTGCACCTAGGTCTACACCTGGGTCTACACCTGGGTCTACATCTGAGACTGCATCTGGGTCAGTACCTGGGTCTGCACCAGAGTCTACACCTGGATCTGCACCTGAGTCTGCACCTGGGTCTACACCTGGGTCTGCACCTGGGTCTGCACCTGGGTCTACACATGGATCTGCACCTGGGTCTGCACCTGGGTCTGCACCTGGGTCTGCACCTGGGTCTGCACCTGGTTCTGCGCCTGAGTCTGCACCTGGGTCTACACCTGGGTCTGCACCTGGGTCTGAACCTGGGTCTGCATATGGGTCTACACCTGGGTCTATACCTAGGTTTCCACCTGAGTCTACACCTTGGTCTGCACCTGGGTCTGTACCTGGGTCTACACATGGGACTGCATCTGGGCCTGTACCTGGGTCTACACCTGGGACTGTGCCTGGGTGGGAACCTGGGTCTACACCTGAGTCTACACCTGGTTTTACAGCTGGTCTGCATCTTGGTCTGCACCTGGGTCTACACCTGGGTCTGCACCTGGATCTGCACTTTGGTCTGCACCTGGGTCTACACCTGGGTCTGCACCTAAGTCTCTACCTGGGTTTGCACCTGGGTCTACATCTGGGTCTACATCTGGGTCTGCATCTGGGTCTATACCTGGGTCTGCACCTGGGTCTACAACTGCGTCTGAACGTGAGTCTGCCCCTGGTTCTCACTTGGGTCTACACCTGGGTCTGCACCTGGGTCTCACCTTGGTCTACACGTGTCTCTCCACCTGTGTCTGCACCTGGGTCTGCACCTGGGTCTACACCTGGGTCTACATCTGAAACTGCATCTGGGTCTGCACCTGGGTCTGCACCTGGATCTGCACCTGAGTCTGCACCTGGGTCTACACCTGGGTCTGCACCTGGGTCTGCGCCTGAGTCTGCACCTGGGTCTACACCTGGGTCCACACCTGGGTCTGCACCTGGATCTGCGCCTGAGTCTGCACCTGGGTCTGCACCTGGGTCTATACCTGGGTCTGCACCTAAGTCTCTACCTGGGTTTACACCTGGGTCTGCATCTGGGTCTGCACCTGTGTCTATACCTGGTTCTGCACCTGGTCTACAACTGCGTCTGAACCTGAGTCTGCCCCTGGTTCTCACTTGGGTCTACACCTGGGTCTGCACCTGGGTCTCACCTTGGTCTACACGTGTCTCTCCACCTGTGTCTGCACCTGGGTCTGCACCTGGGTCTACACCTGGGTCTACATCTGAGATTGCATCTGGGTCTGCACCTGGGTCTGCACCTGGGTCTACACCTGGGTCTACATCTGAGACTGCATCTGGGTCTGCAGCTGGGTCTGCACCTGGATCTGAACATGAGTCTGCACCTGAGTCTGCACCTGAGTCTACACCTGGGTCTACACCTGGATCTGAACATGAGTCTGCACCTGAGTCTGCACCTGAGTCTGCACCTGGGTCTACACCTGGGTCTCCACCTGGGTCTGCACCTGGGTCTACACCTGGGTCTACACCTGGGTCTACACGTGGGTCTGCACCTGGGTCTGTACCTGGGTCTGCACATGGGTCTGCACCTGGGTCTGCAACTGGGTCTACACGTGGGTCTGCACCTGGGTCTGTACGTGGGTCTGCACCTGGGTCTGCACCTGGGTCTACACCTGGGTCTGCACCTGGGTCTGCACCTGGGTCTACACCTTGGTCTGCACCTGGGTCTGAACCTGGGTCTACACCTGGGACTGTATCTGGGCCTGTACCTGGGTCTACACCTGGGTCTGTGCCTGGGTGGGAACCTGGGTCTAAACCTGGGTCTGCACCTGAGTCCACACCTGAGTCTACAACTGGTTTTACACCTGGTCTGCATCTTGGTCTGCACCTGGGTCTACACCTGGGTCTGCACCTGGGCCTGCACCTGAGTCTGCACCTGGGTCTACACCTGGGTCTGCACCTGGGTCTGCACTTTGGTCTACACCTGGGTCTACACAGGGTCTGCACCTGGGTCTGCTCCTGAGTCTACGCCTGGGTCTATATCTATGTCTGCACCTGGGTCTACACCTGGGTCTGCACCTGGGACTGCTCCTGAGCCTGCACCTGGATCTGAACCTGTTTCTGCCCCTGGGTCTCACCTGGTTCTATATCTGGGTCTGCACCTGGGTCTACACCTGGGTCTGCACATGGGTCTGCACCTGGGTCTACACCTGGGTCTGCACCTGGGTCTACACCTGGGTCTACACCTGGGTCTGCACCTGGATCTGCACTTTGGTCTGCACCTGGGTCTACACCTGGGTCTGCACCTAAGTCTCTACCTGGGTTTGCACCTGGGTCTGCATCTGGATCTATACCTGGGTCTGCACCGGGGTCTACAACTGCGTCTGAACCTGAGTCTGCCCCTAGTTCTCACTTGGGTCTACACCTGGGTCTGCACCTGGGTCTCACCTTGGTCTACACGTGTCTCTCCACCTGTGTCTGCACCTGGGTCTGCACCTGGGTCTACACCTGGGTCTACATCTGAAACTGCATCTGGGTCTGCACCTGGATCTGCACCTGAGTCTACACCTGGGTCTGCACCTGGGTCTGCACCTGGGTCTGCGCCTGAGTCTGCACCTGGGTCTACACCTGGGTCCACACCTGGGTCTGCACCTGGATCTGCGCCTGAGTCTGCACCTGGGTCTGCACCTGGGTCTATACCTGGGTCTGCACCTAAGTCTCAACCTGGGTTTACACCTGGGTCTGCATCTGGGTCTGCACCTGTGTCTATACCTGGTTCTGCACCTGGGTCTACAACTGCGTTTGAACCTGAGTCTGCCCCTGGTTCTCACTTGGGTCTACACCTGGGTCTGCACCTGGGTCTCACCTTGGTCTACACGTGTCTCTCCACCTGTGTCTGCACCTGGGTCTGCACCTGGGTCTACACCTGGGTCTACACCTGGGTCTACATCTGAGACTGCATCTGGGTCTGCACCTGGGTCTGCAGCTGGGTCTGCACCTGGATCTGAACATGAGTCTGCACCTGAGTCTGCACCTGAGTCTACACCTGGGTCTACACCTGGATCTGAACATGAGTCTGCACCTGAGTCTGCACCTGAGTCTACACCTGGGTCTGCACCTGGGTCTCCACCTGGGTCTGCACCTGGGTCTACACGTGGGTCTGCACCTGGGTCTGTACCTGGGTCTGCACATGGGTCTGCACCTGGGTCTGCACCTGGGTCTACACGTGGGTCTGCACCTGGGTCTGTACGTGGGTCTGCACATGGGTCTGCACCTGGGTCTGCACCTGGGTCTACACCTGGGTCTGCACCTGGGTCTGCACCTGGGTCTACACCTTGGTCTGCACCTGGGTCTGAACCTGGGTCTACACCTGGGACTGCATCTGGGCCCGTACCTGGGTCTACACCTGGGTCTGTGCCTGGGTGGGAACCTGGGTCTAAACCTGGGTCTGCACCTGAGTCTATACCTGAGTCTACAACTGGTTTTACACCTGGTCTGCATCTTGGTCTGCACCTGGGTCTACACCTGGGTCTGCACCTGGGCCTGCACCTGAGTCTGCACCTGGGTCTACACAGGGTCTGCACCTGGGTCTGCTCCTGAGTCTATGCCTGGGTCTATATCTATGTCTGCTCCTGAGCCTGCACCTGGATCTGAACCTGTTTCTGCCCCTGGGTCTCACCTGGTTCTATATCTGGGTCTGCACCTGGGTCTACCCCTGGGTCTGCACATGGGTCTGCACCTGGGTCTACACCTGGGTCTGCACCTGGGTCTACATCTGGGTCTACTCCTGGGTCTGTGCATGGGTGGGAACCTGGGTCTACACCTGGGTCTGCCCCGGGGTCTACACCTTGGTCTGCCCCTGGGTCTATACCAGGGTCTGCACCTGGGTCTATACCTGGGTCTGCACCTAAGTCTCTACTTGGGTTTGCACCTGGGTCTGCATCTGAGTCTGCACCTGTGTCTATACCTGGGTCTGCACCTGGGTCTACAACTGCGTCTGAACGTGAGTCTGCCCCTGGTTCTCACTTGGGTCTACACCTGGGTCTGCACCTGGGTCTCACCTTGGTCTACACGTGTCTCTCCACCTGTGTCTGCACCTGGGTCTGCACCTGGGTCTACACCTGGGTCTACATTTGAGACTGCATCTGGGTCTGCACCTGAGTCTGCACCTGGGTCTACACCTGGGTCTGCACCTGGGTCTGCACCTGGTTCTCCAACTGGGTCTGCATCTTGGTCTGTATTTGGGTCTACACTGGTTCTGCACCTGGATCTGCACCTGGGTCTATACCTGGGTCTGCACCTGGATCTGCGCCTGAGTCTGCACCTGGGTCTACACCTGGGTCTGCACCTGGGTCTGCACCTGAGTCTGCACCTTGGTCTACACCTGGGTCTGCACCTGGGTCTGCAACTGAGTCTGCACCTGAGTCTGCACCTGGGTCTGTACCTGGGTCTACACCTGATCCTACAGCTGGGTCTATACCTGGGTCTGCATCTTGGTCTGCACCTGGGTGTTCACCTGGGTCTACACCTGCCTCTGCACCTGGTTCTGAACTTGGGTCTGCACCTGTGTCTGCACCTGGGTCTGCACCTGGGTCCGCACCTGGGTCTACACTGGGTCTACACCTGGGTCTGCACCTGGGTCCGCACCTGGGTGTGCACCTGGGTCTACACCTGGGTCTACACCTGGGTCCAAACCTGAGTCTACACCTGGGTCTACACCTGGGTCTGCACCTAGGTCTGCACCTGGGTCTGTACCAGGGTCTATAGCTGGGTCTGCACCAGGATCTATACGTGGGTTTGCATCTGGGTCTGCCCCTGGGTCTACACTTGGGTCTGCACCTGGGACTATACCTGGGTCTGCACCTAAGTCTCTACCTGGGTTTGCACCTGGGTCTGCATCTGGGTCTGCACCTGTGTCTATACCTGGGTCTGCTCCTGGATCTGAAATTGGGTCTACACCTGGGTCTGCACCTGGGTCTCACCTGTGTCTAAACGTATCTCTCCACCTGTGTCTGCACCTGTGTCTGCACCTGGGTCTGCACCAGGGTCTACACCTGGGTCTGCACCTGGGTCTATACCTGGGTCTGCACCTGTGTCTGCACCTGGGTCTATACCTGGGTCTGCACCTAAGTCTCTACCTGGGTTTGCACCTGGGTCTGCATCTGGGTCTATACCTGGGTCTGCACCGGGGTCTACAACTGCATCTGAACCTGAGTCTGCCCCTGGTTTTCACTTAGGTCTACACCTGGATCTGAACTTGGGTCTGCACCTGAGTCTGCACCTGGGTCTACACCTGGGTCTGCACCTGGGTCTGCACCTGGGTCTGTACGTGGGTCTGCACATGGGTCTGCACCTGGGTCTGCACCTGGGTCTACACCTGGGTCTGCACCTGGGTCTGCACCTGGTTCTACACCTTGGTCTGCACCTGGGTCTGAACCTGGGTCTACACCTGGGACTGCATCTGGGCCTGTACCTGGGTCTACACCTGGGTCTGTGCCTGGGTGGGAACCTGGGTCTAAACCTGGGTCTGCACCTGAGTCTACACCTGAGTCTACAACTGGTTTTACACCTGGTCTGCATCTTGGTCTGCACCTGGGTCTACACCTGGGTCTGCACCTGGGTCTATACCTGGGTCTGCACCTGTGTCTGCACCTGGGTCGATACCTGGGTCTGCACCTAAGTCTCTACCTGGGTTTGCACCTGCATCTGCATCTGGGTCTGCACCTGTGTCTATACCTGGTTCTGCACCTGGGTCTACAACTGCATCTGAACCTGAGTCTGCCCCGGTTTTCACTAAGGTCTACACCTGGATCTGAACTTGGGTCTGCACCTGAGTCTGCACCTGGGTCTACACCTGGGTCTACACCTGGGTCTGCACCTGGGTCTGCACATGGGTCTGCACCTGGGTCTATACCAGGGTCTGCACCTGGGTCTGCACCTGGGTCTATACCTGGGTCTGCACCTAAGTCTCTACCTGGGTTTGCACCTGGGTCTGCATCTGAGTCTGCACCTGTGTCTATACCTGGGTCTGCACCTGGGTCTGCACCTGGGTCTGCACCTGAGCCTGCACCTGATTCTATACCTGGGTCTACACCTGGGTCTGAACCTGGATCTGCACCTGTGTCTACACCTGGGTCTACACCTGGGTTTGCACCTCGGTCTGCATCTGGGTCTACACCAGGATCTACAACTGGTTCTACACCTGGGTCCGCACCTAAGTGTGCACCTGGGTGTGCACCTGGGTCTACACCTGGGTCTGCACCTGAGTCTACACCTGCGTCTACACCTGGGTCTGCACCTGAGTCCACATCTGGGTCTACACCTGGGTCTGCACCTAGATCTGCACCTTGGTCTAGGCGTGAGTCTGAACCTGTTTCTGCCCCTGGGCCTACACCTGTGTCTGAACCTAGGTCTCGCCTGGGTCTCCACGTTGCTCTACACCTGGGTCTGCACCTGGGTCTACACCTGGGACTGTACCTGGAACTGCACCATGGTCTACACCTGGGTCTGCACCTGGGTCTGAATCTGGGTCTACACCTGGGTGTGCACCTAGGTCTGCATCTGGGTCTGCACCTGGGTCTACACCTGGGTCTGCACCTGGGTCTGCACCTGGGTCTGTGCCTGAGTCTGCACCTGGGTCTACACTTGGGTCTACACCTGGGTCTGCACCTGGGTCTGCACCTGGGTCTGTGCCTGAGTCTACACCTGGGTCTACACCTGGGTCTACACCTGGGTCTGCACCTGGGTCTACACCTGGGTCTGCACCTGGGTCTCGCCTGGCTCTACACATGGGCCTGCACCTGGGTCTGCACCTGGGTCTACACCTGGATCTGCGCCTGAGTCTGCACCTGGGTCTACACCTGGGTCTGCACCTGGGTCTGCACCTGGGTCTGTGCCTGAGTCTGCACCTGGGTTTACACCTGGGTCTATACCTAGGTTTCCACCTGAGTCTACACCTTGCGCTGCACGTGGGTCTGAACCTGGGTCTACACCTGGGACTGTGCCTCGGTGGGAACCTGGGTCTACACCTGGGTCTGCACCTGGGTCTACACCTGGGTCTACACCTGGGTTTGTACTTAAGTCTCTACCTGGGTTTGCACCTGGGTCTGCATCTGGGTCTGCACCTGAGTCTATACCTGGGTCTGCACCTGGGTCTACAACTGCGTCTGAACCTGAGTCTGCCCCTGGTTCTCACTTGGGTCTACACCTGGATCTGCTCCTGAGTCTACGCCTGGGTCTATATCTATGTCTGCACCTGGGTCTACACCTGGGTCTGCACCTGGGTCTGCACATGGGTCTGCACCTGGGTCTGCACATGGGTCTGCACCTGAGTCTGCACCTGAGACTACACCTTGGTCTGAACCTGTTTCTGCCCCGGGTCTCACCTGGGTCTACACCTGGGTCTGCACCTGGGTCTACACCTGGGTCTGCGCCTGAGTCTGCACCTGGGTCTATACCAGGGTCTGCACCTGGGTCTATATCTAGGTCTCCACCTGAGTCTACACCTTGGTCTACACCTTGGTCTGCACCTGGGTCTATACCAGGGTCTGCACCTGGGTCTGCACCTGGGTCTATACCAGGGTTTGCACCTGGGTCTGCACCTGGGTCTATACCTGGGTCTGCACCTAAGTCTCTACCTGGGTTTGCACCTGGGTCTGCATCTGAGTCTGCACCTGTGTCTATACCTGGGTCTGCACCTGGGTCTACAACTGCATCTGAACCTGAGTCTGCCTCTGGTTCTCACTTGGGTCGACACCTGGGTCTGCACATGGGTCTGCACCTGGGTATGCACCAGGGTCTACACCTGGGTATACCCCTGGGTCTGCACCTGGGTCTGCACCTGGGTCTGCACCTGGATCTGCACCTGAGTCTGCACCTGGGTCTACACCTGGGTCTGCACCTGTGTCTAGCCTGGCTCTACACATGGGTCTGCACCTGGGTCTGCACCTGGGTCTACACCTGGATCTGCGCCTGAGTCTGCACCTGGGTCTACATCTGGGTCTGCACCTGGGTCTGCACCTGGGTCTGCACCTGGATCTGCACCTGAGTCTGCACCTGGGTCTACACCTGGGTCTGCACCTGGGTCTCGCCTGGCTCTACACATGGGTCTACACCTGGGTCTGCATCTTGGTCTGCAGCTGGGTCTACACCTGGGTCTGCACCTGGTTCTACACCAGGGTCTGCACCTGGGTCTGCATCTGGGTCTGCACCTGTGCCTATACCTGTGTCTGCACCTGGGTCTACAACTGCGTCTGAACCTGAGTCTGCCCCTGGTTCTCACTTGGGTCTACACCTGGATCTGCTCCTGAGTCTACACCTGGGTCTATATCTATGTCTGCACCTGGGTCTACACCTGGGTCTGCACCTGGGTCTGCACCTGAGCCTGCACCTGGATCTGAACCTGTTTCTGCCCCTGGGTCTCACCTGGCACTACACGTGGCTCGACACCTGGGTCTGCACCTGGGTCTGCACCTGGGTCTAAACCTGGGTCTGCACCTGGGTCTGCACCTGGGTCTACACCTGGGTCTGCATCTGGGTCTGCACCTGGGTCTGCACCTGGGTCTACACATGGGTCTACACCTGCGTCTGCACCTGGGTCTACACCTGGGTCTATACCTAGGTCTGCACCTGGGTCTGCACCTGAGTCTGCACCTGGGTCTGTTCCTGGATCTACACCTGATCCTACAGCTGGGTCTATACCTGGGTCTGCATCTTGGTCTGCACCTGGGTCTACACCTGCATCTGCACCTGGTTCTGAACTTGGGTCTGCACCTGGGTCTGCACCTGGGTCCGCACCTGGGTCTACACTGGGTCTACACCTGGGTCTGGACCTGGGTCCGCACCTGGGTGTGCACCTTGGTCTGCATTTGGGTCTACACCTGGGTCTACACCTGGGTCTACACCTGGGGGTCCACACCTGAGTCTACACCTGGGTCTACACCTGTGTCTGCACCTTGGTCTACACCTGGGTCTGCACCTAGGTCTGCACCTGGGTCTGCACCAGGGTCTATAGCTGGGTCTGCACCAGGATCTATACCTGGGTATGCACCTGGGTCTGCACCTGGGTCCACACCTGGGTCTACACTGTGTCTGCACCTGGGTCTGCAACTGTATCTACACCTGAGGCTGCACCTAGGTCTATACCTGGGTCTGCACCAGGATCTATACCTGGGTTTGCATCTGGGTCTGCACCTGGCTCTACACTTGGGTCTGCACCTGGGTCTATACCTGGGTCTGCACCTGGGTCTACACCTCGGTCTGCACCTGGATCCCCACCTGGGTCTGCAGCTGGTGCTGAACCTGAGTCTACACCTGGGTCTGCACCTAGATCTCCACCTGGGTCTGCACATGTGTCTACAGCTGGGACTGTACCTGGGTCTGCACCTAAGTCTCTACCTGGGTTTGCACCTGGGTCTGCATCTGGGTCTGCACCTGTGTCTATACCTGGGTCTACACCTGGGTCTGCACCTGGATCTGAACTTGGGTCTACACCTGGGTCTGCACCTGGGTCTCACCTTGGTCTAAACGTATCTCTCCACCTGTGTCTGCAGCTGGGTCTGCACCTGGGTCTATACCTGGGTCTGCACCTGGGTCTGCATCTGGGTCTATACCTGAGTCTGCACGTAAGTCTCTACCTGGGTTTGCACCTGGGTCTGCATCTGGGTCTGCACCTGTGTCTATACCTGGGTCTGCACCTGGGTCTACAACTGCATCTGAACCTGAGTCTGCCCCTGGTTTTCACTTGGGTCTACACCTGGATCTGAACTTGGGTCAGCACCTGGGTCTGCACCTGGGTCTGCACCTGAGTCTGCACCTGGGTCTGCACCAGGGTCTATAGCTGGGTCTGCACCAGGATCTATACCTGGGTTTGCACCTGGGTCTGCACCTGAGTCTGCACCTGGGTCTGTTCCTGGGTCAACACCTGATCCTACAGCTGGATCTATACCTGGGTCTGCATCTTGGTCTGCACCTGGGTCTACACCTGCATCTGCACCTGGTTCTGAACTTGGGTCTGCACCTGGGTCTGCACCTGGGTCTGCACCTGGGTCTACACTGGGTCTACACCTGGGTCTGGACCTGGGTCCGCACCTGGGTGTGCACCTTGGTCTGCATTTGGGTCTACACCTGGGTCTACACCTGGGTCTGCACCTAGGTCTGCACCTGGGTCTGCACCATGATCTATACCTGGGTTTGCACCTGGGTCTGCACCTGGGTCTGCACCTGGGTCCACACCTGGGTCTGCACCTGTGTCTATACCTGGGTCTGCACCTGGGTCTACACCTCGGTCTGCACCTGGATCCCCACCTGGGTCTGCAGCTGGTGCTGAACCTGAGTCTAAACCTGGGTCTGCACCTAGATCTCCACCTGGGTCAGCACCATGGTCTACACCTGGGTCTGCACCTGGGTCTGAATCTGGGTCTACACCTGGGTGTGCGCCTGGACCTGCACCTGGGTCTGTGCCTGGGTGTGCACCTAGGTCTGCAACTGGGTCTGCACCTGTGTCTACACCTGGTTCTACACCTGGGTCTGCACCTGGGTCTACACCTAGATCTGCACCTGAGTCTGCACCTGGGTATACACCTGGGTCTGAACCTGTTTCTGCCCCTGGGTCTCACCTGGGTCTACAACTGGGTCTGCACCTGGGTCTCGCCTGGCTCTACACGTGGCTCTACACCTGGGTCTGCACCTGAGTCTGCACCTGGGTCTGCACCTGAATGTGCGCCTGGACCTGCACCTGGGTCTATACCTCGGTCTGCACCTGGGTCTACACCTGGTTCTACACCTGGGTCTGCACCTGGGTATATACCTGGGTCTGCACCTGGGATTGCATCTGGGTCTGCACCTGGGTCTGCAATTGGGTCTGCACCTGGGTCTATACCTTGGTCTGCACCTGGGTCTACACCTGGTTCTACACCTGGGTCTGCACCTGGGTTTGCACCTGGGTCTGCATCTGGGTCTGCACCTGTGTCTATACCTGGGTCTGCACCTGGGTCTACAACTGCGTCTGAACCTGAGTCTGCCCCTGGTTCTCATTTGGGTCTACACCTGGGTCTGCACCTGGGTCTCACCTTGGTCTACACGTGTCTCTCCACCTGTGTCTGCACCTGGGTCTACACCTAGGTATGCCCCTGGGTCTGAACCTGGGTCTACACCTGGGTCTGCACCTGGTTCTACACCTGGGTCTGCACCTGGGTATATACCTGGGTCTACACCTGGGTCTGCACCTGCGTATATACCTGGTTCTGCACCTAGATCTGCACCTTGGTCTATGCATGCATCTGAACCTGTTTCTGCCCCTGGCTCTCACCTGGGTCTACACCTGGGTCTGCACCTGAGTCTGCACCTGGGTCTACACCTGGGTCTACACCTGGATCTGCACCTATGACTACACCTGGGTCTGCACCTGAGACCACACCTGGGTCTACACCTGGATCTGCACCTGGGTCTGCACATGGGTCTCCACCTGGGTCTACACCTGGGTCTGCACCTGGGTCTATATCTAGGACTGCACCTGGGTCTACACCAGGATCTACAACTGGTTCTACACCTGGGTCCGCACCTGAGTGTGCACCTGGATCTACACCTGGGTCTGCACCTGGGTCTGCATCTTGGTCTGCACCTAGGTCTACACCTGCATCTACACCTGGGTCTGCACCTGGGTATATACCTGGGTCTACACCTGGGTCTGCACCTGGGCCTGCACCTGAGTCTACACCTGGTTCTACACCTGGGTCTGCACCTGAGTCTGCACCTGGGTCTACACCTGGATCTATACCTGGATCTGCACCTGGGTCTACACCTGGTTCTACACTTGGGTCTGCACCTGAGTCTACACCTGGGTCTGCATCTGGGTCTATATCTAGGTCTGCACCTGGGTCTACACCTGGGTCGGAACCTGGGTATATACCTGGGTCTGCACCTGGATCTACACCTGGGTCTGCACCTCGGTCTGCACCTGGCTCTATACTTGTGTCTACACCTGGGTCTGCACCTGGGTCTGAACCTGTTTCTGCCCCTGGGTCTCACCTGGGTCTGCACCTGGGTCTCGCCTGGCTCTACAAGTAGCTCTATACCTGGGTCTGCACCTGGGTCTATACCTGGGTCTGCATCTTGGTCTGCACCTGGTTCAACACCTTGGTCTGTACCTGGGTCTGCTCCTGAGCCTGCACCTGAGTCTGCACCTGGGTCTACACCTGGGTCTGCACCTGGGTCTGCACCTGGGTCTACACCTGGGTATATACCTGGGTCTGCACCTGGGTCTGCAACTGTGTCTACACCTGGGTCTATACCTGGGTCTGCACCTGGGTCTGCACCTGAGGCCACACCTGAGTCCACACCTGGGTCTGCATCTTGGTCTGCACCTGGGTCTACACCTGGGTCTGCACCTGAGTCTGCACCTGGGTCTGCACCTGAGGCCACACCTGAGTCCACACCTGGGTCTGCATCTTGGTCTGCACCTGAGTCTACACCTGGATCTGCGCCTCGGTCTGCACCTAGATCTGCACCTTGGTCTACGCCTGGGTCTGAACCTGTTTCTGCCCCTGGGTCTCACCTGTGTCTGAACCTGGGTCTGAACCTGGGTCTACATCTGTGCCTACACTTGACTCTGCCCCTAGATCTGCCCCTGGGTCTACATCTGGGTCTACACCTGGGTCTGCACCTAGATCTGCACCTTGGTCTACGCCTGTGTCTGAACCTGGGTATACACCTGGGTCTACATCTGGGTCTGTACTTGAGTCTGCACCTGGGTCCACACCTGGGTCTACACCTGGGTCTACACCTGTGTCTGCACCTGGGTCTACACCTGGGTCTACACCTGGGTCTGCACCTAGATCTGCACCTTGGTCTACCCCTGTGTCTGAACCTGGGTATACACCTGGGTCTATACCTAGGTCTACACCTGGGTCTGCACCGGGGTCTACACCTGGGTCTATACCTGGGTCTACACCTGTGTCTGCACCTGGGTCTACACCTGGGTCTGCACCTGGGTCTGCACCTAGGTCTGCACCTGACTCTCCACCTGGGTATATACCTGGTTCTACACCTGGGTCTACACCTGGGTCTGCACCTGGGTCTGCACCTGAGTCTACACCTGGTTCTACACCTGGGTCTGCACCTGGGTCTACAACTGGGTCTGCACCTATGTCTACACCTGGGTCTGCACCTGGGTCTGGACTTGTTTCTGCACCTGGGTCTGCACCTGGGTCTGCACCTGAGTCTGCACCTGGGTCAGCAGCTAGATCTGCACCTGGGTCTCACCTGGGTCTACACCTGGGTCTCACCTGGGTCTACACCTGGGTCTGCACCTGGGTCTACACCTGAGTCTACACCTGCGTCTGCACCTGGGTCTACACCTGAGTCTGCACCTGGGTCAGCACTTGGGTCTGCACCTATGTCTACACCTGGGTCTGCATCTGAGTCTGCATCTGAGTCTGCACTTCGGTCTGCACCTGGGTCTGGACCTGGGTCTACACCTGCGTCTGCACCTGTGTCTGCACCTGGGTCTGCACCTCAGTCTGCACCTGGGTCTATACCTGTGTCTACACCTGGGTCTGCACCTTGGTCTACGCCTGGGTCTGAACCTGTTTCTGCCCCTGGGTCTGCACATGAGTCTACACCTGGGTCTACACCTGTGTCTACATCTGGGTCTGCCCCTGGGTCTGCACCTAGATCTGCACCTTGGTCTACGCCTGGGTCTGAACCTGTTTCTGCCCCTGGGTCTCACCTGTGTCTGCACCTGGGTCTGAACCTGGGTCTACATCTGTGCCTACACTTGACTCTGCACCTAGATCTGCCCCTGGGTCTACATCTGGGTCTACACCTGGGTCTGCACCTAGATCTGCACCTTGGTCTACGCCTGTGTCTGAACCTGGGTATACACCTGGGTCTACATCTGGGTCTGCACTTGAGTCTGCACCTGGGTCCACACCTGGGTCTACACCTGGGTCTACACCTGTGTCTGCACCTGGGTCTACACCTGGGTCTACACCTGGGTCTGCACCTAGATCTGCACCTTGGTCTACCCCTGTGTCTGAACCTGGGTATACACCTGGGTCTATACCTAGGTCTACACCTGGGTCTGCACCTGGGTCAGCACTTGGGTCTGCACCTATGTCTACACCTGGGTCTGCACCTGGGTCTGCACCTGGGTCTATACCTGTGTCTACACCTGGGTCTGCACCTGGATCTCACCTGGCTCTACACGTAGCTCTACACCTGGGTCAACACCTGGGTCTACACCTGGGTCTACACCTTGGTCTGTACCTGGGTCTGCTCCTGAGCCTGCACCTGGGTGTATATCTAGGTCTGCACCTGACTCTCCACCTGGGTATATACCTGGTTCTACACCTGGGTCTGCACCTAGGTCTGTACCTAGGACTATACCTGGGTCTACACCTGGGTCTACAACTGGGTCTGCACCTGGGTCTACAACTGGATCTGCACCTATGTCTACACCTGGGTCTGCACCTGGGTCTGAACTTGTTTCTGCACCTGGGTCTGCACCTGAGTCTGCACCTGGGTCAGCACCTAGATCTGCACCTGGGTCTCACCTGGGTCTACACCTGGGTCTGAACCTGTTTCTGCCCCTGGGTCTGCACCTGGCTCTACACCTGGGTCTCACCTGGGTCTACACCTGGGTCTGCACCTGGGTCTGCACCTGGGTCTACACCTGAGTCTACACCTGGGTCTGCACCTGGGTCTACACCTGAGTCGGCACCTGGGTCAGCACATGGGTCTGCACCTATGTCTACACCTGGGTCTGCACCTGAGTCTGCACCTGGGTCTACACCTGGGTCTGCACCTATGTCTATACCTGGGTCTACACCTGGTTCTACACCTGGGTCTACACCTGGGTCTGCACCTGGGTCTGCACCTGAGTCTACACCTGGTTCTACACCTGGGTCTGCACCTGGGTCTACAACTGGGTCTGCACCTATGTCTACACCTGGGTCTGCACCTGGGTCTGAACTTGTTTCTGCACCTGGGTCTGCACCTGGGTCTGCACCTGAGTCTGCACCTGGGTCAGCACCTAGATCTGCACCTGGGTCTCACCTGGGTCTACACCTGGGTCTGAACCTGTTTCTGCACCTGGGTCTGCACCTGGCTCTACACCTGGGTCTCACCTGGGTCTACACCTGGGTCTGCACCTTGCTCTACACCTGAGTCTACACCTGCGTCTGCACCTGGGTCTACACCTGAGTCTGCACCTGGGTCAGCACTTGGGTCTGCACCTATGTCTACACCTGGGTCTGCATCTGAGTCTGCATCTGGGTCTGCACATGGGTGTACACCTGGGTCTACACCTGGGTCTGCTCCTGGGTCTACACCTGGGTCTACATCTGTGTCTGCACCTAGATCTGCACCTTGTTCTATGCCTGTGTCTGAACCTGTTTCTGCCCCTGGGTCTCACCTTGGTCTACACCTGGGTCTGCACCTGGGTCTGCACCTGGGTCTATACCTGTGTCTACACCTGGGTCTGCACCTGGATCTCACCTGGCTCTAGTCGTAGCTCTACACCTGGTTCAACACCTGGGTCTACACCTGGGTCTACACCTTGGTCTGTACCTGGGTCTGCTCCTGAGCCTGCACCTGGGTGTATATCTAGGTCTGCACCTGGGTCTACACCTAGTTCTACACCTGGGTCTGCACCTAGATCTGCACCTTGGTCTACGCCTATGTCTGAACCTGTTTCTGCCCCTGGCTCTCAACTGGGTCTACACCTGGGTCTGCACCTATGTCTACACCTGGGTCTACATCTGAGTCTGCATCTAGGTCTACACCTGGGTCTGCACCTGGGTCTACACCTTGGTCTGTACCTGGGTCTACACCTCGGTCTGCTCCTATGTCTACACCTGGGTCTGCATCTGAGTCTGCATCTAGGTCTACACCTGGGTCTGCACCTGGGTCTACACCTGGGTCTGCACCTGGGTCTACACCTTGGTCTGTACCTGGGTCTACACCTGGGTCTACACCTGGGTCTGCACCTATGTCTACATCTGGGTCTGCAACTGGGTCTGCACCTGGGTCTGCACCTTGTTCTATGCCTGTGTCTGAACCTGTTTCTGCCCCTGGGTCTCACCTGGGTCTACACCTTGGTCTGTACCTGGGTCTACACCTGGGTCTGCTCCTATGTCTACACCTGGGTCTGCATCTGAGTCTGCATCTGGGTCTGCACCTGTGTCTGCACCTGGGTCTGCACCTCAGTCTGCACCTGGATCTATACCTGTGTCTACACCTGGGTCTGCACCTGGGTCTACACCTGGGTTTGCAACTGGATCTGCATTCGGGTCTGCACCTAGATCTGCACCTTGGTCTACGCCTGTTTCTGAACCTGTTTCTGTCCATGGCTCTCACCTGGGTCTACACCTGGGTCTGCACGTGAGTCTGCACCTGGGTCTACACCTGGGTCTGCACCTATGTCTACACCTGGGTCTGCACCTGGGACTACATCTGGTTCTACACCTGGGTCTGCACCTGGGTCTGCACCTCGGTCTGCACCTGGGTCTGGACCTGGGTCTACACCTGGGTCTGCACCTGGGTCTGCACGTAGATCTGCACCTTGGTCTACGCCTGGGTCTGAACCTGTTTCTGCCCCTGGGTCTCACCTGGGTCTACACCTGGGTATGCACCTGGACCTGCACCTGGGTCTAAACCTATGTCTACACCTGGGTCTGAACCTGGGTCTAAACCTTGGTCTGCACCTGGTTCTATACCTGGGTCTGCACCAGGGTCTGAATCTGGGTCTGCACCTGTGTCTACACCTGGGTCAGTACCTGGTCTGAACCTGGGTCAACATCTGTGCCTACACTTGGGTCTGCACCTAGGTCTGCCCCTGGGTCTACACCTGGGTCTACACCTGGGTCCACACCTGGGTCTACACCTGGATCTACACCTGTGTCTGTACCTGGATCTACACCTGGGTCTGCACCTTGGTCTCCATCTGGGTATATACCTGGTTCTGTACCTGGGACTATACCTGGGTCTACACCTGGGTCTACACCTTGGTCTGCACCAGGGTCTGTACCTGAGACCACACCTGGGTCTGCACCTGGATGTGCACCTGGGTCTGAATCTGGGTCTGAATCTGGGTCTACACCTGCATTTGCATCTGGGTCTGCACCTGGGCCTGTACCTGGGTCTACACTTGGGTGTGTGCCTGGGTCTGCACCTGGGTCTACACCTGGGTCTGCAACTGGGTCTGCACCTGGGTCTGCACCTGGGTCTGCACCTAGATCTGCACCTTGGTCTACGCCAGTGTCTGAACCTGTTTCTGCCCCTGGGTCTCACTTGGGTCTACACCTGGGTCTGCACCTGGTTCTCGTCTGGCTCTACACGTGGCTCTATACCTGTGTCTGCACCTGGGTCCACACCTGGGTCTGCACCAGAGTCTGCACCTGGGAATATACCTGGGTCTGCACCTGGGTCTGCACCAGAGTCTGCACCTGCGTCTACACCTGTGTCTGCACCTGCGTCTACACCTGGGTCTGTATCTGGGTCTACACCCGAGTCTGCACGTGGGTCTGCACCTGGGTCTACACCTGGGTCTGCACCTGAGTCTGCACCTGGGTCTAAACCTGGGTCTACACCTGGGTCTGCACTTGCATTTGGATCTGTCTCTACACCTGGGTATGCACCTGGGTCTACACCTGGGTCTACACCAGGATCTGTACCTGGTCTGAACCTGGGTCTACATCTGTGTCTACACTTGAGTCTGCACCTGGGTCTACATCTGGGTCTACACCTGAGTCTGCACCTGGGTCTGCACCTGGATCTACACCTGGGCCTACACCTGGGTCCACACATGGGTCTACACCTGGGTCCACACCTGGGTCTACACCTGGGTCTGCACCTGGGTCTACACCTGAGTCTGCACCTGGGTCCACACCTGGGTCTACACCTGCATCTGCACCTGGGTCTGAACCTGGGTCTACACCTGGGTCAGCACCTAGATCTGCACCTGGGTCTGCACCTGGGTCTACACCTGGGTCTGCACCTGGACGTGCACTGGGTCTACACCTGGGTCGACACCTGGGTCTGCACCTGAGTCTGCACCTGAGTCTGCACCTGGGTCCACACATGGGTCTACACCTGCCTCTGCACCTGGGTCTGCACCTGGGACTATACCTGGGTCTGCAACTGGGTCTATACCTGGGTCTGCACCTGAGTCTACACCTGGGTCTGCCCCTGGGTCTGAACCTGGGTTTACACCTGCATCTGCACCTGAGTCTGCACCTGGGTCTGCACCTGGGTGTACACCTGGGTCTGCACCTAGATCTGCACCTTGGTTTACGCCTGGGTCTGAACCTGTTTCTGCCCCTGGGTCTCACCTGGGTCTATACCTGAGTCTGCACCTGGGTCTGCACCTGGGACTGCACCTGGGTCTATACATGGGTCTGCACCTGGGTCTACACCTGGGTCCATAACTGGGTCTACACCTGGGTCCACACCTGGGTCTGCACCTGGGTCTGCACCTGAGTCTGAACCTGGGTCTACACCTGGGTCTGCACCTGGGTCTACACCTGAGTCTGCACCTGGGTCTGCACCTGGGTCTGCACCTGGGTCTATACATGGGTCTGCACCTGGGTCTGCACCTGGGTCTACACCTGGGTCCACAACTGGGTCTACACCTGGGTCCACACCTGGGTCTGCACCTGGGTCTGCACATGGGTCTACACCTGGGTCTACACCTGGGTCCACACCTGGGTCTGCACCTGGGTCTGCACCTGAGTCTGAACCTGGGTCTACACCTGAGTCTGAACCTGGGTCTACACCTGGGTCTGCACCTGGGTCTACACCTGTGTCTGCCCCTCTTTCTGCTCCTGGTCTACACCTGGATCTGCACCTGGTTCTGAACTTGGCTCTACACCTGGGTCTGCAACAGGGTCTGAACCTGGGTCTACAACTGGGTCTACACCTCAGTCTGCAAATGGGTCTGCACCTGGGTCTGAACCAGGGGTTACACCTGCATCTGTACCTGGGTCGGTACCTGGGTCTGCACCTGAGTCTGCACCAGGGTCTACACCTGGGTCTGCACCTGGGTCTATATCTAGGTCTACACCTGGATCTGCATCTGGCTCTACACCTGGGTCTGCAACAGGGTCTGAACCTGGGTCTACACGTGGCTCTACACCTGGGTCTGTACCTGGGACTGCACCTGAGTTTGCACCTGGGTCTGCACTTGAGTCTGCACCTGGGTCTGCACTTGAGTTTGGACCTGTCTCTACACCTGGGTCTACACCTGGGTCTACACATGGGTCTGTACCTGGGTCTGCACCTGGGTCTACACCTGAGTCTGCACCTGGGTCCACACCTGGGTCTACACCTGGGTCTACACCTGGGTCTGCACCTGGGTCTACAACTGGGTCTGCACCTGGATGTGCACCTGGGTCTACATCTGCATCTGCTCCTGGGTCTGAACCTGGGCCGGCACATGGGTCTGCACCTGGGTCTGCACCAGGGTCTACACCTGGGTCTGCAAATGGGTCTGCACCTTTGTCTATACCTGGGTCTGAACCTGTTTCTGCCCCTAGGTCTACACCTGGGTCTACACCTCGGTCTGTACCTGGGTCTATACCTGAGTCTGCACCTGGGTCTACACCTGGGTCTGTACCTGGGACTTCACCTGGGTCTTCACCTGGGTCTGCACTTGGTCTGCACCTGGGACTGCACCTGGGTCTCACCTGGGTCTACACCTAGGTCTGCCCCTCCATCTGCACCTGGTCTACACCTGAATCTGCACCTGGTTCTGAACTTGGCTCTACACCTGGGTCTGCAACTGGGTCTGAACCTGGGTCTACAACTGGGTCTACACCTGGGTCTGCAAATGGGTCTGAACCAGGGTTTAAACCTGCATCTGCACCTGGGTCTGCACCATGGTCTAAACCTGGGTCTACACCTGGGTCTGTACCTGGTCTGTACTTGGGTCTACATCTGTGTCTACACGTGGCTCCACACCTATGTCTGCACCTGGGTCTACACCTGGGTCTGCAGCTGGGGCTACACCCGGTTCTGCACCTGGGTCTGCACCTGATTCTGCACCTGGGTCCACACCTGGGTCCACACCTGGGTCTTCACCTGGGTCTGCACCTGGGTCTACACCTGGGTCTACACCTGCGTCTGCACCTGGGTCCACACCTGGGTCTACACCTGCATCTGCACCTGGGTCTGAACCTGGGTCCACACCTGGGTCTGCAACTGGGTCTACACCTGGGTCTGCACCAGGATGTGCACTAGGTCTACACCTGGGTCGACACCTGGGTCTGCACCTGAGTCTGCACCTGAGTCTGCACCTGGGTCCACACCTGTGTCTACACCTGCCTCTGCACCTGGGTCTGCACCTGGGTATATACCTGGGTCGGCAACTGGGTCAGCACCTGAGTCCACACCTGGTTCTACACCTGGGTCTACACCTGAGTCTGCACCTAGATCTGCACCTGAGTCTGCACTTGGGTCTGCACCTTGGTCTACACCTAGGTCTGCACCTGGGTCTGCACCTGGATCTGCACCTGGGTCTGCACCTGGGTCTGCACCAGGGTCTACACCTGTATCTGAACCTGTTTCAGCGCCTGGGTCTCACCTGGTTCTACACCTGGGTGGGAACCTGGGTCTACACCAGGGTCTGCACCTGGGTCTACACCTGCATCTGCACCTGGGTCTACACCTGGTTCTGAACCTGGTTTTACACCTGGTCTGCAACTGGGTCTGCACCTGAGTCTGCATATGGGTCTACAGCTGGGTCTCACCTGGGTCTACAGCTGGGTCTGGTCAGGCTGGCTATAAACAGTCCAGTCAGTGGTTTGTGCAGGGTGACATCTCTGCCGACTGTTTACCATTCCTTTGTGGTTATGTTCATGCCCAAGCACCTTTGGAGAAGGAGCACCTGGTGAATATAAACGCTCGTGATGCTTTTAGAGAGAATTGGGCACTATAGGGGGTACACTGTTCTATTTCCCTCTCCAACTCCATTTTGATTCAGTCCCTCCCATTTGCCATAACTGCCCCCCAACTCCTTTGATGGTTCATAGTGGCCTTAACGAGCTTCACCTGTAAACATTCAACCAGCGTTTTACTCGGGATGGTTATCCAGGAGAAAAAGCAGAAAAAGAAGTCACCGTGACTGTCCCATGGTGGTGGGACAGTTGATCAGTCCGTGCGATAACATTTTAAGGTAGAAAGGGAAAAAAAGAAAGCAAAATTTTAAAAAAACTTGCTTTCTGCACACAGCCATACTAGACTGATTTAATCTGATTTTGGAAGCTAAGCAAACTCAGGTCTGATACCAACTTGGATAGTAAACAGCCTAGGAATACCAGCTTCTGTCGGCTTATGTGGAGGGGGTCATCTCTGTTGACTGCCTGCCCCTCTTCTTAGATTAATTAGAATTAGAATTAGAATCCCTACAGTGTGGAAACAGGCCCTTCGGCCCAACATGTCCATACCGACCCTCCGAAGAGTAACCCACCCGGACCCATTCCCCTATATTTACCCCTGACTAATGCACCTCACCTACACACCCCTGAACACTATAGGCAATTTAGCACAGCTAATTCACCGAACCTACACATCTTTGGGTTGTGAAAGGAAGCCAGAGCATCCTGAGGAAACCCACGCAGACACATTACAGGCCAAGGAATCAAACTTTTATTTTGATCAGTTCTAAAAAAGGAAACAGTTATTTTCTATATTTGCCAATCAACCTATTCAGAGACGTTATTACATATCTCTACACAGTCACCAGAGCTGGAGTTGAACCTGGGTCCCAGCTGCTGTGAGGCTGTAGTGCTAACCATTGAGTTACCAGGCTACCCATGGGCTATTTGTTCTGGGGTGTCATTGGAGAGGAAGTATGTAGTGTTCACTGATGCCTTTCGAGAGAGGTGGGAACTGTGGGGTATGCAGTACTTAATTTCCCCCTCCAACTCTATTTTAATTGAGTCCCTTCCCACTCTCCCCCATTCGTCTTTCCACTCTCCTCCCCTTTGACAGTTTACATTGCCCATAACAGGCTTTGCTTGTAAATATTTAATTTAGGCAAGGAGGGAGGAACTAGCTCCCTTTCTGTTTTCACCTGCCTCCTTAGTTGGTCACAAGATTAATTTGAAAAGGATTCCTTCCTGCTTTTTCCCCAGATCAAATGAGTATATGTTTTAGAAGAAGCCAATGAGACCAGGCTTTATTGAGTTGTCAGAAATTGAATTTATTCGTTTACTAAATGCAACAAGAAGTAATAATGTGACACACACCCAGATCAAAAATAAGTTCAGAGAAAATGGATCAGTCTCTCTGGGTCATTCAGGAGAGTAGGTAGTAGAAAGTTGATAGCTGAAGTGCTGATTTTTGGATTCTTGGCTTTTACAGATTGGTTTTGACATGTTCTGTCTTGAAGGTAGTGGTTTGACAGTACTCTGAGTGACAGAGTCCTCCCTGTTTGGTTCTTTCTGACTGACTTGCTGTCTAATTAGCTTCTTACACTCAGAGCAAAGAGATTTTGTTTACCTACAAAGCAGGCGTGACTAGTGGCTGGTTCTTCAACTGCGGCCTTCACAGCACATTGATGTTTGAACCCAGCCAGTAAACATGAATCTCTGCTCACCAGCACACACAGACCAGGACTACAGCTGTGTATTTCTCACACTTTTCACGTATTCTTGGAAATGCAAACAGGCTATAAGAACTAACAAAGCAAAGATCTGTGCACTCTGAAAGTTAGAGAAAAATAAATTGCTGAAAAATCTCAGCAGGTCTAGCAGCATCTGTGAAGAAAAATCAGAATTACCATTCCCGGTCTAGCAACCCTTCTTCAGAACTGATTGTAGCTAGGTCAAGGTTGGTATATGTGCTAAAGTTAGGATGGGGAGGGGGAGAGGAGTAAACTATTGGTGGATATTTATAAGGGTGCACAGTGGCTCAGTGGCTAGCACAGCTGCCTCACACCGTCAGTGATCCAGGTTTGATTCCAGCCTCAGGTGACTTTCTGTGTGAAGTTTGTATATTCCCTTCGTGTCTACGTGGGTTGCCTCCGGGTGCTCCAGTTTCCTCCCGCAGTCCAAAGGTGAGGTGGATGGGCCATGTTAAATCGCCCACAGTATTCAGGGATGTGCACACTAGGTGGGTTAGCTATGGGAAACGCAGGGGTAGGGTAAGGGGGTGGGTCTGGGTGGGATGCACTTCGGAGGGTTGGTGTGGAGTCAACAGGCTGAGTGACCTGCTTCCACACTGTAGAAATTCTACTCTATGATTCTACTGGTTTTCTGTATTGCTGGGCTCCATTTCCACCGATTGTTTACTCGTGGCCTCTACCCCATCCCATCTTTAGCACATATATCAACCATGTTAGTTAAGTTTGGTAATCTGCTTACCTTTAGTAGGACCATCTACATACTAGCTCATAAAACTCTCCTGGATACACTTTTAGGAATGACATCCCATCTAACGCTTTCTTAATAATAATGTGGAGATGCTGGTGTTGGACTGAAAATTAAAAATCACACAATCCCAGGTCAAGGTCCAACAGGTTTATTTGGAAGTACAAGCCTCCAGAGCACTGCTACTTTGTCAGGTAGCTAGCTCGCCAAAAGCCTGCCCTTCCAACTAAACCTGTTGGACTATAACCTGGTGTTGTGTGATTTGTTACTTTCTGAATACGGCAGTTGCAGTTAATGAACTTGAAATCCCTTCCTACTACAACTCTCTTCCTCACAGACCTGTCTGTGATTAGCCCACAGATCTGCTCCTCTATCTCTGTCTGACGTTTGGAAGGCTGGTAGTATAATCCCAGCAATGTGATCATCCCTTTTTTATTTTTAAACTCTACTCAAACGGCCTCATTTGACGAGTCATCTAAGATATTCTCCCTCATTACTGCAGTGTTGGTCTCCTTTATCAATGTGTCTGTTACAAACTACCCACCCCTCCCCATTGCCCCAGAAACTTCTATACCCCGGAATGTTGAACTGTCACTCCTGCCCTTCCTTCAGCTATTTCTGAGTAATTGCAACAATGTCATATTCCCATGTGCTGCTCATCACTCTAAGTTCATCTGCCTTACCTGTTTAGCTCACTGCATTAAAATGGATATAGTTAAGCTTTCCAGTCCTCCCATATGCCTTGTCATGCCCATGTCTTCTGAGCCTACTAGATTGCCTGAGAACTCCTTCTATATCTGACTGAACCTTGCTTCCAACTTTACAACTAATCTGTGCCCTACTCCCGCTGCCAAATTAGTTGAAAACCTGCTCAACAGCACTGCCAAAGCCCTAGCAAGGATATTGGACAGTCCAGATTGTCCACGTCACAGCTACTCCAGAAACAGTCCCAATAGTCCAATAATTTCAATCCCTCCCTCCCACACCATCCCTTTAACCACGCGTTCATCTGACCTATCTTCCTATTCCTACACTCAGTAGCATGTTGTACTGGAAGTATTCCGGAGATTAAAACCTTTATAGTGTTCCTCTTTAATCAACTACCTATCTCTCTCAATTTATTTTGAAGGAGCTCATTTCGTATTTTTTCTCACCCATGTCTTTGTTACTGACACCTACCACAGCCGCTTGGCTGTTCACCCTTTCCCTTCATAGTGCCCTGCAGCTGCTCTGGGACACCCCTGACTCTGGCACCAGAGAGGTGGGGGGGGGAGGGGGACAACATACCATTGAACAGTCTCGTTTATGGCCACAGCACTGCCTGTCAGCTTCCCCTTTACAATCAAGTACTCCATCACTAAAGCTCTGCCGGTTGATTTTCATCCTCTACTGTGCAGCAGCGCCAACCATAATGCCTCAAACTGTTGTTGCTGCTTTCCCTCAGAGGCCATGCCCCCCCAACAGTATCCAAGACAATATATTTGTCTGAGAGGAGGATGGCCATGAGGAATCCTTCACAATCTCCCAACGCTTACTAGTCTTCTTGGCAGTCACCCAATTTTTCTCTGTCTGTGTACCCCTTACTTTGGTGTGAACAGCTCATCAAACCTGCTATCCGTGACATCTTCTGCCTCCTGGATGCTCCAGGGTGAGTCCATCTGCAGCTCCAGGTGCTCCATGCAGCAAGTCAGGAGCTACAACTGAACTCACTTCCTGCATACATGGTCACCATGGAGACTGAAGTTGTACCTGATTTCCCACAGATTGGAGAAGGAGCATTCCCTGGGCCAAGTTCTGCCGCCATTGTGATCCTGACCAGCTACAAACAAAAAACCAGGAACACATTACTCAACCTTACTCATTACCCACCAAGTCAGATTCCTTGATGTTCTTCTCTTAACATTGATACAAGTTTCCTTCTTATGTGTCCAAGCTAAGTGGCCAGACAAGACTCATGTGAGCCCGGGACCTCTGGCTGAGGGGACAAAGTTCAAAAATTAAGACAAGGCAATGCCAGGCATGGATGTTGTGAACATCCAGATTGGTTCAAACCAAGTGCGTGCTATGAGAGCAAGTGAAGAGACCTGACTTGAAGCCTGCTCCAGTCCATGTTTGTTTGTATGAACTCACTGTTCTGCAAATGGACTAAAATGTTACTTATTGGTGCGACCTTGAGGTGCAGCTGTGGGTGGCACAGTGGCTCAGTGGTTAGCACTGCTGCCTCACAGCGCCAGGAACCCGGGTTCAATTCTCGCATTGGGTGACTGTCTGTGTGCAGTTTGCATATTCACCCCATGTCTGCATGGGTTTCCTCCCACAATTCAAAGGTGTGCAAGCCAGGTGAATTGGCCATGCTAAATTGCCTGTAATGTTAGGTGCATTAGTCAGGGATAAGTATAGGTTAGGTGGAATGGGTCTGGGTAGGTTACTCTTCGGAGGGTCGATGTGGACTTGTTGGGCCAAAGGGCCTGGTTCCATACTGTAGGGTATCTAATCTAATTAAGGTGCAAAAGCATCCTGTCAGTGGGTTAGAGATGTGCCATGACCATTCTTAAAGGCTGGCACATGTCAGATGCCAATGTCTGTTGAACATGGAGTGTAGTGGGTGGTATCCACAGAGCATGCTCTGAGATATTGGCACCCTGTGTGCATTGGCATGGAGTGAAATTTTGAAGTTCCCACCAGGTAAACAGCATCAAAAGCCCTCATTCATTCCAATATTCACCTGTTTATTATGATGACACACAATAACAAATTCAGTGTAGTCCTCAGATTTCAATATTCCTGTTTATTATGTGCCACAGAAACCATGGCTGGTTTAGGTGCCACGAAAACTAGGTCCCACTACTATAAGTCTTATAGTTACTTCCTGATGTTCTGTTTGAAAATACACTGGGTGGAAATTTCTGGAACATTTGTCTCAGTTGAAAATCCAGTGAAACACCACAGTCGGCTTCATTTCAGAAAATTCTGTGACAGTCAGGCACTTATGAGGCTTTCTCCTGGATCAAGGGCCCCAGAGGGTAAATCATTCCCACCCATATGGTAGCTCCATTTGTTTGGCTGTGCCATTAGTATCGGTGGTGTCTGCTGCTGATATCTGATCAAGTCCCAGAATTAAGAAGACACCGAGGAAAGGGTTTTGTGAGTGCATGAGACACTTACCTTGGGAGTCCATAAGCCAAAACACCAGGGTTTGCTTGTCACAATTCTGGGATAGCTGGCTCTTCACCTGCTACAGGTTTTCAACCAGTGGAATGAAACTCTTAAGTGGGTGTAGACTGCCAACTTCAGACCCTCAATTTTCAGGGCAAAGAACTCCAACAATGAGCCTTCCTACTGTAAATGTAATCAGGACAGAGATGGGACAGTGGTGACCCCATCACCAAGCACATCATGGGAGAGTCTGTTAGATTTGCCTACTAGACTGAATTTTACCATAATTGGCTACATGTTGATTTTAAGGAGTTTCATGGAATGTTTCTTGCCGAGAGTTCTCTTAGAATCATAGAACCTCCTACGGTGTGGAAACAGTCCTTTTGGCCCAACATGTCCACACCAACCCTCCAAAGAGTAACTCACCTAGTTCCATTTCCCTACTCTATTAATCTACATTTTACCCCCAACTAATGCGCCTAACCTACATACCTCTGAACACTATGGGCAATTTAGCATGGCCAATTCAGCTAACTTGCATATCTTTGGACTGTGGGAGGAAACTGGAACAGCCAGAGGAAACCCACACAGACACGGGGAGAATGTGTAAACACAGACAGTCACTAATCCATCTAAGCTGCACGTCCTTGGACTGTTTGAGGAAACACACACATATACAGGGAGAATGTGTAAACCTTACACAGACAGTTGCCCGAGGATGGAATCGAACCCAGGTCCCTGGCACTGTGAACCAATGTACCAAGATTTTGAAAGCTTTAAAGAAATTATGGAATAGAATCCCTACAGTGTGGAAACAGGCCATTCAGCCCAACAAGTCCACACTGCCCCTCTGTAGAGTAGCCCGCCCAGACCCATTGTCCTACCCTATGAGTAATACACCTAACTGACACATCCCTGAACACTATGGCGCAATTTAGCATGACAAATTCACCCAACCTGCGCACCTTTGGACCGTGGGAGGAAACCCACACAGAAACAGGGAGAATGTGCAAACTCCACACAGACAGTTGTCCAAGGCTGGAATCAAACCCAGGACCCTGACGCTGTGAGGCAGCAGTGCTAACCACTGAGCCACTGTGGTCTATCCCATATATGTTTTGTTGCTCACCTCAGGATTGATCATGGTTTAATCTCTGGACTGTAACGGTATCAAGCTGACTCTGATCACCACCAACATCTGACTCAATGTGTCTGAACTCTGGAATGAGATCTGACAACAGTCCTTCTTGATTTGACTGAGAGTCACTGCCTTAGAGTTTGAAACATGGTCATTTGGTAGCAGCACATGCCATGTGTTTTCCACATAAGCTGCTAAAGTATGTCAAAGATGTGACATTGATGTAGCACAGTACCACACAGTAATACCTCTCCCCCCTTGACTGAGGGTGTACACTCTGAGATTCATGTTGGGACTTGTCACTATCTAATTGGCTTTTGCCCGAAACGCCGATTTCGAAGCTCCTTGGATGCTGCCTGAACTGCTGTGCTCTTCCAGCACCACTAATCCACTATCTAATTTCTCTCCACCAGCTGGTGTTTAAGGGAGGTGGGAATAGGTAATAATGACATGTTGATGTTTGCAAGTAGGCCACTTGCCCTTCATGAATAAAGCTCCCCTCTCACCATTAAAACACAAGGTGGAAAATCTGAGTAGTTTTTCTCAACATCAAGAACATCGGGCATCTGCTCTTTTTCCATCCGAACGCTATTGACATTCAGGGGTGGCAAATTTCAGCCCATTGTTACAGTTATATCTTTACCGGGGGGAGTAGTGAACTTACACAAATACCTATTTAATAAAACAGGTTTAAGATTACAGTTTTATCTACTTCTATTTATTGGCCTGTGCTCAGCACACCTGTCCAGATTACTGTGATGACAAAAGCCAGTTGAAAACAGAAGTCTAATTTTATCTTATTCATGCTCAATATTGATATTTATGTCTGTCAAACGAGGCTCTGAACATACAGGAAAAGTTTAGGCCTATTTTAGATCACCTCTGGCACATGTAACTCTGCTGGATGTAATGTCTACATCAAGAAATAGACAGAACGGAGTTAACCAATGTGAAAAACACTTGTGAAGACGTTTTTACATACAACTTGTCTAAATCTATCGATAAACCGAGATACATTATTAATGAAGCCTCCGGCCTGCCTGCTCCTGCTCAGATGGTTTGGGCTCTTAATAGGAACTATTTCTGTGAACCTGCTGCACCAAGCAATGACAGTGTCTGTTTTAAATTGAACAAATGACTACACGAAAGCTCTGGGGAAGCTTATGGCAAGCACGTGCTTTCTGAGCACAAGCAGCAGGATTCCGACCTGCTGCAGGCAGTCACTGCTAGCCCACTGAACATTGGCTGCTAAATAATTTAACAAAACAGGGATCCTAATTCTTTTTGAACATGACACTATCCTGATATTCTGCCTTTTCAGCCCTTCTAATCTTGTTTGCAGAACTCAGAATACTAAGGTTGTGATTTTGCCCAACGAAAGGTGAAAGGGTTCGGTTTCCATTTGCAATTTGTATTATTCCGTCCCTCAGCATGTACGTTTCCGAATGTAGCATTATAGGTGAGTTCAAATGGCTCACTCCATCATTAAAATCTCAAATGCGAAAACTGAAAGAAACATTTTGAACCTGAATCCAAACCACCTTCGATTGTCGGGGTTTTTTTTTGGATGTGGGACAAAAAACAGCCATCCTAACACTCGGAGATGTTTTGTAATTTGAAAACAGCTAATTATTGAAGGGCAGGAGTGATCAGTCCATGTGTTGAGTTGATATTAATATTGCTTGATGATATTGCCATAAAATTGTTGCGTACAAAAAAACAGCATTGCCGAACCATATGAAGGTCTCCTTCATAATCCAATATTTACTAAATTCAATCCAATCAATTGTTCAAATGAACTTCCTTACACTGAGATTGAAAAAGAGTTCAGGCTGAAACAAATGTACTCTCAAAGAAATGCCTGTCTCGAGGTATGATAATGTTCAATTTGAGAGTTCAAGCTGAAGGCTTGAATCTCAATTATCCAAAGGACACAGGCGGGGAGTATTTCGTTCGGTTAATCGAATGCCGGATAACATAGTTTAGCCGAACATCGGGACCTTGTGATCGTGCCGGATAATCCGATATTCGGATAATCAAATGCTGGATAATTGAGGTTCCTCTGTATTGAGTGAAATGGCTCAAAGTAAAGATTTCAAACCTGTTGAGCATTCAATTTTAAACGTTTGACCTTGTGCCTATCATTGATATCCTAAAATGTTTGCAAAATACCAACAACAAAATGACAAACCATAACATCACGTATATTGAAGCAATCTAATTAGCCTGGAAGACAAAGCCTATCCCAGCAAAAACGTAATCTATTAGTAAAATGAAATGCTTAAAGTATACCTTTCAACTGAGGATTATTTTCTATTCCCACTGCAGGGGTTTCTAAGAACAGTCCACTGTGCTTTTCTCTTGTTGTAAAACTCCCGACGTTGACCTAAGATTTCCCAAATAATATTTTGGATATAACAGACTTTGTTCCTGTTGGAATCTTTTAGGTTTCACAATTTTCTTGTAGGTTCTGTCCCCCAAACAAATGTTGGAGATTGAACCCACAAGAAAACTTAGCTGCTGTGAAAGTTTCCTTGTATGTTGTGGCATTACATTTAATGGAGGGTGATGATTATTGAGAATATTGCTGAGTTCTTCCAACTCTCTTCTGTGTGAGTTTAAATCCCTCATAGATCAAAGCAAATACAGAAGGTAATGTTACTCCGGACTGAATCTTATATCCTTCTATTTAAGTCTCAGCTGCATTGAGCTTTTTGCAGGGTTTATTGATGCAATGCCTCATGAGTTCTCTCACCTTATCTTACCAAAACGACCTCCTGAATTACCTACCATCCTTCATGTCTGATGTTTGCACCATCTTACCATACCATATGCCCTGAACAACGTGCCGCTCAGAGATAACTGCTGAGAGACCAGCATCCCTTGTGCCCATGCCATCTATAGAAGGCTGTTATGCCCGTGGACACGTGCTGCCAGTCCTGCACATTTCCTGGCATTTGCCCTGGGCATGGCCGATTGGGAGGAAATGTTGCCTGACTTGGTGGGCGGTGTCCTGCAGGCCTGCTGTATGTAATTGTGTGGAGCAGTGAGTTCCTTTCTTCCCAGGACCAGTAGAAGAGGCCATGACACCTGACCATGCCAACGCGGTCCGAGGTTGCTACCGAGGTCAATGTAGTTTCAGTCATCAGGAACAATGCCCAGCAGTGTTAGAAGAAGGATAATGTCTTTCTCGAATCCACCAGTGTAAGCGTCACCATCTTCTCTCCAATACCTTCCATTTGCTCTTTCTCTGAGACTATACTGACCTCCCACCACTCTCCTTCTGCCACTCTTGCGACTGTGACATCTTGCCTCCCTCCTTCGCTGTCACCCACCCTCAATCCTGTCATCAATAACCCTGCATGTCCTTTGTATTGCCTCCTTGCTCACTCAGACACTTCCCCACCTTCACCAGAAGTTGTCACTTTGCCACCCAGTTTCACATCCTTAATACTGTCCATCCCTGTATAATTTCTGGAGGAAAACAAACCTCTCAGGACTGAAAGGGTGAGGATATCATGTGAGAACTGTAAAAAAAAACTACGCTGAACAAACTAGCAGGAAACTTGCCACCAGGATACACGAACACCAACTGCCACCAAAAGACATGACCCACTATCACTTGTTTCCATACATACAGACAGAGAAGGACACCACTTTGACTGGGACAATACACACACATCCTAGGACAGGCAAAACTATAACATGCATGAGAATCCTTCGAGGCATGGCATTCTAACCAGAACTCCATCAGTAAACACATCGATTTAAATCCTATCTATCTTCCCTTGAGAAAAAGGACTGGAGATGACATCACCCACCTTAAGAAACCAAGACCTATTAATAGAGAGGTGGGACATCCCACCAGCACTTCACCGGAGACTCTCACTGATGATGTTACCTAATATCGTGACAAAACATCTGAAAACAAACCTTCCAGCTCAGCGAGCAAACTTACATAAGTGAATGCAGGTGATTAGCTGCCAACATTAGGCTCCTCACCCCTTATAAAGAGAGAATCCTGATTCTGACCACCTCAACTGACTGGCTGACTGTGTCCAAACCTCGGGACTGGTATCGGAGGCTACCCTTGACTTCCTGTACCAGATCTCCCATGCCTTCTATCCTCCTTCACTTGACTGAGGCCTGTGGTGAACCATGACAAGTTTCCTTCCTCTATGTCTGTACTAAGCAGCTAGATAAGAATGGATTAATGTGAGCGTGGTATATCTAGCTAAGGAGGCAAAGTGCAAAATGCAAAGACAATGTGAGCATCCAGGTAGGTTCAGACTGAGTGAGTGTTATGACAACAAGCAGAGAGCCTGGAGCTGCAGCCTGGATGTTGTGTTACTGAGCGCAGAGTGTCCTAGCCACTGCGTTACAAAGCAAACTGCTATTGGCAATTCCCACACTGCATTATTGAAGCGCAGAACCATCCCATGAGTGGATCAGACATGTCATGAGGTTGTTAAAGTCTGAAGTATATAGGATCCCAAAGTCTGTGGATGTGGTGTGTGTGGCTGGTGCCAATCGAGCATATCCTGAGATGTTGGTGCCCAGTTTCCAAAATGGAGGCAATCTGAACCAAGGGGTGAGCTGAATCTGTCAGCTGCTCATTTCGGTTCCCTTGTTGAGTTTTCCCAGCATCCCAGTGTGTTTGACAGTGTGTTAAGATAGAAAGCTGAATGTTAATGACAAGGTGTTTTATTAAACCATAATCAACATCAACATCAATTCGCAAGTAGTCATTGCCTAACGAGAAACACACTATGCACTGGCAAAAACATAAAATGTGCAGTGAGACTCTCCTGAAGTGGAATAGGCCTCAGTAGACATCTTCTCTGAGTTTACCACTAATCTCACCATGTTGTTCAGGCCCCTAGACTATTGCCACACAGACTGTTTGAAAACTAAGTCTTGCTAAGCCTATATAAAACAGTTAAACGTCTCAAAGTAGGGGAGTCCAGAACTAGAAGGCATAGGTTTAAGGTGAGAGGAGAAAGACTTAAAAGGGACCTAAGCAGCAACATTTTCATGCAGAGGGTGATGCGTATATGGAACGGGTTGCCAGAAGAAACAGTGGAGACGGGTACAGTTGCAATATTTGAGAAGCATCTGGATGGTACATGAATAGGAACGGCTTAGAGGGATATGGGCCAAATGCTGGCGATTGGGACTAGATTAATTTGGGATATCTGGTTGGCATGGATGAGTTGGACGGAAGGTTCTGTTTTCTGTGACTCTCTGACAATCGTTCCTAATTCTGGGCAACTGAATGTGAAGGGAATTGTTAAATGTGACAGTGATGTTGGTGGAGCTGGGGGTGCTTGAGGGGAGTGGATGATAATGGACCCAGAAACAGGAGAAGCAAAGGGGTCCATGATTTTTCTCCCTGGCCCTGGTATCAACTCTCTCAGTCCTATATACAACAGATCTCAACAAACAAGATTCAACTGAGGCAAGGACATCCTCTGGGAGAATGCAAGTACATTCAAGTCTCAACTTCTAAGTTGTGGGCCAGGAGGAAGAGAAGTGATTTGCCCATCCTCCAAGCTTGCTCTCACTTATCCCATCTCCTCAACAGAAAAACCCTCGGGATTGGCCCCATTCCAGTTCAAGGGTCAGCTGAACCAGTCTTGCAAATCAGATATCCTCAAGGAGTAGGGGTTACATATCAGTTCTGGGGTTGGTGATCAGGCACTTGTTTGCACATGGACCTCACCAGCTCTGCCTACAGCAGCGTAGCACAGTTGTCATTCCTACTTCGAGGTGAGTCTCATGTTGTGGGACATTTAATCGATTGAGAGGATGGTGAGTGTGAACCCTGCTACCTTCCGAACTGTACTCTGACTCGGTCCAATGCTGGGGGGGCTCACGGATGGCCTATCTGGCCTTCATCAATTCAATTCAGGTTCTTCAGTAGGCATGTATTTAACTAGCAGTGGGTGAGGAACTTATCATATTAGAAGCTGGACAAGGATACCTTAGCATGTTTCCTCAGGGCTTCTGGGGAGGTTCTTCATTGAAAAACACTCAATATCTGATCGAAGCACACAGCACCAAGAAGGGGAGGGGATTGACACCACCCTGACCTTGCTGCTGATAGCCACATCAAGATGCCACCCTCCAACCTTCACCTTGCCCTCACTCACCCATAGCCTGGGTCCTTCAGAGATCCTGGATCTCTCGGGGTTGCATTGCTGGCGAGTCCCCCTAGTGGTGCTGCCCGTAATACACAGTTGTCAATTTCCAATTTTTTAGCAGCAGAGGGGCGTGGGAATTTAATCCCCTGGGGTCTTTGATACTGTGGGAGGCCTGCTACTGGCTCAGGAACATTGAATATGGTGAGCCTTCCCATAGGACGCATCAAGGGTCACTCAAGGGAGTTCTGAGGAAGGGTCACTCTACCCAAAACATTAACTCTGATTTCTCTCCACAGATACTGCCTGACCCACTGAGTTTTTCCAGCGACCTCTGTTTTTGTATCAAGGGTTACTTGCCAGCTTTCTAGCCAATAGAAGCCAAAACCCACATTCCTGCATTAAAAACTGCCCAGTAGTCCCATTGCCACATTCTATTTACCAGTAGAGTATATGCAACTATGCAATTGGATGGATGGTTTATTGAATAATCTCTTATTTTATGTTGTTGTCCAAGGAGGTATCAGCAACATTGCTGATTTCTGATTTGTTTCATTACTTGTGATAATTAGGAACCACATTCAGGAGCCAGTTCCCGTTCATCAATTGGACATGTTGGTAAATCACAAACATGCCACTTGTGGTTCTCTTTCAAGATCAGAGTAAAATTGCAGCCAGCATACTCATGTTTACCAATCTGGGCATGCAGTAGAATGGAGAACTTAATTGGAAAGTTGATCCTTTCATTAAAAGTAAATGCCCTGATATGTCACTCAATTCTGGAAAATATGAAAAGAAAGTCACTGCTATCTTTCTGTTATATTTACTCCATGACCAAGACAGATGCAATTAAAATTTTAGTTTCTTCAGTCCATATTATATTTATGTCCCCATTCCCTATGTTTCGCATAATCTGGAGAACGTGGGATTTGAAAGTAATGTAAAATTTCAGTGGTGTATGCAGTTAAGGAAGTTCGGTACTCGGGAGATTAATGTGAACAATCCCACATGCCTTTGAACAGTGATAATTACCACCTACCTATTAATGCTTCAACTGCAGCTGCTCCAGGGGACTCTGCAATCCCTAAGCCTTTTATGACGAAAAAAAGATTTCAACATATGCTTCATAATTCTGAAAACTTAGCTAAGATTACAGTAATAAGGCTGCTGATTGCTTTTTTGCTGAATTATTAATGCCATACTAAGAAAATACACGTCAGAAAATTAAAAAATAAAAATCAAAAGCTTTAAAATGTTGCTTGTGACATCTTAAATTTCCCTATTGTCTCTTCCTTTTCTTTTTTAAATATTCAAAATCCAAGGCAGAGTGATTTTAAGGGGGCATTTTAACCTTCATAGACATTGGACAAGCAGACTAACTCATGTCAGAAAGATAGTTTTTTTTCAATCATCCTGTTCAGAAGTGTGTGACATAAATCTGAAACAGGTAAAATGTGAACCCAGGACTCTTGGCTCAGAGATGGAGACTCTACCACTGTACCACATGAACCCTCTTTCAGTGCAGAAAGATTGTGATACTCTTGATTGTACTCAGAATAGGTTTCTTTTTGCAACAATATTTCCTGGAACCAACTCAGAGACAAGGCATATTAGGTTGAGTAGTAAGCATCAAACCAGATTTAGTTAACCTTGGTTCACCCTCTTGTTGGAGAGTTAAGGACCTGACTGTCTTTCAGTTGTCTTTCAATGATGCTCATTTCAACAAAAACCTTTTATTTGTAAACATGTTATTTACACAGTGAGGTTTTTACAAGTTTAGAAACTTTCCTCTATGAGAGCTCTTTTCAGACCCTGCCTCTTGAGTCATATGGCCTTACATCACCCTCATTAATCTTAGACTCATGTTGTTAACCCATTAATACACATCTTCCTCTGAGTCTTTGTCCGTACTAAGTTAAAAATCACACAACACCAGATTATAGTCCAACAGGTTTAATTGGAAGCACACTAGCTTTTAGAGCGACGCTCCTTCATCAGGTGGTAGTGGAGGGCTCAATCTTAACACACACAATTTATAGCAAAAATTTACAGTGTGATGTAACTGAAATTATACATTGAAAAATTAATTGTCTGTTAAGCCTTTCATCTGTTAGAGTACAGTAATCGTTTCACTTCTTTCATGTGTAAATCACAAAACCTTTTTTTAAAAAGTTGCGTTCTCAGGTTAGCTGTTAACAATGGTGATAGCTAGACAGTATGTTGAAGGTGTTAGCCCCCTGTGTTCTCTGTCTATGACCTGATGTTTAGATTGATTCTAATCTAAAAAGTGAGATAACGGAATTTTACATGTCCGTACTATTTACGTTGTCTCCCTCTCTCTCCAAAGTCTCAAATACTGCAGGATTGGTATCTGAAGTAATTTGACAGTTGTCTCCAGTTTCACACAGATTTGCATCTGAGGGTAATGTTCTTTTCCACTTTTCCTTCTTTTAGCTTAAGTGTATGTTTTTTGGGTATTTATATAGCTTTTGATTAGTTTCTGTTTTTCTTCAAATGTAGAGTAGTATGTTTGTGTTTCTATTGTCTTTCTTTCCAAGATTACTGAGGTTCTCCATTTTTATTGATAATACCTTGTAATTTCTTCACTTAATATCATCTCACACATGCTGCTTTCTCAAGATCAGTTTCTGTTTGTCAGGGTGGGATTCATACCTGTTGTCCTCACTGAAGGATTGGTAACTTCCTTGCTCAATGGCAGTGATTGAAGCTCCCGTTTGTTTTCTCTTTGGGAATCCTCACAGTTTCTTGCTCTATCATGGTCTTCCGTAATAAGTTGAGGCATTAATCCATAAACAATTCTGCTGGAGATTGTCCATTTTGCAATCGTGATGATGATCCTAATCTCAACAGAGGCAAAGCAATGTCATTACTTTCCTTCAGATGTTCTTTGGTAGTTCAAACTCTGCTTTCTGTTTCACCATTGACATGGAGGCAATTAAGTTAACACATTCTATCAATGAACCTATGTGCTTTGGCAAATTTGTTAAATTGTTCATTTGTGAATTGTAGTCTATTGTCTGATACAACAATGTCAGGAAAACTACATTTTAATGATTTTATCAAAGCAATTGCTATGGTACTATACAACCAATTTATCTCAATCCACATTTTGTTGATAATAATGATACTCAAACAAATTTATTCCTAACTTTCACCAAGGCCTCGATGGAAGTAATGACAGTAGCAAAGGTTATTTCTATTGTCCACTGTTAGTGGTACAGATCTGACTGTTGTATATCAGTTCCTCAATCAAGCTGACTATTGTGATTTTGTTCAACATAATAACATAGAAAATAGGAAGAAGAGGAGGCCATTTGGTCATTTGAGCCTGCTCCATCACTCAATATGATCATAACTGATGATCCAACACAGTATCCTGCTCCTGGTTTCATCCCATACCTTTTCATCCCTTTCGCCCTAAGAACTATATCTAAGCCCTTCTTGAAAACATATTGATACTCCCAAAGGATCTTGATGTAACCTTTGAAGGAGATTAATTCTGGGTGTTTTATGATTACCAATCTTTCAATGAAGACAGACAAACCATCTATATTCATGGGATACTTTCATTGTTCAAAGTATTGCCTTAACACAGATTTATTGAGAATGTGTGTTGGCCATCTAACCTGGAAATATCTACTATTCTGGAGACATTTTTCATCTGTTTTGTGCTTCTCACTCTCTTCCAAATTTTCCTCTGCTGTTGAAGATGTTCTATTATATGTATATTCTACTTTCTCTATAAGCTCCAAATCTTGTTTATTACCTCTTCACTTGTTATTCTCAGTAAAGTATCTGCTATTATTTGAGACTACGCTTGTATTTACTACAAAATTGAGTTATATCTCACCAAAAGCAGACTGAAGCACTAAATGAAAAGTAGCATCTTCACAATTTCCTTCGTACTAAGGGAAGAAACCAATATTTGTGAACTAATTCAATATGTAACCTTTAGGCTCTTACCATAGTCCAAGAGCTTCTTGCATGTCAAGGTTGCCACCAAGGCTTCTCATTCAATTGTGGTGTATCCTTTCTCTGTTTCTCTTAGGGACCTTGAAGCAGACCCTCCCATGCTTTCCAACTTGTGGCAACACTGCACCCATTCCAATGAATGCTTGCAACTGCCAGATGTAATGTATGTACTTGTATTTTGAAATAATTTACCTGATGAATGTTGATCTTGTCACAATAGCTCTCTTGTCAATTTATTAATGGCTGTTATATTAGGAATGAGTTTCCCAATTTATGATATAACTAGGGATATAACTATCCCTTGAAATCTTTGCAGCTCTGTTATGTTTCTGACCTCTGAAAATCTCTGATCACTTTTGTTTTCTGAGGATAAACCAATATTCCTGTGGCTTTGACAAACCTTTAAAGAATTTGATCACAAGCTTTGCAAACTTGTACTTATCATTTAGAGTTAGATCTGTATTCTGCAATATTTTCAGAACTTTCTTAATTCTACAATCATCCTCCACCTTTGTGAAACTTTGTATATGAGAACATCATCTGTATGGAATATTATTCCATCCTTTCCCAGGAGGTGTGTGGAAATTGTCCTCTGGAGTTGGTACATATGCTACTCCAAATGGTACTCTATTCATGCAATAATGATTAAAAAAAAACATATAAATTGCCAGAAACCTTGATTTCTAATGCAAAGGTATTTGCCAAAATCTCCTATTAAAGTCTCAGATTGTGAACATAATACTCTTTACCAGTTTAGCTGGCTATCATCAGCTCATGATATTGGATGAACTTCATGTCGGTTAACAAAATTGTTCATCCAAATCATAATATCTCATTTGGTTTCAAAATAATGAATTTTATACAGATCTGAGCAACATAGGCTATGGCAACATGTGGCTCCATTTTGTAAACTTTTCACAAGTGGTGCATGTAGATTCTTGCTAGACAGTAGCAAGATGACAATTAACAGTTATTACTGATTTTTAAATGCCTTCTCAATGTCACAATTCATCTCATTCATATTCAGACTTCCATCTCATCTTACTAAGCTTGCCAAATAAGCTACATATTAGGAAAACTCAAAGAGGAAATGTTGAGCATGTAGCTGACAGATTCAGCTCACCACTTGCCCCAAACAGTCTTTATTTTGGATACCAGGTATTAACACCACAAGGCTCTCTCCATGCACACTATATGAATTCATTCCTCCTCCATGAATGTTGGAATCAATGAACTCGTCATGTTCATTAACTAACAGTGTGTACTGGAAGTGTATTATATAGCTCCAGTGTTAAATCCCATTACATTTATATTCAATGCCTCCACTCCAGTCAGTTCAGCTGCTATGCAAGTTCTGAAACCCAGAGTGTTTAAGCTTATGAAGCCAGTGACAATTCCTATGTGTTTGTCTCAGGTATAATTTGGAGATGCCGGTGTTGGACTGGGGTGTACAAAGTTAAAAATCACACAACACCAGGTTATAGTCCAACAGGTTTAATTGGAAGCACACTAGCTTTCGGAGCAACGCTCCTTCATCAGGTGATAGTGGAGGGCTCAATCCGAACACACACACACACACACACACAATTTATAGCAAAAATTTACAGTGTGATGTAACTGAAATTATACATTGAAAAATTGATTGTCTGTTAAGCCTTTCATCTGTTAGAATACCATGATAGTTTCACTTCCTTCATGTGTAAATCACAAAACCTTTTTTTAAAAAGTTGCATTCTTGGGTTAGCTGTTAACAATGGTGATAGCTAGATAATATGTTGAAAGTGGATTAGGGGTGCTGGAAGAGCACAGCAGTTCAGGCAGCATCCAAGTAGCTTCAAAATCAACGTTTCAGGCAAAAGCCCAGTTTCCAGCATCTGCAGTCATTGTTTTTACCTCATATGTTGAAAGTGTTGGCCTCCTGTGTTCTCTGTCTATGCCATGATGTTCAGATTTGGAGATGCCGGTATTGGATTGGGGTATATACAAAGTTAAAAATCACACAACACCAGGTTATAGTCCAACAGGTTTAATTGGAAGGTTTAATTGCTTCCAATTAAACCTGTTGGACTATAACCTGGTGTTCTGTGATTTTTAACTTAATGATGTTTACATTGATTCTAATCTAAAAAGTGAGATAACGGAGTTTTACATGAATTCATGCAGTTTTTGAACAAAGTACAATGTAAACCTGCAAGTACAAATTCACCCCACAAAATATATGTGTGCATGTGGGTCTTTGTCTGTTTGTCTGTCTGGGGTGGGGGTTGTGAGTGTGAGAAAGTGTATATGTGTGTGTGTGTGTGTAGTGAGTGCAGAGTGTCTTAAGTTTGTGAAGGGGTGCATGTGTGAGTGTTGGAGTGTGTGTCTGTAAGGGTGTGTGTGGGTGTTTGTGTGCGCATCTGTGTATATGTGTGTCTGTGTGTGTGTTTATAGTGCAATGGTGGTCACCTGTAATGTGACATGAACCCAAGGTCCCAGTTGAGGCCCTCCCTATCGGTACCGAACTTAGCTATCAGCCTCTGCTCGGCCACTTTTCGCTGCTGCCTGTCCTGAAGTCCGCTTTGGAGGATGGTCACCCAAAGGTCTCAGGTATATGCTGCATCTTGACTTTACACATAATACAGGATGGATACTTTACTTGCCTGAGCTCACCTGCTGTAACAACTATTTATTATGATTAGAACAGGAGAAAAATTGCCAGTTTTCACCATTAACTTCTTCTTTGACACTGATGAAAGAGCTAACTAAAGGAGGATGAAAAATGTGAAAGAAAGAAAGTCTCTCCTTTACTACCGTATATACTCATGTAAAAGCCAATCTCATGTAAAAGTTGACCCTTTATTTTTGGCCAAAAAATCTTGTATTTTCCATATATCTTGTGTAAAAATCAACTTGACTATATGGCATTATAAATATCTTACAAAGAAAACTGCATGATCCCATTAACCCACTTAAATAAAATAGCATTCATTCATTCACACCAGTAACTCTACTCATTGCTCTTTGTTCACTATATTGCGCCTCTATTCATTCATTCATAACTCTGCTTAGCCCACTTGGTTTACTACAGCACAGTTTGATTCATTCATTCATTCAGACCGGGACTCAGTCAACTGGTACTTCTTGCACTTTGTTCACTATACATTCAAAACTTAATATCATTGAAAAGTTAATCATTTTAACTGTGCCATTGTATCTGAATAAAAATGAGATATAGTAGCTTCCTATATCTTTAATTCTTTGACAAATTTGCTAATGTTGTTGAGGTTCATAACAAACGAGAGTAAATGGGAAGGAAATGAACAAATTTAGCAGGAAAGTTCAAGATGCTTACACATTCAGAATTTAATAAATGTTTCATTTCAAGTGTGCCATTATACCAGACCAGGATGATGTTGAACAGTGTGATTTTGCAGGATTTCAATGAATCTTTGACCTGTTAAATTTTCATACTGGTATGTGTAAACAAAATTAATACCGGTTATTCATTCTTGTTTCCCTTGCTTTTATCTGGTAATTATTTTTACCATAATCCATTGTGTTTTTCTTCTTTGCCCGAAATTAGTTGAACAATCAAATCAACTTCTGCTAATAATATGGTATTTCGAATTGCAGAATGAAGTTCATCCCCTCAAAACTAGTGCCCGTGTAAGAGTCAACCCTATAAATTGAACCTTTAAGAATAGTCTAATAAAATTTGACTTTTACACGAGTATATGGCATATCACCAATAACTCACTAACCTTACACTTCTCACTCTGTATAATAAAACTAGCACACAGTGCAAGCAAGGCAGCACTGGGAGAGGACTCTTTTTATGCTTCCTGAAAACAATTAACCAGCTCCAAAAGAAACAATTAAAGAAGGCACTAATTAACTAGCTACCACTTCTCTCGGAGCTTCTACACCCTTGATAAGATTTAAGTGAAGAGCAGTTATGTTTAGTTAGTTGCTAAATTAACTTAGTCATTGCCTTTATTTGTTAAATTTAACTTGTTTAATGAACAGTTTCTTACAGATTGTAAAATACATATTGAAGGCTTTCAGGACTTAGTCATATGGCATCCATGATGGTTCCACATTTATAGTCCAGCACACAGACCTGATCTTTCTGGTCCTTTTTGTTTAATCCCCTGCAGATTTCTTCCACCAGTTGTCCACTTCTAGGCCTGCAGTGTGCCTTCAGTGTTTGGAAATAGCTCTGAGATGGAATTGATTATTCCTTGCTCTGTCGTGCACTAGAATGATGCCTGCTCAAAACGTTGTTGCTGTGTTGTTGTTTTTCATTTTGTGACACTTCTTCTGCTTCCCAGTTCACATCAATGGCTTCTTGGTGCATTTAAACTGCTTCCGTCCTTCCATACTGAACTACTGTCAAAGTACTTCAGTGGTTTGTGACTTTGTAGAATTTTCTTCAATAGATGTTATTGTTTTCCTTGGCACTGCCCTTAGCTGCCACATGCTGCCATCATGTATGTTTGCCTTTTCATCAGGGTTTCAGGGACCTGAATGTCCTTCAGATAATTCTGATTTAATCTGTGTTCTTTTATTTGCAGATATTCTGTTTACACCATAGAAGGTCTATACGAGTTGAAAAAGTTGCCTTCAGAGTTCTCTCAGCTGACCCTCCCTCAAGTTATCTGACCGTATATCATAATTGAACCATGATCATTCAAATTTATGATGTAGGTCATTGCTATACCAATCTCCTGATGTTGCCTGAATATTTATCTAATAATGATCATACAATGAACTTCAACATTACCTTTGAAAAGAGAAACATGCAGCAGTTACGAAAGATTAGTAATTTAATTTAGGTGGATTTCAATTAGTTAAAACAGATCACAATAAGCTCACCAACTTGATAGAAAATCAATGTAAGATTGTTTTAAAAGTACTTCTCTGTTGCAGAACTAATTTATACACCTAAACAACAAGGGTTCAACTTGTTAAGAAAAAACACAGATGACTAAAGAAATTAAGAGATAATAGAAAACAGAAAGAAAAAAACACTTGCAAAAATTTGTACACACCCAGACAACCTAGAAGAGATGCAAAGAAAAATAATCGGTCACTGTGGACCTCCATCATGCTATATTAACACAGCTGTATTGGAACATTGCAGTCCTTCTCTGTGGGTTTTCCCTGCCTGGCTGTTGAAATGCAACTGTAAAACTGAAAAAATAAATACTTCCATTTCGAGCTTCCACCTCAGCAAGGAAACACATGCAACAATCTGCTCTGAAGATTCTGCTCACATTATGAAAGCTATGACAAATTCTGCCACAGCAGCTGGGATAATCCACAATATTCTAAATGGAAAGTAAATTCACTCGTCTCAATGTTAATGGATCCTTTAAAAAGATTCTATGGTCTGGATCCTCACTTGGCCAAATTCCTTTCCCTCACCACACCTATTCATAAAATATACAAGACATCTATAGCTTTCAGACAAACCAACTAAAACAGCGACAAAAATTTAATTCCATGCACTTTCAGGGGCAAAGATAAAAATGTCGACAAAACACATAATAAAAGATAAGCAAAGAGAATATAAAAAGAAAGTTGCAAAGGATCTCAAAACCAACACTATTGTTTCCTTTTTTAATTATATTAGGAAAAAGGTAGACCCCAGGAGTAAAGTGGATCTTTTGAGAACTGGTAACTGACTTGCATTAAATAAAATAAATGGACAGGTTGAATAATTGCTTTGCATCAGAGTTTACTGTGGAAGAAGAGTGTAGAACATATGGCAGATATCTCATGGAAACTAATTTACGTTTTCATTAAACTTGGAATTCAGATAGGCTATAGTCAAAGGAAGAATTGATTAGCTTTTGATAAAGATGAAGATCTGGATCCAGAATCTGATCCAGAAATCCTATCAAGGATTCATCTATTAATATAGGGAAAAGGTGAATTAACTTTTTATTGTGGGCTGTCTCTGTTGCCACTGTGCAAATTTAAGCTGTTAATAAAAATATTTATTTTTTTCAGCCTTGTATTTACAAAGCATTAACCATGCAGGGTAAAGCCTCAAGAAAGAGCTGCGTGATTGTAATAATGTTGAAATCCCAAACTGTTGCAGAGGTATATGCTCTACTGAGTACCCTCTTTACTTACATAGAATTAGATCATAGAATGTTACAATGCAGTACAGGGCCTTCGGCCCTCGATGTTACGTTAACCTGTGAAATTAATCTGATGTCCATCTAACCTATAACATTCCATTATTACCCATATGTATGTCCAATGACCATTTAAATGCCCTTAAGGTCGGCGAATCTACTACTGTTACAGACAGGCCGTTCCAAGTCCCTACTACTCTCTGAGTAAAGAAACTACCCCGAATATCTGTCCTAAATCTATCACCCCTCGATGTAAAGCTATGTCCCCTTGTATTAGCCTTCACCATCGAGGAAAAAGGCTTTCACTGTCCACCCTATCTAACCCTCGGATTATCTTATACATCTTGATTAAGTGAGCTCTCAACCTTCTTCTCTCCAGCGAAAACAGTCTCAGTTCCCTCAGCCTTTCCTCGTAAGACCTTGCTTCCATACCAGGCAACATCTTAATAAATCTTCTCTGAATCCTGTCCAAAGCTTCCACATCCTTCCAGGTATGGCCTTCTCAATGTGTCTTGTATAGCTGAAGTATGACCTTGTGGCTCTGAAACTCAATTCCTCTGCCAAAAGAAACGCCAACACACCATATGCCTCCTTAACAACCCTATCAACCTGGGTGGTAGCTTTCAGGATTTATGCACCTAGACACCAAGATCTCTCTGTTCATCCACACTCCCAAGAATTTTGCCATTAGCCCACTACTCTGCATTCCTGTTACTTCTTCCGAAGTGAACTACCTTACACTTTTCTGCATTAAACTCCATAACTTGTTGTACGGCATGTCATTTTAAAATAATAGTAGTTTGAATTAACATATTTCAATTCCTAAAAATGAAAATGAGGCAAGGTGGCTCAGTGGTTCGCACTGCTGCCTCACATCGCCAGGGACACGGGTTCGATTCCAAACTCGGGCAACTGCCTGTGTGGAGTTTGCACATTCTCCCCGTGTCTGGGTGGGTTTCCTCCGGGTGCTCCGGTTTCCTCCCACAGTCCAAAGATGTGCAGGTCAGGTGATTTGGTCACGCTAAATTGCCCGTAGTGTTCAGGGATGTGTAGGTTGGGTGCATCATTCAGGTGGATTGGGTCTGGGTGGGTTAGTCTTCGGAGGGTCGGCGTGGACTTGTTGGGACGGAGGGCTTGTTTCCACACTGTAGGAATTCTAATTCTAAAAGTTACATAGAATCTTTAAGTAAGATTTAATAGTGTGAACACTAAGAAATACATTCCTGTAGCATCTCTTTGCTGTAGAGACTGATGTCAATTTCCCAGGGCCAGGCAGTGCCATAAGCTGCTACCTACTTGACCCATCTGGCTTTCTTCAATGATATCATTGTGCTCTCAGCACAGATTAAGGTGATATAAGTCAGCTTAGCTCTGCTGGCAGTCGCACTGCCCATAATTATTTCACCCCAAAACACTCCTGAAGAAATTACATAGAATGAATTTTACATTCAGAAATTGTGCACAAGCTTGATTAAGCACATGACCCATGCTTAAGCAAAGTCCAGTTGGATTACATTGTATTGTTAACCCTATCTGCACCACGGTTTCTGGCAGCACAAATGTCTAATTCTAACCAGTCTCTACCTAACAATGGGCATTCTTCTATTAACTCTGGCTCTGTCCCCATTTGGCTTAAGTTAGGGCCCTCTGTCTCTTGTTTCTTCAAGCAATGAGAACAAATTCTCCCGAGCTGCTCTGTCCATACTCCCTCATGGTTTTAAACACCTCCGTCAAATCTCCTCGCAACCTCCTCTGAGTAAAATAAACTCAGTTTCTCCACTTGATCCACATATTTGCAGTTCCTCATCCCTGCGACCATTCTCACCAATCTTTTCTGCACACTCCCTAATCCTTAACATCCTCTCGAAAGACGAGTGCCCAAAATTGAACTGAACGAGCTGGATTTGACCAGAATTCAGGAAGTGTCAACCTAACCCAATGATAAGTTTCCACCATTTTTCCCAGGCATGTTTGACAGGGCAGTTTGGCACCCTGCTTTGTTCATTGAGATTTGGAGTCATGATGGGTAAGAGCAGATCCATCTTCTGCCTCCAGTCCCAATAGAGAAGACCAGCCCACAGAAACTGCCAGCACAGTCTGATACTGCCATCTAAGTTAGTGCAATGTCCATAGCCCAGAAAAATGTCCAGCAGTGTAGGGAGAAGATCAATCACTGCACTGAAGTAAAACAAAGAACTGGAGATGCTGGAGATCTGAAACAACCAAAAACAGAGATCCCTGCAGAAATTCAGCAGGTCTGACAGCATCTGCAGAGAGAAAGCAGAGTTAACGTTTCAAGTCCAGGGACTCTTCCTCACTCCTGCACACAATGAGACACGAGTTAGAACTAACATCCTTTAGGAAAGGAAACTGCCATTCCCTTATCTGGTCTGGCCTACACATGACTCCAAACTCACAGCAACATGGTTGACTCTTAACTGCCCTCTGGGTAATTAGGGATGAACAATGAATGCTAGCCTGGTGAGCGATGCCCCTATCCCATGAATGAGTTTAAAAAAAAACATGGATCACTCCAACAGGGCAGGCTGTGTAATGCCTCCACATGGAATTTTTGGCATTGGAATTTACTCTCATGAATGCATTGCCAGTCATGTCGCAAAGAGACAGTAGGCGGTTATAAGTGCTGTTTAAGTGCAGAACTCTTCTCCTCTCAGCTGCACATCACCCATAAAAGGCATAATTTCATGTAGGAATATATTGAAGTATACTTACAATTCAAGTTGAGAGGGAATAAGTTCCATGCCCTGGTACAGCCTATGAGAATCTTGCAGAATGTCTGCTTTGTGGCTCACAGATGTCACATGTGAAGTTGCCTGTCAATCTGCAATGATCAATATACACCCGCCACATAAGAACTTAAGAAATAAGAGCAGGAGTGTGCCAACCTGGCCTTCAAGCCTTCCTTGGCATGCAACAAGAAAATGGCGACACAAGATATAATTGCAGATAACCTCAACCACAATCTGAAAATAAATGATTGAGGAGCCTCCTGCTGCTCAGAAGTGGATTCTGTTTTCAAGCCATTCTGGATGCGTTTGTGGTCATTTTTCATTCATAAGTTGCATTTAGGATTCAAAGGATCATGGAACATAACGCAGGAGCCACTGGATATCATGAATCACAGACTCAGCCAGGCCCTCAGGTCCACACCTATTTGCTACAGACACCTGCCTGTGCAACCCACATACCTCTTTATACCTAGCACTGCATTGCTATTCATCCCCCAAATGTTCCCACACACCACCTTGAATAATTATTAGATTAAATTAGATTCCCTACAGTGTGGAAACAGGCCCTTTGGCCCAACAAGTCCACACTAACCCTCTGAAGAATAACCCACCCAGACCCATTCCCCTACCCTATATTTATCCCTGACTAATGTAACTAATGGCCAATTCACCTGACCTGCAAATCTTTGGACTGTGGAAGGAAACCATACAGACACCAGGAGAATGTGCAAACTCCACACAGTCACCTGAGGCAGGAATTGAACCCAGGTCCCTGGTGCTGTGAGGCAGCAGTGCTAACCACTGAGCTACCCAGCAAAGATGCCAACTCTTAGCCTTACACCCTGATCCAGGCCACTACAGTTTAATCCTGCTCACATCAGAATGCACAGTCCCCATTAACCCCTGCCCCCAACAACAACATCACATATCCAACATATCTATCCCATGACTCATCATTGCTGAAAATCAAGGTTTTGTGTCTGCACTTACCAGCAAGACAAGTGTATTTAACTGTGGTTGAGGGGTGAAAGTGCAAAACAAATGCTGTGAGAATGTAAGGAGGTGCGAAGACAGTGCGCTCTCAGAAAGCAAATGAGTAGCCCTGAGGTAACCTTCTCCAGTGCTTTTGTCTGCCTGTCGTGTTCTTGCAAAAACCTCTTAATATGAGTTGCCAGAGAACCCTGCAATGCACGTCTGTGTTCTGTGCTCATTGCAAATGGATCAGAGAAGTGACATGGTGGTTATGAAAGATTGGAAATTTTTTTTAACTCCTTCATGGGAAGTAGGCATCACTGGCTGGGTTGGTATTTATTGTCTTCCCCATTTGCCCAAGAGAAGGCAGTGTGAACTGCCTCCTTAAACTGTGGCAGTCCATGTGCTGGTTATAGACCCACAATGCCATGAGGGAGGCAATTTCAAGATTTTGACCCAGTGACACTGAAAAAGTGGTGATATATTTCCAAGTCAGCATGGTGAGTAACTTGGAGGGAAGCAACAGATGGTGGTGCTCCCATGTTTCTGCTGCCCTTGTCCTTCTAGATGGTATGGTCATGGTTTGGAAGGAGATATCTAAGGATCCATGGAGAAATTCTGCAATACCTTGTGTGGGTAATGCACACTGCTGCTACTGAGCATCAATGTTGGAGGGAGTGAATGTTGATGGATGTGGTGCCAATCAAGTGGGTTGCTTTGTCTGGGTTGGATTTGACCTGCTTTTGTGTACAGGACATACCTGTACACAACTCTCACAATTTTGTCATTAACCCTCAGATGTTAGTAAGGAGATCTTTACGGGGCCAACAAGCAGCCTGTTTATCATTGCCATTTTCACTGTCTTACAACAGATGAAATTAAAAATCACACACCACCAGGTTATAGTCCAACAGGTTTATTTGGAAGCACTAGCTTTCAGAGTGCTGCTCCTTCATCAGGTAACTGTGGTGCAGGATCATAAGACACAGAATTTATAGCAAAAGATCACAGTGTCATGCAATTAAAATGGTTTTATGATCCTTGCAAGGCCCTTTGAACAAAACAGGAACTTGAAATACAGGCATCATGACAGTTCACAGAGAATTCATGCCTAATTTCTAATGATCACAGTTGACTTGTACATTGATGGAATGGAACTCCTTCCTATGGATGAACTCAACTGCATTATGATATGGCCCTCTCAGTATCACAAAACAAGACAAAGCAGTGTGTACTGGCACAAATTGCACCAGTAACAGCCTTAACACATTTGTGGGTTGAGTACTGAGAGATCCCCATAAGTGCCCAGTGGTTCCTTGGAAGTTGCATATAAGTTTAATGCAGCTGTCACCTTGATGCGACCAGAGTAGGATAGCCATCCATCCCTTCAGGTTGCAGGTCCCAATCGAACACTTGGCATAGGGTCTCAGGAGGCCACAATCTATGGTGACACTGTGCCTTGCTCATCTGGAAGGAACAAAGCTGTGGATGTTCAGCTCTTGACTTGTTCCTCCTGTGCAGCCTGAGGAGAGCTTCAGCTGTGACACTGCCATGTGGAGGTTATAAGCATCTGATAGATTATACTGCACGGAAACAGACACTTGGTCCAACTCATCCATACCAACCAGATTTCCCAAATTAAACAAGTCCCATTTGTCTGCATTTGGCCCATATTTCTCTAAACCTTTTCTACTCATGTACTTGTCCAAATGTCTTAAATGTTGTAACTATACCTCATCTAGCACTTCCTCTAGCAGTTCATTCCATCTATGCACAACCCTCTGTGTGAAAAAGTTTCCCCTTGGGTTTAAGTCTTTCCTCTCTCACCTTAAAACTATATGCCCTAGTTTTGAATTCCCCTCCCCTATGTATTCATCTTTGCTATTCACATTATCTATGCGCCTCATGATTTTATAAATCTCTATAAGATCATCCTCCTAGGGTCCAGGGAAAAGAAAATCTTTTTTCCAGCCTCTCCTTCCAACTCCATTCCCAGTAACATCCTTGTAAACCTTTTCTGCAATGTTTCCAAATTTAATAATAGCCTTCTTATAGCAAGGTAACCAGTATTCCAAAAGTGGCCTCACCAATGTCCTGTACAGCCGCAATATGAGTCCTAACTTCCATACTCAGTGCTCTGACCAAATGAAAGCAAGTGTACTAAATGTCTTCTGTATACCTGTGAGACCACTTTCAAGGAACTATGTACCTGAACCCCTCAGACTTTCTGTTTGACAACACTCCCCACTCCAATACTCTTACTATTTACTATGCAAGTCCTGCTCTGGTTTGGCTTACCAAAATGCAACACCACCATCGAAATTAAACTTCATCTGCCACTTCTTAGCCCATTGGCTGAACCTCTGAATAATTCTGTATGTTTCCTATATTACCAAACCAATGTGGATGCTTTGGAGACGGTGCAGAGGAGGTTCACCGGGATGTTGCCTGGTATGGAGGGCACTAGCTATGAAGAGACGTTGAGTAGATTAGCATTATTTTCATTAGAAAGATAGAGGTTGAGGGGGGACCTGATTGAGGTCTACAAAATCATGAAAGGTATAGACAAGGTGGATAGCAAGAAGCTTTCTCCCAGAGTGGGGACTTAATTACCAGAGGTCATGAGTTCAAGGAGAGAGGGGAAAAGTTTAGGGGAGATATGCATGGAAACTTCTTTATGCAGAGGGTGGTGGGTGCCTGGAAAGCGTTGCCAGCGGAGGTGGTAGAGGCAGACATGATAGCATAATTTAAGATGCATCTAGACAGATACATGAGTGGGCATGGTGCAAAGGGATACAGACCCTTAGAAAATAGATGGAGGATGTGGATCGGTGCAAGTTTGGAGGGTCAAAGGGCCTCCTGTTCTTGTGCTGTAATTCTCTTTGTTCTTTGTTCTTCCTTGTTTCAATGAGATCACCTCTCACATTCCTAAACACCAGTGAGGAGTGTTCCAGCCTGTTTAGCCTTTGCTTATCAGACAATCCCTCCATAATGTTCTTTGAAACGCCTCAATTAAATATTGCCTTTCCTTAAGTTGCTCACAGTATTCCAGATGTGGTCTCCCCAGCATCGTGTACAGTTGCAGTCAGACTTCCTTACTCTTATACTCCATTCCCCTAAAATGTGGACCAACATTCAATTAGCCATCCTGATTGCCTGCTGCACCTGTGTGCAAGCTTTCTGAATCTCTATGAACCTATTTAAACTGTGATCACATGGGACTGCCGCATACAACAGCCTACACCCCAGATCCACAACAGAAAGGAGGAGGACTCCTGTGCAGAGTGCCCTCTGCTTCCACCAGCACCAGGCAGCAACATAACATTTTGAATCAACTTGAGACACGCCTCCATGGCAACTGGGACTTGAACGCAGATCTTCTGGCCTGGAGGTATGGACACTACCACTGTGCCACAACAGCCTCAATCCACCTTTCTAGATATTTTTTATTCAACTTGTTCAGAGATGATACAACACACCACGGTGGACGGGACTTGAACCCAGGCCTCAGAGGTAGGGCCATGTTAACAAATGGAGTACAACGTGGGAAAACATGAAGTGATTCATTTTGGAAGGGAGAACAAAAGAACAGAATATTATTTAAATGGAGATAAGCTGCAACACACTATGACTTTGGGTACTTGTACACAAAATACAGAAAGCTAACACACAAGGGGAAGCAAGTAATCAGGAAGGGTCATGGAATATTGGTGTTTATTTCAAGGGAATTGGAGTGTAAGAGTAGGTAAGTCTTACTGCAACTGTACAAGGAGCTGGGAAGATCGCATCTGGAGTACTGTGAATTGTTCTGGTCCTCTTATTTAAAAAAGAATATTGTTTTATTGGAGGCAGTTCAGAGAAGGTTTGCGAAGGTGATCTCTGGTATGGAGGGATTGTCTTATGAGCAAATAGGAAGAGTTTGGAGGGATATGGGCCGGGTGCTGGCAGGTGGGACTAGATTGGGTTGGGATATCTGGTTGGCATGGACAGGTTGGACTAAATGGACTGTTTCCGTGCTGTACATCTCTATGACTCTAAGTATCCCCAAGTCTCTTTGTGTTACAGCTTTCTGCAATTATTCTTTTCCATTTAAATAATATTGTTCTTTTATTCTCCCCATCAAAATTAACTTGACATTTACCCACATTATATTTCAATTGCCAACTTTTGCCCACTTACTTGACCTATCAATCTCTGCAAATTGTTTGCATCCTTCTCACAACCTGCCTTTTCACTGTTGTGTCATCTGCAAATTTGACTGCAGTTCATTCATTTCCTTCCTCTTTAAGAGCATTTGTTTACAATAAGATGTTACCATACCAGACTGGCCTCTGTGCTTTATTGGTTAAAGTCTCAAACAGATGAATATTGGGATTTGATTTTAATTATATAAGTGTCCTAAAATGTACAGATTGTACTTGCCATCATGAGACTTTGTGCTCCCACTTCCACACTATACGAGTCCAACAAGTACAGACGTTATTATGGGTCTTGGCAAATTGAATGCTCAGCTCAACCTAATCAGGGATCCTCTCCCCATGTTCCCTTCTTCCTGTAACTCTCCATCGAGCCCATCAGCCCTGAGCTTCAAAACATTGCCAAAGTCCTCATTGAATTATGACTAACCTTTTGACATTGCCCCTCTGACACCCATCCGTACAGGGTGGAAGTGGCTACTGCAGATGCTGGAGATTAGAGTCTAGATTAGAGTGGTGCTGAAAAAGCACAGCAAGTCAGGCAGCATCCGAGGAGCAGGAAAATCGACGTTTCAGAAGGGCTTTTCTGATGAAGGGCTTTTGCTCGAAATGTCAATTGAATGCTGCCTCACCTGCTGTGCTTTCCCAGCACCACTCTAATCTTGACCCCCCATCCCTACAGTCAATTATCTGTATGTCCTCCCCAGCATGTCAGCATGGTGGTAACCATCGATGAACTCTTCCCTCAGTAAACCTGTTCTCCAATGCATTATCATCTCCCTCCACTTAAATGCTGAGTTTCCCTCCATCACAATTACTGTCATGACTCTATCCAAGCATTTTGCTCCAAATCAGCAGTGGTCCTTTGTAACCTTTCTTGAATTTCATTGAGCTAACCTCCAGGAATGACCATAGCCCACCCCCTTGACAAATATGGTCAGACAGTCCCAGCAGTGTACTTTCCCTGCACATGGTGCAGGTGTGATTGACATCACGCACTATTGTACAGCAATGTGTCCAGCCCCTTGATTGATCATTTCTGACAACCAAGACAAGCTGTCTGGCTTTATGTCTACCCTAAAGAACAAGGCAGGGCAGAAGTACTGGAAGTCTCAGGCTGAGGGTGCACTGTGCAATCTCAATTATTGCCAATCGCACCCTTATTTACCAACTTCCACACCAATGCCCTTATTGTTCAGAGACTGGGAAGATTCCACCCATCGTCTCAGACTCAGTCCCCTTTCCTTCAAACTGACTGTAAAATTCAATCAGGTTATGGTTGCTGCTGTTTAGGACTGCCTTTACAATCAGATCATTAATTAATCTTAACTCATTTCACAATTCTATTATTGTCTGCTGTTTGATTGGCTCTAGAACATGTGATTATAAGATACTAACCCTAAACCATTCAATACGCTCCTTATCTATGCTGCCATTGCCCACCTTATCCTTCCAGTCTAAGTATAGATTTAAATCTCCCATGATTACTGATATGCCGATCTGAAAATATATTAATATTGGCTTTCATTTTATTGTTTGGAATGAAAACCTTTTTAAATCCTTTTTTCAGCAAAAGAGTTTGGGTAACTTCTGTGTCCATTAATAGAATTATGGGGTTGGAGGCATCATTTGAAGATAAAGGGGTTCTTTTCACTTTTGACAGACTTGTAATCAACCTTACACAGCCTTCCTGCACTCGGCAGATATTAATTCTGGTTGTTTGGTTGCAGTTAAAACTATATTTTGATCAGTGGTGTTTCCCTTTTGAGTTTCTTTTTCGGATCACTCTTATGGACACCAATAAGTCAGTTGGGATACCCCCCCGCCCCCCAGCTTCCAGCTTCCAGCTTCCAGCTTCCAGCTTCCAGCATTCTGAATGATGGTAACCCATGTTATTACAATGGAAACACTTGGATTCTCAGTTTTCAGCTCCAACCTCAGTACCTTCACATGGCTGCTACATCACATCATTGTGGATGTATCTATACCACATGGACTGCAGCAGTGAGAGTAGGTGTCTCACCATGACTTTCACAAAGACAACTAGGGATGGGCAATAAATGCGGGCCTAGACATCATGCCAACATCCCACAGTGATTTAACAAAAATTAAAATAGAGTAACTTGTCTGTGTTCACCAATCAGCTTGTTCCCTTGATCTGATGTACTTTTAACTTCAGAAGGCTAAAAATGGGTGATGAAAGTAGTAGCTCCACCCCCTAACCAATTTCCTTTTGCTCACCAACATCCCACTTTACATTCTGTGTAAACATGTAACACTTGGCAGGAAAGACACCTATGGCAGAGCCCTCTGTTTATATTTCCTGAAAACACCTGACTCAGCCTTCAAAAATGGTTTTAGACAGCCACTAATCAATTAGCTACAGCATCTCTCAGAGCTTGTCTCCCCCTAATTAAAGCTGCAATAAAGCTGAATCTCTCTTAACTTAAAAAGTAATGTTTAGTTAATTGTTAAACTAGAGAAGAAATAAGACTTTAAATAAAAATTACCCTTTAAAACTCACTCATCAGCTCACAGTGCATACAAGGCACCTCTGAGAGGACTTGATCCTTCCTGAAAACAATGGCTAATGGCATTTTGTAAACAAACGATATAAATGAAAATCATGTGAATTATCATACAAAAATCTTAGAATATTAAAAATCAATCTATACAATATCACATTCTTTACAAATGAGTTTTTATCCATAAATTTTAACTATAGTTTTAACAATATTCATTCATTAATAATGAATCCATTGCAAACATATATTTTGTTCTCCAATGCATGTTTGAGGAAGCATTCAACAAATTACTATATTAATGCTTATGAAAAACATGATTATCATTCAGACTAAATAGCCACAAATTATTAAATTGCAAACAAAAGATCTGACAAGTGATCTGCATGTTTTGTGGTATAGTTAATAGTGTGTCATTTTGTTTATTTGTATGTTACAGTGTAATTGAGGTATTTGCAACATATCCAAACATGATTTATCCCTTTTCACTACAGTTTGGTTGACTATTCTAGTTTGTGTTCCCCCAAGGATAGTTCCCAGATTCTGATGAACATCCCTATTCATGTATTCTCTGTACAAGATCTCTTCAGGGAAACTAAATACATTATTTGCATACTGAATTGGTTTAGGCCCCTGCCAACTGTGTATTTGTACGTCTCAAACTCTTTTAATCTTTACAAACCAAATGTTGGACTCATTCTATTGTTTAAATTGCACTTGCTATAAACTCAGAGTTTTTACTTTGTCAGTCACATTTTAACAGGCACAGAAGCATAACATTTTTTTTAAAAAAGTGATGTTAAAATTATTTAAGTCCATATCATTTTCTCTCTATCCACAATAACTTGTTAATTAATGTTTATATGCACTGCAAAATGACCAAAAGCGCATACAATTTCCATAACATTCTAATGTTAACACTTCACACATATGTACTGAAACATTTTGGAAAAAAAAATTGCACTTCAGTGAAAAACAACTCTATGCAACATATGTGGATTCCCTCGATGTGTTTTTCTCTGCTCAATTTTTGTATTGAATTGCGTTAAGTGTTATCACTGAAGACCACAACACACCCATGGTACTGCGAGATTTCATTTTAAACTGTAAATTCATTAGTGGATCTAATATAAACTGAGTACTTAAAGAAAAATTCTCTTCTTCCAAAAAACTCATTTACATTTCTTAATAAAATATATTTAATTACACAACTTTACAATTCATAACAGGATCATAAAAATGGTCAGTTTTGTTTACATTTGGCTATTCTTTTTGTAGGAGAAAGTGGGGACTGCAGATGCTGGAGATCAGAGCTGAAAATGTGTTGCTGGAAAAGCACAGCAGGTCAGGCAGCATCCAAGGAGCAGGAGAATCGACGTTTCGGGCATGAGCCCTTCTTCAGGAATGAGGGAAGTGTGTCCAGCAGGCTAAGATAAAAGGTAGGGAGGAGGGACTTGGGGGAGGGGTGTTGGAAATGTGATAGGTGGAAGGAGGTCAAGGTGAGGGTGATAGGCCGGAGTGGGGGTGGGGGCGGAGAGGTCAGGAAGAAGATTGCAGGTTAGGAAGGCGGTGCTGAGTTCGAGGGATTTGACTGAGTTCAGATTTCTCCAGTTTCCTCATTTCCCCTCCCCCCACCTTGTCTCAGTCAAATCGCTCGAACTCAGCACCGCCTTCCTAACCTGCAATCTTCTTCCTGACCTCTCCGCCCCCACCCCCACTCCGGCCTATCACCCTCACCTTGACCTCCTTCCACCTATCACATTTCCAACGCCCCTCCCCCAAGTCCCTTCTCCCTACCTTTTATCTTAGCCTGCTGGACACACTTCCCTCATTCCTGAAGAAGGGCTCATGCCCGAAATGTCAATTCTCCTGTTCCTTGGATCCTGCCTGACCTGCTGTGCTTTTCCAACAACACATTTTCAGCTCTATTCTTTTTGTATCCAATATATTCACTCCAGTATAGTGTGAAAATGTCATGCAGATGTTAATACTTATTGAAAGCTTCATCCTGAGAATGCTTTCTGAGGTAGTATTACTGTTGACCAGCATTTGAGAAGAATTAATTTTATATGGTTCATCTTTGTCATGTATATTGTTCACATGAATTATTTTGAATTTTTTTTTGTATAAATCAAATTTTATTGATGCCAATTTGCTCCTCTAATTCAGGTGCAGTTACACTGAAATATGAACTGTAACGTTACCAGGTTTTTTTTAGGGCAGGTTTGGAGACAAGTGAAATGTGAATTGAGAGCAGACTGTAATGGTCAGAAGTCCATCATCTTGGCGCCCCCTTTGAAGTTTAACAGTGACAGGAACTGTGGAGGATGGATTTTGAACATCGAGGCAACAGGGCACCAGTTAAAACAGTGAAAAGGTAACTGGCTGAAATTTTATAGTGGATTACTAATACATTAATGGAGCATAGACATTGTGGGTCTTGCCTGGTTAAATGAGCCTTCAGTGAAATGAGGAGAAGTGTAGGAAGGGTGGTGCACAGAGGTATCCCTTGGATATTGCCAAAATGGGGGATTAAAGTGTTAGGACAATGGGGCCATCCCAGAGAAGAACTCAAAGGGGTACGTCAACAAATACCAGTTCACAAAAGATGCTATTTTCAGGACAGGGTTTACTGCCAAAACTGAACTGTCTCCAAGCATCCTAATGGTAATGTCAGAGAAAACTGTGCCTTTCTATGCATGACATCACTAATCTCTGAGCTATGCTGCAGAATGAATAGAGATGTGCGAGGTGGGAGGGGAGGGGCGACTATTGGAGTGTGGTTTGTGGATACCTAATACGAGTGACAAGAAGATCATCAACACCTCTGTCTCTTTCAATGATTCAATGGGGACATGTGTTAGATCTCCCAGAGTGTGATGTACCAAAGAGGTGAACAATTCTAAGTTCAAGAGGGTGTACTGATACTTCCTGAAAGATTGCATCTGCAAAGACCCCAGAGATCAGTGTTTAGTGAGATCAATCTTCATGTGCTAGAATGTCAGAATAATTCTCCTTTATTGTCTTGGCTTCTTGAGATGATGATGTCATTGAAAATGAGGTTGGGGAGGTTTTGTTCTCACTAAGGAGCATTTGTGAACAAGGTTATGGCATATAAATCTGCACACATCTCTGAAATCCATAATATATTGGAATAGAAATAAGCCATGCAGTGTATCAAGTACAGTTTGCCATTTGATGACATCATAGCTAATCTGATAATCCTCAATTTCACTTTCTTGCCTTTTTCCCATAATCTTTGATTGCCTTACTGATCAAAAATCTGCCTCTCTCTATCTCAGCTTTGAATATATTTAATGACTCAACTTCAGCCTTTGACTGGTCTACTGGATGTGGCTCAATAAGCATTAGCAATCTCTAAGTTTGTGAGAAGATTTGTAGCTCGGGTGATCGTTGTTGTGGTTCTGTTCGCCAAGCTGGGAATTTGTGTTGCAGACGTTTCGTTCCCTGTCTAGGTGACATCCTCAGTGCTTGGGAGCCTCCTGTGAAGCGCTTCTGTGATCTTTCCTCCGGTATTTGTAGTGGTTTGAATCTGCCGCTTCCAGTTGTCAGTTCCAGCTGTCCGCTGCAGTGGCCGGTATATTGGGTCCAGGTCGATGTGTTTGTTGATAGAATCTGTGGATGAGTGCCATGCCTCTAGGAATTCCCTGGCTGTTCTCTGTTTGGCTTGTCCTATAATAGTAGTGTTGTCCCAGTCGAACTCATGTTGCTTGTCATCTGCGTGTGTGGCTAATAAGGATAGCTGGTCGTGTCGTTTCGTGGCTAGTTGGTGTTCATGAATCGTTAGCTGTCTTCCTGTTTGTCCTATGTAGTGTTTTGTACAGTCCTTGCCTGGGACTTTGTACACTACATTGGTTTTGCTCATGCTGGGTATCGGGTCCTTCATCCTGGTGAGTTGTCTGAGAATGGCTGTTGGTTTGTGTGCTGTTAAGAGTCCTAGTGGTTGCAGTAGTCTGGCATCAGTTCGAAAATGCTCTTGATGTATGGTAATGTGGCTAGTCTTACGAAAGCAATCACCCCAACACACACAAAAGAAGTTGCATCAAGACACTATTCAAAAGGGCCACAACCCACTGCAGCACACCAGAACTACAAAAAGAGGAAGAAGAACACCAATGCAATGTATTTGCCAAAAACGGATACCCTCGCAATTTCATCAACAGATGCCTAAGGGAAAGACAACGGAATGAGGACATGCCGCAACCCAAAGGACTAGCCACACTACCATACATCAGGAGCATTTCCGAACTGACAGCCAGACTACTGCGACCACTAGGACTCATAACAGCACACAAACCAACAGCCACTCTCAGACAACTCACCAGAACGAAGGACCTGATACCCAGCATGAGCAAAACCAATGTAGTGTACAAAATCCCATGCAAGGACTGTACAAAACACTACATAGGACAAACAGGAAGACAGCTAATGATCCGCATCCATGAACACCAACTAGCCACGAAACGACACGACCAGCTATCCTTAGTAGCCACACATGCAGATAACAAGCAAGATGAATTCAACTGGGACAACACTACTATTATAGGACAAGCCAAACAGAGAACAGCCAGGGAATTCCTAGAGGCATGACACTCATCCACAGATTCAATCAATAAGCACATTGATCTGGACCCAATATACCGACCACTGCAACGGACAGCTGGAACTGACAACCAGAAGCGGCAGAGACAAACCACTATAAATGGCGGAGGAAAGATCACAGAAGCGCTTCACACGAGGCTCCCAAGCACTGAGGATGTCACCTAGACAGGGGACGAAACGTCTGCAACACAAATTCCCAGCTCGGCGAACAGAACCATAACATTAGCAATCTCTCAATGGAGGGAGACAAGCACACAGCCATCAGAGGCATGGTTAGCTGTCCTTCTACATTAATCACAAACTGTTAACATGCAGGTTGAACAAGTAAGTTGAAAGGCAAATGAAATCTTGTTTATTGCAAGTATATTGGTGTATAAAAGTAGGGAAGATTTTTTTTCTATAGCTGTACAGGGTATTAATGAGACTGTATCGAGTGTATTGTGTACAGATTTCATCTGCTTCTTCAAGAAATGACATTATTGCTTTAGAAACAGTGAAGAAAAAAGAATCACTTAACGTTTTTCCTGGGATGAGGGGATCATTTTAAATGAAAGGATAAACATGATTGGATAAACATTCATTGGAGTTTAAAAGAATGATGGGTGATCTTATTCTATCATATAAGATCCTGAGGTGCCTTGACCAGGTTGGATGCTGAAAGGATGTTTCTCCTTGTAGATGGGACTAGGGATCCCCATTTAAAAGTAAGACACCTCCCAGTTAGGACGAAGATAAATGTTTTCTTCTTTCACAGTGCGATGTGGAATTGTCCTTCCCAAACAGCAGTCCAGGCAGCATCATTGAATACTTCTAATACTGCGATAAAAAGAATCTTGACTAACAGAGGCAGCAAAGGTTGAAAAAGTAGGCATGGCAGTGGAGTCGAGGCTGCAATCAGATCAGCCATGTTAATATTGAATAGTAGAGCAGGTTTACAGGGCCAAATGTCCTCATCTTGCCGCTACATCATATGTATGTTGTTGTAGCTGCAGCAGTTGGCATGTTGCAGCTGACGCCAAATACAAGTTATCAGCCTATGACTCATCACAGACCAGGCCTCTCACGGTGCTCTGACTGGTCTGTGATCTTGGCTACCACACCTTCCATTGTATCTGTCATATGCTCGTTGATACAGACTGCGTATCTAATCGTAAATGTATGTCCATTGACATGCTTATATCTTCACTAGTGAAGGGGGCAAAGGAATGATGTGACAGTGCACCCTCTGAGGATTTCTCCTTCTCTGTCCAGCAGGCCCCCTGACTCTCAAGTTCTTCATCCCTCAGCTTAATCCTGACATAAATAGAAGAACTTAAAAATGTTAGCTTTATGGGTTTCGGACTTTTTCAACTCAATCATTCTTGTGTTGGAGCTCCATTTATCCAGCCTTGGTCACATCAGTGCTGTGCCTTATCTATGCCAAATACAAACTCAGTGCACCCTCAGTCATCCTCTCAACCTCTTGGTTTAACATTTCTGGCTCCAGATCAGCAATTGGATGGACACATTGGTGTTTTGCTAACACAAAGACCTCCTTGAGCTATGGAGACATAGTACCCCTCCTCCAATCCTGGCCTCTCTTCATTATTATGTGCTGTCTTTTCTTGCAAATGCAAAAGGAAAGACTTGGTTTTCTCCGTGGAGACACGAACAAAACCTATTCTGCTGCAAGGTGGGATAAATGAACCCACCTTCACACAGCCATTCTGAAGAGATCTTGTGTAAATCAGCAAAGATAGATGAACACCTCTCAATGAACTACATCCATACCTCTGACAGGATATATAACTGCCTACCCCATTTTCCACCAACTAACAGTCACTCCCTCTTTGCCAAATGTATCGTCTCATGTTAGTACGGACAAGCCCCGCTTGGCTAAAGGGATTACAGACTGAATGAAGAATTTGACATTCATCCAGACTTGATCCATGTTGCTAAAGTCTCTGCGATTTTCTTCCAGTTTGTTTGATGAGGACTCTCCCTGCCTTCTGATCCTGATAAGCAGATCTCCCCCATTATCCTTGAAGACTGGAGGTGGACCTACAATGAGTCATGATTGCAGTATGGGACACCCAGCATGTGAAGCTGTTGCTGCAGTCTCTAGGAAGGCTTTTTGGCTTGAATTTCCAGTCAAGAGACCAAGCAGCAGTAGCAGGATGGCTCAAGGTGGCTGGAACAGAAAGGAGACTTTTGTTCAGCTCCTAGTTTATACACACGAAATTGCACTTTTTAATAGTTGAAAATAGTTATCTATAATTCAAGAATAACCCAAACTGCATAATCTCAGTGATGGTCAATAAAAATACCTGATGCAAAATCCGGTCTTGGGACAATAAGATTAAACTGCAGTACTATTTTATTGCATGAAATTGTTCAGTTGGGGTTGTATGGAATAATGTCGAGACCGCTTCTGGAGTACTGTGTGCAGTTCTGGTCACATCGTTATAGGAAGGATATAATCAAATTGGCGGGGGTTCTGCAAAGATTTACGAGGATGCTCCTGGGAATGCAGGGTTTGAGAAAGATTAGAAAAGGCTGGGACTTTCTTCACTGGAGTGTAGGAAGTTGAGAGGTAACCTTATTGAGGTTTATAAGATCATGATGGGCATGGATAGGTAAATTGCAAGGGTTTTTTCCCTCGGGTAGGGCAGTTAAAAACTAAGGGGCATATTTTTAAGATGAGAGGGAAAAAAATTTAAAAGGATATAAGGGGCAACTTTTTTTTAAACACAGTGTGGTTCATGTGTGGAATGAACTGCCAGAGAAAGTGGTGGATGCAGGTACAGTTACAACATTTAAAAAATATTTGGATAAGTTCATGAATAGGAAAGGCTTGGAGGGACTAATTTAGTTTGGGAACACGGTCAGCATAGACTGGTTGATCTCAATGACTTTATAAATCAATGGAATAGATTTTCAACCTTTTGCCAAGGCAATAAATTGTCATTACAAATTGAGCACCTCAAATACATGTGACAATACATAAATCAAAATCAACAGAATAAGAATCAAACAGTTGATGTAATGTGCAGCTATTCCACACCTAAACAGGAATTTGAAAATCTATTCCACTATTTCAATTAAATTAAGCACACAGTTACATTTCCATTGAAATGCCCTTTCTTTAAGGGCATTTTTTGTTCATTTCATAACAAAGTATTAGTTTCATTACACAAGCAAATCTGAAAAAAATCAGAATGGTATTTATTCAATCAGGTCTTCACATCTTTAATTTTGATGTAAGATTGCAGTTTTGAACAAGTAATTGATGATATTGCATTAAGAAATAACTGTTATAAGTACTCCAATGTTGACATTAATGATACATTTTCAACAAAGAAAGCCCAAACTTTGCTTTGGAGACTGGTGTAAAGTAACATAAAGGTTTCTGGTTACAAAAATTAAATACCTTGTTCATTGCATTGAATTGACTTTTTCCCATTCTCAATACATACATTTTTACAGCCTCGTCTCTATGTATATGGTCCTGAAAATGTAAACACATTCCATCAAGACCTTTATTCATGGAAATTATTGTTAGGAGTTCACCATATCTTTCTACTATCTGCTTCCCTTTTCATTTGGTAAAGTACAAAAATCTATTGTAATTCGTCAAGTCAAATGTATTCATAGGCTGTTGCAGCAGTTTTACAGAATATCACTATATTCTGATATCAGAATGCATTTTTCAGTCAAAAAGATCTTAATTGTCATTTTGTTCAAACAACCTTTATTTATTTTGATAGTAACTCAAAAGTACTACACAGTTATGATTCTTCATATCACTCTGTAACCAGCCTGACAAACAAAAGTATAATAATCTTTGATAGACACCGTTAGCTGTATGTTCTGAGCTTCGAACAGTGAGAATGTTGAAGGGAAATTTTAAATGTTTGTTTTTTTTTGAATTTCTGTACAACTAAAGTACCTGTCAGGTATTAATACATATTAAATGAGCCACACATGTTCTGTCCCCAATTATAGCAAAGATATGCCTTTCTTGTTTTCACATTGTGGTCTTGCAAAGATTATGGAAAAAAGGTTACAAAGAAAGAACAAAGGCAGCTTTGCAAATTGTGTTTGTCATGTCATGTCACATCTTCCTAAATGCCATTAAAGCCTATAAGGTTCAGTTTCCACATATTAAGAAATAGTGTAGCTATTATTTATTTTAGGAAAATTTCAGGACATTAAGACAAGCTGTTAGTGGAGCACAGAAGCTGTGTTTTGGCTGTAATGCCCTCTGGCTCTCCTGCCAGTCTCATCTCTCAGATCAGAGCCATAAGCCAGACTGATCTCGAATACCAATCACCTAGCCCAGAACCAGTCCTTTGAGTTCTCTTTAGCATCTACTCCTTCTGCCAGTGTCCTCTTCAGCTGCTTGCTTTCCGTCTGAAGTTGACAACAAAGACATCCTTAGGGTCTTCATTGATGTAAGCCCTGCTCTTGATGTTGTTACATGTTTTTCTGTACCTTAAAGTTACACTACTTTTGTATTCAACTAGCACAATATTTGCATGCCATGAAGTCAAAGGAGAAGGTAAAGCTTTTCATGTTCGGTTACATATTACAAGCTTATTTGTACAATCATGCTCTTGTAAAAAATTACAACTTCACTTATTTCCATCTGCATAAAGAATGAACCGAAAAACAACTTTACTGTGTAATGACCAGGTTGTCCTTTCTTATCTAAATTAGCTTGAACTGCCACTTTAAATATTAAATCATAGCTGCACAGGATCAACGAGTGTGGAATTTCTATCATCTTCAAACTTTTGAACAGTTCCTGCCCTCTGTGATAGCAAGTTTTAAAAAGGGAAATCTCCAAAGAGCTAATTAGTTTTGGAATGGAGCAGAAGCTTGAACAGAGCTACACATATACCAGATAACTAAAAGGACCTGGCCAAAGCTGACAGATATCAAAGACATTACTGTGCACTAGCAGTAACCTTAGGCTGCTCACTGACAGGGACAATCAAAAGCTTATAAACATGGTGCTGAGTGACAGCTACTACTACAGGGTCTCTGAAGGGTATGAGACCTTTGCCAAATGAGCTAATCTCACAATTGGCAGCTGCTGTAGGAAAGAGATGGCAGTCTGAAGATTAAAGAAAGCTCGTGTTAATAGATCAAATAGAGTGGAGCAAGGTTCCCATTGAAATAACGTGACCAAAAATTACTCCAAAATACCAAAATGTAATGATCATATCTTCTAATTACGTGTAGGAAAGATTAGGTTGGAGTGTGTTACAAAAGCTGCTACACAATTAAACAGAGCTCATGTGAGTCCATAAGTGATGCAAGATTGAAGTATACAGTCATCAGCAGGACAAGATTGTCGCACAGCTCATACCTTGCTCCAATCAGTTACTTACACATTACAAGTGCAGGCTTGGAAACACACTTCACCTTCATGCAACAAAAGGGAGAGTAACAACATGTACACTATGTGAGCTAAGAGTCAGAGAACGGTGGTGGCTGAATGGTTGCTTTACAGACTGAAGGAAAGCATAATGTTATTCACCAGGAATTATTGTTAAGACCACTGCTCTTTTAGACTGATATCAATGTCCTGGACAGGCCATAATTTCTACTTGGCATATGACACAAAAATTGAAGGTGTAGCGAATATTCAGGAGGATGGTAACAGTCTTTGGCAAGGCATCGGCTGGTGAAATATCTATATCGCAGATAAAAGTTCACAGAGATGTATCAAAGTTTTGGTAGGATGAATGAGAAGGGATGATGTAATGCAAAATGGAGTAATTTTAAATGAAGTAATTTGTAAAGAACAGAGAAATGTACAGATGTAAGTGTACAAATCATTGAAGGCAGCAGCTGGAGGCTGTTATAAATACATATAAGAACTTTGGCCTTTTTGGGCAAGACTTTAACACATTTAAAACTCACCCACTTGTTAATTTTTCAAAAAATGTTAATGTTTCATTGGATTTGGGCATTTGCCAATATTTGTTGACAGCCCCAAATGTCCTTGAGAAGGTAGTGCTGAGCTATCTTCTCGAACTGCTGCAGTCCATGAGGTATAGGTCCTCTCACAATGCTGTTGTGAAGGGAGTTCCAGAATTTTGACCCCACGACAGTGAAAGAATCATGATATGGTTTCAGATGGCATGTGACTCCAAGGGGAACTTGCAGGTGATAATGCATCTGCCGCATTTGTCCTCATGAGTGGTTGACACTGTAGATTTCAAGGATGCTGCTACAAAAGTTTGATGAGTTCCTGCAGTACACCTTGCAGTTAACACACAACGCTGCCTCTGTGCACTGGTGCTGGAGGGATGAATTTGGTCTCCTTACTTGAAAAAGAATGTACTGACACTGGAGGGGGTGCAGAGGAGGTTCACTAGGTTGATTCCTGAGTTGAGGGAGTTGGCTTATGAGGAAAGGTTAAGTAAATTCGGAATGGGACTATTTGGCGCTGCCCTTTTGTCGCCAATCATTTGGTCCCGCCATTTTGGCACTCATTACTTTGGCGCTGAGCTGTTCTAGCACCAATTCAGAATTTTAAAAAAGTCTTGTAGAACATGTAAGAAATTCGTTTTTATTGCATTGTAAGAAATAAATCTAATTCTTTTTTATTCATTATTTTTACCCTATTCATTATAAAAACAAAGTTCTACATTTTGCCACGTTTATCAAACACATATAGATAACCATCATGTGAAAATTTTGGTTTGTCTCTCTTGCTTAGAATGTTTTCAGCCATTTCTGGTATGGACTCTACAAGAAAATAGAAAGAAAATTGTATTACAGCTTTCCAATGTGATGACAGAAGGGCTTAAGTATCATCAAAGCAGTAGATGACTATTAACAATTGTTAAATGAGAAAATGATTACAAAACAAGATTTGAATCTACAGCGGGTCATTACAGCTTTGACTATCAACTCTTGCTAGTTGAGAAAATTACATTGGGTCATTAGTCATCCTCTCTTCTTTAACCAAACAAGACTTTTTTTTATTCTGAATTGGCGCCAAAACAGCTCAGCGCGAAAGTAATGAGCGCCAAAACAGTTTAGAGCCAAAACGGCAGGGCCAATGTTCGGCACCAAAAGGGCGGCGCCACAACATACCCGACCTGAGTAGATTGGGATTATGTTCATTGGAATTCAGAGGAATGAGGGGGAATCTTATGGAAACATATAAAATTATGAAGGGATCGATAAAATAGAAATAGATAGTTTCACCTGCCAGTGGAAACATCCTAAGACAAGAGGGCATGGCCTCAAGATTAGAGTCATAGAGTCATAGAGATGTACAGCATGGAAACAGACCCTTCGGTCCAACTTGTCCATGCTAACCAGATATCCTAACCCAATCTAGTCCCACCTACCAGCACCTGGCCCATATCCCTCCAAACCCTTCCTATTCATATATCCATAAAAATGACTTTTAAATGTTGCAATTGTACCAGCCTCCACCACTTCCTCTGGCAGCTCATTCCATACACGTACCACCCTCTGCATGAAAACGTTGCCCCTTAAGCCTATTTTATATCTTTCCCCTCTCACCTTAAACCTATGCCCTCTAGTTCTGGACTCCCTCATTCCAGGGAAAAGACTTTGTCTATTTATCCTATCCATGCCCCTCATGATTTTATAAACCTCTTTAAGGTCACCCCTCAGCCTCTGACATTCCAGGCAAAACAGCCCCAGCCTGTTCAACCTCTCCCTGTGGCTCAAATCCTCAAACCTTGGCAACATCCTTGTAAATCTTTTCTGAACCCTTTCAAGTTTCACAACAACTTTCTGATAGGAAGGAGACCAGAACTGCACACATTATTCGAGCACCTCACATTTATTTAAATTAGAGGAAGCAGGTTTAGAACTGAACTGAGAAGGAACTGCTTCACCCAGAGGGTTGTTCATATATGGAATTCCTTGCCCAGGGAAGTAGTTGATGGTACTTCAGTAATCACTTTTAAAGCTGAGGTGGATACTTTTTTGAAAAATAAAGGAATTAAGGGATAAGGTGAAAATGGTGAGTAAGTGGAGCTGAGTCCATGAAAAGCTTAGCCATGATCTTATTGAGTTGCGGAGCAGGCTCAAAGGGCCAGATGGCCTACTCCTGCTCTTCGTTCTCATGTTTTTATGCCATTAAATAAGATGTCAATGGTTGCATTGATTTGGACAGTGTGAACTTCTTCAGTCCTGTTGGTGTTGCACCCAACCAGGCATGTGGAGATTATAAGATCAAACTCCTGATTTGCACTTTGTAGAATGTGGACAGGCTTTGCAGAGGTACAGGTGAGTTACTCACCACAGAATTCCCTAATCTCTGAACTGCTCTTGAAGTTGAAGAATAGATAAGATTCTTTCTTGCTGGAGTTGATGCTCATATTATTTGCCAGTTGTCAGTTCAAGTCTAAAGTTATCCAGGGCTTGGAGCATCTTTACATGGACTGCTTCAATATCTGAGGAAAGCCAGATGATGCTGAACATTGTGCAAGCATCAGCAAACATCCTCACTACTGATCTTACTCTGGAGAGAAGACATTGATGAAGTAGCTGAAGATGGTGAGGCATAGGACCTTCACCTGAAGAAGTCCTGCAGCAATGACCTGACCTGGAGTTTGCTGTATCTTCCTTTGGCAATTACAGCAAACTTTTAATTAACTGGCACTTATGGGACCAGGCGTGTGCTGGATCAAATATTCTGGTGGATCAAGAGGTCCACATAATTAATGTGAAAACACACACAAAGTAATAGCAATGTTATGCAGGGAGTATACACATCATTGTTATCCTTTATTTACAGCACAAATCACTTACACAATAATCCAACTTTGCCTTAATTCAAATTTACTGGGCAGATAGCCTTGTCTCTCGCACCCTCGCCTGACTACTCGGGCATTGTGGAAATTACAATAATATAGTAAACTTCTGGTACTTGAACTATATAATTTTTCTCGGTTTAATGAAGACGCCAGTTAGAACAAAGTTTGCTGTATCTTCCTTCGTGTCAGGTATGTCCAACAGGGAGTGAGGTCTCCTTCTCATTCACATTGACTTCAGTCTTATATATGAACACAAATGAAGAGCAGGTGTAAGCTACTCAGTCCCCTGAACCTGTTCCACCATTCATTAAGATCATGGTAACCTCAAATCCACATTCTCGCCTAGCCCTGATAAGTTTTCAAGTTACTACATAGGTCTGTCTTAAAAATATTCAAGGAGACTGCTTCCATTGCCTTTTCAGGGAAAGAGTTCCAAAGACTCAGGATGCCCTGAGAGAAAAAATAATCACTAATCTCTGTTGTAAATTGGTGAGCCCTGAATTTTAAACATTGACCCCTAGTCGTAGATCCTCCTGTAAGAGCAAATACTTTGACCCCATTTACCCTGTCAAGATCTCTCAGGAGTTTAAATGTTCCAATTAAGAATCTTAGAATCCTTAGACTTTTAAGGGTGGCACGGTGGCTCAGTGGTTAGCATTGCTGCCTCACAGGTTCAATTCCAGCCTCCACATATGTCTGTGTGGAATTTGCACATTCTCCCCGTGTCTGCGTGGGTTTCCTCCCAGAATCCAGAGATGTGCAGTTCAGGTGAACTGGCCATGCTAAATTACCCACAGTGTTAGTGCATTAATCAGGGGTAAATATGGGGAATGGGTCTGGGTGGGTTACTCTTTGGAGGGTCAGTGTGGACTTGTTGGGCTGCAGGGCCTGTTTCCATACTGTAGGGAATCTAATCTAATAAAGTTAAACTTCTGAAGTCTAGAAAATACTTGTCAAGCTTTCCTCATAAGACAACCTGCTCATTCGAGATTTTAGTCTAGTACATGTTCTCAGAATTGCATTCAATGCATTTCCATTCTTCTTTAAATAAGGAGACCGATATTGCGCACAGCCCTCAGAGGTGATCTCACCAGTGTCCGCTGTTGCAGAAGCATAATCTTCCTACGTTTGTGTTCAGTCCCCCTCACAATAAATGATAATATTGCATTGGCTTTCCTAATCACTTGCTGAACTTATTTACTATTCTTTTGCAATTCATGAACAAGGGCATCCAAATCCCTTTGCACCTCAAAGCTTTGCAATTTCTCACTGTTTGAGTATTAGGATTTTTTAAAAGTCTTTCTGTCAAAATGGAAAATTTTACATTTTCTCGCATGATACTCGTTTGCCAGACCTTTGTGCATTCAGCCTATCTGAGTCCTTTTGTAATCTTTGTATATCTAGAACATAGAACATAGAACATAGAAAAATACAGCGCAGTACAGGCCCTTCGGCCCTCGATGTTGCGTCCACCGACCGAAGCCTACGTAACCTACACTAGCCCAATAACCTCCATATGCTTGTCCAATGCCCGCTTAAATGACCATAAAGAGGGAGAGTCCACCACTGCTACTGGCAGGGCATTCCATGAACTCACAACCCGCTGAGTAAAAAATCTACCCCTAACATCTGTCCTATACCTACCACCCCTTAATTTAAAGCTATGTCCCCTAGTAACAGCTGACTCCATACGCGGAAAAAGGTTCTCACTGTCAACCCTATCTAAACCCCTAATCATCTTGTACACCTCTATCAAATCACCCCTAAACCTTCTTTTCTCCAATGAGAAAAGCCCCAAGTGCCTCAGCCTTTCCTCATATGATCTTCCTACCATACCAGGCAACATCCTGGTAAACCTCCTCTGCACTCGTTCCAATGCCTCCACATCCTTCCCATAGTATGGCGACCAAAACTGCATACAATACACCAGATGTGGCCGCAACAGAGTCTTATACAAATGCAACATGACCTCAGGACTCCGGAACTCAATTCCTCTACCAATAAAGCCCAGTACACCATATGCCTTCTTCACAGCACTGTTTACCTGGGTGGCAACTTTCAAAGATCTGTGTACATGGACACCAAGATCCCTCTGCTCATCCACACTACCAAGTAGTCTACCATTAGCCCAGTAATCCATCTTCTTGTTACTCCTACCAAAGTGAATGACTTCACACTTAGCTACATTGAATTCCATTTGCCACCTTACTGCCTAGCTCTGCAACTTATCTATATCCCGCTGTAACCTACCACATCCTTCTTCGCTGTCCACAACTCCACCGACTTTCGTGTCATCCGCAAACTTGCTCACCCAGCCTTCAAGCCCCTCCTCCAGGTCATTTATAAAAATGACAAACAGCAATGGTCCCAAAACAGATCCTTGTGGAACACCGCTAGTAACTGCGCTCCAAGATGAACCTATACCATCAACTACTACCCTCTGTCTCCTTCCAGCCAACCAATTCCTAATCCAAACCTCTAATGCACCCTCAATGCCATACCTCCGTAGTTTTTGCATTAGCCTGCCATGGGGAACCTTATCAAACACCTTACTAAAATCCATATACACCACATCTACTGCTTTACCCTCCTCCACTTCCTTGGTCACCTTCTCAAAGAATTCAATAAGGTTTGTGAGGCACGACCTGCCCTTCACAAAACCATGCTGACTATCCTTGATCACATTATTCCTATCCAGATGTTCATAAATCCTATCCCTTACAATTCTCTCTAAGACTTTGCCCACAACAGAAGTGAGACTCACTGGCCTATCGTTACTCGGGCTATCCCTGCTCCCCTTCTTGAACAAGGGGACCACATTTGCTATCCTCCAGTCTTCTGGCACTATTCCTGTAGACAATGACAACATAAAAATCAAGGCCAATGGCTCCGCTATCTCCTCCCTAGCTTCCCAGAGGATCCTAGGATAAATGCCATCAGGCCCAGGGGACTTATCTATTTTCATCCTTTCCAGAATTTCCAACACCTCTTCTCTATTTACCTCAAAGCCGTCCATTCTAATTAATTTTGACTCAGTATTCACATCGGCAACAATGTCCTGTTCCTGAGTGAATACTGATGAAAAGTATTGATTTAGTGTCTCACCGATCTCCTCCGCCTCCACACACAACCTCCCACTACTATCCTTGACTGGACCGATACCTACCCTAGTCATCCTTTTCTTCCTGACATACCTATAGAAAGCCTTTGGGTTTTCCCTAATCCTACCAATCAAGGACTTCTCATGTCCCCTTCTCGCTGCTTTTAGCTCTCTCTTTAGATCCTTCCTAGCTACCTTATAACTATCTGCTTTACAACTTACTTTCCCATCCATCTATGTGTTGTCAGCCAGTTTGGCAACCATACCCTTTGTCCCTTCAACTAAGAATTTATATAAATTGTAAGCAATTGTGGTCCCTCTGGCACACCACTGATTTTATCTTGCCAAATTGAGAAAGTCCAATTATACATCCATTAATCAACCAATTGTCTATCTATTCCAATTTTTTCTCCGAATACCATGAGCTTTTATTTTCCACAATCACTTATTAGATTAGATTACTTACAGGGTAGAAACAGGCCCTTTGGCCCAACAAGTCCACACCGACCCTCCGAAGACCAACCCACCTAGCCCCATTCCCCAACGTTTACCCCTTCACCTAACACTAAGGGCAATTTAGCATGGCCAATTCACCTGACCTGCACATTTTTCAACTGTGGGAGGAAACCGGAGCACTCAGAGGAAACCCGCGCAGACATGGGGAGAATGTGCAAACACCACACAGACAGTTGCCTGAGGCGGGAATTGAACCCGGGTCTGTGGTGCTGTGAGGCTGCAGTGCTAACCACTGAGGAGAAAGTGAGGACTGCAGATGCTGGAGATCAGAGGTGAAAATGTGTTGCTGGAAAAGCGCAGGTCAGGCAGCATCCAAGGAACAGGAGAATCGACGTTTCAGGCATGAGCCCTACTTCAGGAATGAGGAAAGTGTGCCAAGCAGGCTAAGATAAAAGGTAGGGAGGAGGGACTTGGGGGAGGGGCATTGGAAATGCGATAGGTGGAAGGAGGTTAAAGTGAGGGTGATAGGCCGGAGTGGGGCACCACCTTCCCAACCTGCAATCTTCTTCCTGACCTCTCCACCCCACCCCCACTCCGTTTTTAACATTTCGCCTATGACAGATATTATGTTAATTAACCGGTGGTTTCCTGTTTTCTGTATGCCTTCCATTTTGAAAAAAAGCAGATGCATTTGACATTTTCCAATCAAAGGGGGCCTTACACAAATCAAAGGAATTTTAAGTTTTAAAACCAATGCATCAACCATCTGACTAGCCACTTGTTTTAAGATTCTAGACTGAAGTCAGTCATGAACTGGACAGCTGTCAGCACATAGCTCCAGCGTCTCTTCACTGATTATTATGATTTTCCTGAGTTTCTCCCTTAGTTCCATTTCTGGATTTATCTCTGCTTTTGGGATGTTACTTGTAGCCCTCTATAGTGAAGATTAATGCAAAATACCTATTCATTTTTTCTATCATTCCCTTATTTTCCATTTTAACTCACCAGTTTGACTGTGTAAGTGACCAATTCCGTTCTTGTTTCAATATTTATGGAAACCGTTGTCTGTTTCTATATATCTGGCTACCTTCCTCTTCTACTCTAATGTCTCCTAGTTTATTAGTTTTTGACGGACAGAATGTACATGTACTTGGAAAGGCAAGGACTGATTCGGGATAGTCAACATGATTTTGTGCGTGGAAAGTCATGTCTCACAAACTTGATTGAGTTTTTTGATGAAGTAACAAAGAAGATTGATGAGGGCAGAACAGTAGGTGTGATCTGTATGGACTTCAGTAAGGCGTTCGACAAGGTCCCCCATGGGAGACTGATTAGCAAGGTTAGATCTCATGGAATACAGGGTCAACTAGTCATTTGGATACAGAACTGGCTGAAAGGTAGAAGACAGAGGGTGGTGGTGGAGGGTTGTTTTTCAGACTGGAGGCCTGTGACCAGTGGAGTGCCACAAGGATCGGTGCTGGGCCCTCTACATTTTGTCATTTACATAAATGATTTGGATGCAAGCATAAGAGGTACAGTTAGTAAGTTTGCAGATGACACCAAAATTGGAGGTGTAGTGGACAGCAAAGAGGGTTACCTCAGATTACAACAGGATCTTGACCAGATGGGCCAATGGGCTGAGAAGTGGCAGATAGAGTTTAATTCAGATAAATGCGAGGTGCTGCATTTTGGGAAAGCAAATCTTAGCAGGACTTATACACTTAATGGTAAGGTCCTAGGGAGTGTTGCTGAACAAAGAGACCTTGGAGTGCAGGTTCATAGCTCCTTGAAAGTGGAGTCGCAGGTAGATAGGATAGTGAAGAAGGCGTTTGGTAGGCTTTCCTTTATTGGTTAGAGTATTGAGTAATGGAGTTGGGAGGTCATGTTGCGGCTGTACACGACATTGGTTAGGCCACTGTTGGAATATTGCGTGCAATGCTGGTCTCCTTCCTACCGGAAAGATGTTGTGAAACTTGAAAGGGTTCAGAAAAGATTTACAAGGATGTTGCCAGGGTTGGAGGATCTGGGCTATAGGGATAGGCTGAACAGGCTGGGGCTGTTTTCCCTGGAGCGTTGCAGGCTGAGGGGTGACCTTATAGAGGTTTACAAAATTATGAGGGGCATGGATAGGATAAAGTCTTTTCCCTGTGGTCGGGAAGTCCAGAACTAGATGGCATAGGTTTAGGGTGAGAGGGGAAAGATATAAAAGAGACCTAAGGGGCAATTTTTTCACACAGAGGGTGGTATGTGTATGGAATGAGCTGCCAGATGATGTGGTGGAGGCTGGTACAATTGCAACATTTAAGAGGCATTTGGGTGGGTATATGAATAGGAAGGGTTTGGAGGGATATGGGCCAGGTGCTGGCAGGTGGGACTAGATTGGGTTAGGATATCTGGTCGGCATGGATGGGTTGGACCGAAGGGTCTGTTTCCATGCTGTACATCTCTATGACTCTATGACTTTCTTTGCTGTTTTTTTATAGTCTGTCTAATCTTCAAACCTGCATTGGTTATATGCTTTTACTTTAAGTTTGGGACTAGCTTTAACTATTATTAACCATGGTCACTCCCTTAGAATTTATCTTATTTATTAGAATGTATCTATTCTGCACATTCTGAAACATCCCCTTTAATGTCCACCACAGCATCTCTCTTGATGTATCCTTTAATTCTGCCAATTCACTTTAGCCAGCCCTGCTTTCATATCGTTACAAGTGCTCTAATTTAAATGTCAAAGAAAAGATTCTGACTCACGTCTCTTTTCATCAAACTTAACATAAATGTCAATCACGTTATGATTGCTGTTATCTGGGGTGCCTTTACACTGAGGTCACTAATTAATCTTATTTCATTGTACAGTACCAGGTCTAATATTGTGTGCTGTCCAATCAACTCCAGAGTGCGCTGCTCCAAGAAACAATCTTGAAAACATTCTGTGAACTCATCTCAGCTAGCTTTGCCCATCTAACTTTTCCAGTAGATATGTAGATTAAAATCTCCAATAATTCATTCCAAGTGTTTCTTACAAGCTGTCATTATTTCTTCCTGTAGGCCTCGCCTTACTATCTGGTTATTGATAAATGGCCTGTAAGTTTTACAAGCAAGCAGTATAGTGAATTAGGGGCTTGAATTAGAAAGTATCTGAAAGGATGTTTTGGCTTAGAGGAAACATCCAAGGCTTGCAGAAAACATTTTGGTTTGAGTTTCCAGAGGCTTTGACCTGATGAAGGGCTTTTGCCCGAAACGTCGATTTCGCTGCTCCTTGGATGCTGCCTGAACTGCTGTGCTTTTCCAGCACCACTAATCCAGAATCTGGTTTCCAGCATCTGCAGTCATTATTTTTACCTCTAAAGTTAGGTTCATAAGATGATTGCTCCTGATGAAGGAAAATAATTTAGAATTGTTAAGAAATAAGTTACCTCAGTGTAGTTCAGTTAAACTACAGACAAAATGTGTTTGGTTCAAACCCTGAAGGGTTAGTTGAACCTGGGGATATCTAAACTCAGTATACGGATACTTGAGGAAGGGACTATCAGATTCTCAAGGTTGAGAATTGAAACTACAGTTAAATTAAACTCCATAAATGTGATACGAAAAGGAATCCTCTCTGTTGTGATTTCTGTAAAAAAATGCTGTTGAGATTAATGGATTATGTTTTACTGTATGTCTCAACTTGTGTTAAATGCAAATAGTTTGGTTTATTCTATATTTTTCTTTATTTCTTTTGCAAATATAAACTTCTGTTTTGTTGTTGAAACCAAATCTGCAGCATAGTGTATTTGTTCTCCAGTGATAAACTAAAATAGCATAATGTGATCTACCAAGTGTTAGTCAGGAGTCTGGCTTGTCCAGTGATAATATGAGCTAGGATCATAACACAGGAAATAATGCAGTCACCATGAACTTTTGAGGTTGTTTCTTAATTTGATGCCTAATCTCCTTATCAGTAGGTACCCCATGGACCGCAATGATAGGATTCTCCATCCCACCCCCTCATTTGAAGTTCCTGTCCAGCCCAGAGCAGATGTTACAAACCCTGGCAGTGGGCAGATAATACAAGCACCTAGAATCATGCTTTTTGCTGCAGAGAACAACGTCAATGTCCCTCACTATGTTAGCCTTATTATCACGACATTTTCTTTCTTGCAACTCTTAAGCAGCTTCCTGTATCATGGTGCATGTTCAGTTATACCCCCTGCAGTTCTCAATCTCATCAAAATAAGCTGAAAGAACCTCAAAAATATTGGGCAGTTGTAAAGGCTGAGGCTGCTCCTCTCCTATCCTTTGTGATTCCTTCTCCTTGACGTTGAACTCAGTCAAATGCTCCCTTCATACCAAGGGCAATCACTCTCATCTTATTTGTTGACTTAAGCTATTTTGTCCATGATTTGGAGGTGCTGGTGCTGGACTGGGATGTACAAAGTTAAACATCGCACAACACCAGGTTATAATCCAACAGGTTTATTTGGAAGCACTAGCTTTCAGAGCACCGCTCCTTCATCAACCACCTATTGAAGGAGCAGCGCTCTGAAAGCTAGTGCTTCCACTTAAACCTGTTGGATTATAACCTGGTGTTGTGTGATTTTTAACTTTATTTTGTCTATGTTTAGTGAACCCAAACTGAGGGTCAGTGAGTAAGTTATTGCTACGTTAGTGCTACTTGGTGGAACTGGCATCAATCCCTTCTGTCAGTTTGCTGATGATCAAGAGTAGAATAATGGAATAGTAACTGGTTGGGTTAAATCTGTCCTGGATCTTGTGGACTCACATACCTGGGCAATTTTCCTTCTTGTTGGGTAGCTGGAGATGGTTCCTTTAGTTTGGAAGCACAGGTATAATGGAGGGAATGGCCTCCTTCTCAGCTGCATCATGTTATGATACTATATAAAAAGTATGTTGACAAACTTTCATATATTAAACAAAATGTGTTAACCTTTACTCATGATTCATGCTTTGATTATAATGTGATTACTTTCATGATGAAAGTATACTTTGACATTGGCACATAGAGGCACTCGTGAAAATGTACTCCAGTAAACATGGATGAGAAAGTGGTCTTGTGGGATGGCGTTCATCCAGGGCAGGAATACCTGAGCTTCAAGGGTGGGCCATATTTGCTCACAGTTGGCATGGTCACCTCGTATGCTAGAGGCTTCAGGGAAAGGTGGGCAGATGCTGGCTGATGTAAATGTAGGCGTGGTTTTGGAAAAAGCCAACTCAGTGGGGTTCACAGGAAAGGGTTATGAGAAAGGGGATTTTGACATTCGGGATTTCATGGACACAGAGATGGAGGCTGGAAGCCACTGACTGGAGAAGTGCTGGCCACAGAAAGTGTAGTGATGTTTTAGGACAAGGGCAAATGGTGTCAGCTAAACTCATTGCTCAGTAAAATCCTTGTTAATTATGTTGGAAGTACACACAGCTGGTGTAGAGGGAGCCTGCTCAGAGGCAGAGCCCCTTGGACCCAAAGGTTTGATCAGGCAACCCTGGGATATTTATGTCTGTCTGGCCCAAACATGCTGAGGAATTTCTGCACGCTCTTCAACTTTAACCACCACAAAGGCTGGAGAGTCGTAGGCAGGGTGGAGATGGAGTGTTTCTGGCTATTTCTAGAGTGTTCTGAGAAGACACCTCTAAGGGGCCTGTGTGTACCTACTTCACTGGCTGGATACTGCCTCGCCTGACTCTGTTGCCTTGTCAGAAAGGGGCATTTGGAGCGTGTGCCAGGTTCCCTGTTCCTATTCCTTTTCCTCCTGAGAAACAATGGCTGCAGTGACAGAATGTAGGTGTGTCTTCCTCTCCACCAGAGACTGATGGTGCTGGATCTGGCTCTCCTTGGAAGCTGCCAACCTGTTTGTGGAGGCAACTGGACAGTTGCATGTGTAGCTGCACTCCTGGGTTTCTGGGCAACGAGGGGCATCACGTTCCCACATACACATCAGATGCTTCTGCTTATGAGGATGAAATCCCTGACTACTGACACCATAGGGCCTTGTTTTGTCAGGGGTAGTTCTCCAATTGCCAATGGGCTGGGTATGTCTTCCTTGACTACGCAATCAAGTGCTCAACAGATAGTGCTCCCACTCTTTCTAAACCTGACATTTCCACTGAGGTGTCAGTAGCTGGGCTGATGGAGGATGCAGGAGGATTGGCTGATGGCAGTGTTTCTCCATGGAGGTAATGGACATCCTTCAGTACCTGCAGAGCACAGTGGAGAGAAGGTTTCATGGCCAGTGGTTCAAAGTAGTGAGCAAGGAATGAAAACAGGGGTGGGGTTACTGTTCTGGGGACAGAATCGAACATGAGAAATACTAAAGGTGTTCGGTGATTAATGAGTGTGGGTTTGGTGAGATAAACTATTAGGTGTTGTGTTAACAAACACTCCAAAAGGCTCCTTGCAACTTGGACATTGCCAGATAAATATAAAGTTCAACCCAATGTCCCTTTTAGAGTGAACGTTGTGAGTATAGCAGAGGTGATTTACTACTTTCTTTTTGTACTGAAGAACTTGGTCCTAAGGGAGCATATCAGGAATTAGACCTATTAATTGTGCACAACTTCTAACCATTTAAAATGAATACTTAGATTCATTCTTATTTCCCAGCCACGTTTTCACTTATTGCTGAAAGTGCTGGTCAAAATGTAGGTGCATTTGACTGATGCAGTTAAATGAAACGGTAACATTTCTCAGCTCTACTGCCATAATAAAACCTGAACTTTTACCTCAATATTACAGATATCCAGTGCTGTTAAGTAATATAGAACAAATAACATTTTTAAAATCTTGATGGATAGACTACATATTATCAACTCCATATTTATAATTTTGGAGACTTTATTGAAGACAGGAATCTCAATTTTGTCCAGGAAGTTGACTGGCCTTCTGCAGGAGCAGACAAACCATTTCAGTCAAAACATTCTTGGGGGTTGGGGTGTTGTGATGTTACCTGATTTCCAAGTTGTGCTGATGACAGGCAAGTGGTTCCTGTGGCAGGACAAATTATAAAATTACCCTCCATGTGCTCAGTTCAAAGACGGCAACTGTCAACATTTTAAGCTGTCAATGTTTCAACCTGTGTCAGCTTTTCTCAAGAAAAATATCAACTTCTTTGCTGGAATTGGAGGTTGTTAAGTTAACAAATCAGATCAAATATTACTGGTACTGGAATAGCAAATTAAATTAATTTTCTTGAAATGAATGTTGTGGTACATGACTGGACGCTTTTCCAACATTATGCTCCAAAATGTGAAAAATGCATCAAATCTGGTCCAAAAATAATTAACCAGTTCCAGTTCCTGACAAGTCTCAAAGTTCACTTGAGAAATACATTTCAAATGTTCACATCCCATGGTAGAAATTTTAAATTTTATCACCGTAACACATATTTTTCTACACCACAATAAATGTATGTCTTGTCACAGCTTCAGTCTCCCAGTTTCATTTATGACAGAACTTGCATTCATGCCAGCTAGTTATTGATTTCCTGCTCCAGTTAATAGAATCACAGGATGTCTACCAGACACAGGGAGGTCATTTGGCTGTTCATGTTCATGACAACGTTCTGTAAGAACAACTAACCTAGCTCTCCACCATTTCTTCTTAGCATCCCAAAAAATTCACACTGTCCACCACCAGTTTATACTGACTGCAATGTATACCAACTACAAAGTGACCTGATGCAATTTGCAAAATTTCTGCAATGGTGCTTTCCAAACAGAGAACTGCTAGCATCTATGATCTGCAGCTGCATTGGAACTGCTTGACCTGCAGGTATCTCTCCAGATCACACATCACCCTAACCTGGCTATCACAACTGCTCATAATAGCTGGCTACAAATTCTGAAATTCTCCCATAACCTCACAGTGGCAGCATTTACACCAACTAGATGATCATAGTTCAAGAAGGCAGCACACAAAACTCTTCAAGGGCATTTGGGACTGACAACTGTTCACCTTGCTACCCCTACAAATTGTTCATGACTGAATACTATAAAAAGATTCTCCAAAAACATCTACTTAATTTCCCAAACATAATCTATCTTTAATAAATCATTGATATCTGTCCTTTATTAAATGTTTACTAATCTGATGTCAAATATAAATTATAAAGCAGCAAATTTAACTCAACAAGAGTTAGCTTGCCTAAGTCCCATTTAAATACACTTCCACATGCACCTATCCAACATCCATATCAATAATACAAACAAAGGACAGCAGTAGCCCACTCAATCCTTCAAACCTCCTTGACCATTCAGTAAGACTATGGCTAATCTGGTTTTAACCTCAACTCGACATTCCTGCATATCCCTAATAAATTGTCTATCTCTGCCTGAAAAATATATAAAGATTCTGCAAATGGAGGACAGGAAAAATTTCTGGCTGTAACAGGTTGCTCCTTTTTTGAGGTTCAGAAAAGATTTACAAGGACGTTGCCAGGATTGGAGGATTTGAGCTATAGGGAGAGGCTGAACAGGCTGGGACTGTTTTCCCTGGAGTGTCAAAGGCTGAGGGGTGACCTCATAGAGATTTACAAAATTATGAGGGGCATGAATAGGTTAAGTAGGCAAAGTCTTTTCTCTAGGGTCGGGGAGTCCAGAACTAGAGGGCATAGGTTTTGGGTGAGAGGGGAAAGATATAAAAGAGACTTACGGGCCAACTTATTCACACAGAGGGTGGTACGTGTATGGACTGAGCTGCCAGAGGATGTGGTGAAGGCTGGTACAACTGCAACATTTAAGCGGCATTTGGATGGGTATATGAATTGGAAGGGTTTGGAGGGATATGGGCCGGGTGCTGGCAGGTGGGACTAGATTGGGTTGGGAAAGCTGGTCGGCATAGACAGGTAGGACCGAAGGGTCTGTTTCCATGCTGTACATCTCTATGACTCTATGGCTCTATGAGGTATTTTAGGTGCTGGAGGTGATTTCGTCAAATTCCAGGAGCAGCAATTACTGTTTTATTTGCTGTTGCATTGTTTTGGAACTTTGAAGAAAAAGAAGTCAAAACAACAGCACTTTTAAAAGGGAGAGAAACAGCCAAAGGAAGCACATGGTGAGGTCAGTGTAGGTGAGAGAGAGAGAGACAGGAAGAAACATACGCTTACTGGTATAGCAAATTAAATTAATTTTCACTGACCGAGCAGTGAACCTGCACAGTTATTGCCTTTGCTGTTTGAATGCATGAATCGTTGGACATCAGAGTGCATCTAGGAAAATTAACGAACAGTGAATTTCACAACTAATCTTGGAGGAACTTGTTTGGGAGAGGTCACAGCACAGAAACAGATAAGTGAATAGTTTTAAGTGTGGCCTTACTGTAAATCTGCAGTAGTGAGTAGAGTGGGTTCTTTCCTGATTATATGTTTTATTGAGATATGTCTCTTGATTAAACTTAAAAATATAAGCCATAAGTATTAAGTTAGCCTGGAGCAGTGTTTTGTAGAAGAATAAGACAGTGCTATTTTTTGGGTCTGTAGATTGGAAGAAGCAAGCCTTTAGTAAAGTGATATCCTATTCTTGTCAGATGTGGGAGGTTAAGGAGAGTTTATGGGTTACTGAGGATTATATCTGCAATCAATGTCATTGGTTGCAAATCCTGTCAGATCGAATGGATCGGTTGAAGAGACAGTTAGAGGTAATGAGGAATTTACAAGAGCTAGGGGGTGTGATGGATGGCAGTTATAGGAAGGGAGAAAAGCTGTAGATATAGTCACATAGATGGGTTAACTCCAGGAAAAGTAGGAGTGGTAGGCAGGTAGTGCAGGAGTCTTCTGTGGCTATCCCCATTTCAAACAAGTATGCTATTTTGGAAAATGTAGGGGGTGATGGATTCTCAGGGGAATGCAGCATGAACAGCCACATTTCTAGTATTGAGACTGGTTCTAATGCAATGAGGGGTATGTCGGGTTCCAAGAGATCAATTGTGTTAGGGGACTCTCTCGTCAGAGGCTCAGACAGATGTTTCTGTGGCCAGCAGTGAAAAATCAGAATGGTGTGTTGCCTTCCTGGTGCCAGGATCAAGGATGTCTCAGAGAGGGTGCAGAATGTTCTCAAGGGGGAAAAGGACCAGCAGGATGTCATTGTACATATTGGAACCAATGACATAGGAAGGGGAAAGGATGAGATTCTGAAGGGAGAATATAGCGAGTTAGGCAGGAATTTATTATGGGGTAGAAGTGACCTGTACACTGTAGGGAATCTAACCTAACCTTTAAGAATAACAGGGTGGTTATGGTAGGGGATTTTAACTTTCCAAACATAGACTGGGACTGCATAGTGTTAAAGGAATTTGTTAAGTGTGTACAAGAAAATTTTCTGAGTCAGTATGTGGATGTGCCTACTAGAGAAGGTGCAAAACTTGACCTACTTTTGGGAAATAAGGCAGGGCAGGTGACTGAGGTGTCAGTGGGGAAGCACTTTGGGACCAGCAACCATAATTCTATTAGCTTTAAAATAGTGATGGAAAAGGATAGACCAGATATAAAAGTTAAAGTTCTAAACTGGAGAAAGGCTAATTTTGGTGGTATTAGACAAGAATTTTCAAAAGCTGATTGGGGCAGAGGCTCGCAGGTAAAGGGACGGCTGGAAAATGAAAACGCCTAAGGTTAGAATCAAACCCGAGACCCTGGTGCTGTGAGGCAGCAGTGCTAACCACTGAACCACCGTGCCACCCAAAATCTGCAAATTCCTGAGGCTGGAATCAAACCCAGGTCCCTGGTGCTCTGAGGCAGCAGTGCTAACCACTGAGCCACCATGCCACCAAATAACTGAGACCTCCTTACAAATCTGTTTCTCAATTTCCCTCTATTAGGGGGTCTATAATACAATGCCAATAAGGTGAAAATCTCTTTCTTATTTCTCCATTCAACCCAAATAACTTCCCTATTAGGGGGTCTATAATACAATGTCAATAGGAAGCCTTCAGAAATGAGATAATGAGAGTCCAGAGACAGTATATTCCTGTCAGGGTGAAAGGAAACTCTGGTAGGTATAGGGAAAGCTGGATGATGAAAGAAATTGAGCATTTGGTTAAGAGAAAGAAAGAAGCATATGTAAGGTATAGATGAGATAGACCAAGTGAATCCTTAGAAGTGTATAAAGGGAGTAGGAGTATACTTAAGAGGGAAATCAGGAGGGCAAAACGGGAACATGAGATAGCTTTGGCAAATAGAGTTAAGGAGAATCCAAAGGGCTTTTACAAATACATTAAGGACAAAAGGGTAACTAGGGAGAGAATAGGGCCCCTCAACGATCAGCAAGGTGGCCTTTGTGTGGAGCTGCAGGAGATGGGACAGATACTAAATGAATATTTTGCATCATTGTTTATTGTGGAAAAGAACATGGAAGATATAGACTGTAGGGAAATAGTTGGTCACATCTTGAAAAATGTCCATATTACAGATGAGGAAATGCTGGATGTCTTGAAACACATAAGAGTGGATAAATCCCCAGGACCTGATCAAGTATAACCTAGAACTCTGTGGGAAGCAAGGGAAGTGATTGCTGGGCCTCTTGCTGAGATAATCACAGGTAAGGTGCCAGAAGACTGGAGGTTGGCTAACTAGGTGTCACTGTTTAAGAAGGGCAGTAAGGACAAGCCAGGGAACTATAGACCAGTGAGCCTGATGTCGGTGGTGGGCATCTTGTTGGAGGGAATCCTGAGGGACAGGATGTACATGTACTTGGAAAGGCAAGGACTGATTCGGGATAGTCAACATGATTTTGTGCGTGGGAAATCATGTCTCACAAAGTTGATTGAGTTTTTTGAAGAAGTAACAAAGGGGATTGATGAGGGCAGAGCAGTTGATGTGATCCATATGGACTTCAGTAAGGCGTTCGACAAGTTTCTCATGGGAGACTGGTTAGCAAGGTTAGAACTCATGGAATACAGGGAGAACTAGCCATTTGGATACAGAACTGGCTCAAAGGTAGAAGACAGAGGGTGGTGGTGGAGAGTTGTTTTTCAGAGTGGAGGCCTGTGACCAGTGGAGTGCTACAAGGATCGGTGCTGGGTCCACTACCTTTGGTCATTTATATAAATGAGTTGGATGTGAGCAAAAGAGGTACAGTTAGTAAGTTTGCAGATGACACCAAAATTGGAGGTGTGGTGGACAGCGAAGAGGGTTACCTCAGATTACAACAGGATCTTGATCAGATTGGCCATTGGGCTGAGAAGTGGCAGATGGAGTTTAATTTAGATAGATGGAAGGTACCGCATTTTGGGAAAGCAAACCTTAGCAAGACTAATGCACTTATCGGTAAGGTTCTAGGGAGTGTTACTAAACAAAGAGACCTTGGAGTGCTGGTTCATAGCTCCTTGAAAGTGCAGTTGCAGATAGATAGGATAGCGAAGAAGGTGCTTGGTATTAGATTAGATTACATACAGTGTGGAAACAGGCCCTTCGGCCCAACAAGTCCACACCGACCCTCTGAAGAGCAGCCCATCCAGACCCATTCCCCTACACCTAACACTGTGGGCAATTCACCTAACCACATTTTTGGACTGTGGGAGGAAACCGGAGCAAACCCACACAGACACAGGGAGAATGTGCAAACTCCACATGGACAGTTGCCTGAGGCGGGAATTGAACCCATGTCTCTAGTGCTGTGAAGCAGCAGTGCTAACCACTGTGCCACCACTGTGATCAGAGTATTGAGTACAGGAGTTAGAAGGTCATGTTGTAGCTGTATAGGACATTGGTTAGTCCACTTTTGGAATGCCTGTGCAATTCTGGTCTCCTTTCTATTGGAAAGATGTTGTGAAACTTGAAAGGGTTCAGAAAAGATTTACAAGGATGTTGCCAAGGTTGGAGGAATTGAGCTATAGGGAGAGGTTGAATAGGCTAGAGCTGTTTTCCCTGGAGCGTTAGAGGCTAAGGGGTGACCCTATAGAGGTTTATAAAATCATGAGGGGCATGGATAGGATAAATAGACAATGTATTTTCCCTGGGGTGGGGGAGTCCAGAACTAAAAGGCATAGGTTTAGGGTGAGAGAGGAAAGATATAAAAGAGTCCTAAGGGGCAACGTTTTCATGCAGAGGGTGGTATGGGTATGGAATGAGCTGCAAGAGGAAGTGGTGGAGGCTAGTATGATTGCAACATTTAAAAGGCATCTGGATGGGTATATGAATAGGAAAGGTTTGGAAGGATATGGGTCAGGTGCTGGCAGATGGGATTAGATTGGGTTGGGATATTTGGTCATCATAGATGAGTTGGACCGAAGGGTCTGTTTCCATGTTGTACATTTCTATGACTCTATTCAATGCCCTTTGAGGATTCACAACCATCTGAAAGAAAAGATGTTTTTATCATCTCAGCTTTTAAATGGGCATCCCTTTTGTTTAATGCTGATACCCAGTGCTGGATTCTCACATAAGAGGAAAAATGCTTTCAACAACCACCCAGCAAAGTCCCCTCAGGATTTTATATGCTTCAATTAAGTCACCTCTAATTCTTCTAAGCTCCAGAGGGGACAGGCCGAGCCTGTCCAGCCTTTCCTAAAAATTCACTCATTCTGGGTATTAACCTCATAGAGGGTGACATGGTGGCTCAGTGGTTAGCACTGCTGTCTCACAGCGACAGGGACCCAGGTGTGATTCCTGCCTCGGGGGACTGTCTGTGTGGAATTTGCATATTTTCCCTGTGTCTGCGTGGGTTTCCTCCCACAATCCAAAGATGTGCAGGTTCAGTGGATTGGCCATGCTAAAGTGCTCACAGCGTTCAGGGTAGGTTAGATGCATTTGTCAGGTGTAAAGGTAGAGTAATAGGGTGTGGGTGGGTTACTCTTTCGGAAGGTCTGTGTGGACTTGTTGGGCCAAATGGCCTCCTTCCATACTGTAGGGATTCTATTCTCAGATAAACCTTCTCAGAACTGCTTCCAACACATCAATGTCCTTCCATAAGTGTTCCACATGTGGCCTCAACAATCTGCTGTAGAATCCACCCACAATCTCAGTTCTGCTGCATTCAATTCCCCTTACAATAAAGCATAACATTCTTTTAATGTTCCTGATTATTTGCTGTACCTGCATACTAACATCTATATTCATACACAAGGACACCCAAACATCTCAGTGTCTCAGAGTTCTGCAACCTGTTACCATTCAGATAATATGGTTTATTGTTTCTGACAAAATTGTTAATTTCACTCATGTCCACATTTGCTAGATATTTGACCACTGACTTAACCTATCTACAACCCTTTACAAACTCCTTCAGTCATTTTCACAACTCACTTTCCTACCCAACTTTGTGTCACCTGCAACTTTAGCAACAATACCTTCAATTCAAATCATTTATATAAATCAGAAATAGTTTACACCACAGCATCCACCTTAATTGCGCAGGTGACATCTTGCCAGCCTGAAAAAGACTCCTTTAGTTCTAGTCTCTGCTTCCTATTGGCAAACCAATCTTCTATCCATTCTATATCTTACCCCTACAAAGTAAGCTTTTATCTTCCACAATGATCTCTAACATGGCACCTTATCAAATGCCTTCTGGAAATTTAAATACAATACATTCACTGGTTCCCATTTATCTCCACCACAAGTTATTCAAATAACTCCAATAAATTGGTTAAACATGGTTTGTGGATAGGTCTGAAACAAAAAGGTGGCTGTAGTCATGTACCTACAGGGAGTCAAGTTGGCTGACTGTACTTTGGGAGGGACAACCATGTTGGCCATATGAAATTATTTCTTTTTCTAGTAAGTGACCTTCTCTGCCCTCTTCTGGCCAAGCTGCTCCATCCACCTATATGACTATGCTTGCCTGCTACCAATCATCAAAACAAATTCAAAATTGTTCAAAGACTTGCGCGATATCAAAACATAAGACCATAAGATCTTAAACCATATGTACAGAATAAGCCATTCAGCTCATGGAGTCTGCTCTTTCATTTGATGAGAGCATGACTGATCTGATAACCATGAATTGGTCTTTCCTGCCTTTTCCTCACAGTGATTCTCTTACTGGTAAGAAATCTGTCTACCTCAGCCTCGAATATATTTAACCTCATTAGCCTTCTGTAGTAAAGAATTCCACAGATTCACTACCCTCAGAGACAAAATTCCTCTTCATCTCTATCTTAAATATGCAACCACCTATTTTGCAATTATGCCTTCTGAACCTCAACTCTCCAGAAGGGGAAGTAACCTTTCCACATCAAGTCCCCTAAGGATTTGTATGTTTCTATAAAGTGACCTAAAAAGCACTTCTATAAAGTGCTGAACAAAGAGACCTTGGAGTGCAGGTTCATAGCTCCTTGAAAGTGGAGTCACAGGTAGATAGGATAGTGAAGGCGGCGTTTGGTATGCTTTCCTTTACTGTTGGGAGAGTGGCGCTGGAAAAGCACAGCAGGTCAGGTAGCATCAGAGGAGCAAGAAAATCGATGTTTCGGGCAAAAGCCCTTCATCAGGAATGACAGCTTTCCTTTATTGGTCAGCATATTGATACAGAAGTCATATTGCAGCTGTACAGAACATTGGCTAGGCCACTTTTGGAATATTGCATGTAATTCTGGTCTCCTTCCTATCGGAAGGATGTTGTGAAACTTGAAAGGGTTCAGAAAAGATTTACAAGGATGTTTCCAGAGTTGAAATGTTTGAATTATAGGGAGAGGCTGAATAGGCTGGGGCTGTTTTCCCTGCAGTGTCGGAGGCTGAGGGGTGACCTTATAGAAGTTTATAAAATCATGAGGGGCATGGATAGGGTAAATGGACAAGGTCCTTTCCCTGGGGTGGGGGAGTCCAGAACTAGAGGGCATAGGTTTGGGGTGAGAGGGGAAAGATATAAAAGAGATGTAAGGGGGAACCTTTTCACGCAGAGGGTGGTACGTGTATGGAATGAGCTGCCAGAGGAAGTGGTGGAGGCTGGTACAATTGCAACATTTAAAAGGCATCTGGATGGGTATATGAATAGGAAGGGTTTGGAGGGATATGGGCCGGATGCTGGCAAGTGGGACTAGATTAGGTTGGGATATCTGGTCGGCATGGATAAGTTGGACCAAAGGGTCTGTACATCTCTATTACTGTACAACTTTATGACTTCTCATTTTTCTAAATTTCAATGAGTAGACACCCAGCCTACTTAACATCCCCTTTTAAGGCAGTTACTTTGTCAGATTTTTTAAGCTGAAAGAGGATTTGCCAGTTCCAAAGACCACACATCTTTCTTGAAATGTGCCTGTCAAAATGACAGGTGGATCTGGTTAGTGTTGTTATTCTAATAGTTAGCCCTGTTTTACTGTCAGGTGGTTGCTTCAAATACAAAGGGTGACAGTTTGTCTCCAATTGACATTCAACTGGCTAGGTTATAGTTACCTGACTTCCCCTTTCTTCTTGAACACGACTGCTATACCAGTTTCTTTCTTGTCCATTTTGCACATCTCAAGATGATCGATGAACAATGGTCAGGGAGAGTTATTGCCATCACCTCCTTGACTTCAACGCACAGCCTCGGGTGGTTAGCTCACTTGTTCAACTTGGGTTCTGGCATGTTTCCAGAAACAGCTCCTTTTCTACAGGTACATATGATTCTCTAACCCCCTGGAATCCATATATATGCCCATTTCCACCAGTAAGGAACCAATACAAATTAGATCGCCAAGATCTTTCTGAAGCAGATCATTTCACAGCATGTCTTGAAAGCGATGTATGTTCTTTACCATTCTTTTCAAACAACTGTGCTCCAAGTTGCTGGCAGTATGAGTTAGATATCTGGTATCTTGGTGAACAATGGCCCTTATTTCACCTTAACTAATGAATTTTAAGGACTGTTCTGATTCTGATTGAAGCCAATAAACTACAGGAACCAAACTTACCACTCACCCCAACTGAAGAAGCTGAAAGACAAGATTTCACTTTTCTTGACTTGTACTTTAACAATCAAAATGAAATCAATATAAATTAAATATGAATTAACAAATTGCTTTTAGTAAAATCAAGAATCTATACATGATTGATAGATCTCATGGATTACCGGCAGTCCCCTCAGCACATATGGCACCATGTTCAACCAAAGACCCCGATCTTCCTCAAGTAGTATTCCCTTTCCTTATTCACGCAAGATTTCATCATCAGGCCATCATAAAAATGGCACATGATCCAGCTTGGTTCATCACATTATTGATTGTGTGGATTCCCTGAAAAATGAAGCTGCATCCTTAAGTTTATTTTGCTATCCCTGCTGCTAAACCCAGTTCTTAGATTTTATTCTTTCCAGCTGATCCACAGCTGACCTGACTTATGTTCTGGGCTCCAGACACATCAATCAACCAATGCATGATTCTGTTTCTGGATGTTGCTGTGGCACACAGACCTCAGAGCTCTATGGAGCAGCAAGAAAAAAATAGAGGGACCGTTGTTGACAATACACTTTTCCCAGTTTATATATAAATGAAAATAGCAAAAATTATTGCCATCCCTTAATCACAAGCACACAATCTTTCTTCTCATATACTTTGTCCTACATCATAGTTACTGTTAGGAGACCTGTAGACACTAATGACATTCTCGTTGCTATTCTTCATCTCCACACAAACTGATCCCACATCCTGATATCCTGAACCAAGGTCATCTCTAAACCAGATACACGAGAGTGCTTTGGAGTTGGGTTAAAACAGTGAGTTAGGTCAGTGTGGTGTTCAGTTGCAGTCCAAACAGTTTAGAAAGTTTTGCAGCCCCAACAGAAACAGCCAATTGGTGTTTTTCTTTTAGCTTTCACTTGAACCTACCTTCTGAAGAGAGCTCTTCAATTGGAAGGTAGCTTCGATTGGGTCCAGAGTTGCTGCATCTTCAGAGGCAGTGTGGTTCCAGAGTCAGTCAGTTTGTGAAGCCCAGAGCGGCACTCTGGGGTGGTACTATGGCCTGGGCTGGCAAAGCCCAGAGTGGGACTGCAGTGGTGGCGAAAGAAAAGTTGGACTGTCTTTAAGTTATCTTTCTTTAAGTTAATGAGAATGGTGCCGATTCATGGCAAGGGCACAAATCTTTCATTGTATTTTACACTGAATACATGTGACAATAAATGAATCAACTGAAGAGTATTTTCTTACCGTTTTTTAAACATAATATAATAGCTTAAACAAAGGGAGGGATTTTTGATTATAATAGAAGTGTTTGGAATAAAGGAGAGGCCCTAGCTTAATTACATTTCCTTAAAGGGAATAACTAGCTAAATCTAAAGAGAAGCCATGAGAGGAAACCTTTGAGCTGTGGTGTGTTTCTCTTGCACAATGTTGAATATAAGGGACGCTCCCATTGTCCCTGAGACTATGCGTGTAAGAAGTGTGTCCACCTGCAGCTGGACTCACTGCGGAGTATTGGCGATATTGACAATATCGTGGGTAGCATGTTTAACAAGGTGGTCACACTGCAGCTGAGGATTACATGGGCAGAAAGGGATTGGGTGACCATCAGTCAAAGGAAAAGGCTCAAGAAGAAAGTAAAGGAGTTCCCTGTGTTCTTCTGCCTCTCAAACAGATACACGGCTTTGGATACTCTTGTTTCAGTTTGCTAAATCTTTGGGTAACTTGAGGAATTCTTGCTGAATTACCTCCTGTTTTTATTCTCTATTAGTCCATCAATTCTCTAAAATCCAGGTGAGTGCATACATTTCTGCTCAACAATGGGTACAACATTCTGATTCCACAGTAAAATGGAATGTTTCACTGACACTTCATCCTCAGTGACTGAGCTTCATGGTGATTTATTCATGCACCAGAACACCTGTGCCTAATGATCCTTGGAGTTTTATTTTGCTGCTCTGTCTCTCACAGACTACAACCACGGCAAATTATCTGCCAGTGTTGAAATAGCTGCTTCTCTGTCAAGTTTAAAAAAAAAACAAAAGCAGAATATTGTGAATGCTGAAGACGTGAAAGAAAAACACAAATTGCTGGAGAAACTCAGCAGGTTTGCTTACATCTATGCAGAGACAGAGTCAATGTTTCAATATGACTATTTCAATACGAGTCCTATATGACTCTTTTGGAAAAGAAGGGGGTGCTTCATTTTTAGATTTTTTTTTGCTATTGATGATGTAGGAGGAGGATTACACGGTACTGATGATGAGGGTGTGCACTGCAAAAGATAAAAGAACTGGTAATGATGAAAGAGAAGAGGCAGAACACTGAATAGGTGATATTGTTAGATGGTCGTACAAGAAAATAGGTGAGTTCTGCATAGAAACAAAGCCAGTGCGGTGAGGTATTATGGGTGGAGCTCAGGACCAGGAAGGGTAGAAATCACAACGTTGGGAGTTTTCCATAGACCTCCCAACAGCACATGGGAGACAGAGGAGCAGGTATGTAGTCAGACACTGGAAAGGTGTGAAAAAAGCAGGGTAGTTGTGGTGGGTAACTTCAACTTTCCTTTTATTGACTGGGGATCCCTTAGAGCCAGGGGCTTGGATGGAGAGCAATTTGTTAGATGTATCCAGGAGGGCTTCTTGAGACAGTATATTGACAATCCAACCAGAGAGGAGGCCATACAAGACTAGATAGTAGGTAATGAGCCAGGACAGGTGATCGATGTTTCAGTAAGAGAGTATTTTGGGCTTAGCGACCAGAACTCCACAAGATTTTGAGCAGTCATGGACAAGAACAAGAGTGGCCTTCGGGTGAGGATGCTTAATTGGGCAAGGGCCAATTACACGCAAATTACACAGGAACTAGGGAATGTGGATCAGGAGCAGATTTTTGACGGCAAATCTATGTCTGGCATTTGGAAGGCTTTTAAAGACCAGTTGATTAAAATATAGGACATGCATGGCCCTGCAAAACTGAAGAATAGGAATGGCAGGATTCAGGAACCATGGATGACAAGGGAAATTGTAAACTTAGTCAAAAGGAAAAAGGAAGTATATTATTATATAGGTCTAGGTGGTTACAAACTCATGAAGCCCTTGAGGTGTATAGAGAAATTAGGAAGAAACTTAAACACAGAATTAGGAAAGCTAAAAGGGGCAATGAAATGTCTTTAGCAAACAGAGTCAAGGAGAATCCCAAGGCTTTTTATGCATACATCGAAAGAAGGAAAGTAGCAAGGGAAAGAGCAGGCCCAAAGGACAAAGGAGGGAGGTTATGCATGGAGCCATGGGAAGTGGCAGAGATCCTGAATGAATACTTTGTATTAGAATTTACCAAGGAGAAGAACATGATTAATGTTGAGGTCAGGGATGAGTGTGTGAATACTCTAGAAAATGGCAATATATTGAAGGAGGAAGTTTTGGGTATCCTGAATTACATTGAGGTAGTTAAATCCCCAGGTGGGATCTATTCCAGGTTACTGCGAGAGGCAAGGGAAGAAATAGCTGAGGCATTTGCAGATACCTTAACATTCTCTTTGACCTCAGGCAAGGTTCCAGATGACTGGAGATTAGCCAGTGCTGTTCCCTTGTTTAAGAAAGGAAGCAGGGATAATCCAGGAATTTATAGGCCAATGAGCCTGACACCTGTGGTGGGGAACCTCTTGGAGAAGATACTGAGGGACAAGATATATGCACTTTTGGAAGAAAATTGACTAGTTAGTGACAGGCAGCATGGTTTTGTATGGCAAAGGTGATGTCTCACAAACCTTGATTGAATCTTTTGAAGAGGTGACAAAGATAATTGATGAGGGAAGGGCTGTGGATGTAGTTTATATAAACTTTAGTAGGACATTTGATAAAGTTCCACATGGCAGATTGGTATAAAAACTAAAATCACATGGGATTCAGGGTGGGCTGGCTAGATAGATACACAACTGGCTTGGTCATAGAGGACAGAGGGTAGTGGTGGAAGAGTATTTTTCAGAATGGAGACCGGTAACCAGTGGGGTTCCACAGGGATCAGTTTTCGCTCCTTTATTGTTTGAGGTATGATCTGAAGGAAAATTATTGTTATATTAATCTGTAATTATACTGTAGATGGCAGAATCCTTAGGAACATTAATGTACAGACGGATCTGAATGTGCAGGCCCACAGTTGCCTAAATGTTCTGGATGTAGGAATGCTCGTTGAGCTGGAACGTTCATTTTCAGACATTTCGTCACCCTACTAGGTAACATCTTCAGTCGGCCTCCAGGAGGAGCACTGCTGATAATTGCTGCTTTCTAATTAAATGTTTGGGTTCCTTTGGGTTGGTGGCGTCATTTCCTGCTCTTTCTCTCAAGGGGTGATAGATGAGGTCTAACCTGATGTGTTTGTTGATAGAGTTTCGGTTGGAATGCCATGCTTCTAGGAATTCTTGTGCATGTCTCTGTTTGGCTTGTCCTAGGATGGATGTGTTGTCCCAGTCGAAGTGGTGTCCTTCATTATCTGTATTTAAGGATACTTGTGAGAGAGGGACATGTCGTGTTGTGGCTAGTTGATGTTCATGTATCCTGGTGGCTAGTTTTCTGCCTGTTTGTCCAATGTAGCGTTTGTTACAGTTCTTTACAGAACTGCAAGAAGCTGAAATGGGCAGAGGGAAAACTTGTAGGGCATTCTTCTCAGAAATTGAATCAACATTAAAAAAAATTTCTATGTTGAGAAAGGAAGATGTGGGATTGTTACTGGCTATCAATTACTTTGAAAGTTAAGTATGTCCTGACAATGAAGAAATGCTGAAATCAATTAATTTTAATTCATTCCCCTTGGCAGAGAAGCACAAAAATCAGAAGGCTGAAATGTTTCAGTGGATTTTGTGCATTCAGACTTATAACAGGTTTTTTGTATTGCTGAATGGATAATTTCATTGCAAATGCATTTAACCATTTGTGATAATATCAAATAGCTTGAATATTAAGCAAGTGACAGGTTGTACAGGCAAACTGTACAGACTTTATACAAGTAAATGAGGGTGAATCAATGTAAGTCTATATGTTTGTTTTATGTTATATATATTTGCATGCCTACATCATAAAGAACAGAATTTGGAAATGGTATTTGCTTTTGCAATGGAAGAGACATGTTAGGAATACATATTTACAGTCTATCTGGGAAATATTGGAGGATTTTGGACTATTTGGTCATTTTCAGGAATGGAAAGAGTTATATAATGTGAGTTATTGGAAACTGAAGCCAACCATTTAATGTGTGCTGCAGTACACTTAGAGTCATAGTCATTGAGATATACAGCACAGAAACACACTATTTGGTACAACTTGTCCATGCCAACCAGATATCCTACATTTGCTATTCACTAGACTTTGAACTTTGCTTAGCAACTTCTCCAAAGAGATAAGAAATGGCATTTATTTCTGTTGTTACTGAAAGTAAAACTGACTTTGAGAGGGCTATGAGTCAATGTTAATGGTTGCCTATCAACCCTGTCTTGTCCAAAAATTGTGTTTGCAGACCCAGCAGTCAGTGAGTATAAAGAAGTTGCCTCTCACCTGAAATTCTGCTTCTTAGACGATGGCCCTGGAATTTGATAGAGTTTCTAAATACAAGTATTCCTGTTAACTTGGCAAAACCTGAGGCAGTGGTGTGTGATCATTTCTCAATAACTTAAATCTACATTGAATGGAATCAGAACTGGACATTTACCATGATTCTACAGCTGCCAGCAATTCAGCTTCGTCAGGGAATCCAGCAGAACTGAGAATTTGTCACATTTTATCCTTTGTTTCCAGGCAATTGACCTATAGCAATTGCTTTTCCACTTTGTCTTTTTTTAAGTAAAGCCATCATCTCTGCAGAAACTTGTGTTTGTTTTGTGAGGGCATTTGTGTGGGAGTAAGGGGATATCATTTTAATTTTGAACTATACTTTTGGCATTCACCAAATTTTAATCACTTACTTTATGAATACACTATGTTTATAATTAAAAGATTATTGTGAAATCACTAAATAAGCCTGGTGATGTTTCATTATTTCAATAATAGTACTAAAGAGAAACCATTGGCTAATTTGGTAATTAAATCAACACATTGATAACTCCTGTTCCAAGTATTGGTCTGGTAGGTGTTCTCTGGACAGCTTTCATCACATGCACATCCTTCCTTAAACATGTTGGCTAATACTGAACAAAGTATTCTAAATGTGGTCTTACCAGTGCCCTGTATAAGTGAAATATAAACTCCTGGTTTTGGACTCCATTCCCTTTACAATAAATGATTAAATTCGATCAGTTTTCCTAATTAATTCTCAATTATCTGAATACTAGCTTTTGTGATTAATGCATTAGGACACCAAGATCCTCTGTATATCTAAACTCTGCAATGTCTCACCATTTAGATGATACATATTTCTTTTATTCTTTCCTTTCTTTCATTTATTCATTTTGTGGGATGCGGGCATTTATTGCCCATCATTAGTTGCCCTTGTGAAGGTGGTAGTGAGCTGCCTTCTTGAACCGCTGCAGTCCTCCTGCTGTGGGTTGACCCACAATGCCATTAGAGAAGGAATGGTGATATATTTCCAAGTCAGGATGGTGAGTGCCTCGGAAGGAATCTTGAAAGTGGTGGTGTTCCCATTTATCTGCTGCCCTTGTCCTGAATGGAAGTGCATGTAGGTTTGGAAGGTGCTGTCTGAGGATCACAGATCATAGAATCTCTACAGTGTGCAAACAGACCACTTGGCCCAACAAATCCACACTGACCCTCTGAAGAGCATCTTACCCAGACCCATCTCCCTACTCTTCCCCTGTAATCCTTCATTTCCCATGGCTAACGCATCTCAGGATCTTTAGTGAATTTCTGCAGCGTATCTTGTAGATAGTACAAACTGCTGCTACCAATCAAGTGGGCTGCTTTGTCTCGGATAGTGTCAAGCTTCTTTAGTGTTTTTTTGATGGCATTCATCCACGCAACTGGGGAGAATTTTACCACACTCCTGCCTTGTGCCTTATAGATGGTGGACAGACTTTGGGAAGTCAGGAGGTGAGTTACTCACTGCAGTATCCCTAGCCTCTGACCTGCTCTTGCAGTCACTGTGTTTATGTGGTGAGCCCGGGTGAGTTTCTGATCAACAATGACTCACAGGATGTCGATAGTGGAGGATTATTTTATTGATGTTGGTCATAGCCTGGCATTTGTGATACAAATGTTACTTGCCACTTGTCAGCCCAAGCCTGGATATTGTCCAAATCTTGTTGCATTTGGACATGGACTGCTTCAGTGTCTGAGGAGTCTCAGATGGTGCTGAATGTTGTGCAATTATCACCAAACATCCACACGTTTGACTTGATGATGAAGGGAAGATCATTGATGAAGCAGCTGAAAATATTTGGGTCTAGGGCACTACCCTGAGGAACTCTTCCAGAGATGTCCCGGAGAAGAAATGACTGACTTCCAACAACCACAACCACCTTCCTACATGTCAGGTATGACTCTAACCACCACGAGAGTTTGCACCCCCCGAAACCCAGTTTTGCTAGGGCTCCTTATGCCACACTCGGTTCGATTGCAGTCTTGATGTCAAGGGCTGTCACTCTCACCTCACCTCTAGAATTCAGCTCTTTTGTCCATGTTTGAACCAAAGCTGTAATGCGGTCAGGAGCTGAGTGGCCCTGGCGGAACCCAAACTGGGTGTCACTGAGCAGGTTATTGCTGAGCAGGTGCTGCTTGACAGCATTGTGGATGACACCTTCCATCACTTTACTGATGATCGACAGTGGACTGATAGGGCAGTTGGGTTGAATTTGTCCTGCTTTTTATGTACAGGACATACCTGGGCAATTTTATACACTGTTAGGTAGATATCAGTGTTGTAACTGTATTGAAACAGCTTGGCTGGGGGAGTGGCAGGTTCTGGAGCACAAGTCTTCAATACTATCGTTGGAGTGTTGTCAGGACCTGTAGCCTTGGCAGTACCCAGTGCTTCCAACCGTTTCTTAATATCAGATGGAGTGAATCAAAATGGGTAAAGACTGGCATCTGTTATACTGGGGACCACTGGAGGAGGCCGAGATGGATCATCCACTCAGCACTTCTGACTGAAGATTGCTGCAAATGCTTCAGTCTTATCTTTTGCACTGATATGCTGTGCTCTTGCATCATTAAGGATGGGGATATTTGTGGAGTTTCCTTCTCCAGTCAGTTGTTTAATATCCACCACCATTCACAACTGGATGTGGCAGGACTACAGAGCTTAGGTCTGATGGTTGGTTGTGGTAGCTCTATATATGACTTGCTGCTTACGCTGTTTGGAATGAAAGTAGTCCTGTTTGGTTCCTGGTGCTGCTCCTGGCATGCCCTCCTACATTCTCCATTGAACCAGGGTTGATCCCTGACTTGATGGTAATGGTTGAGTGGGGGATATGCCAGGCCATGAAGTTATAGATTGTTCTGGCGTACAATTATTCTGCTGTTAATAGCCCACGGCATCTTGTGGATGCCCACTCTTGAATTGCTAGATCAGTTTGTAGCCTGTCCCATTTAGCATGGCGTTAGTGCCACACAACATGGGTGGAGGTTATTCTCAATGTGAGATTAAGGACTGCGCGGTGGTCACTCTTACCAATACTGTCATGGACAGATGCATCTACAGCCAGCAGATTGGTGAGAATGAGGTCAAATATGTTTTTTCCCTCTCATTGGTTCCCTCACCACCTGCCCCAGACCCAGTCTAGCAGCTCTGTCCTTTAGGATCTGATCAGTAGTGTTGCTGCCACATAACTGTTGGTGGTGGATGTTGAAATCCCCACCCAGAGTATATTTTGTGCCCTTGGCCATCCCCAGTGCTTCCTCTGAGTGTTGTTCAATATGGTGAAGTCTTGGTTCATCAGCCGAGGGCGGACAGTACGTGGTATCAGCAGGAGGTTTCCTTGCCCATGTTTAACCTAAAGCCATGAGACTTCATGTTGTCCAAAACCAATGTTGAGGACTCCCAGAGCAACTCCCTCCTGACTGTATACTGCTGTGCCACCATCTCTGCTGGATCTGTCCTGATGGGCACTGGCCACCAGGACTTTGCAGGGTTGTCAGGGCTGCTTTGTCTTTTCCAGTGCTAAGGTCTATGCCAGGTGATCCATTCAGTTTCATTTCTTTGAGACTTTGTCACTATTGATACAACTGAATGGCTTGCTAGGCTATTTAAGAGGGCAAGTGAGAATTAACCACATTGCTCTGTGTCTGGAGTCGCATGTAGGCCAGACCACGTGAGGATGGTAGATTTCTTTCCCTGTTGGATATTAGTAAACCAGATGGGTTTTCTGCAAAATAGACAATTTTACACATTTCCTTTTATACAATGTTTGCCGGATCTATGCCCATTTGCTTAACTTATCTATGTCCTTTTGTAGCCTGCTTATGTCCTCTTCAGAACCTATTTTCCTACCTATCTTTGTGTCATCACAAACTTTGGCAATTATAGCATCCGTGCCTTCATCCAAGTCATTCATACAAATTACAAACAGTTGAGATCATGGTACTAATCTCTGTATCTTGTCTTCCTGAAAACATCCCATTTCGGCCTTCTCTCAGCTTTGTTAGCCAGCTAATTTTCCATAACATTCATTTATTTACATTATACACGATAGGTTATCAAATGTAGTGTAGTGTCTATGATGTTTTCCTTCCCATTTTCAATCTAGATCAGCTCTCTTACTAATGTCAGTCATGTGATCAGTTGTAGTATTACAATTTACATGAATCTCACTGCCCCACAATTAAACGATTTTATTCTCCACAACCAGTTGATGAAGGAGCAGCGTTCAGAAAACTAGTGCTTCCAAATAAACCTGTTGGGCTATAATCTAGTGTTGTGTGATGCTTAACTTTGTCCACCCCAATCCAACACCAGCACCTTCAAATCATGACAATTAAAGTATCCATTCTGCTTGTGTTTTCTCCAGTGAACTTCAAATTACTTTTGTTGCAGGGGGTCTGCTTCAGTCCATGCCACAGTTACATTTTGTCACAGTGCACTATTTGCAGTACTGACAAAGTAACTGTGCCAGATACAGTGATTACATAGATTTGCAGTACATGTTTTTGTTGGGTATCATTTCTAATGCATCAGACTTCAAATTGAAGCATGGTTGCAAAGAAGTGAGTGCTAAAAATAAATACAATGTCTGCACTAATTATAATGTAAGTTAGATCCTCTGAAAAATAATGTTATAATACCTGCTATCAAATAACAGTAGATCAGTGGTTAAAATTGGGTAGCACTGTTAGGTACCTTTTAAGCTGAAACCTTAAAGAAATCAAATTATGAATTGTCTGAAGAAGAATAAAGAAATAATTAGTTTCAAGAATGGTAACAAAATCTGAATGAATTATTAAAATATGTGAACCTCTTAGTACTCATTCCAACATTTTATTACACCCCATCAATGATCAGTAACAGGATATGCAATTTTTTCACAGATTTAGCTATTCTACAGATTGTTATTTTATTTGTATTTCAATATTACATTTAAATTGATTTTTCTTCTAATGTGTTTGTGTGCACACTCCGTAACTCTGCTGCCTTAGGTAAATCTACTCCATTTTCAATTGCTAACATTGATTTAAAAATGATTGCTTTTCCGAAGTTAGTTCAGACAAGGCTGTTCTTGGCTACTTTCTTTCCGGCTGCAGGTTTAAAAATGTGATCAAACAGTTTTACAACTAATGAGTCTATCTACTCCCTTCTGATTCTATTAGCCTATGGCCATTTCTATCTTACCCGAGGCCTCCTTGAGCCAAGTATGATGCTTGAGTTCATGTGTAGCGCTGACGCAGTGGAGCAACACCTTATCTCCAGAATTTTTTGCTGTTGTTAAGTGCGCTGGGGATAATTAAAGAGTACAGTTTGGTTTTCACAATATTAACTATGGACAATGTCTTCTGATGTAGTTATAGAGTGGACAGCATTCAATCCTTAAGAATGAGAGTGGCTCTCTTGCAATAAAGTATAAAAGATGGTTTCACATACTAATAAGTTTGGAGTTTAGTCACAGCTGATATGAAAGGTATGATCAAAGTTGTTGTGTGCAGAAGAAATTCTGAAAAGAGAAAACAGTGATAATGCAAATAAAACTTGAATCATTGTGCTACCACAGATGCATACAAAATGTGTGTTCCCTGAAATAGAATAGGTAATTTTCAGACTTTGTTTTACCAGAAGGGAACCTCAGCAACAGAGGTGCATATTAGAGAATTCAGTGCAGCAGCACCTGAATTTCCAATTTCATGTTGTTAATGCAAAGTCAGAAAACTCTGTCTTCAAAGCAGTAGCTAATCCAAAACACGAACAGAAATTCTGGTGAAACTCAGGTCTGCCTGCATCTGTGGGGAGAAAGCAGTTAATGTTTCGAGTCATTAGAATTTTTAATGAAGAGTCACCTGACTCAAAATGCTAACTCTGCTTTCACCCTGCAGACATAATTTTCACCAACAACTTCTGTTTTGTTTCGGACCTCCAGCTTCCACAGTTATCACAGAGTCATAGGGTATTGCAACATGAAAACAGGCCCTTTGGCCCAAACTGGTCCATGGTGCCCACTCAGCTAGTTCCAATTGCCCGCATTTGGTCTATATCCCTTTAAACCCTTCCCATCCATATACCTATCCAAACATTTTTAAATGTTGCTCTTGTACCTGCCTCAACCACTTTCCCTGACATCCCATTCCATGTATGCTTCACGCTCTGTGTAAAGAAGTTGCCTCTCAGGTCCTTCTTAAATCTTTCCCCTCTCACTTTAAACTTATGCCCTCTAGTTTTCAATTCCCCATCCCTGGGAAAAATGCATTCATCCTATCCAACCCCTCATGATTTGAAACACCTCAATAAGGTCACCCCTCATTCTCCTATGTTCCAATGAATAAACTCCTATCCTGGCCAACTTCTCTCTATAACTCAGGCCAACTAGTGCTGGCAACATTCATGTAAATCTTCTTTGCACTCTTTCTAATTTAACTATGTCTTTCCTATTACAAGGTGAGCACAACTAACACAAAACTCCAAGTGCAGCTTCACCAACAACTTGTACAACTATAAAATAAAGGTTCCAACTCCTAAACTCAAATCTCAATTAGTGAAGGCCAGTATGCTAAACGCCTTCTTCATCACCCTGTCTACCTGTTACGCAGCTTTCCAAGAACTATATACTTGTATTCCTAGGTTCCTTGGTTCCACAACACTCCTTCAGACCTTACCATTTACTGTATAAGTCCTATCTTGGTTTGATTTTCCAAAATGCAACACCTCACATTTATCTGTATTGAACTGCATTTGCCAATCCTTAGCCCATTTCCACATCTGATCAAGATCCCTCTGTAATTTTTGATAACCTTCCTTACTATCAACGATACCAGCTAATTTTGTATCATCGGCAAACTTACTAATCACGCCTTTTACATTCGCATCCAGATCATTTCTGTAAATAACAAAGGTCCTAACACCGACCCTGTGGCATACCACGAGTCACAGGCTTCCGGTCCAAGGAACAACTTTCAACCCTCACCTTGATTTTATTTTAGCAGCTAATCTAAGGATTATTAAAGATCAGATGGAAAAATATGTAAGGTAACCAGATATTTATCAACATTACATCCTTGAATGCACATTTACTCTGAATCAGAAAATTTGCATTCAAGCCCTGGTCCAGGATTTTTATCACAATGTCTAGGCTCAAACTGTGAAAATTGTTATTAAACAAAGGTTCCCCTGCCATTCCAGATGTTTGTAAACAATTCATAGAAACATAGAGACATAGAGGATAGGAGCAGGAGAAGGTCAATAGGCCCTTTGACCCTGCTCCGCCAGTTATCCCAATCATGGCTGATCATCCAACTCAATGGCCTAAACCTACTTTCTCACTATAACCTTTGATCCCACTTGCCCCAAGTGCTGTATCTAGCCACGTCTTGAAAACATTCAATGCTTGGGCATCAATACCTCCTGTGGTAATGAATTCCACAGGCTTACCACTCTTTGGGTGAAGAAATGCCTCCTCGTCTCCTAAGTGGTCCATCCCAAATCCTCAGACTGTGATCCCTGATTCTGGATGCACCCACCATTGGGAACATCCTCCCTGCATCTACCCTGTCTAGTCCTGTTAGAATTTTCTAAGACTCTATGAAACTCCCCCCTCACTTGTTTGAATTCCAGTGAAACAATCCTAATCTAGTCAACCTCGCCTCAGACGTCAGTCCCACCATCCCCGAAATCAGCCTGGTAAACCTTTGCTGCACTCCCTCGAGAACAAGAGCATCCTTCCCCAGAAAAGGAGACCCAAACTACACACAATATTCTAGGTGTGGCCTCACCAAGGCCCTGTATAACTGCAACAATGCATCCCTGCTCCTGAACTCGAAACATCCTGCAGCGAAGGCTAACATACCATTTGCCTTCTTTACTGCCAGCTGCAACTGCATGTCTACCTTCAGCGACTGGTGCAAAAGGACCCCCAGGTCCTGCTACATACTCCCCTCTCCTAATTTACAGCCATTCAGGTAGGAACATCCTTTCTTGCTTTCGCTTCCAAAGTGAATAACCTCACATTTATCCAAATTATACTGCATCTGCCATTGATTTGCCTGATCACCCAACCTGGTAAAAACAATAACTGCAGATGCTGGAAACCAAGTTCTGGATTAGTGGTGCTGGAAGAGCACAGCAGATCAGGCAGCATCCAACGAGCAGCGAAATCGACGTTTCGGGCAAAAACCCTTCATCAGGAATAAAGGCGTAGAGAGATAAGCTAGAGGAGGGTGGGGGTGGGGAGAGTAGCATAGAGTAAAATGGGTGAGTGCGGCAGGAGATGAAGGTGATAGGTAAGGGAGGGGAGGGTGGAGTGGATAGGTGGAAAAGGAGCTAGGCAGGTCAGACAGGTCCAGACAAGTCAAGGGGACAGTGCTGAACTGGAAGTTTGAAACTAGGATGAGGTGGGGGAAGGGGAAATGAGGAAGCTGTTGAAGTCCACATTGATGCCCTGGGGTTGAAGTGTTCCAAGGCGGAAGATGAGGCGTTCTTCCTCCAGGCGTCTGGTGGTGAGGGAGCGGCGGTGAAGGAGGCCCAGGACCTCCATGTCCTCGGCAGAGTGGGAGGGGGAGTTGAAATGTTGGGCCACGGGGCGGTGTGGTTGATTGATGCGGGTGTCCCAGAGATGTTCCCTGAAGCGCTCTGCTAGGAGGCGCCCAGTCTCCCCAATGTAGAGGAGACCACATCAGGAGCAACGGATACAATAAATGATATTAGTGGATGTGCAGGTAAAACTTTGATGGATGTGGAAGGCTCCTTTCCTGCTCGTTGGATGCTGCTTGATCACCCAACCTGTCCAGATCATGCTGAAGGATCTCTAGATCCTCGTTACAGTTCACCTTCCCACCCCTAACTTGGTATCATCTGCAAACTTTGAGAGGTTACATTTTGTTCCCTCATCCAAATCATTAATATATATTGTGAATAGCTGGGGTCATTGCACTTATCCCTGTGGCACCCCAGTAGTTTACTGTCTGCCAATTTGAAAAGATTAGATTGCCTACAGTGTGGAAACAGGCCCTACGGCCCAACAAATCTGCACCAACCCTCCAAAGAGTAACACATCCAGACCCATTTTCCCTCTGACTAATGCGTCTAACACTATGGGTAATTCATCTAAACTGCACATCTTTGGACTATGGGAGGAAACCCATACAGAAATGGGAAAGAATATGCAAACTCCACACAGACAGTCGCCCGAGACTGGAATCAAACCTGGGTCCTTAGCACTGTGAGGCAGCAGTGCTAACCACTGAGCCACCCTTAAAAGGACCCATTAGTTCCTATTCTTTGTTTCCTCTCTGCCAATAGTTTTCTATCCCTCTCAATATACTTCCTCTAATCCCATGCACTTTAATCTTGTACAATAATCTCTTATAAGGGACTTTGTCAAATGCTTTCTGAAAGTCCAAATATACCCCATCGACTGACTTCTCCTTGTCAATTCACACATCTTCATAGAATTCCAACAGATTTGTTAAGCATGATTTCTCCTTCATAAATTCATGCTGATTCTGTCTGATCATGTCACTGCTTTCTAGATGCTCCGCTATAAAGTCCTTGATAATGGATTCGAGAATTTTCCCCACTACCGATGCCAGGACTACTGGTCTATAATTCCCTGGTTTCTCTCTCCCTCCCTTTTTGAATATTATAATAACATTAGATTTGTTCCAATCTGCAGGGACTCTTCCAGAGTCTACAATTCCCTAGTTCCTCTCGAGCTTTCTTTATGAATATTGGCATAACATTAGCTCCCCTCCAATCAGCAGGGACTCTTGAAACAGCCCTGGAAGATGACCACCAATGAATCCAGCATTTCTCGAGCCACTTTCTTAAGTACTCTGGGATGTAGATTATCAGGCCCTAGGGATTTATCTGCCTTTAATCCCCTCAATTTTCCTAGCACCATTTCTCTCCTAATGCTGATCTCGCTCAGTTCTTCCCTCTCACTAAATCTTGCATTCCCTAACATTTCTGCTATCTGATTTGTGTCCTTTTTCTGTGAAGACAGAACCAAAGTATATATTCAGTTGCTCAGCCATTTCTTTGCCCTCTATATTCATTCCCCTGTTTTGTCCGTGGGAGACTGCCATTCGTCTTCACTAATTTCTTTCCTCTTCACGTACCTATAGAAACTCTTATTGTCAGTCTTTATGTTTCCTCAAGCTTACTTTCACACTGTATTTTCCCCTTCTTAATCAATCCCCTGGTCCTTCTTTGCTGAATTCTAAACTGCTCCAATACTCAGACCTAATATTTTTCTTGGCCAATCTATATGCTTCTTCCTTGGATTGGATACTATCTCTAATTTCCTTTTTAATTCATTTTGGGTAATTTCCTCAACAAATTTTTTTTGTACCAAACAGCAATAAACAATTATTGCAGTTCCCCCATGTATTCCTTGAATGTTTGCTTTTGCCTATCCACTGTCATCTCTTTAAGTAACTCTCCCCAATCTATGAAGGCCAACCAACGCCTCATATCTTCATAGTTTCCTTTATTAACATTCAGCACCCTTGTCTCCAAATCAACTATCTCACTCTCCATCTTGATTAAAAATTCTATCACGTCATGGTTGCTCATCCCCAAGTGGTCTCACACAGCCAGATTCCCTTCTCATTACACAGTGTCCAGTCTAAGCCCTCTAGTTGCTTCCTCCACATATTGGTCAAGAAAACCATCCAGGAATTCCTCCTGTGCGGCATTGTGGCTTATGTGATTTGCCCAATCTGTGTGCCAATTAAAATGGTACTAGTGATGTAAAACTGAGATTAGTAATTAGAGATTGTGGGGCTGTTAGCATGTTCACAAATGGCCCTTGGTAGTACCATTAGATAAAAATGCAGGGGATATATCCTGACCAAATGTCAAGCAAAATCACTAAGAGCAGGATATCTGGTTATATATTGTGGTCATTCATGTAATACTGCTGGGCACAAATTGATTGCCACATTTTCTGTACTATTAAAACAGCCATTTCACTTTAAGCAGCATCCCCTTAGCAGTGAAATGCTTGGGAGGTCCGAGGTCAAAAGTTATAATTAAAGTCCTCTCTAATTCAAAGATCGCTGAAAGTACTTGTGATGTTAAACTGAACTCCGTAATGAATGTTGTTTGAATGCTATGGATATTCTATAGGGACAAAGCTGGTATGTGGGCACAGTCAGAACTCCTGGAGAAAGTTACATCAGATTGTTGGGCTGTTATCATGTACCTGAATGGCCTTGTGATAAGAGCAAAACAAGTAAGTAATTATGTCAATAAACGTGCATGATTATTTGATGCCAGCAGTCCCACTTCATGTTGTATAGGTATAAGGATCTGAAACAGTTTATGCTGAAGATTGCATTAAGCATTGCCCAATATTATGATACTATAGACCTGAGTGTGAGAAGAGTAAAGGGAAAACCTTTTAGCACGGAGGTAAGGGGAAACGTCTTCAGCCAGAGGGTGATGAATCTATGAAATTCCTCGCCACAGAAGGCTGTAGATGACCACAAATCAACCAGAAGTATCTCACATGATAAGTTGTGATGAAAATTCATTTTACATGGTAATGATGCAGAGATCAAAACGCTGGCAGCCACGGAGATGCGAGAATGCTTCAGACACAGCTTTAAGAAGCCTGCATGAGCAGACAGAATCTAAAAGAGATGAACAATTCAGAAGTCTGTAACAGAGAGTATTGTGGCAATATTCCACATGACCAAACCTGAAGTCAATGGTAAAAGGCATTTCAGAACTTCTAAGAGATGTGCAGCAGTCAGTGTGGCCTAGGAACTCGATGGAACTACAACACTGGTCACATCTAGACAGCTACAGCTTGTATCAGAGATTGATGGAGGCAGGTTCAATTAAGGCATTTAAGAAAGCATTAGATGATTTCTAAATAGAAATAATGTTCCACTGAATCTTTGTGTTATTGGGTTGGAGAGTTTTGCAGGAAGTAGCATTATTCAATTTTGCTTCATTAATTTTAAATCACTGAAATCAAAAATGTCATGAATAAAATACACTTTATAAACAGTTTGCAATCTATAATACTGTTGGGGCTGTTGTGGTGCAGTGGTAGTATCCCTATTTCTGGACCAGGAGGCATGGGTTCAAGTCCCACCTCTCCAGAATTATGTTAGAGCATCTCTGAACAGCTTGATTAGAAACCATCTCCATGCTGAATGAGACATTCTATACAATTTCAAAGCCAGTACATGTGAAGTGCAATCACTTAGTCACTGTCAAAGTACCTGGTTTGTTTGCAGTAGCTTTCATAAACACCAGTCTAACGATTGTCTAATAAACTCATTACTCTATCATCGTGAGAAATGCTATTCACTTTCTACTCTCATGTGGCCCATTGGACTGGTTGCTATAATTATCACACTTAGACAGTTATACTGAATGAAACATAACCCTCTGTGTCAGAAACAAAATCCAAAATTGCTGGAAAAATTCAGCAAGTCTGGCAGCATATTTGGAGAAAATTTGGAGTTTACACTTTGGGTCCAGTGACTCTTTTTCAGAATTGATTGTAGCTAGGAAAAGAATTAGCTTTATTGAATTAGCTTTATTGTCACATGTACTTGAATGAATGCAAAGAAAAGTTTTCAATGTCACCGCTTATGATGCCATCTTAGGTACAAGTTACTTAAGCGTTTAGTAGAAGTTTAAAAGAATAATAAATAGAAGTCCAACATAAGAATAAAAAGCAAACAAAAACACTACTCGAATTAAAGTCCTTCTCACCCAGATCCGTGCCAGTGCCTAGACCCAGACCGCACCATGCCAAGTCTCCAGATCATGCCGGGCTTCAAAATGCGTGGTCTTGCCTCCAGACCACAAGGGACTCAACTCCCCACGATGGCCTCTTGTCTGACACTCGCCCTAGGATTTGCCTCCCCGCCATGGCCTCTGGACCAGGACTCACTACCCTGCTACGGCCTCTGGACCAGGACTCACCGCCCTGCTACGGCCTGTGGTCTGGGACTCACCACCCTGCTACGGCCTGTGGTCTGGGACTCACCACCCTGCTATGGCCTGTGGTCTGGGATTCACCTCCCTGCTACAGCCTCTGGCCTGGGACTCACCTCCCTGCTACAGCCTCTGGCCTGGGACTCACCTCCCTGCTATGGCCTCTGGTCTGGGACTCACCACCCTGCTACGGCCTGTGGTCTGGGACTCACCTCCCTGCTACGGCCTCTGGTCTGGGACTCACCTCCCTGCTACGGCCTCTGGTCTGGGACTCACCACCCTGCTATGGCCTGTGGTCTGGGATTCACCTCCCTGCTACGGCCTGTGGTCTGGGACTCACCTCCCTGCTACGGCCTCTGGTCTGGGACTCACCTCCCTGCTACGGCCTCTGGTCTGGGACTCACCTCCCTGCTACGGCCTCTGGTCTGGGACTCACCTCCCTGCTACAGCCTCTGGTCTGGGACTCACCTCCCTACTACGGCCAGTGGTCTGTGACTCACCTCCCTGCTACGGCCTCTGGTCTGGGACTCCCCTCTCTCCTACGGCCTCTGCACTGGGGCTCAGCTCCTGCTATGGCCTCTGCACCAGGACTCACCTCCCTGGTACAGCCTCTGGTTTGGGACTCATCTCCCTGCTATGGCCTCTGGTCTGGGACTCCCCTCCCTCCTACGGCCTCTGCACTGGGGCTCAGCTCCTGCTATGGCCTCTGCACCAGGACTCACCTCTCTGCTACAGCCTCTGCACCGGGACTCACCTCCCTGGTACAGCCTCTGGTTTGGGACTCATCTCCCTGCTATGGCCTCTGGTCTGGGACTCCCCTCCCTCCTACGGCCTCTGCACCAGGACTCACCTCTCTGCTACAGCCTCTGCACCGGGACTCACCTCCCTGCTACGGCCTCTGGTCTGAGACTCACCTCCATGCACTGGCCTCCAGTCTGGGACTTGCCTCCCCGCACCAGCCTTGCCTCTGGAATTTGTCTTGCCATGCCGACCTCTGCTCTGGGACTCCCCTCCTGCAAAGGCCTCTGGTCTGGACTTTGACTCCAGGACACGCTTCCCCACCACAGCCTTCAGTCCGGCACTTGCCCAGGGATTCGACTCCCTATGACAGTCTCCAGTCAGGTACCCACCTTCCTGATACAGTCTCCGCTATGGGCACCATACCGGACTCGCTTACGTGTGCCAGCCTCCGGTCTGAGACTCGCCTCTGGGACTCCACCCCACCCCTGCACACCCCGTGCCAGCCTCTGGTCTGAGTCTTGTCTCCCCATGAAGGCCTCCAATCCGGGAACTGCCTTCCCATGCTAGCCTTGACTCTGGAACCTGCCTCCCCGCTCCAATCTCTAGTCTGTGACCCACCTCTCCACCCAGGCCTCCAGTCTATTACTTGCCTCCCCACACCGGTGTCCAGTCGGTGATTCGCCTCCCCATTCCGGCATTTGCTCTGGGACTCGCCTTCCTTCACCGGCCTCCAGTCTGTGATTCACCTCACCCGCCGACTCCAGTCCGGGACCTAGCTCCGGGACGTGCCTCCCAATCCTGCATCTGATATGGGGCTTGCCTCCCGCGCTGGCCTGGTGTGGGGCTCGCTTTCGGGATTCATCTCCCATGTTCGCCTGGTCTGGAACTCACCTATGGTGGCCTCCTGTCTGAGAGTTGCCTCCTCCATTCTCCTGCGAGTAAGTTTAAAAGTTAAAAGTTTGAGAAAATAACATTCTGGAATGGAGAAAAAAAGAGAAAAAGAACATGTGGAGCAGAGGATCTCTGGCTGGAATGTCTTACTCTGCCACAATCCTGACCATTGCATCTGGTTGGATATAAAAGGTTATTATTTATGCAAAAAATGAGAGTGTAGGATGGGGTGGGGGATGGAGGAGTGAACAGTAGGTGGCGATACAACCCAAAAAAGAGAAACAAAAGCAGTTGGACAGACAAAGGAGTGGTTAAAGGTCAGCTTGGGAGAATGAATAGCTATGAATGGGGACTATTGATAACTGACAATGGGCTGTGTGTGTGGTAGCAGCCCATGTGATGACAAGACCTGATGTGCGGGGGTTGGGGTAAGGTCAAGGAAGAAGGTACTCAAGTCCTAAAATTGTTGAACTCAATATTAAGTCCAGAAAGTTGCAGAGTTGTCAAGCATAAAATGAGATGCTGTTCTTCCAGTTTGCGCTGAGATTCACTGGAACACTGCAGCAAGCCTGAAACAGGAATCCTGGCCAGGGAACAGGGTGGTGTGTTGAAGAGGCAGGCGATGGGAAGCTTAGGGTCTTTTTTGAGGACCCTCACTGCTCCCCCTCTTCCCCACCATATCTTCTGCATAATTACCAACTCTTCAGAGCTACCATCACTTCTGAAGAAGTGTCACTGGACGCAAAACATTCTCTCTGATTTCTCTCCATAGGTGCTGCCAGACCTGCTGAGGTTTTCAGTATTTTTGTTTCACTTCCAGCATCTGCAGTTGTTTTTAAGGATTCTATTTTGATATAATTTTCTGTGTGCTGTCTTCTATGAGTATAGTCTTTCAATCTTAACATGTCAAAATTCCAATCTTTAAAGTGTAAACATTGGTTGTTTCATTTGGATAAGACACATAAGTCCCCTAAAAGTAATAGATGAGTTGTACACAGAAATGTGTACCATAGAATGAATTTAGACTCTTAAAGATAACATTGTAAATTTGTAAGATTAGATTACTTACAGTGTGGAAACAGGCCCTTCGGCCCAACAAGTCCACACCGACCCGCAACCCACACAGACCCATTCCTCTACATTTACCCCTTCACCTAACACTACGGGCAATTTAGTGTGGCCAATTCACCTAACTTGCACATTTTTGGACTGTGGGAGGAAACCGGAGCAAAAGGCAATCTGCACTACATAAAGGAGAGGTGCTTTCTGAGTGTAAGAAATGCAGTGCGTTATTTGAGAAATACATCTGTGTTCTGATACTTTGGGCAATGGTTGAACATGTGAGAGAGCTTACATCAAGGTTTTCAGGCAATGCATTAGAGACCTAAGAGAAGTGAAAAGAAAGGAAGATATCCTGCATCTGCAGGGAGATTAAGAAGCTCCTCAGATGTGAGCTCACTAATAAGTGGGAACAAAAACACAGAAGAGATCAATACCATGAGTGCTGCTCCAACAGCATGGACACAGTGCTGGAAGAAGTATGAAAGTCTCATATGAGTTGTCACATCCTATCACTTGTACTACTAGCCTCATCCACTGCTCAACTCACTACACCATTCACTCTTATCTGTCGACAATGTCCATCATTCAAGCACTCAATCCTAAAATTTATATCCTTGCCTTCAGTTGCACAGTTAGCACTCTTTCAAGTCCCACAGCCACAACCCATAGTTTGTACATGCTGTAATGACAGCCACATGATCAGAACATATTACGTCACACTGTTGTACTTACTGTTTTCTTGCAGAGGTAGGCAGCATACAGAAACAGGTTACGGTAAAGAATGAAGGAGAACAAGTGCGTCAGCATCTGTTAAATAGCATGTAGGCGAGAGTATGGCCATCATGGGAAGGGGAATTGGGAAGCCTTGGTCAACGGGAACCACAAATGACTGATTGAGGGTAAATGCACGTTTAACCATCCTTCTCTTAGCCTACTTCTCCCTCAGCCTGCAATGTCTTATGGTTATAAAATTGCAAATTGTGTGATTAGGCACTTCCTCCTTTCTCCTTTTCCCCAATGCACGACTCAACACTTAACTCTTTTTGATTTTAGATACCTAAGTATGGAAAGCTTTTCATTAAAAGATGAAGACAGTGGAAATGGCACCATAAAGATGATAGAGATATTTGTATATTGCACACACCATCATAGATACTAGGCCTACACTTATAGAGAGTAAAACTGAGCATCTATTAAAACTGTGTACAGAAACCAGAGTGGGGAGAATGGACAGTAATGCCACCAGCTTTGCTGCACAGTAGGTTTGCATACTACTCCTGTAAAGGACTCAAATTATAACTTTGATAGGTCAGGTTAATAAACCTCAATAATCAGATGTTTGTTACACTGCAAATCTTTCAGAAATGACAAAGATCATGGAAGAACTGAACATCAGTTTGGCTCAGAGTTCAGAATCCATCTTTCCAACATGGAGCAGGGTGTCACTTCTACTGATACATCTTACATACAAAATATGATACAGTGTCTATTCATCGATGTCATGGTTTCTATTGCAGTACATTAGTTGCCATTAAATGCTGCAGTGAAAACTTTGATTGTGATTGTCATATTGCTATTCAGAATGGTTTCATCAAGATTTCAGTAGTCCGGTAATCTGTCCTTCAGCAAAGTACTTGGGTTACTGAGATAAGGTCCTGACAGAATGACAGTGGGTCCATGAACCAGGCTTTCCTGTCTCAGGGTGCCAAACTTGCTGCTCTCACACCTGCCACCCTACCTGGGTTCTTACTGTCACTCTCAGTCATCCAAGACAGATTGCCGCAATTCATGGAGAAATGGTGCAATCCTGAGTCCAGAGCTCTTCATGGCTATCCTCCACATTCACCTGCAGCTTCCTTCACAGAAAATCAGTAGCCCACCACCATCCATGCTATAGCCACTGGTGTACCACTTTGGAGGAGCAATAGGAGAGGCAAGGACAAGTGAAAGCTGAGTACAAATGAAATGCACAATAGTGATTAGTTTATTCTAGTAAGCTGTCTGTAACAAATGGCTACCTAAAAATGGATTGCAATCTACATTTCCTTGTGGCTTTAATTTTATACATCTTTTTAATTCACGCATGATATGTAGGCTTTGCTGGCTGGACCAGCATATATTGTTCATCCCTAATTTCCTTTCAGGTGGTGGTGAACTGCTTTCTTGAACTGCTGTAGGTAGCTGTGCTGTAGGTAGACCCACATGCCATTAGAGAATGAACTTCAGGATCATGACCCAACCCCAGTGAATGAACATAGAACATAGAACAGTACAGCACAGAACAGGCCCTTCAGCCCACAATGTTGTGCCGGCCATTGGTCCTCATGTCTGCACCCTCAAATTTCTGTGATCATATGCATGTCCAGCAGTCTCTTAAATGTCCCCAGTGACCTCACTTCCACAACTGCTGCTGGCAATGCATTCCATGCTCTCACAACTCTCTGTGTAAAGAACCTGCCTCTGACATTCCCTCTATACTTTCCTCCAACCAGCTTAAAACTATGACCCCTCGTGTTAGCCATTTCTGCCCTGGGAAATAGTCTCTGGCTATCGACTCTATCTATGCCTCTCATTATCTTGTATACCTCAATTAGGTCCCCTCTCCTCCAATGAAAAAATTCCGAGCTTAGTCAACCTCTCTTTATAAGATAAGCCCTCCAGTCCAGGCAGCATCCTGGTAAACCTCCTCTGAACGCTCTCCAAAGCATTCACATCTTTCCTATAATAGGGCGACCAGAACTGAACGCAATTTTCCAAGTGCGGTCTAACCAAAGTCTTATAGAGCTGCAACAAGATCTCACGACTCTTAAACGCAATGGCCCTGTTAATGAAAGCCAAAACACCATATGCTTTCTTAACAACCCTGTCCACTTGGGTGGCCATTTTAAGGGATCTATGTACCTGCACACCAAGATCCCTCTGTTCCTCCACAATGCCAAGAATCCTATCCTTAATCCTGTACTCAGCTTTCAAATTCAACCTTCCAAAGTGCATCACCTTGCATTTATCCAGGTTGAACTCCATCTACCACCTCTCAGCCCATCTCTGCATCCTGTCAATGTCCTGCTGCAGCCTACAACAGCCAATGACACCTCCAACCTTTGTGTCGTCTGCAAACTTGCTGACCCATCCTTCAATCCCCTCATCCAAGTCATTAATAAAAATTACAAACAGTCGAAGCCCAATGACAGAGCCCTGTGGAACACCACTCACCACTGACTTCCAGGCAGAATATTTTCCTTCTACTACCACTCACTGTCTTCTGTTGGCCAGCCAATTCTGTATCCAGACAGTTAAGCTCCCCTGTATCCCATTCCTCCTGACCTTCTGAATGAGCCTACCATGGGGAACCTTATCAAATGCCTTGTTGAATTCCATATACACCACATCCACAGCTCGACCCTCATCAACTTTTCTAGTCACATCCTCAAAGAACTCGATAAGGTTTGTGAGGCATGACCTGCCCCTCACAAAGCCGTGTTGACTGCATTTAATCAAGCCATGTTCTTCCAGTTGTCATAAATCCTTTCCCTCAGAATCCTTTCTAACACCTTGCAGATGACAGACGTGAGACTTACTGGTCTGTAATTGCCGGGGATTTCCCTATTTCCTTTCTTGAAGAGAGGAATTACATTTGCCTCTCTCCAGTCCTCAGGTACGACTCCAGTGGAGAGCGAGGATGCAAAGATCTTCGCAAGTGGCGAAGCAATCACATTTCTCGTTTCTCAAAGCAGCCAAGGACAAATTTTCAGCACATCAGCTTCCTCTATCTCTATCCATTCCAGCATGCACACCTGCTCTTCAAAGGTTTCATTCACTACAAAGTTTGTTTCTTTCATAAAGACAGAAGCAAAAAACTCATTTAGGGCTTCCCCTACCTCCTCAGACTCCACACACAAGTTCCCTATGCTATCCCTGATCGGCCCTACTCTTTCTTTGACCATTCTCTTATTCCTCATATAAGTGTAAAATGCCTTTGTGTTCTCCCTAATCCGTTCTGCCAAGCCTTTCTCGTACCCCCTCCTGGCTCTCCTCAAACCATTTTTGAGCTCCTTCCTTGCCTGCCTGTAATCCTCTAGAGCTGAGCTTGACCCTAGCTTCCTCCACCTTATGTAAGCTTCCTTTTGACGAGAAGCTCCACCGCTCTCGTCGTCCAAGGTTCCTTTATCTTACCCCTCTTGCCTGGCTCAGAGGGACATATTTATTCATCACTCGCAACAACTGTTCCTTAAACAGTCTCCACATGTCTATAGTGCCTTTACCATGGAACAATTGCTCTCAATCCATGCTTCCTAACTCATGTTTAATCGCATCATAGTTTCATCTTCCCCAATTAAATATCCTCCCATTTTGCCTAATCCTCTCCTTCTCCATAGCTATGTACAATATATTTCCAAGATAGAACATAGAAAAGTACAGCACAGAACAGGCCCTTTGGCCCACAATGTTGTGCCGAGATTCAATCCTAATGTAAAATATAGTAACTTAACCTACGCACCTCTCAACTCACTGCTATCCATGTGCATGTCCACAGTCGCTTAAAGATGGCACGTGGCTTAAAGGGAGCTTACAGGTGGTGGTGTTCTTATGTATCTGCTGCCCTCATCTTTCTAGATGGAAGTGCAGGTTGCAGGTTTGGAAGGTGTTGTCTATGAAGCTTTTGGCAGTACCACCTACTGCTGCTATTGAGCTTCAATGGTGGAAGAATGGATGTTTAAGGATATAAAGCTACTTTGTTCTGGATCATGTTAATCTTCTTGAGTATTGTTGGAACTGGCTTCATCCAGGCGGGTGGGGAATATTCCATCACCCTCTGTACGTGTGCCTTGTAAATGGCTTTAGGGAGTCAAGAGTGGTGCTGGAAAAGCACAGCAGGTCAGGCAGCATCCGAGGAGCAGAAAAATCGACATTTTGGGTATAAGCCTGAATTCCTGATGAAGGGCTCATGCCTGAAACGTTGATTCTCCTGCCCCTCTGATGCTGCCTGACCTGCTGTGCTTTTCCAGCACCACAGTCTCGACTCTGATCTCCAACATCTGCCGTCCTCACTTTCCCCTAATGGCTTTAGGGAGTCAGATAGTGAGTTACTTACTGCAGGCTTCCTAATTCTGAACCTGCTCTTGCAGCCATTGTATTGATACGGCTATTCTCATTCAGTTTCTGGTCAATGGTATCCCCCAGAATGTAGATAGAGGGGAATTCATTGATACTAACACCAATGAGTGTGAAAGGGTGATTGTTAGATTGTCTCTTAAAAGAGATGATCATTGTCTGGCACTTGTGCAGTGTGAATGTTATTTGCTACTTTTCAGCAAAACCTGGATATTGCCCAGTTTTTGTTGCATTTGGATATGTACTACTTCAGCGTCTGAAGAGTTGTGAATGGTGCTGAACATTGTGTAATATTCTTTAAAAATGATATTGATGATTAAATGTACAGGAAAAGTAAGGACTGGTGGTGGAAAGAGAGGTGTGATTAATATTACTAGGATTGTTGGTTAAGACTATTAGATCCTAGTAAGACAGTTATTACATGCAATCTCCCTTCCCTGAGATACTCCACTTACTCTTTCATCCTGCTCTGTCGCCTCAGGTTCCTACTTTCCACTTTCTTGCCTGATAGCTGGTAATGTGCTGATCCTTCAAAATAGGCCGGGTTATACTGTCTGAAACATGTGACCAAGAGGGTTCCTTCAGAGCAGTCCAAGCACCAGAAGATGTCACTTGAGGATATTGTTTATATGTCCTATCATGTTTCTTGTAGCAGCATGGTTCTCAACCATCGATGTGTGTTTGTGTGTGGGATCCAAACTGGAGTCATCAATATTGTCATGAATGGATAACTCTTATTGCCCAGTAGACAGCCCTGGACTTGCTGTGAAATGCAGGTGGCATTGAAGATTGATATATCCGTTCATCTCAAAATCTGACTATTTGATGCATTGAAACAAAAATCAGACAGCAGTTTAGGTAAGTTAAGCAAATACAATATCAATCAGTGTGATCGATTACTTATCTTCCCATTTCTCATTGCCTCCTCAGTTTTCACTTACCACCAAAACTAAACAAAATTGCGATGTGAAAGGCCTTCTCTCCCTTGGCTGTTGCCCTTGCTCTCAGTGCAGGCAGTTCCTCCTTGTCTGCTCCTAGCCTCATTTTTGGTTTCTGGCCATCACCATCATCTATGTTCTCTTATAAGCTTCCTTCTGGGCCTGAACATACGTCAGAATTTCTAGTTGAAATAGTTGTCACCTAGAATATAATCATTGCTTCTGTACCTGGAGGAACAGGAAGGAACCTATGAATGAAGATGCTGGCAGCACTATAGGAGACAGGATTGGTGACTGAACAAGCATCACCTCTTTATTATTAACGCCTGAAGGTCATGTATATATTAGTCTGCAGCACTGCCTGACACAGTGTGTCAATCATAGTGCTTCTGCACTAATAAATTTATCCTCAGAAAGTTCTGTAAAGTTCTTGAAAGCGAATATGTCTTATGTCAAGTTCAGTAGCAAGAGTTATAGTCAGAAACATACATTATTTCACCTCTCACATCACTATATGGTAATTTCAGTAGTAACATATGTCTAATAAGTAATAATACCAAAGGGCCAAAATTGGCTATGATCCATTTGTGGGCACATTACCAAAGGCACACAGACAGCATATGCCTCAAAGAAAATGTTCTCATGCAGTTCTCAAGAAGGAAGAATGTATACAAGGATGGCATTGATAAGGAGCCTAGCAACATAGTCCTAAACATAACCAGATTTTTGAATTTTACATGAACTACACAGTAAAGTGCTGTATAGTAAAAATCTGCGCCTTTCAGATCTCCAAAGCACATGAAAGACCTAAATTTGAAGGTTAATCTGCTGACAGAATTTACTAATGATTTTAAAACAACCTCCAGCAAATTTAATCTTTGCCAAGGAAACACATTGACATACAGAGTTTAACTTTTTTCTTTGAAGCATAATTTATTCTAATTCAAGCATAGTTTGTATAATCTAAATAATATCCACTGCAAAAAATTAATTCCTGATTAATTGTCATTTTAACTTTGAAAACATAATTGTTTTCTTAGCCCAAAAGATAGGACTGATTGTTCTTTTAGGCCATTTCGTGTTCTTACTCAATGCTCCATGCCTGAAAACAAATTATCAAATGCCCCTTTCAAAGCTGTTAGTTGGGACCACTGATACCAGTACCATGTAAAAAGGAAGATGCAAAATCTTGGCAAACTTCACTTGAACTACAGTGAGTGTATGTTCACAGAAGCTAATGAGAAAGAACAAGGTATTAGTGCAGCGTATCACAAGTAATGTTTTTCTAATGGCTGCCACAGACTGCACATAAAGGCATCTGCTGCAGAGCTACAGATAGAAGACACCTGACTAAGGCAAGCCAGCCAGTACACTCCAGACACCCCATTTTCTTAAACTCTTTCCCTTTTTAAATTCCCTACTTCACAAACTGATAAACACACAAAAACAGACAAGATATAGTGAGAATGCAAGAACACAAGAGCATTTAGGGTGTAGGTTTGCTCGCTGAGCTGTAGGTTTGATATCCAGACGTTTCATTACCTGGCTAGGTAACATCATCAGTGGCGACCTCCAAGTGAAGCGAAGCTGTTGTCTCCTGCTTTCTATTTATATGTTTGTCCTGGATGGGGTTCCTGGGGTTTGTGGTGATGTCATTTCCTGTTTGTTTTCTGAGGGGTTGATAGATGGTATCTAGATCTATGTGTTTGTTTATGGTGTTGTGGTTGGAGTGCCAGGCCTCTAGGAATTCTCTGGCATGTCTTTGCTTAGCCTGTCCCAGGATAGATGTGTTGTCCCAGTCGGAATGGTGGTTTTTTTCCTACGTGTGTAGGGCTACGAGGGAGAGAGGGTCGTGTCTTTTTGTGGCGAGCTGGTGTTCGTGTATCCTGGTGGCTAACTTTTTCTTCCTGTTTGTCCTACATAGTATTTCTGGCAGTCCTTGCATGGGATTTTGTAGACGACGTTGCTTTTGTCCATGGGTTGTACTGGGTCTTTTAGGTTTGTTAGTTTTTGTTTGGGAGTGTTGGTGGGTTTGTGTGCTACTAGGATTCTGAGGGGTCTTAGTAGCCTGGCTGTCATTTCTGAAACTTCTTTGATGTATGGTAAGGTGGTTAGGGTTTCTGGCTGTGTTTGGTCTGCTTATCGTGGTTTGTTCTTGAGGAATCTGCGGACTGTATTTTTTGAGTATCCGTTCTTCTTGAATACGTTGTATAGGTGGTTCTCCTCTGTTTTCCAAAGTTCGTCTTGCTGCAGTGTGTGATGGCTTGTTGGAATAGTGTTCTGATGCAGCTTTGTTTGTGTGTATTGGGATGGTTGCTGGTGTAGTTAAGTATTTGGTCAGTGGTTGTTGGTTTTCTGTATACGCAGGTTTGTAGTTCTCCATTGTCCTTTCTTTCGACTGTGATGTCCAGGAATGCCAGTTTGTTGTCGGTTTCTTCCTCCATGGTGAACTTTATGCCTGTGAGGGTGTTGTTGATGATGTTAAATGTCTCTTCTATCTTCTTTCGTTTTGTGATGACAAAGGTGTCATCTACATAGCGGACCCAGATTTTTGGTTTGATGGTTGGTAGGGCTGTTTGTTCTAGTCTTTGCATTACCGCTTCTGCTATGAATCCTGATAGCGGAGATCCCATGGGTGTGCGTTGGTTTATTTGTAGATTATGTTGTTGAAGGTGAAGTGGGTGGTGAGGCACATGTCCATTAGCTTCATGATGTTTTCATTGGTAATGTGATTGATGGTGGTTGGAGTGTGTGTGATGGTCTCTTCTAAAAGTGTGGTAAGTCTTTCCTTTGCCAGGTAGACGTTGATGGAGGTGAACAGTGCTGTTACGTTGAATTAGATCATTGTTTCGTCTTCCTCTATTTTGGTGTTTTTGATGATTTTTAGGAATTCCTGGGTGGAGTGGATGGAGTGCTGTAACTCTTCTACTAGGTATTTCAGTCTTGCATGTAGTTCTTTGGCCAGTCTGTAAGTTGGTGTTCCGGGGAGTGAGACTATAGGTCTGAGGGGGGGCTCCTGGTTTATGGATTTTTGGTAGTCCGTAGAATTTTGGGGTGTTGGTCCCGTCGGGTTTCATTTCTTGCGGTTGCAGGGGAAGGTGCCAGGAGTGGAGGTTGGGTTGGTGGGGGGTGTGGACCTGACAAGGGAGTCACGGAGAGACTGGTCTTTTCGGAACACTGATAGGGGAGGGGAGGGAAATCCATGGTGGTGGGGTCTGCTTGGAGGTGGCAGAAATGACACGGATGATACGATGTATATGGAGGTTGGTGGGGTGGTAGGTGAGGACCAGTGGGGTTCTATCCTGGTGGTGATTGGAGGGGCGGGGTTCAAGGGCAGAGGAACGGGAAGTGGAGGAGATGCAGTGGACAGCATTGCCGATCACGTCTGGGGGGATGTTGTGGACTTTGAAGAAGGAGGCCATCTGGGTTGTACGGTATTGGAACTGGTCCTCCTGGGAGTAGATGCGGCGGAGACGAAGGAATTGAGAATATGGGATGGTGTTCTTACAGGGGGCAGGGTGGGAGGAGGTGTAGTCTAGGTAGCTGTGGGAGTCGGTCGGTTTATAGTAAATGTCCGTGTTGATTCGGTCGCCCGAGATAGAAATGGAGAGGCCTAGGAAGAGGATGGAGGAGTCTGAGACGGGTCCAGGTAAATTTGAGGTCGGGGTGGAAGGTGTTGGTAAAGTGGATGAACTGTTCAACCTCCTCGTGGGAGCACAAGGCAGCGCCGATACAGTCATCGATGTAGCGGAGGAAAAGGTGGGGGGTGGTGCCTATGTAGCTGTGGAAGATGGATTGTTCCACATATCCAACGAAGAGGCAGGCATAGCTGGGGCCCATGCGGGTGCCAATGGCTACTCCTTTGGTTTGGAGGAAGTGGGAGGATTGGTAAGAGAAGTTGTTCAGAGTGAGGACCAGTTCAGGCAGTCGAAGGAGGGTGTCAGTGGAAGGGTACTGGTTGGTACTGCGGGAAAGTAATAAGCGGAGAGCTTTGAATCCTTCGTGATGGGGGATGGAGGTGTACAGGGACTGGATGTCCATGGTGAAGATAAGGCATTGGGGACCGGGGAAGCGAAAATTATGCAGGAGGTGGAGGGCGTGGGTGGTGACCCGAATGTAGGTGGGGAGTTCTTGGACTAAGGGGGACAAGACCATGTGGAGGTAGGCAGAGATGAGTTCGGTGGGGCAGGAGCAGGCTGAAACAATCTTTCCAAGCCCTCCAACAACCCAATCTTCACTCCCGGCATCTTCCCTTGCAACCGCAAGAAATGCAAAACTTGCACCCACACCTCCCCCCTTACTTCCCTCCAAGGCCCCAAAAGATCCTTCCATATCTGCCACAAATTCACCTGCACCTCCAAACACATCATTTACTGCATCTGCTGCACCCGATGTGGCCTCCTCTATATTGGGGAGACAGGTTGCCTACTTGCGGAACGTTTCAGAGAACACCTCTGGGACACCTGGACCAACCAACCCAACCACCCCGTGGCTCAACACTTCAACTCCCCCTCCCACTCCACCAAGGACATGCAGGTCATTAGACTCCTCCATCGCCAGACCATAGCAACATGACGGTTGGAGGAAGAGCGCCTCATCTTCCGCCTAGGAACCCTCCAACCACAAGGGATAAACTCAGACTTCTCCAGTTTCCCCATTTCCCCTCCCCCCACCTTGTCTCAGTCCCAACCCTCGAACTCAGCACCACCTTCCTCACCTGCAATCTTCTTCCTGACCTCTCCGCCCCCACTCCCACTCTGGTCTATCACCCTCACCTTAACCTCCTTCCACCTATCACATTTCCAACACCCCTCCCCCAAGTCCCTCCTCCCTACTTTTTATCTCAGCCCGCTTAGCACACTTTCCTTATTCCTGAAGAAGGGCTCATGCCCAAAACGTCGATTCTCCTGCTCCTTGGATGTTGCCTGACCTGCTGTGCTTTTCCAGCAACATATTTTCAGCACCTTACCATATATCAGAGAAGTTTCAGAAATGACAGCCAGACTACTAAGACCCCTCAGAATCCTAGTAGCACACAAACCCACCAACACTCCCAAACAAAAACTAACAAACTTAAAAGACCCAGTACAACCCATGGACAAAACCAATGTCGTCTACAAAATCCCATGCAAGGACTACCAGAAACACTACGTAGGACAAACAGGAAGAAAGTTAGCCACCAGAATACACAAACACCAGCTAGCCACATAAAGACACGACCCTCTCTCCCTCGTAGCCCTACACATAGGTGGAAAAAACCACAATTTCGACTGGGACAGGCTAAGCAAAGACATGCCAGAGAATTCCTAGAGGCCTGGCACTCCAACCACAATGCCATAAACAAACACATAGATCTAGATACCATCTATCAACCCCTCCGCAAATGAACAGGAAATGACGTTACCACAAACCCCAGGAACCCCATCCAGGACAAACATATAAATAGAAAGCAGGAGACAACAGCTTCGCTTCACTTGGAGGTCGCCACTGATGATGTTACCTAGCCAGGTAATGAAACGTCTGGATATCAAACCTATAGCTCAGCGAGCAAACCTACACCCTAAACCTCAATCTAAGCTACAAACCTTCACAAACCTTGCAAAAACACAAGAGCATGAAAGCAGGAGATCAAGAGTAAGAGAGCAAGCTGGCAGAGAGAGAGCAAGAGAGCGTTAGAATAGCTAACAACAGCAACTATCAATGAGATTGAAGAAAGCCTAAAAGCACACTTTAGTTTTTATAGTGTCCCATACATTTCATCATTTTGAGTAAAATCCTTTTCTTTCAAACTCAATGGTATGAATCTTATATATTTTTGGTTGTGTCAATTTCACCAAATTATATGGAAGGTTTCTCACCTCAAGGCCCATTGGGTCTTCTCACTATACCTTACCAACCTCACCCCATTACTTATTGACCATGTTCTTATGGCACCTGTCTACATCCACCTGCCATTCTCAGAACAATTTGTCACTGCCAGGATAGCCTGGAATTCACCAGCAGTGTGACACCAGTGCCAACTTTAAAGGTCACTGTACACTTGGCAATGCACCGTTTGCTCAGAGCCATACAGTTCCTGACATTTTAATAAGGGGAAATCGATGCCTTACTTTGTGGACAGGGGCATGGAGATCCTGGTGGTCAAGGTGTGCAGATACCCAAAATCCTCTTCCCCAAAGACCAACAAAGGAGGCCACAACTCTAGACCAAGCCAACCTGGTCAGAGATTGGCATCTGGGTGGGTGCAGCCTCAGACATTCGGAAGAATGTCTGACATATAGGAAGATGGTCAATGCCCCTCTCCATTTTGCCAGGGTAAGTACCATCATCTTCCCTCTGAGGCCTCACACTCACTCTATTTCTGTAACTGTACCCACCTCCCACCTAGATCCCTGCTTCTCTCATTTCAGGAGTGAAAAAGCTCACAATAGGACAGAAACAGTTGTGTGACCTGACAGTTTGGTTCCTCACCCCTGAAGAGGGCAGGATCCTGAATCTGACTGCAGTGTCCAAACCGTTGGACTGGTAGAGGCTACACTTGATTTACTGTGCCTAGACACTCTCAGCAAAGTCTATCCTCTTTTATTGACTGAGGGACTGTTGACAACCTTGACAAGCTTCTTGGCTTTGTGTCTGCACTAAACAACATGGCAAGATGGCAGTACTGTTAGCCTGGTATCTCTGGCTGAGGGCCAAGGCAGAAAAGTCAAAACAAGGAGATGCTGTGAGCATTCAAGTGGACTCAGAATGAACAAACAAACAACACAAACAACACAAATGGATGTGTGGCCTTAACAGGCAACTTGCCACTGCCTAGCAAGAATGGCAGATGCATAAAAGATGCAGAGAGATGCTCCCAATGTCAAGATGGGCCTCAGTTGACTCTTTTGCGTGAGTCAGTCACTAATCTCACCAGAGTCCACATCACTCATGTAAGATATTGCCCAATGTCTGCACTTATGACAATAATGAGCCCTTAGAAGCTTTTATTTTTCATTCCCTTCCCACCATGTGTATTATGGAGGACTCCCTTGGCTTGAAGCATTTGCTTTGTTGCATGGCTGGGATTTAAATATGTCATCAGTGCTGGGAAACTAGTGACCTGCCACTGGTGAATGCACATTAGTGTGGGCAGCATGCTACTGAATTGTAATACATATACATTAAGGTGAGCTATGGAGAATTGCTTCAGATAACTTGTTAGAATTCATGGAGAGAATCTCTCCATGAGACTTCCTGAAATTGACATTGGCTGATTGGGTAAAATTCAGATCTCCGTCTTATCATCCTCAACTATCTTCACAGAGATTAATGCTCTCAGCAGCACATTGGCAATGTACAGCTATTTCCCTTGCTTGTGCATCATGTTCAGATGGTATTTCTGCAAACAAGGTGACATTCTTTGCAGATGCCTTACAGCAGATAGACATGGTTTCAGGAAAATGCTTTGAAATGTCTTGTGACTGGACTGCATGGTCACTTTGTCTCTTCCAATTGGATATTGACTAAAATGCCCTCCAAGAAAAGGCAATTTTAGGCCAGCTTAATCAGTCTGTGCATCACTTCTGTATGTGTTGATCACTGCATCTCTGCTACAACTCTTACTTTGGGAGAATCCAGGCAAAATCTTTCTGTTGTTAATGCATAACTTTGGTTCCGGCATCTTCAATTACATTGTTTTCTTATTCAGTTTCAGGCACGTCTGGTGACTACTCTCTAGCAGTTATTTGATTGTCTTTCTACGTCCATAGATTAGCAGATCATCCACAATACTTTCCACTTTGGGAAGATCAATGATGATCATGTGCTGTCTGTATTGATACTCTTCTGGAGCAGTGGAAACGTTAATAGTGCATGCAGCCATCTGAATCTCCCAGATAATGACTGGAATTTAATTAGAAAACTGTTGCTTTTATCCAGCTAACTTTAGCAGGAACCATCCTTGGCATGAAACACTGTAAACATATTTGCCTTGGCAAGATGCAGGAAAGTTTCTTCGGATTAGCATGCATTTGTAAGATCACATCAAAGTTTTATTGAGATCCTTTGGATCTACGTATATAGTTTTTCAGGTGTTTTCCCTGTTACCAAGCTGGTAATCAGGTTTTTTTTAGGAATTGTCACTTTCTTGGAAACTCCTTTCTTTTTCTGAATCTTCTGTAGAAATAACTCAACAGAGGCCTGTATTTCATCACCAAGCAGCCTTTATGTACACATGGAGAATCCTCAACAGTGATCGAGCTCGTAGCCCGCTCTCAGAATGAAAAGAACCTTGAACACTCCTGTTTATTTTTTTTTTGGACACTCCTTTTTTTTTCCCCACCACCCATGTTGTGCATGTGCAGGTGTGAGACACAGTGAAAGACACAAAGTGCACAAATCTTTACTCAGTTTCCACCACCAGGAAAAAAGGAAAACACCCGAGTGGCCAGTGACAAGCAGTGCCCTTCACAAAAGGCAATGCTGTGTGATCAAACAGTGAAGGGGAGGGTAGGGATTAAATCAAAATAGAGTTGGAGGGGGAAATAATGCACTCCACTCCCTGCGGTGCCCACCTCTCCCTGAACAACTCGAGGGTGTTGGTAGACACCGCGTGCTCCTTCTCCAAGGACACCTGGGCACTAACGTAACTGCGGAAGAGGGGCAGGCAGTCGGCCCTAACGACTCCCTCCACAGCCCGCTGCCTGGACCTGTTGATGGCCAGCAAGGCCAGGCCCAGGAGCAGACCCACGAGGAGGTCTTCAGACCTGCCCTCCCTCCTCCGTACCAGGTGCCCAAAGATCAGGAGCGTGGGACTGAAGTGCAACCAAAAGCAGAGGAGGAGGTTTAAGAAAATCAAAAAGGGAGTGGAAATGCCCACACCCAATATACACATGGTCCACGGACTCCACAGCGCCACAGAACAAGCAGTTGGGCTGGGAGTCCGTGAACCACCGCTATCTGCGGTTGCAGGGGACTGCTGCGTGCAGCACCCTCCACCCCAGATCCCTGAGAGAAAGGGGGAGGACTCCCGCATAGAGAGCCCTCCACTGGGGATCCCCACCACCCGGTGTCAAATGGGCACGCCAAGGCGTGTCCGGACGGTGGATGAGGGAGAAGAGATAGACGGTGTGCAGCAGCAGTCTATTTTTTTTTTTCTTTTTTTTTCTTTTTTTTTTAACCCCCACACTACCGCCTAAGTGCGGTAGTGCTTATTTTTACCCCAGCACCCATGGTGTGTGTGTGTGCAGGTGTGAGACACAGTGAGAGACACAAAGTGTACGAATCTTTTTTTTTTTTTTTTTTTTTTTTTTTTTTTCTTAGTCACAAACCAAGCCAATTTCTCCAGGAGGGAAGGAAATACACAAGTGCATCCCCTACTTATATTTTTTTTTTTTTTTTTTTTTCCTTCTTTTTTTTTTCTCTTTTTCTCTTTTTTAACCCCCACACTACCGCCTAAGTGCTGTAGTGCTTATTTTTTCCCCAGCACCCATGGTGTGTGTGTGCAGGTGTGAGACACAGTGAGAGACACAAAGTGTACGAATCTTTATTCAATTTCCACCACCAGGAAGATATGAGAAACACCTGAGTGGCCAGTGACAAGCAGTGCCCTTCAAACCACAGGGCAATGCTGTGTGAGCAAAACAGTGAAGGGGAGGGTAGGGACTAAATCAAAATAGAGTTGGAGGGAGAAATAATGCACTCCACTCCCTGCGGCGCCCACCTCTCCCTGAACGACTCCAGGGTGTTGGTGGACACCGCGTGCTCCTTCTCCAAGGACACCCGGGCTCTAACGTAACCCCGGAAGAGGGGCAGGCAGTCGGCCCTAACGACCCCCTCTACGGCCCGCTGCCTGGACCTGTTGATGGCCAGTTTGGCCAGGCCCAGGAGCAGACCCACGAGGAGGTCCTCGGACCTGCCCTCCCTCCTCCGTACTGGGTGCCCGAAGATCAGGAGCGTGGGACTGAAGTGCAGCCAGAAACAGAGGAGAAGGTTTTTGAGAAAATCAAAAAGGGAGTGCAAACGCCCACACCCAATATATACATGGTCCACGGACTCCACAGCGCCACAGAACAAGCAGTTGGGCTGGGAGTCCGTGAACCACCGCAACCTGCGGTTGCAGGGGACTGCTGCGTGCAGCACCCTCCACCCCAGATCCCCGAGAGAAAGGGGGAGGACTCCCGCGTAGAGAGCCCTCCACTGGGGATCTCCACCGCCCGGTGGCAAATGGGCACGCCAAGGCGTGTCCGGACGGTGGATGAGGGAGAAGAGGTGGACGGTGTGCAGCAGCAGTCTATACAGGGTCCACCTTTTTACATCCTTAAAAAAAGGGACAAAATGAAAATTCCGGAGGCGGCTCAGGTTGTGGGGCACGGGGTCCTGCGGGAAGTACGGGACCTTGCGGCCAATGTGAAATTCCGTCCGGGCTGGGGTGAGCGCGGACGGGATCCCACCATACACCCGAGTGTTCTCCAACTGGTGCACTATGTCGGGTCTGAGCACCGCTGTTTTAAGGCGTCGGATGGCGGTGGCCACGTACTGGACGTCTACTGCTGCCCTGCTCGCTACGTCCTGTGGCAGTGTCCAGCCCAGGCCCCCGGCACCCAGCACGTCCCCGACCCTGGTCGCCCTCGCCACCACGGCCCTCCCCTCCGACAGCCACTCGAACCCACGAGTACAGAGGTGCATATTCCTGAGCAACGGCCCCCTGACAACAGCCGCTACTCCTGCTGGAGGGTATGCACGACGCGACTCGACCATGTTCCAGACAGTGATCAGGTCCTGGTAAAAGGCAGGCAGCGTCTTGAGGGCAACCTCCAAACCGTCATGGTCGACAAACAGGAGCTGCGTGTCGTAGTTGAGGTTACGCACCTGGCGGAAAAAATACGTCGCTAGGACGCACCACCTAGGAGGAGGCTCAACGTAAAGGTATCGCCGCAAGGTCTGAAGGCGGAACGTCGCGACCTGGGTGCGGACGCACACCAGCAACTGACCGCCCTCCTCAATAGGGAGACTCAGAACCTGCGCGGCGACCCAGTGCATCTTTTTGTCCCAGAAGAAGTCGACCAACGTTTTCTGGATGTCAGCGACAAAGCCAGGAGGAGGGACCAAAGTGACCAGCCGGTACCACAGCATGGCGGCCACCAGCTGGTTTATGACCAGCACTCGACTCCTGTAAGATAGCACTCGGAGCAGTCCTGTCCAGCGGCCTAGGTGAGCCGAGACTTTGACCTCCAGCTCCTGCCAGTTGGCCGGCCAGGATTCCTCAGCCGGGCTGAGGTAGACCCCCAGGTAGAGGAGATGGGTGGTACTCCAGCTGAACCCCCGTAACTCCTCCGGCAGAGAGTCCACCCGCCACGGACCGAACAGTAGTCCGGAACATTTGGCCCAGTTGATCCTGGTGGAAGATGCTGCCGAGTACACGGCCTGGCACTCGCGCATCCTCCCCAGGTCAGCCGGGTCGGTGAAAGTGAGGAGCACGTCGTCGGCGTAGGCTGAGAGGACCACCCCCGTGCCCGCGCCGCGCAGAACCAGCCCCGACAACCTCCTCCGCAAGAGGCGCAGGAAAGGCTCCACGCACAGGGAATACAGCTGGCCGGACAGGGGGCAGCCTTGACGCACTCCTCTCCTGAAGCGAAAGGGCGCCATCAGGGACCTGTTAACTTTAACCAGACACTCTGCGGCGGCGTGCAAAAGTCGGATCTGGGCGACAAACCGCGTCCCGAACCCGAATGCCCGCAGAGTCCCGAGCAGGTACTCGTGATTGACCCTGTCGAACGCCTTCTCCTGGTCGAGAGACAGGAAGGCGCTCGGCAGACCAGCGGTCTACAGAAATGGATCAGGTCCCGGACCAGGTGGACGTTGTCGTGTATCCTCTGGCCCGGGACCGTGTAGGACTGGTCCGGGTGAATCATGTGGGCCAGCACGGAGGCCAGGCGAGAAGACAACACCCTGGCGAAGATTTTGTAGTCTGTGCTGAGGAGGGAGACCGGACGCCAGTTCTTCAAAGAACGAGGGTCCCCCTTCTTCAGCAGCAGGACAATGACCGCCCTGCACCAAGAAAGGGGCAGCTCTCCAGCATTTAGACACTCCCCTAGGACCTGTGCGTGGTCGCTCCTCAGGACGTCCCAGAACGCCCTGAAGAGCTCCACAGTCAGCCCGTCCAGCCCCGGGGTTTTGCCCCTCAAGAGCCAGTCGAGGGCGCCGGTCAGTTCCTCTAAGGTGACGGGAGCGTTGAGCCTTCCGGCGTCCTCCGGGCTGAGCTGCGGCAGGTCCTCCCACAGAACTCTGCAAGCATCTTTGCTGGACGGATCCGGAGAGAACAGAGCCGTGTAATAGTTTCGGACATGGGCCCTGATACCCTCCAGATCCGAGACGAGGGACCCGTCGTCGGCCAGCAGCACAAGGAGCTGCTGATGGGTGCCACGCCTTTTTTCCAGCAAGTAGAAGGGGGAACCACGGTCCAGGTCCTGGAGGAGCTAGATCTGCGACCTCACGTACGTGCCCCAACGAGCTGCAGGTCCCGGAGCGCAGCCTTCTTCTCTTCTTACGCCCCGCGCAGGACCGGGTCCGCGTCAGGCTGACCGAGGCGTGACTCGAGGTCGAGCATCTCCCTCTCCAACTCCCCGATCCTGGATTTCCGCCTCTTCGTCGACCCCCTCGCGTACTCCTGACAGAAGACGCGGACGTGAGCCTTGCCCACGTCCCACCATAGCCTCAGGGAGGGGGAAAGCTTCCCCGCTTCCTTCTCCAGCCGGCCCAGAAACGATGAAACAAGTCCCGGAACCGCTCGTCCTCCAGCAGCAGGTTGATAAAGTGCCAGTACGCAGAGCCTAGCCTGGCGCCGAACAGAAGGAGTTCTGCCCACACCAGGTGATGGTCCATGCACGACACCTGCCACGTGGAGGCCCTCGGAAAACAGGAGGCGTACGCCCGCGAAACGTACAGGCGGTCGATTCTGGACACTCCGACCCCAGGCCTCATGAAGGTGAAGGCGATGGAGTCGGGATGGAGATTCCGCCAGACGTCCACCAAGTCGAAGGACTTGACCAAGTCCCCCAACCTCCTCCCCGATGCCCAACCTGTGCAGGCACCGCCGTGGTCCCTGTCCTCGAGGATGCAGTTAAAATCTCCCCCGAGGACGATGCACTGGTTCTCGTCGATGGAGGAGAGGTGAGCGGACACTTCTCCGAAGAGGCTCGCTTGCCTCGGCCTGGCCAGGGGAGCGTGGACGTTCACCAAGTGAAGCACCGCACCCCCCCCCAGCCGAACCGTCAGGTGAAGCAAACAGCCTGGCACAGGCTCCCTGACCCCCAAGATCTCTGGCTGAAAATGCGGGGCCAACAGGATAGCCACCCCGCCAGATCTGCGGGTGAGGTGACTGATGTAGACACCCCTCCCCTCCTCCTCGCCACTCCAGGAGCCAGGTGGCTTCATCTCCCGGGGTAGTGTGGGTTTCTTGCAGGAAGTACACCGCATACCTCCCATCCCGAAGGGCCGAGAGTGTCTGGAATCTGCGCTGTGACTCCCTGCTGCCGTTGATGTTGAGGCTGGCTATAGTTGTCTCCATGTCGGAAGCATTGTGCAACCACCACCAGTACAGTTAAAAACCTATATACACATTTACTGGGAGGACGAGGGAGGGGCACAGAAGTCCCTTGCCCTCACCAGAAGTGCCCCCAGGAAGTTCCTGACTCGCTTTCACTCATTCACGTCAAGCCCAGGTGCCTGGCGAGCAGCGTGGGCCGACCAGTAAACTCTTTCGAAGGAGCTCCAGTGGCCGAGCGCCAGTTGGGCTCTATCCTGGCGACTCCAAGTTTCCTCGACAAACTCCCGGAGTTCCTCGAGGGGGATGAGGGGAGATTGGTGGGGGGCACCTGGGACTCAAAAATGTCGCTGCAGACAGAGTCCGCGTCGTCCCGGTGTCCGCCACCGATCCCGAACCCTCCTCCGGGAGGTCGCCCTCGGTCACCGACCCCTCCCCCACCGAGAGAATGGGGGCTGGTCCGGCGCCGCCAACTGGCCTCAAACCCCCAGCGACCCCACCCCCCAGGGTCATCGGCGGTACCTTCATCGGCACACCCCTTCCCAGAACACCCCGAGTTCGGGTCGTCGGGCAGCAGAGGCTTGGGGCCCCACTCCTCTCCCGACACCGGGATATCCGGCTCCTCGGGGAAAAGGTCCTCCCCCAGGGCCAAGGGCCTCGGAAAAACAGTCTGGGAGGGAGGAGCGAGGATAATACCTTTCTGCCCTCCACCGCTCAACAACCCAGCAGAGGGTCCTCCGTTGTCACCCCCACCACGGCCCGTGTGGTTATTAAAGTCCTCCCCAGGAGCCGGAGCCCCTGCTGTAGCCCCTGGGGGTTTAGGTAAGTCAGGCTGCGGTGCGGGACAGTCGATAGACACCGTTGGCTCATCCCCTGGGAAGGGGCAGTACCACCAGCGCACTACTGGGCCTTTCGCCTTTCGCCTGGGCCCAGGCTCAGGCTCAGGCTCAGACTCAGGCTCAGAAGCCCCCGGGCCAGGTATTGCAGTGCCAGGGGCGGGCATTGAAGCCCCAGGGGTTTTTGTATCGGGGTGGGGGGTGGATGTGGGGTCAATGGGGCTGGGATCAGGTACGGGTTTGGGGGTCAGGGTTCCCGCACCGTGGCGACACTGGCACGGCCGCAGGAGCATTGTCGTGCTGCGGCGGGACAGGTCGCGGGCTAGGTGTCAGGGAAGGGGATAGGGTGGTCTCCTCGTGGGCGGGCCTGATGCGTCGCGTCTTCTTGAGCGCCTTCTGGCTGGCCAGACGCTCACCACCCCCCCCACCTCCCTGCCAGAGGCTGGAGCATTGGAAGCCTCCGGCTTAGCCCCCGGTGCTGGGGCTTGCGGTGTTGACTTCAGGGGAGGGGGAGTGGGTGCGGCGGCACCGCCATCAGCCGTTGGCGTGAGCTGGGCAGCCTTCTGGGTGGGGCAGTTTTTTCTAATGTGCCCACCTCGCAGCACAGGTGGTACCGCCGCCATCCGTCGTCCAGAAGGCACGGTAGGCTGCGCCCTCGTGGAGGAGGGTGAAAGAGCCCTCGGTGACGACCTCCTGGGCCAGGCAAATGAACACGTGGCGTCGGAAGGAGTATACATGTCAGAGGGTGGGGTCCTTAAGACCGAGCAGGAGTGGTTGGACACCCGACTGGATCTCCCCCAAGGTGGTGAGGTGGGGGAGGAGCTCACTGGCAATGAAGCGCGGGATGTTGGAGATCACGACCCGCTGGGCCGTAACCTCCAGAGGGTCGAGGGGCAAATGTGTCCCGCTCACAGTGAGCCCCCTCTCCACGGCCAGGTGGACCGCCTGCTCAGTCTTTCGGAAAAAGACGGCCTTCCCGTACATCCGGGCCACAGCGACGATGGTCAGTGGTCCAACCACACTAGCCATGACCTTACTGCAGGCCTCGATGGATATGTTGGGGTAGGGATAGGCCTTTACCCCCAGGCGTTTAGTCAGGTGCCTGAAGGGGGTCGAGGTTGCAGCCAGGGTTGGAGCAGCCGTGCCTAAGGCAGCAGCTACCCCGGCGTAGCTGTGGCTGGGCCTGCGACCTTCGGGCTCACCATACTCTGCTGTTGAACATTAGTAGGCCTCAGGCAACAGCGGTGGAGGTGGGTCTCTGGCAGCAGCAGCGGCGGAAGTCCTGGGGAGGTGCCCAAGGTGAGTCACTCAAGGCGAGTCCCAGGCAGCAACGGTGGACACCGGCCTCAGGCAACAGCAGCGGTGGAGGCAGGCCTTGGGCGAGTCCCAGGTAGGCCCTTGGTCACAGCGGTGGGGGCAGACCTGTTAGGGAGGGTCCCCAAGGCAAGTCCCAGGCAGCAGCAGTGGTGGAGGTTGTGGGGAAGGGCCCAAAGCGAGTCCCAGGCAGCGGTGGTGGAGGCAGGCCTCTGGCAAGTCCTAGGCAGGCCCTTGGTCACAGCGGTGGGGGGGCAGACCTGTTGGGGAGGGTCCCCACGACATGTCCCAGGCAGCCCCAAAATTGATTCCCAGGCAGCAGGAGTGGAGGTGGGCCTCTAACAACAGCGGTAGTGGTGGAGGTCCTGGGAGGGGCCCCAAGGCAAGTCCCAGGCAGCAGCAGTGAGGCAGGCCCCAAGCAGCAACAGCTGAGGCAGGTCTGGGCGGGGTCCCAGAGACCAGCAGTGGGAGTGGGCCCCAGGTCAGCAGCAACACTCCCTTGACCTGGGTGAGGCCCAGGCTGCAGCTCCAAAAGTAGGCCCCAGACTCAAAAGCTCTCACCTCCTCCTTTTCTCTCTCTCTCTCTCTAGCTATCACCTTTTTTTCTCTCTCTCTCTCTCTCTCTAGCTCTCACCTCCTTTTTTTTTCTCTCTCTCTTTGTTGGTCCTTACTCTACTTAGATCTGCTTTGAGATGATATTTTCCATGAAGACAGCAAGTGCTTTGCAATCTTTAAGGATCTGTTCATCAGTGAATGGCTTAGTGGCCTGCTAAACACTGAAAATCTTTTCTGGCACATTTAGGGTAAGTAACATTTGACTTGCTATAGTTCAGATGATTTGAACTTTAAGTGCTGTTTCTGAAGCAAGATTTTTCTATAACACTGGTTACACAAGAGCACAACCATCATGTTATAGAAGAACTATCTGTATCATCTGACAATGCCAAACTGTTGTATGGTTTAAGGAGATTTGTCAAAATCATTGGCTAACATCTCTCCTGTAGCCACCTTGATAGACTTGAAGTGTGTTTTCTCGATAAACAGTCATGTGCAAAGTAATTCAACTTCCTGCAAACATAATACTACTCTCCCCATACTGAAAATATTTTCCTACCTTTTGTGATATGCTCCATATGTTGACCTGTGGTCTTATTTTTTCTGATCGATTTTCTATAATATTTCTTCTTTTACTCCAACATGTTTTGATCACTCAACCATTCATCGGAATACAATGCCTTATCTGTTCTCCCATGAATACACTCGAGCTGATAATTGACTACCTAAAGAACCTTGGTGAATGTCTGCAGTACATCTTGTTGATAGTACACACTGCTGTTACTGAACGGCAGCGGTGGATGGATTAAAAATTTGTAGATGCGGTGCCAATCAGTCTATTTCCTGATGGTACCAAGCTTCTTGAGTAACATGAGTTTTTGCTCATGTTAATGTCTTTCTTGAGAATAGGTTTCTCCTCTCTCTATGCTATCAGGTCAGGAATCTCTTATGTCTAAAACAATCCAATGTCTGATGAAATCATTTTTAATTGTCCAAACTTTCAAAATTCAGCTACATGTGATAGTGCAGTCACAGGTAGCACTGATTAATACTGAATAAGAGTCTCCCACTTCACCTTAACTCTAAAGATCATATACTATTCATAAGTAACATTAATTTGGAATGCACACCATGGCACGGTGGCTCAGTGGTTAGCACTGCTGCCTCACAGCGCCAGGGACCCAAGTTTGATTCCACCCTCATGCTACTGTCTGTGTAGAGTTTGCGCATTCTCCCTGTGTCTATGTGGGTTTCCTCTGGCTACTGCAGTTCCTCCCACAGTCCAAAAATGTGCAGGTTGGGTGAATTGGTCATGCTAAATTGCCCCATAGTATTCAGGGATGTGTAGGTTAGGTGCATTAGTCATAGGGTAGGACAATGGGTCTGGGTGGGTTACTTTTCAGAGGGGCAGTGTGGACTTTTTGGGCTGAATGGCCTATTTCCATACTCATAGAATAGATTTCTTCAAAGCCTTCAAAATCACAGCACGTTGGCTCACAGCACCAGGAACCCGGGTTCGATTCCACCCTCGGGCGACTGTCTGTGTAAAGTTTACACATTCTCCCTGTCTCTATGTGCATTTCCTCCACGTGCTCTGGTTTCTTCAAACATTCCAAAAATGTGCAGCATTGGTAGATTGGCAGTGCTAAATTTCCCTGTAGTCCATGGATTAACCTTGGGAAATGCAGAGTATGGGGACAAAATTAGAAGGTTGGTTCTGGGCAGGATGATCTTCAAAGGTTCTTCTGGCTTCGATGGGCTGAATGGCCTTCTTCCACACGGAGGGGTTCTATGATCTCTACAGTCTGGACTTTCTGTTCCTCAGTCAGATCTAGGCTACAATGCGGCTTGTGGCATTCCTTTCCCTGCACAGTCAGCAGGATTGCAAAACTTATTTTCTCTGGTGTTTCTAAATTAATTCTGTAACTATTTCACAGTTTATTTCAAAATTCACTCATGAAACATAAACATGCTGGCTGGTGTGCTAACAAAGTAACCAAAACTGAGAAGTGTATATTTAAGATATTTGAGAATGAGATAGAAAGAAGGAGGTAAAAACCTCTCCAGATGTCCCCAACAGTAGCCTTCCACTGACACTCTCATTCGTTTGGCCAAACTGGTCCTCACCCTTAACAATTTCACCTTTGAATCCTCCCACTTCCTCCAGACCAAAGGCGTAGCCATGGGCACATGTATGGACCCCAGCTATGCCTGTCTCTTTGTTGGCTATGTAGAACAGTTGATCTTCCGTAATTACACCGGCACCACTCCCCACCTCTTCCTCCGCTACATTGATGACTGCATTGGCGCCACCTCGTGCTCCCGCGAGGTGGTTGAGCAATTCATCAACTTCACCAACACATTCCACCCTGATCTTAAATTTACCTGGACCATCTCTGACACCTCGCTCCCCTTCCTGGACCTTTCCATCTCCATTAGTGACGACCGACTTGACACTGACATTTTTTACAAACCCACCGACTCCCACAGCTACCTGGATTACACCTCTTCCCACCCTATCTCTTGTAAAAATGCCATCCCGTATTCCCAATTTCTCCGCCTCCACCGTATCTGTTCCCAGGAGGACCAGTTCCACCATAGAACACACCAGATGGCCTCCTTCTTTAGAGACCGCAATTTCCCTTCCCACGTGGTTAAAGATGCCCTCCAACGCATCTTGTCCACATCCCGCACCTCTGCCCTCAAACTCCACCACACCAACCGTAACAAGGACAGAACGCCCCTGGTGCTCACCTTCCACCCTACAAATCTTCGCATAAACCAAATCATCCGCCGACATTTCCGCCACCTCCAAAAAGACCCCACCACCAGGGATATATTTCCCTCCCCACCCCTTTCCGCCTTCCGCAAAGACCGTTCCCTCCGCGACTACCTGGTCAGGTCCACACCCCCCTATGACCCACCCTCCCATTCTGGCACTTTCCCCTGCCACCGCAGGAACTGTAAAACCTGCGCCCACACCTCCTCCCTCACCTCTATCCAAGGCCCTAAAGGAGCCTTCCACATCCATCAAAGTTTTAGCTGCACATCCACTAATATCATTTATTGTATCCGTTGCTCCCGATGTGGTCTCCTCTACATTGGGGAGACTGGGCGCCTCCTAGCAGAGCGCTTTAGGGAACATCTCCGGGACACCCGCATCAATCAATCAAATCGCCCAGTGGCCCAACATTTCAACTCCCCCTCCCACTCTGCCGAGGACATGGAGGTCCTGGGCCTCCTTCACCGCCGCTCCCTCACCACCAGATGCCTGGAGGAAGAACGCCTCATCTCCCGCCTCGGAACACTTCAACCCCAGGGCATCAATGTGGACTTCAACAGCTTCCTCATTTCCCCTTCCCCCACCTCATCCTAGTTTCAAACTTCCAGCTCAGCACTGTCTCCTTGACTTGTCTGGGACTTGTCGAACCTGCCTATCTCCTTTTCCACCTATCCACTCCACCCTCTCCTCCTTGACCTATCACCTTCATCTCCTCCCCCACTCATCCATTGTAGTCTATGCTACTCTCTCCCCACCCCCACCCTCCTCTAGCTTATCTCTCCACGCTTCAGGCTCACTGCCTTTATTCCTGATGAAGGGCTATTGCCCGAAACGTCGATTTCGCTGCTCGTTGGATGCTGCCTGAACTGCTGTGCTCTTCCAGCACCACTAATCCTAGAAAGAAGGAGAAGCTGGCAGGTTTTGTAATAAAGGATGAGATCATTACAGTCTTGAGAAATTATCTGATTCAGAATCAAGAAGTTGTGTCAGTATGAGAAGAGATATGAAATACGGAATTAGTGAATTAAATTTTATTGTCACTCAAGTACAGGGATACATGAGTACAGTGAAAAGTGTACAGAATCACCATTCTCAATGGCATTTGAGATACATAGGTACCGACATACAATGTCTTAGGCATAAAGTAGAAAAAAAAGTTAAAAGTTCAACATTACAGCCCTTCTGAAGTGCTTAGCCATATGCCTGGATTTGGGGCCTTCCACATTGCCACACAGACTAATGCCAGCAGGAAGCTGTCAGCCAGCCTTGGGTTCCTTCACTGTGACCCCTGTCGCTATCTTGCCTCTATGGACGTTGTCACTAATATGGAGTGCTGGGCCGATCTCAGCAATGCAGCCACCACTGAAGTTGCCAGATCCCACAGTGGGCACTGGGCTCAAGGTCACCTCCCTCCACATTTGCTGCCACTGCAGCTGGGAGGAACCTGTATCAGACACTCAGGATACCTTGAAGCCACCAAGCTCTCCACAGAAGGTGGGTAAGAAAAATAAAACAGTGAAAGAAGAAAAAAATTAAAAGCAGATGGAACAGACGAGCTCCAAGCAGGAACCCACACGATGCACTGCAACTCCACCACTATCTCCCAGTTCCCAATAGTGAGCAAAAGAAGTAACTGGTGGAATTAATTTACAGACCACCTTTTTCCTTTTGGATAAAGTATGCATCATAAATATTGTTGGGGGTGTAAGAAAGTTAGAACTCTCACCAAAATCGCAATCTTCATTTGAGTTGGATGAATCAAATTTACCTTTAGAATGGGTTCATAGTGTATGGGTAGGATAGTGGCTTAGTAATTGTTCAGAAACAAACCAGGATAAGGCTAGGTTACATCCAAATATATAACATAAAGCTGAAGGTGATCATTCAGTCCCTTCAGCCTGCTCTTCCATTCAATAACCTAATGGCTGACCTATTGTATTCTGAATTCCACATTTCCATCTATCCCAATAAAGTTTGATTCCCTTACCCAACAAGAAACTATTGGCCTCAACCTTAAAAATATTTAATGACGCCATCTCAATTACTTTCTAAGACAGAGTTCCAAAGTCACACAAACCTAAGAGAAAAAGACCCCTCATCTCTGTTCAATTCCTAACTTTAAAACATTACCTCCTAGTTCTAAACTGACCCACAAAAATGAAACATTATTTCCATGTCCGCCTTATCAAGACCATTCATGATATCCTCCACTCCACGCTAGCAGCCTTGCGCCGCCACCTACTCTACCTGCAGTCATCCCTGCCTCAGCTCAGGGCCACTCTCTCCTGACCTGCAACGGACCTCTGCCCAAACTCTATTCAGGATATTGTAAACTTTATTCAAGTCACTCCTCATTTTTCTAAACCCCAATGGAAATAGGCCCAGGTGGGTCAAACCTTATTTCATAAGATAATTCACTCCTGGGTATCCTCTGGATCACCTTTAACACATTTACATACTTCCTTAACTAAGGTGACAAAAGCTTCACATAGTATTCAAGATCCTCGTTTTTAAGTTCAATTCTCCATGTAATAAAGGATAGCATCCTATTAACCGTTTTCATTATGTGCTATTCCTGTATACTAACTTTTTAATGAGACAGTGTGAATTCATGACTTCATTGTAAAGGAATCCATTGGTAAGAATGAGCTTAACCTAATAGAATCTCAGATGCAATTTGACGATCAGAAACTTGAGTATGAAACTATCATTGTAAAGGTAAATACAGATAATCACAAAAGCATTGAGACAGGATTGGTTGCAGCAGACTGAAAGAATATGTTAAAATAAAAGACAAAGATTAAGTAGTAGCAGACATGTGATGATGCTCTCCTTTAACAAGGTTATGCTGTCTTTGGCTTTTTATTTCAGAGAGGTCGTAAAAGCAGCAATTCTGAAAAGCCTAGGTTTGAAGGGTTTTACTGTCAGTTTGATTATAGCTAACAGATACTGCCTCAGAAAAAAGGCTTTCAAGTTTAAATAAAGAAGACTGTACAATGAAAGGGGAGTGGCCAGTTCTCCTAACTCAGCTCTTCTCTAGTTGAGGTAAAAACAATGACTGCAGATGCTGGAAACCAGATTCTGGATTAGTGGTGCTGGAAGAGCACAGCAGTTCAGGCAGCATCCTTTATTCCTGATGAAGGGCTTTTGCCCGAAACGTCAATTTCGAAGCTACTTGGATGCTGCCTGAACTGCTGTGCTCTTCCAGCACCACTAATCCAGAATATTCTCTAGTTGATTTGGTTTTGGCAGTCTGGCTGTTCACTGAAAGCAATCAGGAAGTTTGAGGCTGCTGGTGCAAGAAACAGCTACAGGGAAGAAGGTGTTCCATGCTGAATTCCTCTGCCATCTCTCTCTCTCCTGCAAGACCCTGTGTTTGATTTTGCCTTTTGTGCCAAGGGTTGTTTATTGGTATTATTGCAAGTATTCGCAAATATTGTATTCAGTTCTTGTCATCTCATTATAGGAAGGATGTGGACGCTTTAGAGAGGGTGCAGAGGAGATTTATCAGGATGCTGCCTGAACTGGAGGTATGCCTTATGAAGAAAGGTTGAGGAAGGTAGGGCTTTTCTCATTACAGCAAAGAGGATGAGAGATGACTTGATAGAGGTGTACTAGATGATTAATTCCCTACAGTGTGGAAACAGTCCACACCAATCCTCCAAAGAGTAACCCACCCAGACCCACTTCCATCTAACTAATGCACCTAACACTATTTAGTATGGCCAATTCACTTGACCGGCATATCTTTGGATTGTGGGAGGAAACCAGAGTTCCCGGAGGAAACCCACGCAGACACAGGGGAGAACGTGCAAACTCTACACAGCGAATCGCCTGAGGCTGGAATCGAACATGGGACCCTGGTGCTGTGAGGCAGCAGTGCTAACCACTGAGCCACTGTGCCGCCCTGGTGAGAAGCATAGATAGAGTAAGTAGCCAGAGACATTTTCCCAGCGTGGAAATGGCTATCATGAGGGGTCATAATTTTAAGGTGATTGGAGGAAGGTATGAGGGAGATGTCAGAGGTAGGTTCTTTACACAGAGAATGGTAGGTGTGTGGAATGCACTGCTAGCAGTGGGAGTAGAGTCAGATACATTCGGGATATTTAAGCGATTCTTGGATAGGCACATGGATGATAGTAAAATGAAGGGTATGTAGGTTAGTGTGATCTTAGAGTAGGATAAAAGGTCAGCACAACATTGAGAGCTGAAGGGCCTGTACTGTGCTGTGCTGTTCTATGTAATATCCACCTAGCAGCTGGAATATTTGTAGGCAGGTACGGGATGTAAAATAGAACAGTTACCTAGTCAACTCCAGGCTGTCTCCCACATCCATTGGGCAAGGCATCAGCCAGCCTACCTGTCCTTAGGCATACTGCATCACTTAACTGGTTAATTAATAGCAGGTAAGGGCCTGCTTCCAGTGTGGAAACAGGCCCTAAGGCCCAGCAAGTCCACTCTGACCCTCCAAAGAGTAACCCACCCAGACCCATTCCCCTATCCTATTACTCTTGTTTTAACCCCTGACTAATACACCTAACCTACACATCCTTGAACACTATGGACAATTTAGCATGGCCAATTCACCTAACCTGCACATCTTTGGATTGTGGGAGGAAACCAGAGCACCCGGAGGAAACCCACACAGACACGGGGACAACGTGCAAACTCCACACAGTCAGTCGCCTGAGGCTTGAATCAAACCTGAGTCCCTGGTGCTGTGAAGCAGCAGTGCTTTTTTTATGCATTCCCTTTTTTAACAAGTGCTCATTCACGCTCGGCATAAAAACATGATGAAGTCACCAGGTAAAAAAATTTTCCATTTGTCGAAGTATTTCTTTAGGCTTTGTAATCAACAGGAAGATGAATTATGCCTTTAAAACATCTTGGTTTTGTATATTTTCCAATAAGTCATTTTCACTTTACAACAACTTATTGTAGCTTTAGTCCTTCCTTGGGAATCTTCTTAGGTAATATAACAGATTAATGGAGGAAAGATTCCAGACGTAGTGCAATTACACATTCAACTAGCTGCTCCTGTCATGAGGCCTATGTGAGGAAGGAGGTTGGGCACTGCTGCAAGTGGCAGCTGAGTAAACTACATGTGGCAGGTGAACATATCCATATTGGAACATGCCACACCATGTTCAATTATATAGTTTTGAAGAAATTTACAAAAATGGTAAATGTTCTAAAGTCTTTGCCAATTGCAATAAGAATTCTAAATGCTTGGGTACCAGATAACAGGGAGTTCACTGTAATTAGTTGATATCAGATTTTAACTTAAATTTAACAATTATTATCAGTATCCGTATTCCCATACATAACACTTAGTTTATCTGATTTAATAGAATAGAATTTGTCATTATGAGTCCAGTGACCCTTCAGAAAGGAACTTCAGTTTTGCAGAAGGATCGCTGGATTTGAAACTTTAACTTTGCTTTCTTTCTGCAGATATTCCCAAAACTGAGTTTCTCCAGCAATTTCTGTTCTTGTATTGAGTGACTTATTGGGTATTCAAGAATGATGTCTGTGGCACCTACAGATCAGTGATAATCAGGCAGACAAGGGAGAACTGGAAACAATTTCATGAGTACCTAATCCTCATCGAATGCAAAGTATTTATCATGTGGGAAACCCTGGGCACTTCTCATGATGGCTTGTGTGAGAAGTGTCACAGACTACATTATTTCAAAATTAACTTCTGACTGAAGACATTAAGGTTTCATGGATGCCATTTTTCTGGATGTAGTTACCCTGCATCTTAAAACAATTCAGTCAGATAGGCAATGCATAAGGCTATAAGCCTACAAGGTTAATAGAAAGTTAATTAAGCCGGGACACTCCTTGTCAGCCAGTACAGACATGATGGACTAAAAGGCCTTTCTCCAAACTGCAAAAATCTTCTTTTCAATGTTTCTAGAATTGTTTTTTTAAAAAACTTTGTTCCTCTTCTACTGCTCATAATCATCATTATTCGTAAAGCTGCTGAAATATTGGAAAAAAAAACTTGTGGACAAAAACATACATTTTCTGGCCCCAAGTGAATTTGTAAAATGGTTTTATAGCATTGTTTTAAATGTATACCCATTCTATCAAGCAATGGTAGGTAAGGTGTGCAGCAAAGGTCCGCAATGTTCTTTCTAAAATGTAAAATTGATGACATCTCTGAGTTAGAATGTAAATGTTGCAGTAGTTTCTTGTTGTGGTCCCACGGCTGCTGAAAGATTGGGCTGAGTTTTCAAAACTCATTTCAGCTAAGGTGTTATAGTGCAGATAAAGGTTGGAGAGGGACAGATATCTTTGCTGCACCGGTCTGAACTGGGCTTGAAGAAAGATCAGAGAGATGAATGGACATGATCTGAAGATCCCCACTAATCTTACTGCTTTAGTTATTGATATCGCTGCTTGTAGGTGTATCTCAATAACATATAAGAATATTAAATTAGATGATTTATGTACATTTTCATCTTTCTTATGAACTATCTTACTAGTTAAAAGTAAACAGTGAGAATGAAAATTAAAAACTAGGAGCTACTTTTCAAAAACGCAGCTTTATGTTACATCCAAAAAACTGGTTTATCATTCAGACTGCTCGAGTTTTTTTTTACTCTTTTATAGATGTATTTCTAGTTGAAAGATCAAAAAAATTCAGTGGCCTTTCTCTTCAGTGGACTTGACTTTTCTTTAAAAAAAAACCTGCATCATGAATTCATTTTATTTTAGTTTTTTTTAGTTCTTTCCTTACCTAGAGAATTATAGTGAGATGGCATGAATGAGATCTACAGGGACCTTGAGGCTGGAAATAAGGAAATGATTGATAGCATGAAATTACCATGAAAGCACAATCAGATTTAGATTATAAAAAAAAAGAATTTTTTAAGTTGCCAAAGAGATACCCTTTGATTTGTAGACCAACTGGGTATATAATGCTTCATCTTAAAGACAAAGTCTGTCACAAGGCAACTTACATGACTTCCGATTTTTCAGCTGAGTGTAAAATGGAACCTAAGGCACCCACAGATTTTTTTTTAAATTTTAAATAATTGATGTCATAAAATATTGTTTTAAAACCAGGAATTTCAGGAGTCAACCTCAAATGTGAGGAGGTTCAAACATAATTTCTGTCCTAAAATATCTGTGAAAAATATGACTTACTTGACTGGAATTTTCTTATTTTTGTCATTATTTGTACCCAAAATCCATTGATTTTTACATATGTAAACCAATATAAAATAAAAGCAACATAATACAAAACTGAACTTCCAAATAGGTGAAATGTTAAAAAGAGCAATAAACTATTTTGAACACCTACTTTTCAGAATATTATATATATTTAATTATTCATATTTAATGGATAAATATTATTTGTTTCTTTTTTAGCTGATTTGGCTGAGGTGGATTTTAAATGTCTGGAGATTTCAGTGGAAAACCTGGCTTCAGTTTGAGTTCTGTCAGCATGCTGTAGTACTTAACTTTTATTTATGTAACCAATCTACTGAAATAATGTATTTAATTTTATCTATATGACTAAAGCATATCCTAAACATATAATTAACTAAGGAAAATAATTGTGTTGAAAGTAAATTGCAAACATACTGAATCATAAATATGTAAGTTAGCTCACTGAGTTGGAAGGTTTGTTTTCAGACATTTTGTCACCATGACTATGTAACATGATCAATGAGTGTCTCCGGTGAAGCTCCTCTCTATTTATAGGTGTTGGTTTCTTAAAGTGGGTGAAGTTATTTCTGGTTCTTTTTTTCAAGGGAAAGTAGATGTGCTTATTGATGGAGTTCTGAATAGAATGCCATACCTCTAAGAATTCTCATGCATGTCTTTGTTTCACCTGTCCTAGGATGTGTGTGTTGTCCCAGTCAAAGGGTGTCATTCTTTGTCTGAATGTATGCAAACTAGTGATAGTGAGTTGTGTCTTTTGGTGGCTAACTGGTATTCATGTAACGTGGTGGCAAGTTTCCTGCTTGTTTGTCTGATGTAGTTTTTTTTACAGTTCTTGCATGATATTTTGTAATTGACGTTAGTTTTGCTCATAGTATCTAATGGATCCTTTAGGTTCATTACTCAATGTTTAAGTGTGTTGATAGGTTTGTGGGCTACCATGATGCCAAGGGGACTGAGTGGTCTGGAGTTCATTTCTGATATGTCTTTGATGTAAGGTAATGTGGCTACAGATTTTGGTTGTGTTGTGTCTGCTTATTTGGGTTTGTTTCCGAGGAATCGGTGGATTGTGTTTATTGGGTACTTGTTTCTCTTAAAAACGCTGTATTGATATTTTTCTTCTGCTTTTTGTAGTTCTTCGGTGTGCAGTGTGATGTAGCTTGTTGAAATAATGTCTTAATGCTCCTTTTGTGGATGTTGGGATGACTGCTTCTGAAGTTAAGTATTTGGTCTGTGCTTGTTGTTTTTCTGTAGACACTAGTTTGAAGCTCACCATTAACTGTATGTTCAACTGTCATGTCTAGGAATGGGAATTTGTTGTTGTTCTCCTCTTCTTTTGTGAATTTTACGCCTGTCAGGATATTGTTGATGGTGTTGTGAATTTCCTCTAATTTGTTCTGTTTTGTGATGACAAAGGTGTGATCCACGTAGTGGACCCAAAGTTTGGCTTGGATAGATGGGAGGGCAGCTTATTCAAGTCTCTGCATTATTGCTTCTGCTATGAACTCTGATATTGGTAACCCCTTGGGTGTTCCATTGACTTGTTTGTAGGTTTTGTTATTGAATATAAAGTGGGTGGTAAGGCACAGGTCCACCAGCTTGAGGATGTTATCTTTGCTGATGAGGTTGGTGCTATCTGGTGTTTGTAGTCCTGGTTTTCCTATAGTAATGTCAGTGTTTCTTTGGCCAGTTTTCAGGTCTGACCACTCTCCTTTCATTATACAGGTCACTTCTAAAAACATAAGAGCCCTGATATTGGTGATCCCATGGGTATTCCATTGATTTTAGATTAGATTAGATTAGATTAGATTACTTACTGTGTGGAAACAGGCCCTTCAGCCCAACAAGTCCACACCACCCCGCCGAAGCGCAACCCACCCATACCCCTACATCTACATCTACCCCTTACCTCACACTACGGGCAATTTAGCATGGCCAATTCACCTGACCTGCACATCTTTGGACTGTGGGAGGAAACCGGAGCACCCGGAGGAAACCCACGCAGACATGGGGAGAAATGTGCAAACTCCACACAGAGAGTCGCCTGAGGCGGGAATTGAACCCGGGTCTCTGGCGCTGTGAGGCAGCAGTGCTAACCACTGTGCCACCGTGCCGCCCACGGTGTTTGTAAGTTTTGTTATTGAAGGTGAAGTGGGTGTGAGGCACAGGTCCACTAGCTTGAGGATGTTGTCTTTGCTAATGAGGCTGGTGCTATCTAGTGTTTGGGGTCCTGGATTTCCATTGTTTTCTTTGGCCAGCTCAGTGTTAATTGATGTGAAAAGGGCTGTAACTATAGCCACCAAAAGATATGACCCACTAGAATAGAAAGACCCATCGGGTGTTTTTCCAGGAAGTTGAACGTTCATAAACAGAAATATTCAATGGTAGAGAAAGAGACTTTGAGCGTGGTGTTGGCATTACAACATTTCAGTGATTATGTTACCAGCAATGCATCTGAGACAATAGTATACACTGATCATAACCCATTGATATTGTGGAGAAATTCAAGGACCAAAATGCCAGACTGCTTAGATGGAACTTGTTGTTGCAGCCATTCAATTTGATAATTGTGCTTGAGGCAGGTCGTAAAAACGTGATTGCTGATGCATCGTCAAGACTCGAATGAGATACGGAGGCATTTGGTGGCGGATGTGCTATGACCTGAATTTGCATGTGGCTGTGCATGTTTGCATGTGTATAGTTAGTATAGTATATGTGCATGTTTTAGACCACTAAACAGTTTGTTTTGAAGGGTTTTAAAAATGAAGCCATCTTTTGATATTGATTATTTTTAAGGGGGAGATATCATAGCTGGTCCCTTTTTTCTAAAAGCTGTTCCTTTTCTCAAGGAAACTGTGTCCTTGTTTCTTTCAGAGGGGTCGTAAACTACTCAGGCTCCAAATCAGTTGGGTTTGTTACAGAAGTGAAAGGCCTTTTTGTTTATACATAAACAGATGACATTTTAGGACAAAGCTCTTATGTTTTTAGAAGTGACCTGTATAATGAAAGGAGAGTGGTCAGACCTGAAAACTGGCCAAAGAAACACTGACATCACTATAGGAAAACCAGGACTACAAACACCAGATAACACCAACCTCATCAGCAAAGATAACATCCTCAAGCTGGTGGACCTGTGCCTCACCACCCACTTTATATTCAAAAACAAAACCTACAAACAAGTCAATGGAACACCCAAGGGGTTACCAATATCAGAGCTCATAGCAGAAGCAATAATGCAGAGACTTGAATAAGCTGCCCTCCCATCTATCCAAGCCAAACTTTGGGTTTATTACGTGGATCACACCTTTGTCATCACATAACAGAACAAATTAGAGGAAATACACAACACCATCAACAATATCCTGACAGGCATAAATTCACAAAAGAGATGACAACAGACTCGCATTCCTAGACGTGACAGTTCAGCAGTGGGCTGTGGGGAAACAGGCTGCTAGATTCTCTCTGCTTCTGCCCTTCTAACTTCAACCTGGAAGCCTTTGTTTAATTTTTTGCTCTGTTTTTAAGGGGTTTGTTTATTGGGACTGTTGTGCACATTCAGAACAGTATAATTAAGTCTAGTTTGGATAGACAGAGTTCTGTGGGTATTCTATATTCTGTTCTTTGTGTTTCATGCTGTAATTTTGTGAATATGTTTTTTTGTCTGTTTTAAAACCTGGCAGTTAATCTAACTAACTTACTCTGGGTAATTTTCACTGTACACTTACTGAAACAAATTGCAAAGTTATGGTCTTGGCCTGCCTTTTTAAGAATGTTTTGAGTGATCTGGCCTAGTCCACAACACACCGAACAAGCTAGATGTTGTGAGATCACCGTGTAGAGGTCAGAGTTCAATTCCAGCTCACCATTGACTGTAAACTAGCTGCTCAGCCCCACTTAGCATCCCAGGGCACAATTCATGGGCAGCAGCCGCATGCACTGCCTGTCCACAGACATTGGCATCTGATATTCTCAAACCATTCATGACCGTTATGACAACTTTTTCACCCACTTGCACGCTATTTAGGAAGCATAGACTTGCATTGCAGGGTGCACCAGCAACTGGCATTGAAAGGCAGCTGCAAGAACACTTTGCACACATAGCCAGGTAGCACACATAGTCAGATACCCTGAGACTGCATCTCAGGGCTGCTTGTTGCTTTGTGCTTACTCACTTAGTACCCACATACACCATTCATTCCTAGCTTTGTCTTGCCATGCTAATTAGTGCAGTCAAACAACCAAGCAGTTTGTCTTATTGGTCAACAGTATCAGTCATAGAAACATCGAAGATAGAAGCAGGATTATGCACCTGACTCTTTGAGCCTGCTCTGCCAGTGAATATGATCAGGGATGATCATCAAGTTCAATACCCTCATCCTGCCCTCTCCCCGTATCCCTTGATTCCTTTAGCCACAAGAACTCTATCTACTTCCTTCTTTAAGCCACATCACGTTTCAACTTCAATCATTTTCTGTGGTAGTGAATTCCATTGGCTCTGTGTTAAGAAATTTCTATTCATCCCAGTGCTAAAAAATTTAAACCTTATCCTTAAACCCTGGCACTGGACTCTCTCTCTCTATTGGCAACATTCTTCCTGCATCCAACCTGTCCAGTCCTGTTAGATTTTATAGGCTTCTATGAGGTTTTCCTCTTGCTTAATCAGTCAAGGAGGTCATACATCTTGCTGTAGTGCAATGTGCTACACCAATCTCACATCTGCACATGCCCAGCTTTGGATATATTGCTCCATTGCATTACCAATTTCAGGTCTGAAAACAGGCTCTTAAAAATTTTCCATAATTTCATATCTCCACCTGAAGAGGTTTTGGTCTTTAAATTGGTACACTCTTTGGCAGCAGTTGTCAAACAAAGCAGTAACTGTAATGTCATGCATCGGCCATCTTCATTGTGCGCTAATTTAAAATTCCATCATTCCGTCGGGTTGCAGTGCAACAACAAGAATCAATAGTAAGAGTTTCAGCGAAATTGGATATTAATTCTAAAATTCATCTTTTGTTATAGTTTGTTACAAAGGTTGAGTTGTGTGTTCATAGCAGAATACCTAATGCTTTGGTTTTACATATTTTCTCATTTTGGTTAAAAGGCAGTGTCATGAAAAGAGTGTTTCTGCAATCTCCAAGCACCATGCAATCCATGTGTGTTTAAAATTGTTATGTACCATTCCTTGTGGCAGTAGAAGAAGCATACTTTTCAAACCCATTCACTACTTTACAAATTTACTTCTCAAAACCAACATCATCCAAAGTAAATTAGGGTGGCAAGGTGATTAGCACCTGGGTTTGATACCAACCTCGGGCGACTATCTGTGTGGAGTTTGCATATTCTCCCCGTGTCTGCGTGGGTTTCCTCCAGGTGCTCTGGTTAACCTCCCATAATCCAAAGATGTACAGACCAGGTGAATTGGCCACGCTAAATTGCCCATAGTGTTAAGTGCATTAGTCAGGGGTAAATAAGGTGAATGTGTCTGGGTGGGTTACTCTTTGGATGGTTGGTGTGGACTTGTTGGATCAAAGGGCCTATTTCCACACTGTAGGGAGGAAACCATTTGTAAAATGGAGGGGAGGAGTGCTGGTAGAACATGAATGGGAAAGGGGTCATGCAGGAGGTGGGGGGGGGGGGGGAGGGCTGGGGGATATTCTTCCTGTTCAGGAGCACCTTAGTTTCAAGGAGGACACAGCGTATGACCACACCTGGCTTTGTCATCTCATATACCAGGGTCTGGAGCAAAATGTGGGCAGGTGCAGGCTCAGGTTGGGTGGAGTGAGGTCCTGAGATCATGTGAATTTTATTGGTTTCACAAGAAGAGGATCTGGATGTTCAAGGCCTCACTGACAACATAGAGGGAGAGACTGGAAGTCACTGATCTGCCACTTTTTCACCATGCTGGAAATCAAAAGTACGCAATGGGAAAGAAAATGACTGTGAGCACACATGGAGTGAGCAGAATGAATGCCTCAACCTGTGTGGAACGGTTTCCAGGGATCGCTTATGTGAGGCCCTTTAAACGAAAACAATATTACAGATTTAAGAAGAAAGTGAGGACTGCGGATGCTGGAGATCAGAGCTGAAAATGTGTTGCTGGAAAAGCGCAGCAGGTCAGGCAGCATCCAAGGAACAGGAGAATCGACGTTTCGGACATAAGCCCTTCTTCATTCCTGAATCCTTGGCCACCTTAATGCATTGGCTGCCTGTTTGCTGTGCACCTCCCTGCCCATCACATCAGTGACCACCTCATTCACACTAACACTTTTGGACACATGGGACAGGGAAACAGTAAGGATGTTGAAGCATGATGGGCAATAGTGTCAGCTGGACACTGTGTCCTGGATATGCATTGTTTATCTTGCATTCCAGGGTACATCACATGCTGTGACAGCCTTATAACACAGACATCGATCCTTGATGTAGCCTGTTTGGACACAAATAGAGGTATCATATTGGCACAGTTATATTTGAGGCTATAGGCAGACTCCAACAAACAGATGCAAAGGCAACAATAGTGAAGTTTAAACAAACTTGTGACTTCATAAACAATGTGCTGTCACCCACTTTAGTGAGGTGCACTTTTCTTTCTCTCCCCAGCAGTATATCTGACTATAATCCGAGAGGAGATTTCTGAGAGGCCTGTGTGTGGCTTCACCTCTGGCTGGTTGCCTCCTTGTGAGGAAAGGGCACAGAAGGCCTAGTCAGTGTCCATGTCCTTCAATTGCCATGTCTCTGCCCTGAGAAACAGTGGGTGGAATGATAGAGCACAGGTTTTGCACTTCTGCAGGAGCTCCTGAGGGAACTGGACTTGGTTCTTCATGGCAGTTGCCAACCTGTCCATGAAGGCAGATAGAGTGTCCCAGGATTTGCTGCAGTGCTTCAGCTTCTAGGCCGTGACGGCCATTGCATCCATCTATCTGTCAGATGCTCCTGTTCCTCCCTGTGCGTTTTGGGAAAAGACTCAAATTGCCAGGGGCTAAGCAGTTGTCTGGTTTCTCACTACTGTATCCTTCAGTTGTCAGTGGCCTTGGGCTATCTTCCTCTGCCAGCTGTGAAGATGTCACAATGAGGTGCTCATCACCTTGTGCGGCCAACATTTCTAACATCAACATTCCCAGTGGGGTGTCAGGATGTATGCTGGTGGGAGCTGCATACCAATGCTTCCTCTGAAGTTCATGTATTCTCATCTTCAAAGATTGAGGAAGTGGCTTCGGCACAGACGACTGTTTGTTGTGGTCAGTAGCAGAAATGCTTACAAGATTGGTTAAGAGTTACGATGAAGCATGCTGGACCTACAAAACTTAACAACAGCCCAAACACATTAGCAATTGGGAGTAGGCCCTTCAATTGCTAAATTTGCCAATCTAGCGTCACTTTAAGGTCCCAGTTTCAGTTTCTGCCTCTTTCATATTGTACATAAAATTCTAAGAAAGCATTCTAATCATGTAGTGCTTTTCAGAATGCTTCTGGATGCCTCATTTGGACTCTCTAAGCGAAACTGCAAGATAATTTCTATTGTCATGGACACGAGGGAGGAGTGAATTGACTGATTTTTTTACTACTCTCCTTCCTTGACCATAATAGAGGTTGCATTCTTTAATTTTCTTTTCTTTCTTAGAAATAAGCAGTGATGTGTTTCACAAAAAAATCCTGTTTGTAAAGTCCAATTTAAAATGACCTACAGCAAATTCTTTAAGATTGAAACGAAGTAGGGTTTATTACTACATTCAAAACGTAGTGAAATAATCTGTGACACAAATACATAAATTCATCCAAGAAAGAGATAACGAGTCATAAATTATTTAAAATAATAGATATCAGAATTACTTCACATGAATTAGAAAATCCAGTAAGTCAATATTCAGTGGACTGTGCGTGATCTCTTTTGTAAGAATGCAGTCGAATTGCTGATGAAGGTGTAGCAGTTATAAATTGGGAATTCACATGGTAGGTGAAACATGAATGTCTTTTCTGGAATCAGACTTTGGAGGATTATTAAGATCTCAAGCAGTCTTTTAGGTAAGCATAAAGCTGCTTACTTTTCTTGTGCTACAAGCAGACTAAAAACAAAGGCAGAGCTGCGTAATGAAAGATAATTCATATAAGCCAGTAGTTTGAGATATGCTCCTAGTGATTTAGGTTCAAATAATTGTTTGCTCAGAACTGGCTGAAGTGGACATCTTATCCAGTCTTTTGTGTTGGTCTGCATGGAATGTTAATAAAATGCAAGGTGGGTCACATTCCAAGAGGTGATGAGTTTCCCTTGTCTCCTGGTAATTGCTGGAAATTTCTGGAAGCAGTCAAGTTCCTCATTCTGTGTTTGAATCTGGCAAGTGTTCATTTAGAAAAAGAACTTAAACCAGATAATAAGTTTTAAACAAAAAAAAACATCTGTCCCTTCCAGTTCACTGGGCATTATACTGATAGATATGTAACAGAATTTTGCAGTTCCTTTGATTTTTCAATGTTGGAGACTAAATTTCAATTACAATATTCAAGTTAAACATGTATAGAGATCTTGCTAAAATTCCACTGAAGTTATGGCAATGGAACAAGAGAAGCCTTGAGCAAATTCACTGTGTAAATTATCCTAAAACAGACAAAAAACATAACAGGTGAATCATTTATCATCCTCCACCACTCTGACAGTCTGCACTCACCTCTTCCTTACCTCTTACTGTGTCTTTCAACAGCTTGGCATCCAGGGAAATCACTTCTGCAAAGTGACTTATTTCAGATGCTTTTATTTAAAAAACTTAACTAACTCACATTGCTTGAGACAGGATCTGCTGCTAGTCCTCAAGAGCACCACATTTGAGAGAGAACATCTTGAATGAGACACAGCCAGAGTGAATGTTTATTTCTGGGAATTTAGAGCACAGTGGGATTTCAGTGTGGAGGGGAGGAGGTGTTTCTGATTTTTTTTGTAGTTTTATAATTTTAAGAATGATATACTTTAGGAACAAAGACCACTGAATAAGGACCCCAGAGTGTTGTTTGATATTAAGCAAGTTCCAAAATATTTCCTTTATAGGAGCAAGTCATGACAGGAGAGTTAAAAGCAAAGGTGTGCCCTTCCTTCTCTGTGCAGGAAATCAAGCTTAGTTCCAGCGCCCTAGGCCAGCATGTGTGCATGAAGTGTCTCGAAATGCATCTCCTGGAAGGTCAGGTTCCAGAACTTGAGTGATAGCTGGGGATACTGCAGAGCATTCAGGAGGTGCTATCATGCCACAGACAGGAAGGGAATGGGTGACCACCAAGTAGAGAAAGGACCATGCAGGCAATGCAGGTGTGTTCTGTGGTTATTTCCTTGCAAAACAGGCATACTGCTTTGGATACAGTTAAGGGGAACGGTGTCTCATGAGAACGCAGTAACAGCCAAATCAACTCCATCATGGTTGGCTCTGTTGCACGGAGGAAGAGTAAATGGTGTGGAAACACAATAGCTATAGGAGATTCAATTGTAAGCGAAATAGGCAGGCATTTCTGTAGCTACAAACGAGACTACAGTACGGTATATTGCCTCCATGGATTAAGGATGTCTTAGAGTGGCTACAGGATATTCTGGAGGGGGAAGGTAAACAGCTAGTGGTCGTGGTATGCATTGGGACTAACAATATATTAAAAAAGGGATGAGGTTCTGCAAGACGAATGTAGGAATTGGAAAGTAACTTAAAAATTAGGTCTTCAAAGGTAGCGATCGAAGGATTACTACCAGTACCATGTGCTAGAAGCAGTAACAAAAGTGGGATAAAGCAGATGAACATACAGCTACAGAGATGGTGCAACATAGGGTTTCAGATTTCTAGGGGACTGGGATGGGTTTTGGGGGAGATGGGGCCAATACAAACTGGACAGCGTGAAACTTGGCAGGACCAGAATTGATGCCCTAGAGACAGTATTTGCTGGAGTGGTTGAGGAAACTTTAAACTAAAAATAGCAGGGAGATGGGAACCCATGCAAGGAATCAGAGGGAAGGATCAAGGATATGAACAAAAGTCCTCCCCCATTGACACCTCAGTCACCTACCCTGTCTTATTTCACAAGAGTAGGTCAAGTTTTGCACCTTCTCTAGTAGGTACATGCACATACCGAATCAGAAAATTTTCTTGAACACACTTAACAAATTCCTCTCTATCTAAACCCTTAACATTATGGCAGTCCCAGTCTATGTTTGGAAAGTTAAAATCCCTGACCAGATAACTGAAATCTCCTTATAAATTTATTTCTCATTTTCCCACTGAATATTAGGGGCTCTATAATCTGTAGACTGAACGTGGTGCATATTGACTGAGTAGTTTTGAATGGTACATCAGGATAGGGATGGCACGAAAGAGGAATGGCAACATAGATGTGGGATAGGCTACCTGAGGCAGTATTGGCTGGCATGGGAAGATGGGCAAGTTAGGTAAATGAGGTTTATGGGTCTTACAACTTTGGGTGTTGTATTGGAGAACCAAGTGTGGCCTATGTATTTACGTGATTGTGCACCTTGCCCCTCCCACAGTGATTCCCAAGTTGCAAAGTACAGTGTCCAATTTGCAATCCTGATGGTGACAATTTCTGACATGGGGATCTGGTGACTCCAGCTCACCACTTGCTTCTCCAGTTGTCTGGTGACAGACAACTGTCACCAACTTTTCAAGGGATGCTCTTTAACTCCTACAGTCATTGGTTTCTGACACATACCAGCCATACTGACTCTAATGGCACATTCGCACCCATTTACAATATCATTCAGCACTCAATGTTGTGCTGTGGAGCACATTGGCTCACATCACTAAGGACCTGAGGAGCAACTGATGTGCGGGCAAGCACGAATAAGCAAAAACCTCCAGCAGATGCTAAACAGCCTCCACACGAAGAGATCATAGCTGAAGGATGTTCAGGAAGTAGAGGTCACTCAGGGTCCTCAATGCCATTTCTTCCAAATGAGCAAGGCACAGTGTTGCCACAGTCTGAAAATGTACTGGGACACAGTCATAAAACTATGCCGATTGCCAGAACAAAACCTACAACATGATGGAACAGGAGGCTATCCAGTACTGGTGGCCATCATGGGACACTACAGTAAATTTTTATGCAATTACATGGGCTTGTAAGGGATCTCACAACCGTCAAATATCAAATTATTTAGGTGTTACTAATGTAATTTGTGCTATTGCTTCATCTTGCTTCCCTGTGATGAGGTCCATCTTGCAACCCAGGCAGTAGCTGGCTCTCACCAGCTGCAGAATATGATAGACCGTACACAGGTCACATTGAGAATGCCATATCATAATACAGCTGACCTCTTCAATACAAAAGGCTTCCATTCCATCAATGTGCAAGTCATCTGTGACCATTAGTATCAAATAGAACTCTGTGCAATTTACCCTGCTAGCTGCTATAATGTCTCTCCCGTTATGAACTCTCATGTTCCTGCTTTGCTTCAAGGACCAGATGCCTTTCAAGGATGGTTTCTGAGTGACGAGGTCTGACCTCTGCAACCACAGCTGATGACTTCATTATGCAGCCCCCTGACTGAGGCACAGTATCAATACAACACAGCCCTTTCTTCAACCATGGTAGATGATAGACCTGTTGAAGATGAGGTTCCAATCATTGCATATTGTGCTCTGCTCAAATGGAGTCAACATTGAAGGGATGTCATTGACTCTCAAAAGCTGGAAAAAAAGCAAGCAGTCATCCAAGACGTTGAGCTGAAGGTACATACCCCTCCATAGCTGCACCTTCAAGTGCAAAAAGTGAGACAGGCCTTTGTTTATACCTGTAGATGAGACTGAGTGTAGTGATCAATCATTGACTGTAATGATTATCCCAAATGCAGCCTTTGTTCATTTATTCTTTGCTATAGCTATGGTTGAATAAAAGTGAACATTTTCAACCATTTAAAGGCTCTCCACTATGTGCTGATGCCAACATTGAACAATGTGAAGACATTACATTACATTGGGCATGAGGGAAGTGTAGCATTCCCTTAGATGGGATGCATTAAAGGTAAGCTGTGTAGCATATTTTATAAATAGCAATAGATTTATGAATGTGCCCTTGTTTTTGCAATGTTGTGTCAATATTGCCTGAGAAATACTTGTTTTTGGTTCCCATCTCCCTGTATACAAGAGCAGTTTCTGCTGACAGCACTTGACCTGGTATGCAATTTAAAAATGGCACTGGAGCCAGGAATCATGGGGGTCCTGGTAGGAGAGCGAAAAGATGGAATGATTGTCATCTTATCCTCAAATCACACAAATTTACAGGTTTCTGCAAACTAGGTTAATGATATTCCATGTTGATCAGTGGACTCTTTTTCACTTTGTTTCCTAATATTGAACAGATACCATTCATATATAATCCTCACCTGAGAGCATTATAGAATGCTTTCAAAGCTTTTAAAATTTATGCAATGTTTTTGTTTTTCACAGAGATTAATGGTAGATTATATTTTGGAAGACTCTCTTTCCCACTAGTGCTAATCGAGTAGCAACTTGTACTTGTTTTGGTTTGCTCAACAAGTTCACACCTATTGCATAATTCTGCCATTGCCCAGGGAATATTTCTCAAGTTTGCCCCATATCCCAATCATTTGAACAGGTGTTGCTTTATCCATTCTCCCTTAAGCAGTGTATTTGCTGTGATCTTCGTTTTTGCTTTTTCATGGCAGTTCATAGCAGCTGTGCTTTTTTTATTTTAGCTCTGGACATTCACCTTTGTGTCTCTTATGGTACTACATGTCAAGTAAACATTTAGCATTGTGTTCACCATGGTGACTAAACTGAATTAAAGCTTAAGATGTCTGCCGACAAGGTGTGTGTCACATGGTAGCGGTCATATGATTATGTAGAACAGACATTTGTACAAGATCGCATTATAATCCAAGCAAGGGCATTTTGAATAGTGTAGTAAATGTTTCCCATTGGCATTCACCTTAGAAAACAATTTTCTCCATGAAGCCTAATCTTTTGTTCTTTTAGGACCATTTGTGATCTTGAAAATCTTTTACATTTTCTTCTTAATGTGTTGATCATTATGACATTTAAAAATATTTCAAATCTGTTTATAATTTCAATAATGTTTTATATCTGAAGTCTACAAGCTTCTCTTTTTGTATTCAGGAATACTTTCTTAATCTAAACTGCTATAAAGATTGGTAATGTTTTTGCAGCTTTTTCTTTATTTTCCAGATTTTGTTAATTCTGTATTACTGTTCAATTGCATCAGATTCTTCTAGTATGCTTTATCCCAGATAAAGAGGCACATTCACACTGCTTCTACCATTAAGGTATATTCTAATTTTTAAAATAAAATCTTTCCTGGCCTCTGAAATGCTTTGCTCATCTTAACCACCTTTCTTTCTTTTATTCATTCACAGGATGAGGATGTTACTGGCTAGGCAGCATTTATTGCCCTCCCTCATTGCCGAGAGGGCAGTTAAGAATCAACAACAGTTGCTGTGGGTCTGGAATCGCATATTTGCCAGACCAGGTAAGGATGACAGCTTTCGTTCTCTGAAGGACATCGTAAACCAGACGGGTTTTTCCTGACAATTGGCAATGGATTTATAGTAGTCTAAGATTCTTAATTCCAGATATTTATTGAATTCACATTCCACCATCTGCCATGGTGAGATTCAAACCCAGGGCCCCAGAATGTTATCTCGATCTCTGGATTAACAATCCAGCAATAATACCACTAGGCCATCGACTCACTTTCTGAAGTGAACTTGACAGTAACTTTTTTCTCCCAATATTGCCAATTTGAATGTAAAGAAATGGCCCCATTTTAAAATTTTCGCCTGACCCTATCCTTCCAGCCCACAATTAAAGTAATGTTCACTTTATTTATGAGCTCTCTCATTTTATTTTCCAACCTCTCTGCCTGGGTTTTGTGATATTCAGGTGTGTTTTCTAAATATTTTCCTTATGGATTTAACTTTATGCTGGAGCCTTCAGTATCTGCTCACTGATACCAATGAACCCTGACTTGGAAATGTTCCTTTCTATCTTCGTGTGACTCTTCAACACCCTCACCTACTTTATTGCACAACATTTCCCCCAGTCTGCCAGTCTTTTCACCTCCTCATACAGCTACTAGTCTGATTCCATGAGCCTGTGCTGACTGATGTCTATTTAAATTATTTCAGTTGCACATAGACTAGCTGAGCCTTTCCTAAAACAGTAACGCTCTTAAAGTGGTCATCCACTCGCAATAACATTTTTCTTTTCTTCAAGTTCTTGTGGGAAATTTTCACTGTCTGTCTCTGCTGAGCCTTACTCAACAGAGCTTGCCACTACTACAATAGTGTAATATGATGTGACATCCGAGTGCCAATTATTCACCAACTGGTAGAATGCTGTCACCAATTCTCCTTTTACTCATGGAATTTAAAAGAATGAGATGAACACTTATTGAAACATATAAAACTCTTAGGGGGCTTGACAGTGTAGATGCAGAGAAGTTGTTTCTCCTTGTGCAAGAGTATAGAACCATAAGGTATAATCTCAGAGAAGGAGGACAGTCATTTCAAACAGAGATTATAAGGATTTTTTTCTTTCAGAGGTTAGTGAATCTGTAGAACTCTTTACCATTGAGGACAGTTGAGACTGTGGCATTAAGCCTATTCAAGACTGAGATAGACAGATGTTTGATCAGTATGGGAATCAAGAGTCATGGAGGTAAGGCAGGGAACTGACATTGAGGATGATCAGATCAGCCATAGTCTCATTGACTGGCACAGCAGACCCAGTAGTCCAAATGGCCTACTTCTGCTGTAATGTCTTAAGGACTAGTGAGTATGGACCAAGAGCAAGGCACTTCTCTTACACATCAAGCTATAGTTTACAGTATCACAGCCACTATATACGAATTACATGAACTCTTAGGCATACTAACAATTACTAACTAGGAGATATGGAAGGCAAGTTTCTCCAAAATCATGCCAAACTACAACTGCTTCTCCATTTAGAAGTTTGTGATGTCATTAGATTCATTAGTTCTATATAGTTCAAACATTAAACTTTTCAGAATCTTTATTTTGTATAACACTCAGAACTAAGAAGAATGCTAAAGGTTCAAAGGGGACGTGAAAAAACAAATAAGAAAAGCAAAGAGGATTTATGAGAAAAGTTTGGCAGTTAACCTAAAGTTGTCTCAAAGCTTTTCACAGGTATATAAATTGTAAAATAGTGTGAAAGTAGGAGTAGGGGTCTCTTTACTCAAAGGCAGTGTTAAATGAATAGTTTGCATGTTCTTTACTAAAGAGAAATACTACCCAGGCTATGGTGACAGCGAAGGAAACCCAGTCACTATAAATGTTCAACATTGATAAGGGAGAAATGTTGGGTGGACTTTAGTACTTCAGGTTGACAAAGCACTGGGACCAAATTCATCCAAGAACTTTTAAGGAAGTGAGAGGGGAGATTTCAGGAGCACTGGCTATAATCTTTCAGTCTTCCTTCGACTCAAGAGAGATGATAGATGACTGGAAAATTGCAGACATTACTGCTATGTTCAAGAAAGGTTGTCCCAGTGATTACAGATATGCCCAGTAATTACAAACTGGTTGGTTTTGCTTCCGTGGAGGGGAAGTTTCTAGATACTATTATGCAAGATAGAATTAGCAATTACATTGAAAAAAGTGGGTTGATTAGGAAGAGTCAGCACAGGGAACTTGTGTTACACTAATTTGCTGGATGTTTTCAAAGAGGTACCAGAAAGGTTCCATGTGGTAATACTGTTTATGTGGAGCAAATGGCCTTTCTGAAGGCATCTGATGCCACACAAAATACTTGGGAGGAAAATGATAGATCGTGGAATAAAAGGGACAGTAGCAATGTTTGAAACAAAATTGAATGAGTGATGGAAACAGAAATTAACGTTTATGAATATGTTTTAGGCAGACGGAAGGTTGGTAGTAGAGCTCCCCAGGGCTGGTATTGGAACCCTTGCTTTTTCTGATAGTCAGAGATTTACAGCATGGAAACAGACCCTTCGGTCCAACACGTCCATGCCGACCAGATATCCCAACTCAATCTAGTCCCACATGCCAGCACCTGGCCCATATCCCTCCGCACCCTTCCTATTCATATACCCATCCAAATGCCTCTTAAATGTTGCAATTGTACTCGCCTCCACCATTTCTTCTGGCAGCTCATTCCATACACGTACCACCCTCTGTGTGAAAAAGTTGACCCGTAGGTCTCAATATATTAACAACCTGGATTTTGATGTGATGGGGATAATTTCAAAGTTTGCAGATGACACTCAACTAGGAAGAATTATAAACTGTCAAGACAATTAAATCTCGAAAAGGACATGAACAAGTAGGTTTAATGGGCAGACAGGTGGCAGATGTGGCTTAATGTGGAGAGGTGTGAAGTGATGTTTTTTGGTGGGAATAATATAGAAAGACAATACAAAATGGGAATGCATTTCTAAAGGGGACGTGGAAGCAGAAGGTCCTGGATATATATGTACACAGATTTCTTAAAGTGCAAAGACAGGTGGAGAGAGAAATTAATAAAGCATACAGTATTTTCAGCTTTATTAAGAGAGGAATCCAGCACATGAGCAAAATAGTGATGTTGAACATATGTAAGATATTTGTTAGGTCTCAGTGGGGCACTGGTTTTAGAAATGATGAGAATGCATTTGAGACAGTTGTTATGGACTAGGCCAGACCACCCAAAACATTCTTGAGCAAGCAGCCCACACCATAATCTTGCAATTTGTTTCGGTAAGTGTACAGTGAAAATTACCCAGAGTAAGTTAGCTAGGTTGACTACTAGGTTTTAAAACAGACATAAATGTATTCACAAAATTACACAATGAAACACAAAGAACAGAATAAAAAACTCTACAGAACTCAGTCTATCCAAACTAGACTTAATTATGCTGTTCTAAATATACACAACAGTCCCAATAAGCAAATCCCCTTAAAACACTGTTTTTAAAAAAAAGGAACAGATGCTTACAGGTTGAAGTTAGAAGGGCAGGAGAGAGAGAGCCTGTTCAGAGTCCACTGCTGAACCCCCAACTAGTTCTAGACTGAATTGGTCAGCTAGAGAACTGACCACTCCTTTTTCATTATACAGGTCACTTCTAAAACATGATCACTTTGGCCTGAAGTCTCATTTGTTTAAACAAAAAGGCCTCTCAATGCCCTTTAATCGCTGTATCAAACCAGATCAGGAGAGTACCTAACTAAGTACCTAATCAGGACCAGTAAAGTTTTATTACCCCTCTGGAAAAAACCAAGGACACAGCACCCTTGAGAAAAGGAACAGCTTTTAGAAAAGACAGACCAGCTTCATAACACAGTGCAGTAGCAAATTATAAGAATGACTTCAGGATTGTGAAGTTATAGTTATGAAGATGGATTGAAGAAGTTGGGACTGTTCATTTGGAGAGAAGAAAGCTAATAGGAGATTTGACAGAGGCTTTCAAAATCATGAATGGGTTTGAGTTGGTTTTCTTTCATTCACTTGTGGGATTTGAAATTCATTGGCTAGCCAGCATTTATTGCCCACCACTAGTTGGTCTTTAGATGGTGGTGGCGGGTTGCCTTCTTGAACCACTGCAGTCCACATTCTGTAAGTAGATGCATAATGCCCATAAGGAGGGAATTCCATGATATTTAACCAACTACAATGAAGGAACAGGGATATATTTTCAAGTCAGGGTGGTGAATGGATTGCAAGGGAAGTTGGAGGTAGTGGTATTCCTGTGTATCTCCTTCCATATGGAAGCAACTGTGGGTTTGGAAGGTGCTGTCTAAGGATCTTTGGTGAATATCTGCAGTGCATCTTGGAGGTAGTGAATACTGCTGCTACTTAGATTGGTGGTGGAGGGAATCGATGCTTGTGCATATGGTATAAATCAAATGATCTGCTTTGTCCTCAATGGTGTCAAATTTCCTGAGTGTTGTTGTAGCTGCATGAATCCACACAAGTGGGAAGTATTCCATCACACTCCTAACTTGTACCTTATAAATGGGGCGTAGGCATTGGGAAGTCAGGAGCTGAGTTAATCTCCACATTAGTCCTAGCCTCTGACTTGCTCTTGTAGTCACTGTGTTTACGCGGCAAGCCAAGTTGAATTTCTGGTCAATGGTAACCCCAAGGATGTTGATAAGACCATAAAACCATAGGAGCATAAATTAGGTCATTTGGCCCATTCAGTCTGTTCCGCCATTCAACCATGGCTCATAAGTTTCTCAACCCCATTCTCCAGGATTTTCCCCAGAATCCTTAATCCCCTTAACAATCAAGAACCTATCTCTCTCCGTCTTCAATATATTCAAAGACCTGGCCTCCTTCTGTGGTCAACGAGAGAGAGAGAGAGAGAGAGATCAGTCTGAGACTGGTACAGTTGGGAAAAGGAGCAAGTCAAACAGGGCAGCCAGGAACAAAGCAAAGAACGAGGTAAATTAAACTGCATTTATTTTAATGCAAGAGGCCTAACAGGGAAGGCAGATGAACTCAGGGCATGGTGACAAACATGGGACTGGGAAATCATAACAATTGCAGAGATGTGGCTCAGGGATGGACAGGACTGACAGCTTAATGTTCCAGGATATAAATGCAATAGGAAGGATAGAAAGGGGGACAAGAGAGGAGGAGGAGTGGTATTTTTGATAAGGGATAACATTATGGCTGTATTCCTGAGAATACATCCAGTGAACTATTCGAGTAGAATTTAGAAATAAGAAAGGGATGATTATCTTATATGGATTGTGCTATAGATCCCCCAATTGTTAGCAGAAAATTGAAAAACAAATTTGTGAGGAGATGTTATCTGTAAGAATAAGTTGGCAAAAGTAGGGAATTTTAACTTTCCAAACATAGATGGGACTACCATAGTATTAAGGGTTTAGATGGAGAGGAATTTGTTAAGTGTGTACAAGAACATTTTCTGATTCAGTATGTAGATGTACCTACTAGAGAAGGTGCAAAACTTGATCTACTTTTGGGAAATAAGGCAGGGCAAGTAACTGAGGTGTCGGTAGGGGAGCACTTTGGCGCCAGCGACCATACTTCTATTAGTTTTAAAACAGTGATAGAAAAGTATAGACAAGATCCACAAGTTAAAATTCTAAACTGGAGGAAGGCCAATTTTGACGGTATTAGCAAGAAAAGAGTAACTGGGGAGAGAATAGGTCACCTCAAAATCAGCAAGACAGCTGAAGGAGAAGGAGGAGATACTATACGAGTAATTTCCATCAGTATTTACTGTGGAAAAGGAAATGGAAGATACAGGATGTGGGGAAATAGATGGTGACATCTTGAAAAATGACCATATTACAGAGGAGAAGTAGGTGCTGGATATCTTAAAATGCATAAAGATGGATAAATCCCCAGGACCCTAGAACTCTGTGGGAAAATAGGGAAGTGATTGCTGGGCCCCTTGCTGAGATATTTGTATCATCGATAGTCACAGGTGAGATGCCAGAAGACTGAAGTTTGGCTAATGTGGTAACACTATTTGAGAAAGATGGTAAGGAAAAGCTAGGGAATTATGACATTTAATAGGCATCTGGTTGGGTATATAAATAGTAAGGGCTTAGAGGGATATGGGCCAAGTGTTGGTAAATGGGACTAGATTAATTTAGGATATTCTGGTTGGCAAGATGAGTTGGACCAAAGGATCTGCTTCCATGCTGTGCACCTCTGTGACTTTACCCACCAGTGTCTGGCTGAAGAAGTTTCTCCTTATCTCCATTCCAAAAAGTCTTCCCTTTCTTCTAAGTGCCCTCGGGTCCTATAAATGAAAACATCTTCCCAACATCCACTCTATCCAGACCATTCAGTATTTTTAAAGTTTCAATTAGATCCCTCCTCATCCTTCTAGCCTGAATCGAGTAGAGACTCAGAGTCCTCAAACATTTGTCATATAATAAGCTTTTCATTCCCGGGATCATTCTCGTAAACTTCCTCTGAACACGCTCCAGGGTCAGTAAATCCCTCCTGAGATATGGGGCCCACAACTGCACTCAATACTCCAAATATGGTTTGATCAGAGTCTTATAGAGCCTCAGACGTACATCCTGCTTTCATATTCAAATCCTCTCAAAATAAATGCCAACATTGCATTTGCGTTCCAAAATTGTGACTCAACCTGCAAGTTTACCTTGAGAGAATCCTGGACTGGAACTTCCAAATCTCTTTGCACTTCAGATTTCTGAATTCTCCCATTTAGAAAATAGCCAATGTTTCTATTCTTCCTCACATGATCTCACACTTTCCAACTTTTACTGTATTTGCCACTTCTTTGCCCACTCTTCTAACCTGTCCAAATCCTGCTGCAGCCTCCCCGCCTCCTCAATACTACTTGTCCCTCTACCTATCTTTGTATCATCTGAAACCTTAGACAGAATGCCCCCAGTTCCTTCATCTATATTATTAGTGTATAAAGCGAAAAGTTGTGGTCCCTACGTTGATCCTTTTGGTACACCACTTGTCACCGGCTGCCATCCTGAGATGGACCGTTTTATCTCCACTCTCTGCTTTTTGCCAGACAGCGGGCTCTTATCCATGCAAGCACCTTGCCTCGAACACCATGGGCCCTTATCTTACTCAGTACGCTCCAGTGCGGCATCTTGTCAAAGATGTTCCTGAAGTTCTGGTTAATAATATCCATTGGCTCTCCTTGGTCTAACCTGCTTGTTCCTTCAACAAAGAATTCTAGCAGATTTGTCAGACGTGACCTCCCCTTGATGAAACCATGCTGACTTTGCCCTATTTTACCATTTATTTCCAAGTATTCAGAAATGTTATTCTTTACAATGGATTCCAGAATCTTACCCATGACTGAGGTTAGACTAATCGACCTGTTATTATCCGTGTTTTGCTTTATTCCCTTTTTAAAGAGAACTGCCATATTAAAGATTTTCCAGTCCTCTGGGACCCTCTCTGACTCTAGCAATTCCTAAAAGATCACTGCAAATACCTCCACTATCTCTTCAGTTGTCTCCCTTAGAATTCTAGGGTGTAGTCCATCTGCTCCAGGTTATTTATCCACCTTCAGGCCATTCAGTTCTTCTAGCACCTTGTCCTTTGTGATGGCCACCATACTCAACTCAGCTTCCTCATTCTCTTGAAAATTTGGAATATTAGTCATGTCTTCCACTGTGAAGACTGATGCAAAGTAATTATTCAGATCCTTAGCCATTTCATTGTTCCCTGCTATTATCTCTCCAGTGTCATTTTCAAGTGGTCCAATGTTCTCTTTTCCCTTTTATATATCCTAAAGAAACTCTTAATGTCTTCCTTTACATTACTTTTTCACTTATCCTCATACTTAATCTTCTCCCTCCTTATTTATTTTTTTGTTACCCTCGTTGTGGTTCTGTTCGCCGAGCTGGGAATTTGTGTTGCAAACGTTTCGTCCCCTGTCTAGGTGACATCCTCAGTGCTTGGGAGCCTCTTGTGAAGGCTTCACAGGAGGCTCCCAAGCACTGAGGATGTCACCTAGACAGGGGGACGAAACGTTTGCAACACAAATTCCCAGCTCGGCGAACAGAATCACAATAACAAGCACCCGAGCTACAAATCTTCTCCCAAACTTTGTTACCCTCTGTTGGTCTTTGTAAGCTTCACAAACCTCTTGTTTCCCATTGTCCCTCGCTACATTATAGTGCAGGATTCAGTGATGTCAAGGGGTAGTGATTAGATTGTCTCTTATTGAAGATGGTCGTTGTCTGGCATTTGTGTGAATGTTACTTGTCAGCCCAAGCCTGGACATTATCTAGATCTTGTTGCATTTGAACATGGACTGCTTCAGTATCTGAGGAGGCACAAATGGTGCTAAACATTGTGTGTAATCATCGGTGAAAGTCCCCACTTTTGAGCTTATGATGGAGAGAGCATCATCGATAAGCAGTTGATGATGACTGAACCTAGTACATTACCTTGAGGAACTCCTACAAAGATGGACTGGAGCTGAGATGACTGCCCTTCAGTAGCCACAGGTTAAGTGAGGAAAACGTTTTACCACTTGTAAAATAGCCAAGAATCAGAGGGCACAGATTTGAAGTGATTTGCAAAAGAAGCAAATGTGATGTGAGAAAAACTTCTTCACACAGAGTGGTTGGAATATTGAATGTACTGCTTGCAAGTGTAGTGGTGGCAAGTTCAATTGAGGCATTGAAGAGTGTATTGGTTGATTATTCAGAGAGAAATAAGGTGCAAGTATATGTGGAGAAAGCTGGAAATTGGCAATGATGCTTATTTGAAGAGCCGGTGCAGACACAATGGACTGAAGATTCTCCATCGGAATGTGTCTGTGATAGTGAGATTTTGTGATACTTGGGCGGCATGGTGGCTCAGTGGTTAGCGCTGCTGCCTCCCAGCGCCAAGGACCCAGTTCGGTTCCAGCCTTGGGCAACTGTCTGTGTGGAGTTTGCACATTCTCCCTGTATCTGCATGGGTTTCCTCTGAGTGCTCCGGTTTCCTCCTATAGTCCAAACATGTGAAGGTTAAGTGAACTGGCCATGCTAATTTGCCCATAGTGTTTAGGGACATGTAGGTTAGGTGCATTAGTTAGGGGAATGGGTTTCGGTGGGTTACTCTTCAGAGGGTCAGTGTGTTTGTGTTGGGCCGAATGGCCTGTTTCCACACTGTAAGATTCTGTAAAATAACAGACTGCTGCAACCATGTGGTAATGTGATGCTTTTCAGATCACTATTACTGGTATCTTGTAGTATCTGCCAAATCTACCAATGCCACAAATCCTCCTTTGTCTCGGATCTAACTAGTGATTAGTGGTAGAAGATTCACCACCATAACTTATCTACTGAAGAAGCATTGTATTTCGATAACAAGAAGATTGATAGCATGACAGCAATAAGTACACTTACGTATAGTTAAGGATAATTTCTCGAACCTCACATAGTTAATTTAGCTACACTGACTCCCTCCAATAGATACAGCAGAACTTATTGTCTTCAACCCCAGACTGTGTTATCTATGAAAAAGGTGGAGCCAATGTAACATGAAAATTAACTCCTTCAGAACCATTATCTTGTGCAACATTATTGATTGTCTTAATATCATTAAGTCACAAACAAAATATTTGATTTGTTAAAAGATAAATAAATTATAAATTTGAAGTAACAAGGCAAAAAAAAATTATCGATGAACGTGTTTAAATAAAAATTATGTTTGTACAGTATGAATCACAACAAGGAATATCAAGCAAATAAAATTAATTCAACTAAAGTTTCATGAATATAAGCAGCCTCTGAATAAATTAAATTTTACAACTCTTAACAACACAAAGCAAGTTACAAAAATCAAGAAATACAAAACCAACATGAATTCAAGTCACTGACTTCTATTCCCAATGCTGAACCCCAGCGGGAATTCACTTCAGCTAGATGAGACTCCGTGTTCAGGGAGGAACATGAAAAAGCATTTATGCAGCAGCACACATCATGGGCCGATATGAATTCTCCAATTTGCAGTTTGTTTCGATTCTGTTTCCCTCCATTTCTGGTTTGTTTCTCTTCACAATTTATGTTTTTGTGCTTCCCTCCCCAGACTGTGTTTCTTTCTCTCCCTCCTCTTTCCCTCTGATTCCTATTGCTCGTTCCTTTTCTCTTCAGTTTGTGTTACTTTTTCTTTCTCTCCTTGGATTGAGTGGCACTCTTCCTCTTCAGTTTCTGTTTCTCTCCCTCCCTCTCCAGTTTGAACTGTACACTACTTCTTTCTTCAGTTTGTGCTCCCTTTCTCCTCCAGTCTCCCTGTATTGCTATCTTTTCCATACAGTTTATGTTGCTGCCCTTTCTAGTTTGTAATGTTCTCCTTTTTCTCAAATTTCTCTTCCTTTCCAATTCATGTTGCTCTTTTTCCGTCATCTTCCCATTTATGTTTTCTTCCTCTCAACCCCAATTCTATTTCTCTCTCCCTCTCACTTGTTTCTCTGTGCTCTGTTTGATTTCTCATGCCTCCCCCTCTATTTTTTTCTCTCTCATTGAAATTAAGACTCATTGACTCCTGTGAATTTTGTTGGCCCCAAAATGCAATTTTCACAAATCCAGCTAACACTCTTTGTGCAGTGATCAGAAGGCCCTGACAATAAAGCTGGGCTAAATAGCATCAAGAACCATCATAGAATTTTTGGGCCTTCCTGTATTTGAGGCAGCTGTGTCATTTCCTAGGCTGTTTGGTGCCTCATTTCTTCAGACAGCGATTTGGAGACCACTTGAGATTCTCCACAATTTTCAAAAAGCCACTGAAATTCATGCATGCACAATGGGGCACCAGGTTAAGACTGAGATGATAAGGAATTTCTTCTCTCAAAATGTTGAGAGTCTTTGGAACTCCTTGCAAAAAGGAACTGTGGGGTTGCAGAGTCCTTGTGTATATTTAAACAGGAAATAGATTTTTGATGAGTAGCAGAAATCAAGGGTTATGGGGAAATAGCACAGGAAAGTGGATATGACGAACATCAGATTGGCCATGATCCTACTGAATGGCAGAGAGGGTTCAAGGCGCCAAATGGACTATTCCTGTTCCTATTCCAGGCAGGCCACTGGCATGGGGTGGGCAGCACTCCTCCACCCAGTACTGTTCTCAGCTCAAGATCAGATTTGGGTATGTCATCAGGAAGAGACTCAGTGAACAGGGGATTTAAACTTGATATTTTACCCAAATTCATAAGGAACAGAAAAAGCTTTCAAGTTCTGCAGTTACAATCCTGTTCTGTTGTTTAATTTTGAACAACAACAGTATTGCAGTCTTCAAAGGGTTAAGAAATACTTTGTGGACACAAGTTGCAGGTAGGAGTGCTATAAATCTCAAAGCCTTTAGGCTTTGTTCATTCTACTGGGCTTCACTTCTGAAAATTCATCTTTGAAGCTGCAGCCTGCCAACTTCTGCTTCTGCCAGCTGTGATCTTCCTCAAACCCCCACTCCACATCTTCAGTTATATCATTTCCCTTTGGTCACAATTTAAATTCCTTGTCTAAAGTCAGAGAGAGAACCTCGAAGATTCAATCCATTGATGATGAAACTTCAAAGGTTAAATAAGATGTGACTATATTATACCCACCAGCTACTGCACTAGAATATTGTGTAAACTATCTTTAATATTTTGAAATTATTTAGTTGCTAAAGCATACTTATCGCTTTACTCATGTTCATAGTCTAAAATATAATTTTAGAAAACGTCATCAAATAAATTGCAAAACAATTCCAGATTTTTGTGTGCTTAAGCTATTCTCTTCTATTTTACTATTTTCCCTCCCTCAAAAACTTGCACCAGTATTCTCTAAAATAGAAGATCATTCTGCTTTAATCTCAGGCTTAAATAATATACTCCTACCCACCCTGCCAAATTTACATGATAGCAGCATGAATCCATGCCACTATCCCAAAGACAAATATTTTATTAAGGAAATAATTTTGTTTCTGACACTTTGTCTGTATATCAACCTTAGTTGTTTGGTGCTCTGGAAGGTCAGATGTATTTAGCCAGCTGTACAAAATTTATCATTTTAGATGAGAGAAATAGATTTCCTAATTGAAATTGTTCCAGGAGGAATCTTCAATTTAACACACAAGTTCAAACAATCAATGTCGACATTTACTCTCCATCTGGGTGATTAACTCTAATCAAATTTAACCACCTTCTTCCTATTATCACTTCATTTTTTTTGCATCCAGTAACTGAACTGAGTCCACAAACCCTGGGTGTGATTTTCACAGCCCCTCAACTTGTGTGAAGATATTTCTTCTGCTGACTTCTTTTCACACTTAGAATTGTAATTGCTTGGTAGTACTGAACTAAAACATTGCTCAAAGATGAAGGAGCAGTGCTGAGAAAGCTAGCGCTTCCAAACAAATCTGTTGGACAATAACCTGGTGCTGTGTGATTTTTAACTTTGGACACTCCAGTCCAATACTGACACCTCCAAATCATTGCTAAAAATAGACAAGAAGATGGAACTTTTCATCTTTCATCATCAAGACTATGGCACAAGAATAAGATTTGAAAAAAGGGATTGCAATTTATACAGCATGAGAAGAGATGCTAATTGGTTGGATCATCATTCGCGACGCTGCAAGAACAGTTAACCATCAATCTTAATCCTCAGACCAGCCAGGTAGTCTCTAGTTGGTCAATACGTTATCATGGGAGTGCAGCCGAAGTTGGCAGTCTCCATGATCCCCATGAAATAAGGTGTGGTGTATGTGGAAATTAACTTTGTTTCTACATATAACTGGATGCTGTGCATTAAAATATGTAGTTCCTGAAACTTGCAAATGCATTACATTGATCTTAAATTGCTATCTGGTGTAATTCTTAGCACAGTTTGGATTACTTAATACAGTAATTGTTGGAGATAGATTTCAGGAAAATCTGATGAACAGTGACAGAATTTAAAAAAGGGAGATTTATTTCCAATTTGAATCAATATACGTAAGGGGGTGGTGGTGTAAATACATTCAGATGATGGAACAAATGATCATCATCAACAATCAAGACGGCAAAAGATATCGACAATATAATCACCATTTTTAACTTTTACTTGGATTATATCTAATTTCACATTCAGAGTCAAACTTTTACACTGTAGTTTATGTTAATTGATTTCAACATTTATAATAGTGATTATTTTCTATTCATAGTTGTAATGGTTACATGGACTCAACATGATAAGAGATCAATCTCGCGACATACATTCACTAAGGAAGGTTTGAACAGAAAGCATTAAGAGGGAATGCTGGGCACGAGTAACTGTGATATCATATCACCAAATGACAGTTGCTGGGACCGCCTGGAAACATTCTGAAATACCAACACAAAACAAAGGAAAACAACTGAACAAACTCCTAAAATTGTTCCCTAATAAAGTTAGGGCATACACGCAAAACTAAAAATATCAGGGCAATGAACAGTGTGACCCCCTGTAAATGATTTTCAATAGCAGAATCCCATGTGATGTAAATGATATTCTGAAGCTTGAACAGTTGAATACCTGTTTTGTATAGGCAAATGGAATTCGTACATATATTGGAGCTTTATCAAGGAAACAAAAAAGGGCCATGCAGGGTCAGAATCTCTGCTGTGATCCTAATACAGCACCCTGACTAGCCTGAGAATTAAGACTGACAGATAACTGTGCTTCCTGTATCACCATACTAATAATGGCTCACCCAGTTGACGTCTTCTTACGCTGTATAAATTGGTATGCTTCTGCTAGATATGTAAGACACACAGCTTCTGTTTATTGACCGTGACGGTCTGGAGGTCGCTCTCAGGATGCTGCCTGTCTTTTACCAGGATCTGATCACTGTCTGGAACATGCTCGAATCACATTGCGCCTACCCTCCGGCAGGAGTAGTGGCTGTCGTCAGGGAGCTATTGCTCAGGAATCCGCAAGTTCAAGTGGCTGTCGGAGGGGAAGACCGTGGCGGTGAGGGTGACCAGGGTAAGGGATGTGCTGGGTGACAGTGGTCTGGGCTGGATGCTGCCGCAGGATATAGCGAGCAGGGCAGCAGTAGACGTCCGGTTCTTGGCGACTGCCATTCGACACTTTAAAACGGCAGTGCACAGACCCGACACAGTGCACCAGTTGGAGAATGCTCAGGTGTGCAATGGAATCCCGTCTGTGCTTGCCCCTGCCCTGACGGAATTTCACATTGGCCCCAAGGTCCCGTATTTCCTGTGGGAGCCTGTGCCCCACAACCTGATCTGCCTCCGGAATTTTAGTTTTGTCCCCTTCAAGGACGTAAAATGGCAGGCCCTGTACAGACTGCTGCTGCACACAGTCCACCTCGTTTCCCTCATCCACAGCCCGGGCACACCCTGGCGCATTCATTTGCCACTGGGTGGTGAGGATCCCCACTGGAGGGCTCTCTACGTGGGAGTCCTGCCCCTTTCTCTTGGGGATCTGGGGTGGAGGGTGTTGCACACAGCAGTCCCCTGCAACCGCAGACTGCGATGGTTCACAGACTCCCAGCCCAACTGCTTGTTGTGTGGTGCTGTGGAGTCCATGGACCATGTATATATGGGGTGTGGATGTTTGCACGCCTTTTTTTTTTAGTTTTCGGGAAAGCCTTTTCCTCTGCTTTTGGTTCCACCTCACTCCCATGATCCTGATCTTTGGGCACCTGATGCAGAGGGGGGAGGGTAGGTCAGAGGACCTCCTGGTGGGTCTGCTCCTGGACCTGGCTAAACTGGCCATCAACACGTCCAGGCAGGGTGCCATGGAGGGGGTCGTTATGGCCTACTGCCTGCCCTTTATCAATGGTTACGTCTGAGCCCGGGTGTCTCTGGAGAAGGAACACACAGTGTCTACCAACACCCTTTAGACTTTCACGGAGAGGTGGGCATCACAGAGAGTGGAGTGGAGTGTTTTATTTCCCCCTCCAACTCTATTTTGATTTAATCTCTGCACTCCCCTTCACTTTTTTGATCATGCAGCATTGTCCTTTGATGGTAAGGCACTGCTTGTCACTGGCCACTCTGGTGTTTCCTTTCTTCCTGGTGGTGGAAAATGAATAGATTTATACAACTGTTATCTTTCACTGTGTCTCACACCAGCACGCGCACACATGGAAAAAAAAGGTGGAAAAAAAAGAAAAGAAATATGGCCAGGAGATTTAGAATCCCCTCAGTCTAGAAAAATAAATTGGTATGCTCTCTTTCAAGTTTATTTCTTGTGTCCTAAATCTGAAGAGAACAAGACAAAAACTGATTACTTCTGGTTCTCTTTCAGCAATTACGAAACATTTATTAATAATATTTTTTGTTCTTAATCACAATTGCTGAAGCAAGTTTAATTGCTTTGTTAGAGAAGCTCCCACTACAGAATGGAAGGGGAGATAGGTGCATGCTTAGATTGTTACAGAATGCAAATGGACGACGCTGAAGCTCACTTCACACACAATACCTTAAATTTGCATTCCTCCTAGAGTGGCATTGTCACACTTACCTCAAACCTTTTAGATTGATTTCCAACTCAGCTCTCTCAAACTGAGGCATCCATTGCGAACTTTTCAAACTTTAAGATATTTTCATTTCACGTTTAAATCTGTACAAAAAATGTTGGGCTGCATCTTATTAGAAATTGGATGTGTCAGTTTAAGGGCATTTCATGGGTAGTTTCTTAGCTTAACTGCTGTAGTGGGGATAATACATGAGTCTATGATCAAGGAAGAATAGCAAAGCATCTAGATAGAAATTGTCCCATTGGACAGATGCAGCATGGATTCATGAAGGGCAGGTTATGCTTAAATAATCTTTTGGAATTCTATGAAGACATTACAAACATAGTGGACAACAGGGACCCAGTAGATGTGGTATATCTAGATTTCCAAAAGACATTTGACAAGGTGTCGCACAAAAGGCTGCTGCATAAGATAAAGATAGGATTGGGTAACCAATAGGAAGGATAGAGTGAGGATAAATGTGTGATGTTCTGGTTGGTGATCGGTGACGAGTGGTGTGTGTCAGGGATCAGTGTTAGGACTGCAAAATTCACAATTTACATCGGTGATTTGGAGTTGGGGACCATGTGTAGTGTGTCACTTTGCAGGTGACACTGAGATGAATGGTAGATCAAAGTGTGCAGAGGACTGTGAAACTTTGCAAAGGGACATAGATGGTTTAAGTGAGTGGGCAAAGGTCTGGCAGATGGAGTACAATGTTAATAAATGTGAATTCATCCACTTTGATAGGAACAACAGTAAAAAGGGCTATTACTTGAATGGTAAAAAGTTGCAGCATGCTACTGTGCAGAGGGACCTGGGTATCCTTGTGCATGAATCAGAGAAGGTTGGTCTGCAGGTGCAACAGGTAATAAAGAAGGCATTTGGAATTTTGGCCTTCATTGCTAAAGGGATTGAGTTTAAAAGCAGACAGGTTATGTTGTAGCTGTATGTGGTGCTGGCGAGGCCACACCTGGAGTACTGCGTGCAGTTTTGGTTTCCTTACTTGAGAAAGGGCATACTGGCATTAGAAGGGGTACTGAGCAGGTTCACTGGGTTGATCCTGGAGTTGAGACAGGTTGGCTCATGAGGAGAGACTGAGTAGACTGGAATTATATTCATTGGAATTTAGAAGAATGAGGGAATCTTACAGAAACATATAAAATTATGAAGGGAAGATAAGATAAAAGTAGAGAGGATATTTCCAGTGATGGGTGAAACTAGGACAAAAGGGCACAACCTCAAACTTAGGGATTGCAGATTTAGGACTGAATTGAGAAGGAACTTCTTCACTCAGAGGGTTGTGAATCTGTGGAATTCCCTACCCAGTGAAGTGGTTGAGGCTTCCTCAGTTCCCCATTCTGACAACTGCATCATGTATTTCCCTTAATCGTTCTCAATCACTCCAATGCTCCAGACTACTAACCCTGCAAGCCCTCTTCACTTTCCACTCACTCATTTGTAACACCTCATCAGCTTTCCCTTACCACAGCACCAAAAGCTGCGCAAGCCATTTTCATCTCATTTAATCATTTCCTTTGTTTCATTTCAGCTAAAAACATTCCACAATGGGGCTGAGAGAGCCAAGTTGAGTAAAATATTGTCTGCCATTTATTTCCTTGTCAACCTGAAGAGAATTGTTGCCCAAGTGAGAGAGGACTGTGACTGTTCATGAGATGCTGAGGTCTCCCTGTCCTGGCAACCAAGCAAGATTCACTGTCAAGTGCTGTTAATATCACACTGTGAATGTAGTCTTAACATTCCCAAACTTCTATCTGCATTTTGCAAATTTTTATCTGTATTTCCTACAGGCATTGGTGGCATCCTTATGTCCGTGCCATCCTTAATGCTATATATAATGTTCTAACCGTGTCTGAGTGATAGTTATCCTTTCCAATCGCATCCATACTAGTATGCAACTTTACCATACCTGAATGAAGGTTCATCAGCTTAAGAAGAGGCTTCCTGTTAATAAATAACTTTTATTAAACAACAGGAAAAGCATAAAAGATGAAAAAGCGAAAATGCACTTGCAGTTAGGACGACATAAAGGCGATGGCCTCGGTAATATCAAAGTATTTGTACTCAATTACAGGTGAATTGACACAACTAAGTTTCATTGGAGAAGATTCAAAAAATAAGTGGTGCACCTGTCTGGAACAGTGATGGTACAAACACCCAAAAATGACCCACAGTGGAACCTGATGTAGAGGGGATATCTGTTAGCATTTGTTGGCACTAATGGAAGAAGGTTTTGCATTGCAGATACGCTTGACATAATGACATGTCAGGTTGAACAGCAGCTTTAAAAGAATATTGTAACACCAGCCCTTGCCCATCTGCATAGCATTCCATGGAAGATGAGTGACAATTTCTCATTTGCATCTTCACTACAGCTGAGGGCACCTATGGCTAGAAAGTCCACAATAGAGGTCTGTTCCACATCTGCTGGAGGTTTGTGCTGGTCCTGGGTTTCCAGATACCTGTTTTGCACATGTTCATTGGACATTCCTGCTGCACTGTCCACAGACACCAATCTGCACCTGGATTCATTTAGGAATGGTTCAGCATTATGTGAGCAATATCAAAATAAAGCAGTTCTTTGGTAATGTAGAATTTGCAGCATGCATGAATAATATATGAATGGATGCTGTAACTGACCTTGACAACTCATGAGAGATTACTGAACTTCTTTTTGAACTGTAATCAGACCTTAGACCAAACCCTGGCATTGACTTTAACTGTGTTGCTTGCCACCCCGACATCCAGAGGTTACTGGACAGTTCTCCATTTTCCCTCTCCAGTGCAGCAATTAATAGCCTTGGTGAAAACTTTCTATAAAGGTTTGCCACTACTAATTCTTCTACAGAATAACATTCAAAATAATCTTATACCACCAACCTTTAGTAGCTGCAGTTCTCTTTAGCTAGTGCTAGATACTAACAATATTAGGTCCTTCCCTGATGCAGGCAGGCAATGAAAAGCACAGTGAGCCTGGCTGCACACAGAAATCATTAAAATGAGCAAGCAGCACAAAGTGAGCTTTTTGACAATTGGCATAATGCTCACATACTGTGATCCTTGCACCCATCTTTGCGTATTGTACAATCTTACTGCTGTGAATTTAATCTTAGACCCAACTTCAAAATGTATCCCAGTTATATTAATTACACAGGAATGTATAAATTAGGAGCAGAAATAAGCCATTTGGCCCTTTAAACCTGGTCCATTATTCATTATGATCTTGGTTGATCTGTTTGTGTCTCGAGTGCACATCCTTATCTACCTTGATAATTATGTATAGTCCTGCTGGCACTGTTACCACTAGTTTCAATCTTGCTGTTGTCACTCCATGTCTTGAGCTATCTGTTAAAATATATTAACACCATCTGGTCTTGGTCTTGCCACCCACTGGGATATTTGCTGTTTGTGGAAGCTTACTGTGCAAAAAAACTGGCTTCCTTCTTTCCTTATATTCCTTCCTGACTATTTCAAGCACATAGAGAACATAGAACAATACAGTGCAGAACAGGCCCTTCGGCCCTCGATGTTGCGCTGACCTGTGAACTAATATAAGCTAATGATAGCCCTACACTGTCCCATCATCATTCATGTGCTTTTCCAAGGATTGTTTAAATCTCCCTAATGTGGCTGAGTTAACTACATTGGCAGGCAGGGCATTCCACGCCCTTACCACTCTCTGAGGAAAGAACCTGCCTCTGACATCTGTCTTAAATCTATCACCCCTCAATTTTTAGTCATGACTCCTCGTACAAGCTGACGTCATCATTCTAGAAAAAAACTTTCACTGCCCACCCTAGCTAATCCTCTGATCATCTTCTATGTCTCTACTGAATCCCCTCTTAGCCTTCTTCTTTCCAATGAGAAAGACCCAAGTCTCGCAGCCTTTCCTCATAAGACCTTCCCACCAGACCAGGCAACATCCATGTAAATCTCCTCTGCACCTTTTCCAATGCTTCCACATCCTTCCTATAATGGGGCGTCCAGAACTGTACACGATATTCCATGTGCAGCCGCACTAGCATTTTGTACAGTTGCAGCATGACATCACGGCTACGGAACTCAATCCCTCTACAAATAAAACCTAATACACCGTATGCCTTCTTAACAGCCTATCAACCTGGGTGGCAACTTTCAGGAATCTATGTACATGGACTCCAAGATCCCTCTGCACATCTACACTACCAAGAATCTTTCCATTGACCCAGTATTCTGCCTTCTTGTTATTCTTCCCGAAGTGAATCACCTCACATTTATCTGCATTGAACTCCACTTGCCACCTCTCAGCCCAATTCAACAGTTTATCCAAGTCCCCCTGCAACCTGCAACATTCTTCCACACTGTCCACTAATCCATTGACTTTAGTGTCATGTATCATTGGTTGTAAAGTGCTTAAAGAAATACTGGCATCACCAATGATGCTGTATAAATAAAAACTTTAGGTTTAAAGCATTTTGTTGAGAGTAATGCTTTTATAATAAAACATATCCTTTGAGATCATGAAAGACTTGCTAGATGGGCCAGAAAATACAATTGTTTATAGAATGTGGTAATCATATATTAAAGTTTAAAATGCTTGTAAACTAACTTGTAAGGCAATGGAACAGAACTTATTTCTTTGTATACGAAACCATGCATATTCATCATTCTTCAAAAATCACTATTTTAAATTCTCATGTATATCTTGTCAGAAATATGATGACAAAAATCTTAGTTATATCATTGTTTTAAAAGGCAAAACAAAACTAGCACAAAATTGTCTGATTTTTTAGAAAGATCTGAGATGTGTGCTGTGTATGCAATAATCTTTACATCTCCAACTTTGTGACAAAATTGTAGGAAATTAATGGACTTTTCATCTGAAAAGTTCTTTAGTGGCTGGAGGCACAGAAGATAAAGTGTAGGCTGTAATAATTGCTGTCAACCTCAGGAAAAGCTATCAATGCTACCACAGTAATGTTCCAAACCAGCATATCCTCTAATTATTGAAAACCTCAACACAAAGTTGATGTTAATCAGTCTCTTGGAGAATTCTGCTTCATGTGGTTACTACAAATTTATGGCATTCTGTTCTATACTTTTATTAAAGCTGATCTTTCACGTGTAAGGAAACTATATAATGCAGGTTGCAGTTAAAATGAGAAGTTTTCTGCATGAAAGTGAATACCAGAATTATTCTGAAACATCCTACAAAGCAAGGAATATTTATTATCCTTTATTATTACTTTTTTTTTAATGTAGAGTAACAACCTAACCGATACTAACTATGAATTCTAATTTTTATGGACACTATACAATTTAACAACTTTAATTATTGGATATAACAATGCCATAATGAACAACAAAAACAACATGAATTTATATTGAGCTTTCAACAAAGTCAAATATCCCTTGGTGCTTCATAGAAGTTGTCATCAAATATGATAGATCATTTCATCTAATTAAAATCAACTATAAATTAAAATGGATGAATTTGATGTTAAATCAGTACCAAAAAAAAAGAAAGAAAATTGGAATCCAAGTGAGAAAGAGAAATGTGACAGTAAGGATTGTAAAGAAGGACATCAGATCCTCACTTTCCAGAGGAGGAAGTTATAAGATCTAGCTGGAGAAGACCACAACCACGCATATGAGGATGGAGAAACCTTATAGACAACTAACCCAAAAAGTTACACAGTGCCGTGTTGCACTGCTCTCCCATCTCCTGCAATTTTGAGTGATTCTTTATCTGCTCAAACTTCTATGCATTTTCTACATCTAATTCACTTTTTTCGCTAATGCAGGCACCCACAAACCTCCTCAAACAAACAATGCAGGAGACACCAAGCTCCATCTCCAGATCTGGGGGAAAAGTCGCTGAACCCTCAGAGGATGTGCAAGCAAAATATTCACTTCTGTCCTCTGCCAGCTCAGAGATGTAGATCTCTACGGGTGGGTAGACTTTGGAGCACAACCTGGTAGCACATCACTGTCACATCTATGAAAGGAAGAAGTATCCAAATGTCTGATAATCTGGGAACCAGCAGTCCTAGACAAAAGATGAGCTTCTGCTCTTGGCCTTTAATGACTTCATCAAATTGCACAGACACAATAACATCAAGCAGCTATGTCAGAGGCACTTGGCAAGATGGATCAAAAATTGGAGGAGTCCACCAACATTTTCAGTACAATGATATTTCCAGCATGTGTACATTTGGCCACCACCATGGGCAGATTAGCAAAAGCCTTAGAGAGCCAGTTCCTGCATACTCAGTACCTACTGTATATGTGTAAACAGCTGTTTTCTATTGTTCTAGCCTTAGATACTCAGTATGAATAACAAGACAAGAAGAGGATGAAGAATCTTGCCCTCACTCCAGGTGTCTTCCTCTCTGGGAGACAAGATTGTGCCAGTAGTCACCCAGGGAATTATAGACTAGTGAGCCTGACATCGGTGGTGAGCAACTTGTTGGAGGGAATCCCGAGGGACACGATGTACATGTATTTGGATAGGCAAGGGTGGATTAGGGACAGTCAACATGGCTTTGTGTGTGAGAAATCATGTCTGACTAATCTGATGGAGTTTTTTGAAGAAGCAACAAAGAAGAATGATGAGGGCAAAGCGGTTGACGTGATCTATATGGACTTCACTAAGGCATCGACAAGGTTCCTCATAGTAGACTGGTTAGCAAGGTTAGATCACACAGAATACAGGGAGAACTAGCCATTTGGATACAGAACTGGCTCGAAGGTAGAAGACAGGGGGTGGTGGTGGAGGCTTGTTTTTCAGACTGGAGGCCTGTGACCAGTGGTGTGCCACAAGGGTCGGTCCTGGGTCCACTGCTTTTCACCTTTATATAAATGATTTGGATGCGAACATAGGAGGCATGATTTGTAAGTTTGATGATGACACCAACATTGGAGGTGTAGTGGACAGCGAAGAAGGTTACCTCAGAGTACAATGGGATCTTGATGACATGGACTGAGAAATGGCAGATGGAGTTTAACTTGGATAAATGCGAGGTGCTGCACTTTGGAAAAGCAAATCAGCGCAAGACTTATACACTTAATGGTAAGGTCCAGGGGAGTGTTGCTGAACAAAGAGAGCTTGGAGTGCAGGTTCATAGTTTCTTGAAAGTATGATAATCTCAGATATCAGGAATCCTTGCACTGTAATGCTCAGGACTGCAGCCAAGGCATTGCACTTTAATATGGACAACACTGTGGCTAACCACTGTTTGAAGAGAATGTGCTTAGACTTTGCTTGCACACTAAATTCCAAACTTTAACCCACCATCTTAATATCAGTGCAGATTCACGAAATGATTTCACATATCCTCACACATCCTCACTCATCCAATGTATCAGTTTTTCAAAGAAATAGGCTGCTATTCAAGTTTAGAAGACGTACAATACGCAGTTCATTAGTCCACTCTCCCTTCTGAGAAACGTAATGTAAAACACTACCTCTTGCAAGTTCAACTGACCTGGAGAATGTTCAAGTATCTCGACAACTTAGCAGTACAATCAGTTCTTCTATAATGCAATGGTTGTGTTCCTGTGTAATCCTGCATCATGGAAAAATCGCGCTGTAGAAACAGCACTTAAAATATTGACGCTCTAATCATATTACAGCCATCATATGCTTTAGAATCAGTGTCGCCAATTCATCGATCTCATTACATCAAATTTGCATTGCCGAAACATGTGTTACAGCAGAGTGACCTGTCGTTGCATTCTGAAACGCTGAAGTTTTACCAATGATGAAAGGGTCAAAAAAAGATTCCTTAGAATTTTTCTCAACCGGGGCTATCATGAAGGGCATCATTGAACAAAATCTCTGATGATATTCTGACAGATGCCTAACTTCAGCCCCATGCAATGTGAGTCCCCTGTCTCCCACATCTGTCCTTCCTATCAAAGTGGATAACCTCACATTTTTTCATGTTAAATTCCACCTGCCATGTTCTCCTCAATTACTATGCCTGTTCAAATGCAACTAAAAACATTTTATACCTTCCTCACAACAACAATCATGCTTAGCCGTGTATCATCTTAAATTTGAAAGTATTACATTTGGTCTCCATCTCCAAATCATTGATACATATTATGAAAAGCTGGGGTCCAAATATTGATTCGTGCAGTACTTCACTAGTCACAGTTTGCCAATGTGAGTTTATTCCTACTCTTAATCTATGTCAGTAAATTGTCTCCTTGATCATGCTAATCAACCTCCTATGGGGGGTAATATCAAAAGCCTGCTAAAAATACAAATCGACATGTCTATGAGCTCCCCTTTATTAATTTAGCTTGTAACATCCTCCAAAAGCTCCAACAAGTTTGTCAAATATGAATTTCCTTTCACAAATCTGCTGACTATGCCCAATCAGATCATTCTAAGTGTACATTTGTTACATCATTCATGATAGATTCTAGCATTTTCCATACTACTTACGTGGGGGTAATGGGATATTGTTCCTTGCTTCTTCCCTTCCTTCTGTGTTAAATAATGAGGTCACATCTGCAAATTTCTAATCTGTACAAGTCATTCTAGAAACTATGAAATTTTGGAAGATGATAACCAATGTATCAACTATTTCTATAGCCACCTCCTTCAACAGTCTGGGATGCAGTAGAATCAGTTCCCAGGGACCTAACAACTTTCAGTTCCATTAATTTCTCCAGTACAACATTTTTATTAATACATATGTCCTTCAACTCCTCATTGTCTCTCATCACTTGAATATCTAATTCTGGGAGATACCTTCCTCTCTGTAAACATACACTGAAAAGTAATCATTCAGCTTCTCTCCCATTTGTCTATTCCCCATTATAAATTCTCTTGACTTTGTCTTTAATGGACTCGCCTAAATATTTCCTTTTTACGTACCAGTTGAAATGTTTAACAGTCCATTTTTGTTTTTTGCGAGATTATATTCGTATTCTATGCTTCCTTTCCTTATCCATTTCTTGGTCCTCCTTCGCTGCATTCTAAAAGCTCAATCCTAGATTTATTACTATTTCTGGCAACTTTATAAGCCTTTTCTTTTAATATTATAAAATCCTTGCCTTCCTTTGTCAGCCACAGTTTGCAAAGTTTTTTGAGTTTTTGCAACTTGTAGGAATATATTGTTGCTGTAAGCCATGCAATAGTCTTTAAAGACTACCCATTGCCTATGTCCAATCATGTCATTTAATATATATTTCCTAATCCTAATTTAACAACCTTATATCAAATTGAACTACCTGACATTCAAACATAATGTAAAATTCTATCATATTATAGTTATTTATCCATAAAGATTAATAGAATCATAGAATCCCCTATAGTGTGGAAACAAGCCATGTGACCCTCCAAAGAGTAATCCACCCAGACCCATTCCCCTACCCTAATACTCTGCATTTACCCCTGGCTAATGCACCTAAGCTACACATCCCTGAACACTTTGGGCAATTTAGCATGACCAATCTACCTTACCTGCACATCTCCGGGAGGAAACCGGAGCACCTGAGGGAAGCCACGCGGACAAGGGGAGAATGTGCAAACTCCACACAGACTGTCACTCGAGGCTGGAATCAATCCCAGGTCCCTGGTGCTGTGAATAACACTGCTAACTACTGGGCCACCATGCCACAAAGCAAAGACAGACACAAACTCCACAAATATGAACCAACAACTTTCAAATTGCGACTACAGACCTGGTCAGTATCAGGACTGAATTCATGACCTTGGCATTATTAGTATCATGCTCTAACCATCTGAGCTAACCGACATACACTTTGACAACAAGAAACAAGGGACAACACACTTGGGTTTGTCTGGGATGTGAATCCAAAACCTCTCGTATTCCCATTCACTTAACACCCCAAAGCTAGAAGGGTTGTTGAGGATTGGAACCAGGGACCTATTGAATACTATTTCACTACATATTCCTAGGCAGGAGTCATACCCTTGTGACCAATGTGCTGAACAGAAGTCAACCATTCTTTTACTCTTTGGTCTCTAGAAGAGACATCTATAGCTCTTAAAACATAATCAAATAGCCAAAATACTGATATTTTCTTTTTTGAGTCATCACCATGGAATCAGCGATCTGCAGCACAGAAAACAGCCCTTCACCCCATTGAGTCTGTACTGGTCAAAACAACCACCTAATTATTCTAATCCCAATTTTCAGCACTTGGCCCATAGCCTTGTATGTCTTGGCATCGCCAGTGTATATCTAAATACTTCTTCATGTTATAAGGGTTTCTGCCTCTATCACTCTTATAGACAGTGAGTAGAGATTCCCAGCTCCACTCTGGGTGAAAAAAGTTGTTCTCACATCTCCTCTAAACCTCCAGCACCTTATCTTAAATCTATGCCTCCTGGTCATTGATCTCACCACCAAGAGGAAATGTTTCTTTCTGTCTACCCGGTCTATGCCCCTTATAATTTTGTACATCTCAATCATGCTCCACCCCTCAATCTTTTCTGCTTCAAGGAAAACAATCACAGTCTGTCCAATCTTTCTTCATAACTAAAACTCCCCAGCCCAGACAGTTGCCTGGTAAATCACCTCTACCATTCTCCAGTGCAATCACATCCCTCCTACAATGTGGATTCCAGACCTGCACACAATATTGTTATCGTGGTCTAACCAACCTTTTATGCTGTTCCAGAATAACCACCTTTATCTTAAATTCTACCAAGGCTAATAAAGACAAGTATCCCATTTTTCTTCTTAACAAATGTATTTATGTATCCCGCTACTTTAAGGGACGGGTATTCATGAACATCATGATCCCCATGATCCTTCATGCTTCCAGGGTCCTCCTGTTCATAATATATTCCCTTGCCTTGCTTGTCTTGCCCAGTCCATCACCTCACATTTACCAGACTGAAGGTTCTGCTTGCTATTGATCAGGCCATTTGACCAACCATCTTTATCCTCAGATCTAAGGCTATCCTCCTCACGATTTGCCACCTCACCAATTCTTGTGTCATCTGAGAATTTACTGATCAACACTGTGACATTCAGTTCTAAATTATTTATAGTGACCATTAACAGCAAGAGCCCCATCACTCATCCCTGTGAAACCCTGCTGGATGCAGTCTTCCAGTCACGAAAACACCCTTTAAACATTACCTTGTTTCCTGTTACTCACCCAACTCTGGAAACAATTAACCAAATTTCTTTGGATCTCATGGAGTCATGGTCCACACCAACCATGTTCCCAAACTAAACTAGTCCTACCTGCTTGCATTTAGCCCATATCCCTCCAAACATTTCCTATTCATGTACTTATCCAAACATCTTTTAAACATTGTAACTGTACCTGCATCCACAACATCCTCTGGCAGTTCATTCAACACACTAACCATTCTCTGTGTAAAAACATTGCCCGGCATGTCCTTTTTAAATCTTTCTCATCTTACCAATGAGTTCTTACCTTCACTATCAGGCTTCCATGCGGGACATTATCACCCTCGCGGAAGTCCAAGCAGACCATGTTGAATGTGTTGTCCTGATCTACACACATGGTTCCTTCTCTGAAAGATTCAATCAACTTGGTCAGACATGACCTGTCTTTAACAAAACCATCTGATTCTTTTTGATTAATCCTTGCCTTTTGAAGGTCAGATTAATTGTTTTCCCTCAGACTTGTATCCAATAGTTTCCCCACCAGTTAGACTGGCTGGACTGTAGTTTGCTGGTTTATCCCTCACTTCCTTCTTGAATAATGGTACCACATTGGCTGTCCTCCAGTCCTCTTGCACTCTTCTGTGGCCATAGAGGAATTGAAAAGTATTACCAGCACTCCTGCTATTTCCTCCCTTGTCTTTTTATTTGTTCACTTGTGGGACATGTGAGTCATTGGCTTACCAGCTTTTACTTCTCGTCCATAGTTGCCCTTGAGAAGGTGGTGGAGCTGCCTTCTGGAACCGCTGCAGTCCATGTGTTGTAGATAGAGCACAATGCCCCTAGGAATGGAATTTCAGGATTTTGACCCAGCAACAGTGAAGGAATAGTGATATGTTTTTAAGTCAGGATGATAAGTGGCTTGGAGTGGAACTGCATGTGGTGGTGTTGCTATGTATCTGCTGCCCTTGTCCTTCTAAATGGAAGTGGTCATGAGTTTGGAAGGTGCTGTGTAAGGTACTTTGGTGAATTTCTGCAGTGCATCTTGTAAATAGTACACACGACCACTAGTAGTGGAAGGAGTGGATGTTTGTATATGTAGTGTCAATCAAGAGGATTGCTTTATCCTAGACAGTGTCAAGCTTCTTAAGTGTTGTTGAAGTTTCACTCATCTTAGCAAATAGGGAGTATTCTGTCACACTCCTGACTTGTCATAGAGTCTTACAGCATGGAAACAGACCCTTCAGTCCAACTAGTCAAAGCCAACCATGTTCCCAAATTAAACTAATCCCACCTGCCTGTGTTTGATTCATCTTTCTCCAAATCTTTCCTTTTCATGTACTTATCTAAATTTAAACATTGAAACTGTCCTCTGCAATTCATTCCACACACTAGTCAGTTTCTGTGTAAAAACGTTGCTCTTTCTACCCTTTTAAAAGTTTTTCTCCTCTCACCTTAAAAAATATGCCCTTTAGTTTTTAACTCCTCCAACTTCGGGAAAAGGCCTTTGCTGTTCACCTTATTTGTGTCCCTCATGATTTTATAAACTTCTATAAGGTCATCCCTCAACCTCAAGCACACCAGTATAAGAAGTCCCAGCCTATCACAATGACTCAAAGCCTCCTTTCCTGGTAAATCTTTTTTGAACCCTCTCCAGTTTAATAATGTCCTTCCTATAAGTTCCAGTCAAGATAGCAGCAGAGTAGGACGCTCCAATCGTAGCTCCTTTTGTTTCTTTCTTCTTTTGTTCCCCCCTTTAGTCCCTCGGTTGGTCTCCCGGAACCGCATGGTAGGTCCCAGCCTTGTCTCTCACTGGCTTGAGTGCCTTGTAGATGGTTGTCAGTCTTTGAGGAGTCAGTTTGAGTTATTCACAGCAGTATTCTTAGCCTCTGACCAGCTGTTGTACCCACTGTATTTATGTGGCGAATCTAGTTGAGTTTCTAGCTAATAGTAACCCTAAGGATGTTGACAGTGGGGGATTCAGTGATGGTAACACCACTGAATGTCAAGGGGTTTTGGTTAGATTGTCTCTTATTGGAGATGGTCATTAGCTGGTATATGTGTTGCATGAATATTATTTGCCACTTGTCAGCCCAAGCCTGGATATTGTCCAGATCTTTGGAACATTTGAACATGAACTGCTGCAGTATCTGAGAAGTCATGAATGATGCTGAACATTGTGCAATAATGCCTCACTCAACAGTTTGGGATCTATTTCATTCAGCCATGGAAATTAATCTACTTTGAAGTGTGCCAGTCCAGTCAGAACCTTCTGTCTATGCTAATTTCTTTAAATACATCAATCCTTATTCCTGATGACTCATACTGTCCCCCTCACTAGTGAACACTGACACAAAATATTAATTTAGGACCATATCTATGTCCAATGGCTCCATGCAGAAATTACCACTGCAGTCCTTAATGGGCCCTAATTTTTCCTTAGTAATCCATTTATCCTTAAGGTGCTTGTAAAATAACTTGGGATTTTCCTTTATTTTATCCACCATTATTCTTTCGTGTCCCTCTTTTTGTTCTCCAAATTTCCATTTTAAGCTACATTTTCCATATTCTGCAGTCTCGAGGACTTATGTTATTTTAAGCACTCAGAATTTGCTGTAAATCTCCATTTTTCTCTTTATTCAATCAAGAATATCCCTCAATATCCAAGGATTTGTTAGTCTCACCCTTTGTCTTTATTGGAATATGTTGGCCCAGTACTCTCCCTATTTCCATCTTGAATGTGTTCCATTATCCTGACCCAGATTTACCAAAAGGCATCTGCTCCCAGTCCACTCTGACCAAATCATACCTGATCTTATTAAAATTGGCTTTCTCCCAGTCAAGAATTTTGGTTTCAGGCCCATCATTGTCCTTTTGATTACAATTTTGAATCTACTGGAGTTATGATTGATGTCCATAAAATGCTCCCCCACCAACAGTTCAAACATTTGCTCAGTTTTATTATCTAAATTAAGTCCAGAACTGAATCCCTACATTCCCCCTTATAGGACCTTCTACATACTGGCTTATAAAGCTTTTATTGGTCCATGAACCAAGGTTCAACATACAAGTACTTCGAGCTGGCTGATTCAGCAAGGAGGTAAAAACAATGACTGCAGATGCTGGAAACCAGATTCTGGATTAGTGGTGCTGGAAGAGCACAGCAGTTCAGGCAGCATCCAAGTAGCTTCGAAATCGACGTTTCAGGCAAAAGCCCTTCATCAGGAATAAAGGCAGTGAGCCTGAAGCGTGGAGAGATAAGCTAGAGGAGGGTGGGGGTGAGGAGAAAGTAGCATAGAGTAGGAAATGACCTGGGAGTTGCAGTGGGAGAGGGACTCCCTGAGATTCTTGTAGAGAGAGGCAGGCCTCTAGCTTATCTCTCCATGCTTCAGGCTCACTGATGAAGGGCTTTTGCCCGAAACGTCGATTTCGAAGCTACTTGGATGCTGCCTGAACTGCTGTGCTCTTCCAGCACCACTAATCCAGAATCTGGTTTCCAGCATCTGCAGTCATTGTTTTTACATCGTTGATTTTAACCCTACTGAGAATCCTCTTGCAAGGATGCCTGCCTTGAAGAAGTTTTCCTCCTCTCTCTACAAGAATCTCAGGGAGTCCCTCTCCCACTGCAACTCCCAGGTCAACTCTATGCTACTTTCTCCCCACCCCCACCCTCCTCTAGCTTATCTCTCCACGCTTCAGGCTCACTGCCTTTATTCCTGATGAAGGGCTTTTGCCTGAAACGTCGATTTCGAAGCTACTTGGATACTGCCTGAACTGCTGTGCTCTTCCAGCTGATTCAGCAAGGAGCTGCTCTTCCAATTACAAGTTGATGCTCTCCCGGATTCGTAGCTGATAGAATGCAGGAGAGAAAAAAGTCTTATTAAAGCAGCAGTCAAAGACAAGGCTCATCTTGAGGCATGAACTCCAATGGCAACAGCAGTAACTCAGCTGGTGGTGGGAAGCAGAGAAAATAGGCTTTGAGGGAGGGGTTGCTGACTGACAGGGTATAAGGAATAACAGTTACCTAACAGGTGGTTAGAGGAATGAGAAGGTACCTGCTATAGAGTTATGCTGAGGGTATGAGGAAAGACGCTGGCAGCTGGGTAGGGAGGTGGTGGAACAGAGGAAGGTAGGATTCCTTTAAGGGCACTGTAAGCAAAAGAACCTCCTGGCTGGGGTGATGGCTGCACACAGTGGAAGACTGTACATCATGGTATCTTCACAGTTGTTGTGAACTGCTCAATAATAGGGATCCAAAAACCTCCCATCCCCAGCAAGCAAATGCATATCAGACTGTGAGTGAATGTGCATTTGGCTCACTCCTTATCTCAGGATTCTCCCACAACCAGACTCAATGTGTATGTGAGTGGGTGTGGATGACAGTGAGTGTGACTGAAATCCAAAACTGTGAGTGAGCATATCCCACTGCACACACATAGGTACAAACACACGCATACACATGAATCGGGAGAGGAAAAAAATTTCTGGCTGCAAGGAAACCCGTTTCGATTTCCAGGTTTGTATGAATTGTGCTGAAGCTAGCTTAGAATGTGCACCTCCAGAAGCCAAATCCAGGTCAATGTTGATTAAATCCTTAGCTTGGCCATGGTCTCTACCCCCTTCCCTGGTGATCAGAACTTGGGGCTTATTCTGTCTCACTCAAGACCTTCTTCTTAACCAAATAGACCAAACGTTTTGAATACTTCCCTCTTCTGCTTAGCACATTTTAATGGTCATCTTTGTTATATAGGAGAAAGTGCAATGAATCCCCCTTCCATTTATCTCTCAGCCCCGACACACAAGCCTCATTCCTGATGAAGGGCTTATACCCGAAATGTCGATTCTCCTGCTCCTTGAATGCTGCCTGACCTGCTGTGCTTTTCCAGCACTACACTCTCGACATCTTTGTGTTCTTTATATATATATTTTCTAAAATTATCAAATCGTTACTTTGCTGTAAATGTTGTCTGTGTTTTCTTCATACCTCGACATTTTTTAAAAAATCACTTTTAATGTTGTGATGTCGTGACAAACCTTTTCTTTCCAAAGTTTACTGATCAATCCCCAAAAGAGAAAAATAAGTTGCAATCTAGTTCCTCACACAAAACTATTGGCCACCCCGCTCTGATAGATACCTGAATTGCAGCTAAGAATGAATAATGAAGCTGAGGTGACAACTACAACCTTCTTTAAAAGGACGTTCCAGTCCAAGAAGTTGAGAAGAATTAGGACGTGCCTAGCCCCTCTACACAACAGGCCAGGTTGGGAGTGCATGAATTACAACCATATATGGAACAGCTGAAAATTAAATATCCTGCAGTGAGTCTGGACATCACTTTTATCCTTCTATGAACTCTCTCTGACATCATTAAAATCTATTCATAACTTTCTGACATTGCATCTTGTTTGTGTCATAATTGTTTTAATTACTCCTTGCTGATCGGGGATAAGTGGGTTCACACATTGTTTTCAATAGAAAGCTTTTTGTTGGTCTATCTAAAATATCAAGTAAACAAATCCTGTGAAAGGCATTTTTGTAAACTTTCCATTTACTTGCTTGTATCATATGGTAACCAGTGTTGCCGCACAAGGGTTCTTCACATAAGGTTCTTCACAGCCTTGAAGCCTAAAATTCTTTTCTCGTCTTGAGACATATGTTTGTGTTGGCATATGCTTCCACCATATTACCATTTGGTCAGCATTAAAGACTTGCTTGGGTCTGTACCCTTTCTCCTCAATAAGTTGCTATAAGTTCTCTGGATATGCCTTGATAACTTCATGGCCTGCTGATGCTGCCTCCCCCTCTAGGCTCACATTATGCAACAAATAATGCTTCCTGAGCTTATCAAGCCATCCTCTGCTGCCTGCAAATGTTTCTTTGCTTGTCCCTCAACACAAGTCACCTCATTGGAACACATTGTAGATCTTTATACACTTGGCTTGAATTCTTGCAAGGTTGATGGGAGTATTTTATAGAGTCGTAGAGACGTACAGCACAGAAACAGACTCTTCGGTCTAACTCGTCCATGCCAACCAGCTATCCCAACACAATCTAATCCCACTTGCCAGCACCCGGCCCATATCCCTCCAAGCCCTTCCAATTCACTTACCCATCTAGATGCCTTTTAAATGTTGCATTCGTACTAGCCCCCCACTACTTCCTCTGGCAGCTCATTCCATACACACTACCCTCTGCATGACAACGTTTCCCCTTAAGTCCCTTTTATATTTTTCCCCTCTCAACCTAAACCTATGCCCTCTAGTTCTGGACTCCCCACCCCAGGGAAGAGACGTTGTCTTATTTATCCTAACCATGCCCCTCATGATTTTATAAACCTCTAGAAGGTCACCACTCAGCCTCCTACACTCCAGAGAAAACAGCCCCAGTCCATTCAACCTCTCCCTAACACTCAAATCCTCCAAGCCTGGCAACATCCTTGTAAATCTTTTCTGAACCTTTTCAAGTTTCACAACATCCTTCCGATAGGAAGGAGACCAGAGTTGCACACAATATTCCAAAAGTGTACGAACCAATATCTTGTACAGCCGCAGCATGACTTCCCTACTCCTGTACTCAATACTCTAATCAATAAAGGAAAGCATACCAAATGCCTTCCTCACTATCCTATCTACCTACGACTCCACTTCAAGGAACTATGAACCTGCACTCCAAGGTCTTTTTCTTCAGCATTAGTCCTGCTGAGTTTTGCTTTCCAAAAAGGAACATCTCGCATTCACCTAAATTAAACTCAATCTGCCACTTATCAGCTCATTGGCTCATCTGATCAAGGTCCTGTTGTAATCTGAGATAACCTTCTTCGATGTCCACTACACCTCCGATTTTGGTGTCATCTGTAAACTTACGAACTATACCTCTTATGCTCATATCCAAATCAATTATGATGAAAAGTAGTGGACCCAGCACCAATCCTTGTTGCATTCCACTGGTCACAGGCCTTCAGTCTGAAAAACAACCCTCCACCACCACCCTTTGTCTTCTACCTTTGAGCCAGTTTTGTGTCCAAATGGCTAGTTCTCCCTTGTATTCCATGAGATCTAACCTTACTAATTAGTCTCACATGGGGAACCTTGTTGAATGCCTGATGAAGGGTTCCGGCCTGAAACGCGATTTTCCTGCTCCTCAGATGCTGCCTGACCTGCTGTGCTTTTCCAGCAACACACTCTCAACTCTGATCTCCAGCATGTGCAGACCTCACTGTCTCCATGTAGATCACGTCCACCACTCTGTCCTCATCAATTCTCCTTGTTACTTTTTCAAAAAACTCAATCAAGTTTGTGAGTCATGATTTCCCATACACAAAGCCATGTTGACTACCCCTAATCAGTCCTTGCCTTTCCAAATAAAACAACATCCTATCCCTCAGAATTCGCTCCAACAACTTGCCCACCACTGACATCAGGCTCACTGGTCTCTAGTTCCCTGGCTTATCCTTACCACTCTTCTTAAACAGTGGCACCACATTAGCCAACCTCCAGTCTTCCGGCACCTCGCTTGTGACTATCGATGATACAAATATCTCAGCAAGGGGCCAAGCAATCACTTCCCTAGCTTCCCACAGAGTTCCTAGGTACACCTGAACTGGACCTGGATGATTTATTTTCTCTATCCACAAGCTTAATGCTCTTTCCATTTTCACCGTAACTTTGACTCTCACCATATGCACTACTTTTGCACTTGTTAGATCACTAAATGCTGTACATGCACAAATTACTTTGCTTTCGACTTGATTGAATAAGTAGTTGACTTCTGATTGTGGCTCTACTTAAGCTACTGTTAAATTTATATAAGATTTCCACTTTTTGTGCTTATGTCAATACCTTTTATTTTCTTTTATGTGTTTCAGGATTTTGGATGGCACTTTCTGATTTATGTTTTGACATTTTTAACAGCAAATTAACACAATAAAAAGTTTGACCTAAATCAGAATAGTATGTTGTTTTCCTGGATCAAGGATGTCTCAGACAGGGTGCAGGATGTTCTCAAGGGGGAGAGGGGTCAGCAAGAGGTCATTGTCCACATTGGAACCAATGACATAGGAAGGGAAAAGGTTGAGATTCTGAAGGGAGAGTACAGAGAGTTAGGCAGGAATTTAAAAAGGAGACCCTCGAGAATAGTAATAATGGGATTACTCCTGGTGCTACGAACTAGTGAGGGCAGGAATAGGAGGATAGAACAGATGAATGCATGGCTAAGGAGTTGGTGTATGGGAGAAGGATCCACATTTTTGGACCATTGGAATCTCTTTTGGGGTAGAGGTGACCTGTACAAGAAGGACGGTTTGCACCTAAATTGGAAGGGGACTAATATACTGGCAGGGAGATTTGCTAGAGCTGCTCGGGAGGATTTAAACTAGTAAAGTGGGGGTTAGGACCCAGGGAGATAGTGAGGAAAGAGATCAATCTGAGACTGGTACAATTGAGAACAGAAGTGAGTTAAACAGTCAGGGCAGGCAGGGACAAGGTAGGACTAATAAATCAAATTGCATTTATTTCAATGCAAGGGGCCTAACAGGGAAGGCAGATGAACTCAGGGCATGGTTAGGAACATGGGACTGGGATATCATAGCAATCAAAGTTTGGGAGAAGATTTGTAGTTCAGGTGCTCGTTGTTGTGGTTCTGTTCGCCGAGCTGGGAATTTGTCTTGCAAACGTTTCGTCCCCTGTCCAGGTGACATCCTCAGTGCTTGGGAGCCTCCTGTGAAGCGCTTCTGTGCTGTTTCCTCTGGCATTTATAGTGGCCTGTCTTTGCCGCTTTCGGTTGTTAGTTCGAGCTGTCCGCTGTAGTGGCCGGTATATTGGGTCCAGGTCGATGTGTTTGTTGATAGAGTCTGTGGATGAGTGCGATGCCTCTAGGAATTCCCTGGCTGTTCTCTGTTTGGCTTGCCCTATAATGGTAGTGTTGTCCCAGTCGAATTCATGTTGCTTGTCACCTGTGTGTGTGGCTACTAAGGATAGCTGGTTGTATCGTTTCGTGGCTAGTTGGTGTTCGTGTATACGGATCGTTAACTGTCTTCCTGTTTGTCCGATGTAGTGTTTTGTGCAGTCCTTGCATGGGATTTTGTACACTACATTAGTTTTGCTCAATCAGACTCTATCAACAAACACATCAACCTGGACCCAATATACCGGCCACTACAGCGGACAGCTCGAACTAACAACCGGAAGCGGCAGAGACAGGCCACTATAAATGCCGGAGGAAACAGCACAGAAGCGCTTCACAGGAGGCTCCCAAGCACTGAGGATGTCACCTAGATAGGGGACGAAACGTTTGCAAGACAAATTCCCAGCTCGGCAAACAGAACCACAACATATCATAGCAATTACAGAGACATGGCTCAAGGATGGGCAGGACTGGCAGCTTAATGTTCCAGGATACAAATCCAGGATGTATTCCTGGAAATACATCCAGGGAAATTATTTGGGTGGAACTGAGAAATAAGAAAGGGATGATACCTTATTGGGACTGTATTATAGACCCCCCCTAATAGTCAGAGGGAAATTGAGGAACAAATTTGTAAGGAGATTTCAGCTATCTGTAAGAATAATAGGATAGTTATGGTAGGGGATTTTAACTTTCCAAACATAGACTGGGACTGCCATAGTGTTAAGGGTGTAGATGGAGAGGAATTTGTTAAGTGTGTACAAGAAAATGTTCTGATTCAGTATGTGGATGTACCTACTATAGAAGGTGCAAAACTTGACCCATTCTTGGGAAATAAGACAGGGTAGGTGACTGAGGTGTCAGTGCGGAAGGACTTTGGGGCCAGTGACCATCGTTCCATTAGATTTAAAGTAGTGATGAAAAACGATAGACCAGATCTAAAAGTTGAAGTTCTAAATTGGAGTAAAGACAATTTTGACAGTACAAGGCAAGAACTTTCGAAAGCTGATTGGGGGCAGATGTTCGCAGGTAAAGGGACGGCTGGAAATTGGGAAGCCTTCAGAAATGAGACAATGAGAATCCAGAGAAAGTATATTCCTGTTAGGGTGAAAGGAAAGGCTGGTAGGTATAGGGAATACTGGATGACTAAAGAAATGGAGGCCTTGGTTAAGAAAAAGAAGGAAGCATATGTCAGGTATAGACAGGATAGATCAAGTGAATCCTTAGAAGAGTATAAAGACAGTAGGAGTATACTTAAGAGGGAAATCAGGAGGGCAAAACGGGGACATGAGATAGCTTTGACAAATAGAATTAAGGAGAATCCAAAGGGTTTTTACAAATATATTAAGGACAAAAGGGTAACTAGGGAGAGAATAGAGCCCCTCAAAGATCAGCAAGGCGGCCTTTGTGTGGAGCCGCAGAAAATGGGGGAGATACTAAATGAGTATTTTGCATCATTATTTAATGTGGAAAAGGATATGGAAGATATAGAAAGTAGGGAAATAGATGGTGACATCTTGCAAAATGTCCATATTACAGAGGAGGAAGTGCTGGATGTCTTGAAACGCATAATGGTGGATAAATCCCCAGGACCTGATTAGGTGTACCCTAGAACTCTATGGGAAGCTAGGGAAGTGATTGCTGGGCCTCTTGCTGAGATATTTGTATCATCGGTAGTCACAGGTGAGGTGCCAGTAGACTGGAGGTTGGCTAACGTGGTGCCACTGTTTAATAAGGGTGGTAAGGACAAGCCAGGGAACAAGATACCAGTGAGCCTGACGACGGTGGTGGGCAAGTTGTTGGAGGGAATCCTGAGGGACAGGGTGTACATGTATTTGGCAAGGACTGATTGTGCATGGGAAATCATGTCTCACAAACTTGATTGAGTTTTTTGAAGAAGTAACAAAGAGGATTGATGAGGACAGAGCGGTAGATGTAATCTATATGGACTTCAGTAAGGCGTTTGACAAGGTTCCCCACGGGAGACTGGTTAATGGAATACAGGAAGCACTCGCCATTTGGATACAGAATTGGCTCAAAGGTAGAAGACAGAGAGTGGTGGTGGAGGGTTGTTTTTCAGACTGGAGACCTGTGACCAGTGGAGTGCCACAAGGATCGGTGCTGGGTCCTCTACTTTTTATCATTTATATAAATGATTTGAAAGCGAGCATAAGAGGTATAGTTAGTAAGAGGTATAAGAGGTATAAGAGGTATAGTTAGTAAGAGGTAGTAAGAGGTATAAGAGGTATAGTAAGTTTGCAGATGGCACCAAAATTGGAGGTGTAGTGGACAGTGAAGGTTACCTTAGATTACAACAGGATCTTGATCAGATGGACCAATGGGCCGAGAAATGGCAGATGGAATTTAATTCAGATAAACGCGAGGTGCTGCATTTTGGGAAAGCAAATCTTAGCAGGACTTATACACTTAGTGGTATGGTCCTAGAGAGTGTTGCTGAACAAAGAGACCTTGAAGTGTAAGTTCCTTGAAAGTGGAGTCGCAGGTAGATAGGATAGTGAAAAAGCCGTTTGGTATGTTTTCTTTTATTGGTCACAGTATTGAGTACAGGAGTTGGGACGTCATGTTGCGGCTATACAGGCCACTGGTTAGGCCACTGTTGGAATATTGCGTGCAATTCTGGTCTCTTTTATATAGAAGGGTGTTGTGAAACTTGAAAGGGTTCAGAAAAGATTTACAAGGATGTTGCCAGGGTTGGAGAATTTGAGTTTAGATCAGAGTGGTGCAAGAAAATCCTGCTCCTCAGATGCTGCCTGACTTGCTGTGCTTTTCCAGCACCACTCTGATCTAAACTCTGGTTTCCAGCATCTGCAGTCCTCACTTTTGCCTTGGAGGATTTGAGCTATGGGGAGAGGCTGAACAGGCTGGGTCTGTTTTCCCTGGAGTGTCGGAGGTTGAGGGGTGATCTTATAGAGGTTTACAAAATTATGAGGGGCACAGATAGGATAAATAGACAAAGTATTTTCCGTACAGTCGGGGAGTCCAGAACTAGAGGGCACAGGTTTAGGGAAAGATATAAAAGGGACCTAGGGGGCAATGTTTTCACACAGAGGGTGGTACGTGTATGGAATGAGCTGCCAGAGGATGTGGTGGAGGCTGGTACAATTGCAATATTTGAGGCATTTGGATGGGTATATGAATAGGAAGGGTTTGGAGGGATATGGGCCAGGTGCTGGCAGGCGGGACTAGATTGGGTTGGACCGAAGGGTCTGTTTTCATGCTGTACATCTCAGTGACTGTACTGGATGAATCTCTGCAGTTGTTCTCAGTTTTGGAAGCATCTACTCTTTGGGGTCAACCTTGTGACTTTTCGAATTGACATTGTCAGTAATTACACTTCCATCTCTTTGGGGCTGACCTTGTGACCTATTGAGAGAACCTCGCAAGTAGGCAAATCCGTGGATAGGAAAGCAGTGGATAAGTATTCAGTAATGGTCTCTTAATTTAAGGAAGGATGTAAATATGTTGGATGCAGTTCAGACTATACATGGAAAGGGCAGGTTGTCTCATGAGGCAAGCTTAGACAGGCTAGTCTTGTATCTGCTGGAATTCAGAAGAGTGAGAGACACTATGATAAACAGATTGCAAACAGTTTCCATTCCTGAGTCTGTTTGCAAGAAAATTTGTACACAAATTGGAACACAGTATAGGACAACATAAAACAAGTGTTCCTAAGTATAGGAAATGTTCATATGTTGGCTCTTTAAAACAAAACCCCAAAAGGGATTATGCAAGTACAGTTGTTGGTAATTCAGATGTTTGTACGTCAGGGACCCCCTAAAATCCTGAGGTGTACTGACATGATTGTGGAGTGTATGTTTCTTCTTCGGGGAGAATCCAGAAATAGTTTAAAAATCAGAATTACCCATTTTAAACAAAGATTATTTTCCTCTGAGGGATGAGTGCTTTTGGAACACTTCCTGACAAGGTTCTGGGAGCACATGGGATTTTGAAAGCAGAGATGAATAAATTCTTTAACCACATATGCTCTGAGGAAGGGTCACTCGACTGGAAATGTTAACTCTGATTTCCCTCCACGGATGCTGCCAGATTTGCTGAGCTCCTGCAGTCATTTCTGTTCTTGTTTCTGATGAACAGGAGTGAGCAGAAATCGGACCAGCCTTTACCTTGCAGAATGGCCGCCTGCTACGCGTTGGGTTGGTTTCTGAAGACGTTGATTGTCCCCTTGGCTCGGTGAATTAAAAAAAATAAAGAATTACTCCGGGGCTTTTTGTTAAAAGTGTGGCCATTGATGATTGTGCCAAGCTGTTATACCACCCCCCCCGCGCGTGCCCGCCGTTTAACCGTTATGGCCGTTATTTCATAATCGCCGCGTGCTCCGTGTTTGTTCCGAGAGCGCTCGCGGTCGTTGTCATAGAAACAGTGCAGGCGTCGTCAATCACAGTGGCGACTGGCCGGCGGCCGGAGGGGAGACCAACTGGGTTACTGCTCAACTCCTTGAAACCTTTTCTCCAAACCTCCTTTCACACAGCGAACTCCCCTTTCCCTGCACCGGGACCGCTGAGAGTTGCGTCACTTTCTGGCCGTGTTTCGGTTTGTGTCTTGGCACCAGAACAGTCTTCCTCACGACTTCTGTGTCTGGTAACTTTTACTACTCCTTCTTTGCATTTTAATGCCGAATCGTTAAGTTACTCAACTAACCAAGGCTGCAAATATTTACATATCTGATTTACGTTTTTTAAAAAAAAAATCCCATTTATTTGCAATTATCGAGTAACTTGAAATCTAGACCGGCCAAATGAAATCCTTGTGTGTTTCCGAAGTCGACGATAAAACTTCTTTTTTCTGGCTGAGGAAACTTTCTCTGAAGGTGCGAGTTGCCTGACATTTCAAAATCGACTGCAGCATCGTAAATCTGAAATCAAAAATGAGTCAGGTTCTTTAAATGTAGGCGAATCAAGGGTTACCGCAAACAGCAGAGAAAGTGGAGGTGAGGACAAGGCTGGAACAACCACCATCTTATTGAATAGTAGAATAGATTTGAAAGACCTAGGTTATCGTCCTATTTCTTAGCTTCTCATATATCACAATGCAGTTTTAGAAAACCACAATGCTGACATCTATTGGAATATAACCACCACCTGGACTTGGTTTAAAGGTCAGTGCTGTCAAATTTGAACTTCTAACTGTTGGAATGGAGTCACGTGCAGAGCTTTCTCCTGACCAATTCCATTATAAACAAGACACTAAAAGTGAGGAATTAGTTAGATGAAATTGATATAGTGGTTATAGGTAATAGTAGCATAAATGTACCTTCAGTTTGGGTAGCAGAATTAAACTCTATAATCAGTTGAGTTTATGAATAAGGCACGAAGGTATGAGAACCTGGTGGTGACAATATTCATTATATATATTTTTTAGTTTCCTTGCTAGGATTTTGACCTACAGATTGTGTGAGACCTATGCAGAACAATCAATGAAAGAAACACTTTCAAGAGTATCATATTGGACTTGAAACATGAACTCCGTAACTCTCTCCACAGATGTTGACAGACCTGTTGTGCTTTTCCAGCACTTTGTGTTTATTTCAGTGAAAGTAACCATCAACTTTGGTCTCTAACCTGCTCTGTAAAGGAATGTTGTGATACTGATCCATGGCAATCTCTTGGAGTAGCTTTGCCATTACGACTTTCATCTCAGTTGCTTTAGAGATGGCTAGCCTGTCCTAAAACTTGCCTGTAGAAATTTACTATTATAAATTGTATATAAACCTAGTGTAAATAAACAATGCAATTTTTCCAGGCTCAAAAATCAGAGATTGTTTTGTATTTACTGAGTATATAATCTTTATTCTTGATTCTCAGAGCTCTGAACTGAGAGCATTTATAGTTTGATCCTCCACTACCTTCTCCATTACCCTCCAGCCGTTGGCTTTTCCTCATTGGTTGTGGAGTTGAAGTGAAATTTTCCCTACAGGAGTTTGGGAGTTCGTATATTTCAAGGTTGATCTCACTGCCCTATGTGAGACCAGGCAATCAGGGCAAAGCCTGTTCAAGGAACAAGTGGTTGCTACACCTTCTGTTGGGAAAATAAATTAGAATAAGATTGCTTGCTCGTCAGAGTTTAAAGATTAACCTGTCACCTGTCCAAAAGACTCCCCATAAACAAATATCTCTTGACCCTGACTCAGCTTTGCCCAGAACCAATGTAGTACAGTGCTCAGCACATCTCCCCCAATGGTGGATGTTGCAGATGAGACCAATGAGGAATTTTACATTAAGCTCAACCAATTCCTGGCCCAAATTCCACCACACAACAAGCTGAACTTCAATACCAATGTTGGGAAAATCACAGACAGGGTAGAAAGAGTTGAGGTAGTGGTGAGCTATTTGGCTGCTCACCATTTTTGTGGAGAGTATCCAGACTTTGACTACCTTGAGTAGCTGACTGACTTGTTTGTTTCTAAGCTCCTGGACTAATATTGTAGGATGTCATTGACTTCTTGTGCTCGACGCCCTGAGCAAAGGCTATCTTCCTTGACTTTAGGAGCCATGACTGTGTGTACGCTAACTGGCAGAACAATATAGCAGTACTGTCAGTATGGTATCACTGGCTGAGAGGGTGCTATGCAAAAAGGCATTGCAAGACAGGGATGTTGCAAGCAACTTGGTAGGCGCAAAACAAATGAACACTATGAAGACAAGCAAGCAGGCCGGAGGTGCAGCCTAGTTCAGACCATGTGTTGGGTATGTGTCCTGGATGCATATTCTCCTTTCAGTTATGTTACAATAATAGTTGCTGGTGCAATCTGAGGGATAGAATTGAAATGCGGAAGCATACTGAAAGTGGATTGGAGATTTGCCATGAGAGTTCTTCGAGCATAGCATATGTCAGATGGCAATGTCAGTGAATATTAGGTACGTGTGGTCAGTGCCCTTTGAGCATGTCCCAGAGGTTAGTGTCAATTATCCAATATAGAAGTTATTTGAAGCAAGCAGTAAGCTGAAGCTACCAGGTACTCACAATGATTTCCATGTCCTAAATTCTTAATGTCGTGTTTAATAAAATAAGAAGTTAATGTTACAGAGACCAGTTGTGCGATTTATAAGGGATTTAAAGAGCTGTACTCTCTTTTAATTGGCAACTCACCTTGCCCTGACAGATGTATTAAAAGATGCAGTGAGTTGCTCCTGACACTCAGATAGGCCTCTCCAAGCTTCTCACGCAATTGTCACAAATCTTGCTGAAGTCTACATTGTTCAGCCTCCTATAAGATTCATCCCCCTGTCCTCATTGTAAGCGTGCTCGACTCCATTGCGCAACATGCAACTTGGCACCATCTCAGCTCAACTCCAACTTGGCTTGTGATAGAGAAGGTTATCTGTAAGTGACCACGTACTTTTCCTTCTAGATAATACACTAGAAAATAAAATTTGGACACTGCTATTTGCTAAAAAGTACCAGAAGGTTTTTTTCTGAAACTTGAAGTTAAGGAGGATTGTATGGAGTGCATTTAAACGTATAAGATTGTTACTTCTTGGAACAGTGAGATTGACACTTTATAAGATAGTATATCACCAGGAGTCAGGAAAAGCTGCCTAATGCCAGGTTGTAGAATAGTCCACCTGGAGTTTGTTACAGATCTGTGAAAACTGTGCACTCAGAAGAATCAGAAGCCTGCAAACAAGAAATAGTTCTCATCATTTTTCAGCATGAAAAGACAAAAATAACCTAAATGCAAATTCAAGAAAAGGCCTAGGTCAATCCAATTAACCCAGCTATTGATTGAAAGGTCGACCGTCAATCAGTAGATATCATTTCATCACTCCTAAGATTTGAAGAACTGAGCAATAACTGTTCAGCCAAAGACATTTGGGTAAGTGCAGGCATAGGAAAAGTTTGGAGGGATATGGACCATGAGCAGGCAAGTTGGACTAGTTTAGATGGACCAGTTGGACCAAGTGGTCTGTTTCTGTCCTGTATGACTATGACTCTTCGTGGTCAGAATTTGTTTTTCCCTATCTATCTTTTCCCATTCAATATTTGTGTCACACTCTCTGCTTTTGTCTGTTATTTATGAATGAATGTATGTACGCTTGGTGTTTTAAAGGACAAGAGCTTATTAGTAAATAAATAATTAAACTTTTTAACCAGTTGTTAAGTAATATATTTGTTTACAATAAATAGATTTATTTTTCTGCGAATGCAAATTTCACCCTCTTAGGGGCATGATGAGTATGATATTCACTGTCCAACAACTATAAGAGAAATGCAGGGGATGGGCCCAACTTTTGTTCCTGGCCTCTTAAATCTCAAGGCTTTAGGCACCATAAGATGCAAGGGATTATGAAGGATCCTTCTCCATTCTGTCTGCATTCTTTTAGCATGTTCTCTAACTACTGCAGAAAGGCAAAGGAAACACTTAAAACATACCCTCAAAGCCTCCTTGAAAAAGTGCAACATCCCCATCAACACTTGGGAAACCTGGCCCATGGCACCAAGGTGAAGGGCAAGAATCTGAGAAAGATCTATACACCTCAAGTCTCATGGCCAATGCCAAGCTGAAAAAGGAGCAAATGGCACTCCGGCATTCTGAACTGCCTGTGGCAGAGACTGTAAGGCATATATTGGAGTCTTCAGTCACCAGAGACCTCATTTTTAATGTAGAAGCAAGTCATCCTCAATCATTAGGCACTACATAAGGGGGGAAAGTCGTCTACCTACTCTCCACCATCTTTTTAAACACAAATGTATTCCTTACAATAATAGTCAGCCTCCATTTTTTATCTCTCAAATGCATGTTTTGTTTTCTGAGCCTTATAATTTGAGGTAAGGGATCAAGCAGGGAGTGCAAGATGTGATGCAAAAATATGTAGGAATGTTGGATGACAATGACATTTAAAAATGTCAACAATCAGCCCATACCAATGGTTATGTTTTACACGATATCTTGACCACTGTTTGTGAATGGATTCTTGAGGGTTAAAGGTTGAGTTGTGTGCTGATATTAATGATATTCCTACGTATTGAGTTTACCTTCACTTAATTTACATGGTGTTTGTTATAGACTACTGCTTCTTTACCATTTCCACTAGATTGGTTCCCAAGATGAAGGTACTGTAATAGGAGTAAAATTGAGCAAGTTAGGCCTATACACATTGGAGTTTAATGAGCAAAAGATGTTCTTATTGAAATAAGATTTTGAGGGGCTGTGACACTATGGATGCTGAAAGGGTATTTCCTTTCGAGGGGCCAGGGACAGTATAGAATTAGGTGCAGGGATGAGAATGTTTTGCTGCTGGTGGATTTCCCACTTTTGAATGATGAAATTCTCCCTGCTTAATTCTTTCTTTTACCTTTCAAACTGCCATCTTCAAAGTGGTCAAAATCAGGAGGAAATATTCTCTGCCAGGAAAATGTCTACTCATAAAAAGGTGCACAGCACGACTCCAGAAAGCTGCATTCGGTCTTGCACTAATCGATATTTAATGCTGTGACCCATTGCACCTGGAGGACATATAATTTTCTGCTGGCCATTTATTAGAGCTAGAGAGTCTGGCAAGCTCCAAGGTGAAGGGAGCAGTGGAGCCCAAGTTTCAACAGGGTTTCACAACCAGAGTCAGGGACAAGAAGAGAAATTCCAAGTGGGGCTGGTGACTGAGTGAAGGTAGGAGACCTGCTGAGTGGGTGGGTGGCAGGGGCTTTGGATGGAAGAGCTGCCAAATGAGTGTGGAATATTTTGGGGAGGGTTGCTTTTGAGTGAATGAGTTGAGGATTTAGGAACAAGGCAGCAGCGCTGTTGTAAGAGTGGTGAGGAATTGGGAAGCGGGACATGTGTGAGATGGTGATGGGATAATGGGCTTTACTGAACCATTGAGTACTCTTACTTTTTAAAAATCTCTTTGAAGGTCTTAGAGTCATAGAGATGTACAGCATGGAAACAGACCCTTCGGTCCAACCCGTCCATGCCGACCAGATATCCCAACCCAATCTAGTCCCACCTGCCAGCACCCTGCCCGTATCCCTCCAAACCCTTCCTATTCATATACCCATACAAATGCCTCTTAAATGTTGCAATTGTACCAGCCTTCACCACTTCCTCTGGCAGCTCATTCCATACACGTACCGCCCTCTGCCTGAAAATGTTGCTCCTTAGGTCTCTTTTGTATCTTTCCCCTCTCACCCTAAACCCATTTCCTCTAGTTCTGGGCTTCCCAACCCCAGGGAAAAGACTTTGTCTATTTACCCTATCCATGCCCCTCATAATTTTGTAAGCCTCTATAAGATCACCCCTCAGCCTCTGACGCTCCAGGGAAAACAGCCCCAGCATGTACAGCCTCCCCCTGTAGCTCAGATTCTCCAACTTTGGCAACATCCTTGTGAATCTTTTCTGCACCCTTTCAAGTTTCACAACATCTTTCCGATAGGAAAGAGACTAGAATTGCACGCAATATTCCAACAGTGGTCTAACCAATGACCTGTACAGCCGCAACATGACCTCCCAACTCCTGTACTCAATACTCTGACCAATAAAGGAAAGCATACCAAACACCTTCTTCACTATCCTATCTACCTGCGACTCCACTTTCAAGGAGCTATGAACTGCACTCCAAGGTCTCTTTGTTCAGCAACACTCCCTAGGACCTTACCATTAAGTGTATAAGTCCTGCTAAGATTTGCTTTCCCAAAATGCAGCACCTCGCATTTATCTGAATTAAACTCCATCTGCCACTTCTTAGCCCATTGGCCCATCTGGTCCAGATCCTGTTGTAATCTGAGGTAACCCTCTCCGCTTTCCACTATACCTCCAATATTGGTGTCATCTGCAAACTTAGTAACTGTAGCTCTTATGCTCGCATCCAAATCATTTATGTAAATGACAAAAAGTAGAGGGCCCAGCACCGACCCTTGTGACACTCCACTGGTCACAGGCCTTCAGTCTGAAAAACAACCCTCCACCACCACCCTCTGTCTTCTACCTTTGAGCCAGATCTGTATCCAAATGGCTAGTTCTCTCTGTATTCCGTGAGATCTAACCTTGCTAATCAGTCTCCCATGGGGGACCTTGTCGAACGCCTTACTGAAGTCCAGATAGATCACATCTACTACTCTGCCCTCATCAATCTTCTTTGTTACTTCTTCAAAAAACTCCATCAAGTTTGTGAGACATGATTTCCCATGCACAAAATCATGTTGTCTATCCCGAATCAGTCCTTGCCTTTCCAAGTACATGTACATCCTGTCCCTTAGGATTCCTTCCAACAACTTGCCCACCACTGAGGTCAGGCTCACCGGTCTATAGTTCCCTGGCTTGTCTTTATTGCCCTTCTTAAACAGTGGCACCACGTTTGTCAACCTCCAGTCTTCCGGCACCTCACCTGTGACTATCGATGATACGGATATCTCAGGAAGAGGCCCAAGCAATCCCTTCTCTAGCTTCCCACAGAGTTCTCGGGTATACCTGATCAGGTCCTGGGGATTTATCCACCTTTAACCGTTTCAAGACATCCAGCACTTCCTCCTCTGTAATGTGGACATTTTGCAAGATGTCACCATCTATTTCCCTACAGTCTATATCTTCCATATCCTTTACCACAGTAAAAAACTGATGCAAAATATTCATTTAGTATCTCCCCCATTTTCTGTGGTTCCACACAAAGGCTGCCTTGCTGATCTTTGAGGGGCCCTATTCTCTCCCTAGTTACCCTTTTGTACTTAATATATTTGTAAAAACCCTTTGGATTCTCCTTAATTCTATTTGCCAAAGCTATCTCATGTCCCCGCTTTGCCCTCCTGATTTCCCTCTTAAGTATACTCCTACTGTCTTTATACTCTTCTAAGGATTCACTTGATCTATCCTGTCTGTACTTGACATATGCTTCCTTTTTCTTAACCAAGGCCTCAATTTCTTTAGTCATCCAGCATTCCCTGTATGTACCAGCCTTCCCTTTCACCCTGACAGGAATATATTTTCTCTGGATTCTTGTTATCTCATTTCTGAAGGCTTCCCTTTTTCTAGCCATCCCTTTGCCTGCGAACATCTGCCTCCAATCAGCTTTCGAAAGTTCTAGCTTAATACCGTCAAAATTGGCCTTTCTCCAATTTAGAACTTCAACTTTTAGATCTGGTCTAACCTTTTCCATCACTATTTTAAAACAAATAGAATTATGGTTGCTGGCCCCAAAGTGCTCCCCCACTGACACCTCAGTCAACTGCCCTGCCTTATTTCCCAAGAGTAGGTCAAGTTTTGCACTGAATCAGAAAATTGTCTTGTTCGCACTTAAAATTCCTCTCCTTCTAAACCTTTAACACTATCGCAGTCCCAGTCGATGTCTGGAAAGTTAAAATCCCCTACCATAACTATCCTATTATTCTTACAGATAGCTTAGATTTCCTTACAAGTTTGTTTCTCAATTTCCCTCTGACTATTAGGAGGTCTATTATACAATCCCAATAAGGTGATCATCCCTTTCTTATTTCTCAGTTCCGCCCAAATAACTTCCCTGGATGTATTTCCGGGAATATCCTCCCTCAGCACAGCTGTAATGCTATCCCTTATCAAAAATTCCACTTCTCCTCCTCTCTTGCCTCCCTTTCTGTCCTTCCTGTAGCATTTGTATCCTGGAACATTAAGCTGCCAGTCCTGCTCATCCCTGAGCCATGTTTCCGTTATTGCTATGATATCGCAGTCCAATGTTCCTAACCATGCCCTGAGTTCATCTGCCTTCCCTGTTAGGACCCTTGCATTAAAATAAATGCAGTTTAATTTATTAGTCCTACCTTGTCCCTGCCTGCCCTGACTGTTTGACTCACTTCTGTTCTCAGCTGTACCCGTCTCAGATTGATCTCTTTTCTCACTATCTCCCTGGGACCTAACCCCCAATTTACTAGTTTAAATCCTCCCGAGCAGCTCTAGCAAATCTCCCTGTCATTTCATTTTTAGAATTTTGCTGCTTTTTTTCTTTAAATTTGTGCTCTCGTGTTCTTGGTCCTTTCACTGTGGAATAGTTTGTCCATACCTACTTTGTTGAGGTCCCTCGTGAGCTTAAATACCTTTATTATTTTCCCTATTTCCCGCTCTACTATTCAAGGGGAATGGGGTGTGAACCTGCATCTTTGTTTTGGCACTGCAATGGACTGCTTAGTTTAATGCACAGCTATTTTATTGAATTATTTTCAAAGGAACATTTTCAGGTCCATTTGTGAGTTTGAACATGAATGTTTCCCAATTGAAGGCAATGCATTTAGTCAAACCCTTTCCAAACCCTTTCCAAGCAAAAGTAATAATTGCATGAGTGTTTTCTGTGCTCAACATGAAAGTAGAACTTTTACCTCCTCTGACTGCAACATTTAAAATTGAGCATTGTTAGAATGTAAAACTTATTTCTACTTTTGGGTGAAAATAGCTTTGGTCAATTGGATAATTCCTGTTTCAAGCTACTTAAGAGTATAGACTTAAATATATATTATAGCTTTTAAAAAGTACAGTTTTGTTCAGTACAATATTTGTTTTAAGATGTTTGCCTCATGTAACATCATTTTAAGTTGATTACTGCTCAGATAGCTTTAAAGATGATTTTGAAGAAGTGTTCTTGGTATCCCTATCTTTTTCCGGTCATTGATAAATCATTTGAAAACACTTGGGCATTAATTCTTAGTTTAACTAAATTTGCAATGTCCAGTTCACTTTTTCTCTATAGGAAGAGATGAACTGCCGATTTTTTCTGTTTGACAACTTCATGTGGGAGAGAGAAACACCATTTGCAATGATTCTGTTGTGTAATATACAGGTGGTTCTTTTGTGTATCCAGCTGCTAGTCCACTTTAAAGAGTGTCATTTGACATGTACAGAATAGCTTTATTGTTCTATACTCCAGATTACAGCAAGGCAACTTGAGCATGCAAGTTTCCAGCTTTTGACTAGAAGCAGACCTGTTTCCGCATTGTTAAAAATCACACAACACAAGGTTATAGTCAGACACGTTTATTTAGAAGCACTACGCATCGAAGCACTGCCTCTTCATCAGGTGGGTGTGAAGCATGACCATAAGACACAGAACTTATAGCAAAAGATTGCAGTGTCATGCAGCTGAAATGGTATATTGAACAAACCTAGATTGTTAAGTCTTTCATCTTCTAGAATGGGTTTGCTGTTTGCGGTTCTTTAATATGTAAATACCAGAACTTTTAAATCCCATTCTCAACATAACTTAAGGTTTTATAACAAAAGGTGACATCTCAGCTCAGACAATGCCTTAAAGGTGTGAGGTTAGAGTCTGTCTGTATCCCAATCTTGAGTCAGACTGGTTCTATTTCTTTCTCTCTCTCTCTCTCTCTCTTTCTCTTTCTCTCTCTCTCACACTCATTTCTCTCTCTCACACAATCACTTGCTCTCTCACACACGCAGGCCCTGTCTCATACGCACAAGCATGCACACCCACATGCACCCTCTCACAGGTTTATACCCATCACATACACACACTTCACCAAGCTTGCACACTCTCTCATGTGCACTCACACTCACATTATATTGCCATATATTCTAGATATTTTTGAATCAACCTATTCAGAGATGTTATTACCCACCTCTGGTGGGCGGCACGGTGGCACAGTGGTTAGCACTGTTGCCTCACAGCGCCAGAGACCCAGGTTCAATTCCCGCCTCAGGCGACTGACTGTGTGGAGTTTGCACATTCTCCCTGTGTCTGCGTGGGTTTCCTCCGGGTGCTCCGGTTTCCTCCCACAATCCAAAAAATGTGCAGGTTAGGTGAATTGGCCATGCTAAATTGCCCGTAGTGTTAGGTGAAGGGGTTAATGTAGGGTTATGGGTCTGAGTGGGTTACGCTTCGGCGGGTCGGTGTGGACTTGTTGGGCCGAAGGGCCTGTTTCCACACTGTAAGTAATCTAATCTAATCTAATAAAAAAAATTATTCTATTTTGCTCAAAAATAGAATAGACCTGCAGTCAGTCAATCCATGTAATATTTTATAAATTCCACTTTGTAAATAAAACCAGTCTGAGTCATGATTGGGATACAGACAGACTCTAACCTCACACCTTTAAGACATTGTCTGAGCTGAGGTGTCACCTTTTATTATAAAACCTTAAGTTAACTTGAGAATGTGACTTAAAAGAAGTTCTGGGATTTACGTATTAAAGATCCAAAAACAGCAAATCCATTCTAAAAGATGAACGACATAACAATCTATGCTTGTTCAATATGTCATTTCAGCTGCATGAGACTATAATCTTTTGCTATAAATTCTGTGTCTTATGGTCCTGCTTCACAACCATCTAATAAGGTGTTGGACTATAACCTGGTGTTGTGTGATTTTTAACTTTGTCCACCCCAGTCCAAACTGGCTCCTCCAAATCATGTTTCCACATTGACATACTTCTTTACCAAAAATACAAATAATTTGTACTGTTGTCACTGTTTTATGCAAGCGTGGTGGTCTGTCACAGAAAATAATTTGCTGCCATGATCTGATGATGCCCCAGATTGCTTCACAGCCAATGAATTACTTCTGAGCTCCACTGACTCTGGTAATATAGGTGAATAATCCATAGCTCAGAATAAGGCGTCCCAGATTCTAGTCACACCTGCTCCAGAGGTGGGTAATAACATCTCTGAACAGGTTGATTCAAAAATATCTAGAATATATGGCAAGGTGTTTGCCTATTGATATTGTCGCTAGACTAGAAATCGAGAGATCTAGCTAATATTGTTGGAACCTGAGTTCGAATCCCACCATGGAATTTCAATTCCATAACCTTGATTGTGAAGCCATTGTTGACCATTGTATAAACCTATCATGTACACTAATAACCTTTTTAGGAAAGAAAATTGTCATTCTTACCTGGTCTAGCCTACATGCGACTCCAGATCCACAGCAATATAATTGGCTCTTAACTGTCATCTGAAATGGCTTAGCAAATAATTCAGAGTCTAGGTTAGAGTGGTGCTGGAAAAGCACAGCCAGTCAGGCAGCATCCGAAGAGCAGGATGCTTTGCCCGAAACATCGATTTTCCTGCTCCTTGGATGCTGCCTGATCGGCTGTGCTTTTCCAGCACTACTCTAATCTAGACTCTGATTTCCAGCATCTGCAGTCCTCACTTTTTTTGCCTTAGCAAATAATTCAGCTGTATCATCCATTAGAAAGAGGGACAAAAGGAATGAAACTGGACAGGCCATATGGCATTAACTAAGGCAGTACAAACCACATGGTAAATCTGCAATTCCTGTTGACCTCAGCAGAGTCCTCTTCGCAGATATCTTGGGCTGGTTCTAAAATTGGCAAAACTGTCTCTCAAATCAGTCAAGCAACAACCTGAAATTAGCATACTCATGCAATTGTACCTTACAGACCACTCATTGGCATGAATAGCCTCCACTATCAACATCCTGGGAAGATGACCATTGATCAGAAACTGAACTGGATTAGTCATACAAAATACTGTGCGAAATTAAAGTCAAGTTGTCCGAAACGTCGATTTTCCTGCTGCTTGGATGCTGCCTGACCTACTGTGCTTTTCCAGCACCACACTCTTAACATATAAATACTGTGGCTATAAGAGTGGCTGTTAAGGGTTAGGAATTTTGCAGTGGGTAACTCCCCTTTTGACTCCACAAAGTCTGCTCATGGTTCTGTTCAAGGCTCAAATCAAGAGTATGATGAAATACTCCCCACTTGCTTGGATAAGTACACCTCCAACAATACTCAAGTGGCTTGACACCATCTCTGACAAAACAACTGTTTGGTACATTATCCACAAACATTCACTCCCTCCACCACTGACTTTACGTAGCAGCAATATGTGTGCTATCGACAAGATGCACTGCAGAAATTTACCAAAACCTCTCAGACAACACCTTCCAATCCCATGACTAGAATGACAAGGTCAGCAAATAAGTGGGAATACCACAACTTACAAGTTTTTTCCAAGCTAGTCCCCATTCTGAATTGGAAATATATCATCATTCATTCAGTGTCGGAGGGTCAAAATCCTAGAACCGCCTCCCTAGTGACATTTTAGGACTACTTACAGCAATAATTTTAAAATGCCTCACTATAGGAAGGATGTTATCAAACTTGAAAGGGTTCAGAAAAGATTTGCAAGGATGTTGCTAGGTTTAGAGGGTTTGCGCTAAACAGAGAAGCTGAATTGAGTGGGGCTGTTTTCCCTGGATCATTGGAGGCTAAGGGGTGACCTTATAGAGGTTTACAAAATCATGAGGGGCATGGATAGGGTAAAAAGACAAAGTTAATCCCCTAGGGTGGGGGAGTCCAGAACTAGAGGGCACAGGTTTAAGGTGCGAGGAGAATGATTTAAAAGGGACCTAAGGGGCAACTTTTTCACGCAGAAGGTGGTGCATATATGGGATGAGCTGCCAGACGAAGTGGTGGAGACCAGTACAATCACAACATTTAAAATAATCTGGATGAGTATCCGAATAGGAAGATTTTAGAGGGATATGGACCAAATGTTGGCAAATGGGACTAGATTTATTTAGGATATCTGATCAACATGAATAAGTTGGACCAAAAGGTCTGTATCTATGCTGTGTATCTGTAAAAGGGGTATCCAATTTAATATGGGAAAAATTTCTTCCATCAAAGTTATTCATCTTAGGAATTTTCTTTCCCACGAAGTAGTGAAAGCTAGGTTGCTGATAATATTCAAAGTCAGAAGTCACATCACACCAGGTTACAGTCCAACATGTTTATTTAGGAGAAAGTGAGGACTGCAGATGCTGGAGTACCAGAGTTGAAAAATGTGGTGCTGGAAAAACACATCAGGCCAGGCAGTATCCGAGGAGCAGGAGAATCGACGTTTCGGGCATAAGCCCTTCTTCAGGAATGAGGCAGGTGTGCCAAGCGGGCTGAGATAAAAGGTAGGGGGGAGGGAATTTGGGATGGGGCGCTGGGAATACGGTAGGTGGAAGGTGGTGAGGGTGAGAGTGATAGGCCGGAGAGGGGGTGGGGGCGGAGAGGTCGGGAAGAAGGTTGCAGGTCAAGAGGGAGGTGCTGAATCTGAGGGTTGGGACTGAGATAAGGTGGGGGGAGGGGTAATGAGGAAGCTGGAGAAATCTACATTCATTGCGTGTGGTTGGAGGGTTCCTAGGCGGAAGATGAGGGGCTCTTCCTCCAGGAGTCGCAGAGGGAGTGGTCTCTCCTGAATGCTGATAGGGGTGGAGAGGGAAATATATCCCTGATGGTGGGGTCTGTCTGGAGGTGGTGGAAATGACGGAGGATGATTCGATGTATCCGGAGGTTGCCCCCTGTAAAAACGCCATCTCAAATTCCCAATTCCTCTGCCTCCGCCACATCTGCTCCCAGGAGGGCCAATTCCACTACCGAACAACTCCAATGGCCTCCTTCTTCAAAGACCGCAATTTCTCCTCCGATGTGGTCGACTACGCTCTCCACCGCATCTCCTCCACTTTCCACACCTCCACCCTTGAACCCCGCCCATCCAATTGCCACCATTGGTCCTCACCTTCCACCCCACCAACCTCCGGATATATCATATCATCCATCGTCATTTCCGCCACCTCCAGACAGACCCCACCACCAGGGATATATTTCACTCTCCACCCCTATCAGCATTCAGGAGAGACCACTCCCTCTGCGACTCCCTCGTCAGGTCCACACCCTCCACCAACCCAACCTCCACTCCAGGCACCTTCCCCTGCAACCGCAAGAAGTGCAAGACTTGCGCCCACACCTCCCCCCTCACCTCCCTCCAAGGCCCCAATGGATCCTTCTATATCCGTCGCTAATTCACCTGCACCTCCACAGACATCATTTCCTGTATCTGCTGCACCCGAATGTGGTCTCCGCTACATTGGGAAGACAGGCCGTCTACTTGCGGAAGGTTTCAGGGAACACCTCCGGGACACCTGCACCAACCAACCCAACCGCCCCGTGGCTGAACACTTTTAAATCCTCCTCCCACTCTGCCAATGACATGCAGGTCCTTGGCCTCCTCCATCACCAGACCCTGGCTACACAACGCCTGGAGGAAGAGCGTCTCATCTTCTGCCCAGGAACCCTCCAACCACACGGGATGAATGTAAATTTCTCCAGCTTCCTCATTTCCCTTCCCCCACCTTATCTCAGTCCCAACCCTCGGGTTTAGCACCGCCCTCTTGACCTGCAATCTTCTTCCCGACCTCTCCGCTCCCACCCCCTCTCTGGCCTATCACCCTCACCTCCTTCCACCTATCGTATTCCCAGCGCCCCTCCTCCAAATTCCCTCCCCCCTACCTTTTATCTCAGCCGGCTTGGCACACCAGCCTCATTCCTGAAGAAGGGCTTATGCCCGAAACGTCGATTCTCCTGCTCCTCGGATGCTTTCTGGCCTGCTGTGTTTTTCTAGCACCACATTTTTCAACAACATTTATTTGAAAAGTGACTTCAACTGTCAAAGGAGCAGCACTCGCAAGGCTTGTGAATTCAAATAAATCTGTTGGACTATAACTTGGTGTTGTGACTTCTGACTTCATCCACCCTAGTCCATCAGTGGCACCTCCATATCCAGACAATATTGAAGGCTAGTTTTGAGGGATTTTTGATCTACAAGGGAGTTGGGCATTACACAGCCACAAGTGCCGGCAAGCTAATGTGCATTGCTAAGGCCCCCATTTCACATAAATTGGGAGGTGTAACAGCAGGAAGAGCATCAGGCTATGAAACCACCCACCAACTCTCAAAATAATGATTGACACGAAGGTGATAAACGTGTATTGTGGTGTCCTGGATGGAATGGAATACCAATCAAACAATCAACTAGGGGAGTCAAGGGAGGAATAGCAGGAAAATGGCCAAAAGTCTACAATTTAGCCATTGTGTTACAGATTGGTGAAAGAGGCTCAAGGGTTCAGAAACCTAGCCCGCTCTTATTTCTTATGATCTTATTTTATGGGTTGAAATTACTTTTCAGCTTTTCTTAATGTCTGAATATATTTGACTTTCATTCCTTCTACCCAAACATTTCTCTCTAATTATCCCAGTGCCTCAACATTTCAACTATATATGATTTTCCATTGTTTTTGTAATCTGTGCATCTATCCAAATTTATGAACAGTTTATTCAAGAAAGTTGAGAGTTATTATTACAATTAAATTCTGCTGAGATTTATGTCATTTCTTAAATTTTCTTAAGATGGAAAATGGCCAGATATTTCATTACAGCTTGAAAATGTTGAGCAAAAACTGAAAGAACTGCAGATGCTGTAAATCAGAAGCAAAAATATACTGCTAGAAAAGCTCAGCAGGTCTGGCAGCATCTGCGGAGATAAATCAGAATTAATATTTCAGTTGAGTAACCCTTCCTCAGAACTCATGAAAATGTTGAAATTTTACTTGATTAAATGTCCTCCTGCCACCAAATTCACCACATTGGAGGGTATAAGTTTCTGCCCTCTGTTTTCTTGTTTTGATATCACAATTTAGCTATGTAGTATTCTGGTTTTCTGTTCAATGTCTAAAACTATCACCTCTTTGCCCCCTTTTCGCATGTTGAGTTCTGGTCTTGGATATCCTGATTCTGTGCTGTATATCCACTGTAATTCAAGTACGAGGAAATATATAGGAGGTAGAGGACTTTAAAAAGATTTATACTGGGATAAAAGCATTCTTAACCGGTAGAATGACAAAGAGGAAATGAAAATTTTGGCATATATTGAAGTTTATATGTAGTATTCTCTGTTCACAGGTATTCAATACTGACAGAGTTTTCTGGCTATCCAGCCACAAAGTTAAAATGTCGACCTTTGAAAAGGAATGTTCAACCGAGAAACAAGCTAATGTGCAGGAACATCTGCAAAATTGCAATTTGCCACCCAATAGGCAATTTCAGAGGCCCACATCTAGGTAAGTATTGCAATGACATGTTGGATGAGTTTTACATTTTCATTACAATGCTGCCAGAATTTGTACAAAAAATCAACTTTCCTTGCTTAAAATATATGTGAAAATGGGAGTTACATATATTTCATATTTGTATCAGTCTTTTGCACAAAACCAAGGTCATTTTAGTATAATTGATTTTGTACTGTGTGAGCATATGCAATATAACCAATTTCAGAAGATCGCAAAGTAGTTCGAGAAGTGGGAGTCCATTTGATCCATATCTGTAATTCTACATGAAAATGAAGTTTCTCCATTGTGTCATCAGGTATTAAGTGTTTTATACTTTTATATTTACAAGTAAATTGATTTTCTTGTGTGTAGTGAAATTGCAGAACTTATTTTACCTTTTAGTAATTTGAACATTTGCACAGAACTTTGTGGAAGCTATGGGGTCTCGACCACTAGCTATAGAACTGTCAAAACTCCCACATTATGTACTTAATTAGGTTGGAGGTGGGAAGGTGGCACGGTTATGCCCTACCTGATCAGATGTCATTCTGCACCAAACTAATGTCAGTGGAGGATACAAGGTTTTAACCTATATCTTCTTGTTTTGCGCTCACAATTTAATCAAGCAGTATTCTCGTTTTATCTATTCACTATCTTATGACTACAGCCTCTTTGCCCCTTTCAGCATTATTAAAATATGAAGGCAGTGTGGAAAAATAATGTTTAGTTCGGAGATCAATCATGATCTTGTTGAATGGCAAACTAGCCTTTGGGGGCTCAAAAGTCTACTCTTGCTGCTAATTATTATGAGACTAATTTCAGATTTACACATTACAAACATTTCTCCTATCAGCAGCAGATTTCTGGAGACATGAGTGCATTCATGATGACTTGAATGCATATGGCTTCCAGTGCAGTATGCACATCGGACTGCTCGAGCGTGGTTTGGTGTTATTTCTCCTTGCACGTTCCAGAAGTTGCATGACTGTGTAGTGCTATGCAGATACTGTTGTGCTGTATAGAGACATTTTATAGTGGGGAAATACAATAAAATATGTAGAAAGTTTTCACGTGTTGTCATAATCCAGTGCCATTTTGATGGTTTAAGAATAAGAAAAAGTTGCCTCTGCCGCTATAGCAGCTTCTCCTCCACATTGGGCTCGCTGTCCACAGCCATGAGTCCAGGCTGGGGCAGAAGTAAGTGAAGTAAAAGATAAGACAAACAAGAAAAGAGAAAAAAGAAAACAGGTGGACTGAGTGGGTGAGCCCTGAGCCAAGAGCCATACTCCACTGCCATATTTGACTCTGAAGACACCATTCTGTATGTGAATGCTTCATGTATTAGTTACTTGTTTGTCATTAGAGATTTGCACATGCAAAGGACTGCAATATTCACAGATTTAACCTAAAGTTACACATTTTAATGCAACCACCAGAGTATTGGAAAAATGAGCAATGTCTCCACTCAAGAGAGAATCCTGTCCACTAGGCTCTCAGACCATAATCATCCTGGACACTTTCCATGATGAATACTGAAATGCTGTATCTGAGTGGTTCAAAAAGTGGAACTTCCTTTTCAGTAGACCAGTCACCTGTTCTGTGGCTGCCCTTGTTGAGACAAAGATGTCATTCTTACAGTCATTGATGGTATCTTGCGGATTTCTAACTTGTGACATTAATCAGTCTTCCACAGTTATTCCCTGTGTTGAAAACTTCATTATTTTACTTTTATTACTTTTGGTTTGGAGCTGTGAAAAGGTGACCTTTGAGTTGAGAACACCAACTTGTTAAAAGGAGTACAAACTGATATTTGTTTGAGACCAGCCTCGAGGACATTTATTCTTGGCGAATGTTTGAATTTAACTGGGGCCTCACGGAGTTCGGTGGCAACAGGTGAGAAATCAGTGTTTGGTTTTGAACTGTGTCTAAGTCTGAAGGATTGTGGCTACCGAAGCTACAGGAAGGAGATCTGATAGACCGGTCTGCATTGACTGGTGTCTTCAGAAACCAAGCAAGGTACAAACCCATGTTATTTGATATTATGGATCATGAAAACAGCTTAAGTAAACTGGCCCTTCAGTCCAATTGGTCCATGCTGACCAGATATCCTAACCTAATCCACTCCCAGCATTTGGACCATATCCCCTTCCTATTCATATACCCATCTAGCTGTCCTTTAAATACTGGATTAGTGGTGCTGGAAGAGCACAGCAGTTCAGGCAGCATCCAAGGAGCTTTGAAATCGACGTTTTGGGCAAAAGCCCTTCATTTTTGCCTGAAACGTCGATTTCGAAGCTCCTTGGATGCTGCCTGAACTGCTGTGCTCTTCCAGCACCACTAATCCAGAATCTGCTTTCCAGCATCTGCAGTCATTGTTTTTACCTCGTCCTTTAAATACTGTCATTGTACAAGCCTTCACCACTTACTCTGGCAGCTCATTCCATACATGCACCACCCTCGTGTGAAAATGTTAGCTGCAGCATTTAGGCCAATGTGTTTCATTCCACTGGTTTCTGGTTTGGAAGCTTTTGTACTTCTAGAGCCTCTTTCACCATGGCTTTGCTGGTACATGCTGGACCTCTCTGCATTGGTTTGTTCTCTTTTTGGACTGTAGCCATTCCCATCATCACCCCTACAGTTGGGGATCTATGTAAAACCCTAACTTTTGTATTTTGCCCTTTGGTGTTCCTCAGCTACCACACCATCAGAGGTAGTATTCTTATTCTTGTGTTCATTTCTTCTTTAGTCAACAATGCAACTCTACCACCTTTTCCTTTTTGTCTGTCCTTCCTAAATACTGAATATCCCTGGATGTTAAATTCACATCCCGGTCACCCTGCAGCTATGTCTTCGTAATCCTGACTATATCATTTCTGTTTTCATCTATTTGCACAATTAACTCATTCACTTTATTGTGCATTGTCTGTCTATTAAAGTAGAAACCATTCCTATTATTTTTCACTGTGCCCCAGTTTGATGCTGGCCCTTGATGTCTCTGCCTATCACTTTTCTTTTTCCCCTTTCTATCTTTTGATTTTGTTCTTGATTCCCTTTCTTCTGACTCCATAAATAGATTCTCATTCCCCTGTCATTTTAGTTTAAAGCTTCTCCAATCACTCTTACAAATCTTCCTAGTTCATCAGTCCAGGTCCTGCTCAAGTGTAACCCATCTAGTTTGTACTGGTTGCACCTCCCTCATAACTAGTCCCAATGCCCCAGAAATCTGAAACTCCTCCCCTTTAGCATCTCTTCAGTCACAATCATTTGATATATCTTGCTATTTCTACTCTGACTAGCACATGGTACTGATTGTAATCTTGAGATCACTACCTTTTGAGGTAATACTTACTTCCTGACTCCGTGTACACTGCTTTTAGGACCTCCATCACCCTTCTTGCCGATGTCATTTGATCCGATGTGTGCCACAACCACTGGCTATTTACCCAATCGTCCAGAATGTCCTATAGCCATTGTGAAACATCCTTGACCCTAACACCATGGAGGAAATAAACCATACTGGAATCTCATTTGTGGCAACAAAGATGTCTATTTTCCATATAACTGAATCTCCTATACCTATTATATTACCACACTTTTTAACTTCCACTTTGCAGCAGAGACAACTGTGATGCAATTGATTTGGTACTTTCTGCTTTCTCCATGAAGCCATTCCTTTCAACAATATCTCAGGGGAATAGCCACAGGAGACTCTTGCACTGCAGTGCCTGGCTAGTCTTCTTGCTTTGCCTGGTAGTCAGTCATTCCTTTCCTACCTATGGAGTCCAAGCCTGCGATGTGACCACCTCTTTATGTGTGCTATTCACAATACTATCCGCATTGCAGATACTCCACAGTGACCCCAGTCACCGTTCCAATTGCAAAACCCATGCTTCCAGGAGTCGCACCAGAAGTTTCGCTACTTCCTACGCACCCACTGGTCCCAATCTCTAGAAAGCTTACTGGCTTCACTGATAAAGCAGGAGGAGCACACTCTGGTTTTCAGCTCTCCTGTGATGACTTGCTTGTTTAAATTAAGCATCTTTTGGAAGATGCTTAATATTAAATAATCTCAATTATGCTAGGGCATTTCTTCCCTTGTCTTTGTTACTGTAGAATATTGTCCTTTTTTAAATTGATTCATGGGATGAAGGTGTCAGTGATTAGGCCAGCATTTATTGCCCATCCCTAAATGCCAATTCCTAAAGTTATGTGTCAGCTTGATCTTTTATGGCCAAACAGAACGTGCTGTTATGAAGCTTATTATTGAATAAAATTTTATTCAATGCTCTGCTGATCTGGATTTTACTGACAGTGACAGAGGGTACCAAATGAGGAGCTCAAGCAGTTGACTGGACACTGGAGAAAAAGAAAAGTGTCTTTGTAAGAAAGACAGACTGAGGATTTCCACAACCAGACATGAACTAAAGGCTTAATTTCACGTGAATACCTAGTTTAACTTTAATTTGCCTACATGTTTGGAAAACAGTGGAATAAAGAATCCTGCTTCATCATCTTGGATCATCTGTGCATTTAAGTTTCCCCTTTAATGAGTGTTAGATGAATTTTGAAGTTACATATGGTAAAATACGGAGAAAGTGAGGACTGCAGGTGCTAGAGACCAGAGTCGAAGAGTGTGGTACTGGAAAAGCACAACTGGTCTGGCAGCATCCGAGGAGCAGGAGAGTTGACGTTTCAAGCATAAGCTCTTCATCAGGAATGTGGGGGTAAAATATGTTGAAATATGTTGGGGCAAAAATGATGTCATGTAAAAGCAGTAAAGCTTTGGATGCAAAAGTTTCTTGTTTACACAAAATTGTTATCAACAAAGCCAATCTGATACTGGAACAGATGTCAATTGCATTGAAGTCTAAGTTTAGAAACACATGATTCAAGTTTTAGGTATTTCAAAACTATTCATTTTTATCCTTGGCAAGTCCAGTGCTGCTAATGAAAACTGAATTGCTGCATCTGACCTGTGGAATTCTTTGTTTAGGAAGGTTGAACCTCACTTTAGAACAGCCACAATGTTATAGCACTTTATTTTGGCTGCTTAACCTTGTCACGCACCACTGGGTTTGTCAATCAGTACCGTCGTCTTCTTCTGTATAATTTATAAAATGGTGTTTTCTTTCTCCTGTCTGTTTCTTGCAAACTAGTTTCAATGAGTGCAAGATAAAAAGCTTCAATTTCTAGCCCCTTTTTAGCAATGTTTAAGTGTGGAGTATATTGACACACACTGGCTGCAGTTTATCATTTCCCAAAATGGTTGATGCCATCATCAAGTATTGAATAAATATCCATATAACATTACTGAGGCAAATTTTAGTTGTACTGTTAACAGTGCTTGATTAAAATAAAAAGATACAGTTGTTGTTTCTACATGTCTAATATAAATTTATTATTTACAGAGTACCAACACAGAGAGAACGATTAGCAGAAGCAAAGCGCTTAGAAGCATGGAGTAAAAATTTGAAACTCTCCAAACAGGATATTAATCTGTAAGTCTATATATTTTAATTATTGGAGTGGAACTACTACGATATCTCAAATTTTTTTTTAAATGATGGCAGTAAAGATGTGAGTTGAATGGCTTTCAACAGCAATCAACCTTAACTACAACAGGGCTGAACTCTTGCTGTTTCAACATATTTTCAGTGTTTAAGTGTATGGATTTGCAGCATAAAATTGTGCCTTCCTAGTTCTCTTATAGTTACCTTCCTGCAGTATTATCATAGAGTTCTGAGTATAGTCATTTACACATTATTATAGGTGACAGTAATGCTGTCACTCAATTTACTGCTTTTTCAACTTGCAATACACTTGCAAATTAGACTGAAAATTGTAAGATGCATCTTTTGATGAACAATAGAGTCATAGAGATGTACACAAACAGATCCTTAAGTCCAACCCGTCTATGCCAACCAGATATCCGAAATTAATCGAGTTCCATTTGCCAGCACTTGGGTAATATCCCTCTGAATCCTTCCTTCCTATTAGTGTACCCATCCAGTTGTCTTTTAAATGTTGTGATTGTACCAGCCTCCACCACTTCCTATGGCAGCTCATTCCGCACACACACCACCCTCTGCATGAAAAGGTTGCCCCTTCGGTCCTTTTTATTGAAGTTTTTCTCTTCTCACTCTAAACCTGTGTCCTCCAGTTCTGGTCTCCCCCATCCCAGGCAAAAGATCTTGTGTATTTACTCTCTTTCATACCCCTCATAATTTTGTAAACCTCTATAAGGTCACCCCTCAGCCTCTGATGCTCCAGGGAAAACAGCCGCAGCCTATTCAGCCTCTCCCTACAGTTCAAACCCTCCAACCCTGGCAACATCCTTGTAAATCTTTTCTGAACCATTTCAAGTTTCACAACATATTTCAAAAGAGTGGAGAGCCCAGAGATAATCACTAGAATCTAAACAGCAGGACAAGACTGTCACCAGCATACATATTAATGGAAGAGAGGAAGACCAGAATCTGCCACTAGCACCTAAAAGAGTGAGAAATGAGCACCCTTCTGAAATTGTGCAAGAGAGAGTGGGTTAGCAGTTCATAGACAGTATGAAAGAGCAGGAACAGTGCTTTCACAAAGAGCAGGAGAAAAATTGGGGTTAGACTTTCTGAAGCAGCATGAGAGAGCATGTGGGGACAGCAGCTTCATAAAGAGTACAATAGACCTGCGTGAGAAGGGCAACAGTGATGTGACGGTAAAACCAGCAGTAGAAACGGATCTGTTTCTACTTCTTGAGGTAAAGTGTGGTATCACAGGAAACTGGGTAGATGATTGGTAAGTATTTCTTCTGTGTCTGTTTTGATTGGATAAAGTCAGAAGTCACATGACGTCATGTTATAATCCAATAGGTTTATTTGAAATGACTAATTTCCTTCAGGTGCTCCACTTTCCTCCCATAGTCCAAAATGTGCAGGTTAGGTAGACTGGCTGTGCTAAATAGCCCATAGTGTCTATGGTTGTGCGTTTAGGTGGATTAGGCATGGGAAATGCAGGGTTAAGATAGCGGAGTGGGTCCAGATGGGATGGTCTTTGGAAGGTTGGTGTGACCCAATTGACCGATGGCCTGCTTCCACACTGTAGGGATTCTGTGATTCTACAGTGAAAAGCTTCAACTGTCACCATTTTGAATTGTTTAAGAATAAAAAGATATAACTGAAAAAGAGTCTTATCTTTGTTCCACTGCTTCTGCCATGAGTCTTGAGCCCTGAGCAGCTCACCAACAACACCTGCACTTTCCACCAAATACGCCAGACCTACCAATGTGGGAGTCACCGCCTTTCAAGCGCCATCTCTTTGTCGCTAGGCCCACCTTGCTGATGCCACCGATGCTAGGTCCTGTGCTGAACACAGGCTTACCCTGCAACCAGACATCACTGGCTCTACTACCACCATCAACTCACTGATAACTAGGAGACCTTGGCTATGGGCTTATCACAACCAGGAGCTTATAGCTGCTGCCTCGTCGATAACCAGGATTCCCTGCTCCGGACCTGCCTTGACCGCAATCAGAAGTCCCTGACTCCTCTGCCAATCAATTATGCCAGGATTCCCCACTCTGGGTATATCGCGCTGCTGATGCTAAAGCTGACTCTTTGGTCATGCCAAAGACCCCACTATGGGCCTACTGCATCCAGGCGTCTCTGGCTCTGCTGCAGGCTAGGCTGCCACTGCCTCACCAAGAATCCTGTTGCATTTGCCTACTCCCAAGATGCTGGCTTCTCGGACACGAAGAAGATGAAAGAAAGAAGAAAAAGAGAGAAGACGAGAAAGATAAGGGAGAAGGAAGGAAGCGGCTGGTCTGCAATCGATGCGTTCAGGACCCTGAATGTTGCCTATCTTGCCGGCGCCGCCATCTTGAAATGTAATTCCAGACGGAATTTGAGGGAATTTTTGTACACCCAAAACGTGGTGGGAATCAAAACATTTAAGAAGTATTTAAATGTGTACCTGCAATGCCAAGGCTATGGTCAAGCACTGGAAAATGGGATTAGAATAGTTGTGTTTATTTCTGACAAATTGGAAAACTACTAATCTGACATGCCTGTTCAAGAAGGGAGGAAGCCAGAAAGCAGGAAACTAGGTCAATTCACTTCACAAATGTTCTTGGGGAAAATGCTAGAGTCCATTATTGAGGAGGAATATTTAGAACTACTGAATGCAATCAATCAGAGCCAGCATTAGTTTAGTGGAACAAAAATCACATTTGTCAAATTTGAGGATATATCAAGCAGTGTTGAAAGGGAACAAATGGATATATTGTATTTGGATTTCCATAAAGCATTTGAGAAGGCGCCACATTAAGGTTTACTGGATAAGGTAGAAACTTACAGTATTGCAGATAATGTTTTGGCATGAATTGATATTTGGTTAACACATAGAAGACTGAGTCAGGGTGAATTGATCTTTTTCAGGTTGAAAATCTGTAACGACTGGAGTGCCACAAGAATCAGATCTAAGTCTTCAATTACTTGCTACCCATATTAATGACTTGGAAAGGGGGCACAGTATAATGTTAATTAATTTACAGGCAATACAAAAAATAGGTGGGAAGGCATGTTGTGATGAGGACATGAGGAATCTGCAAGGGAAGGTAGATTAGTTGAGTAAATGGGCATATCTTGGCAGATGGTTTTCAGTGGAGCAAAGTGTGAGGTTATGCACTTTGGTAGGAAGAATCGAAAGGTAGACTGTGATTTAAATGGAGAGACATCTAGTGCAAAGAGATTTGTGTCATCTTGTATATAAAGTACAAGCAATACGAAGAAAATATGTGACCTTGATAAGCAGCGAGTATTAATACATGACAGGAAGATGGCTGGTGTGCGTAAACAAGAAATCCTTTTTTCCCCTCACTGCTTCATGTCTTCATGACTTCATCAAATATCCATGTGTGTTAGTTTGGATCTACACTTGGGAGTTTATCTCCACTGAATTCAGCATACAGTACTCACAATATCCTTAATTTTTTACCCTTTTTCAAATAGAACTGGATGGATTATTGATCGACCTTATAGTCCCAAAAAGGAATTCCTTTAGTAAAAAATGACCAAAAATCAGTGAGTTCTTTATCTAAACCTGTCCTGATGTTATCCATCTGCTATTAACTTCTTGAACCTTCATGGTGGCACGGTGGCTCAGTGGTTACCACTGCTGCCTCACAGCACCAGGGACGCAGGTTCAATTCCAGCCTCGAGCAACTATCTGTGTGGAGTTTGGACATTCTCCCAGTGTCTGCGTGGGTTCCCTCCGGGTGCTCTAGTTTCCTCCCACAGTCCAAAGATGTGCAGACCAGGTGAATTGGCCATGCTAAATTGCCCATAGTGTTAAGTGCATTAGGCAGAGGGAAATAGGTCTGGGTGGGTTACTCTTCGGAGGGTCGGTGTGGACTTGTTGGGCTGAAGGGCCTGTTTCCACATTGTAGGGAATCTAATTGAAATTACCTGCTATCCTAATCAGCTGTCCTGACCTCTCCACCATTCCTTATTTCACCATGTGGTCTTCGACTCTACTGGTTTTAATACTCCCTTACATCTAGAACTGACTGACAGGGTTACATTGGTTCAAATTGAGCTGGTATGTGCTGTTCTTTGTGGAAGTTCAGTCTAATTCCTTATCAGAAGTTTGAATTCTTGGGTTGTTCACTAGAGTAACTTAAGTTCTGCTTTCACACACTATGTCTTGACATCAGCAAGTATCTTAATGAAGTAAGGCTAAATGAAATGCCCAAAAATGTGACCATGGTTCCTTATTGATTGAACTTATAGCTCCTGGAATCTAAGAATAGCCATCATATGAATTCATTACTTGAGAAAAAAAAGTATTCCCCAGTCAAATAAGACTAACTTGTCCCTTTGCCAATTTTAATTTTTGTACATTATATATATCATATTATTAATTTTAGCAGACCTGTCACATTGAGAGGGAGAAACTTTATTCAATCTCTCATTTTTAGTTTTTTATTAATCGTCAGTTCTTCTATAATATGATGGTTATGTTCTTGTGCAACCCCAAGTTATAGAAAAGTCGCTGTTTAGAAATAGCGCTTAAAGCGTTGGCAATGTAATCACATTATAGCCAACATAAGTTTTAAAAGAAGGGTTCCAACCTGAAACATCGATTTTCCTGCTCCTTGGATGCAGGAGAAAGTGAGGACTGCAGATGCTGGAGACCAGAGTTGAAAAGTGTGGTGCTGGAAAAACACAGCAGGCCAGGCAGCATCCAAGGAGCAGGAGAATTGACATTTCGGGCATAAGCCCTTCTTACAGAAGAAGGGCTTATGCCTGAAGCGTTGATTCTCCTGCTCTCCAGATGCTGCCTGGCCTGCTGTGTTTTTCCAGCACCACACTTTTCAACTCTGGTCTCCAGCATCTGCAGTCCTCACTTTCTCCTAGTTGATCTCTACTTATATATCATTCCAATCAGAACTATTAGGATCAGGCACTGAGTAATTATCTACACCTCTGAGGCTATTCCTCCCTGGTTTTGTAAGCTGTTTCATTTCATTGGTAGTCTCCTAATTTTTTTTTCCCAATTTAAGTGCTGTCATTTGTATTTTAACTAGCTGTTCCTGGGAAGTAATATTACTTTTAATTGAAACTGAGATACAATGGAGTTAATATCTAAATTTCACTCAGTTTCATGGACAGGATTGGGAGAGAACTGAAACTCTGTACTCTTTTGTTTTGCTGTCCATAATCAATGTATTTTTTTTCATTGGGAGGATGGTTAGATCAGATGGCTGGATGCTGGTTTGCAATGCAATGTAATGCCAACAGCAGAGGTTCAATTCCTGTACCAGTGAAGATACCACCACTGTCCTTCTCGGCCTGACCCTTGCCTGAGGTGTGGTGGCTCTCTGGTTAAACCACTGCCAGTCCTCTCTCAGCTGTTTTTTCTAGTTCTCTCTCACCCTCGCTCTTTCCCTCCCCCCGCGCCATGATCTATTATGACAATATTTTTAGAAGAAATACTGTTTATGAGCCCTTTGCATAGTCAAGTTAGTAAGAACAGCAACCTTAATTAATTAAAGATGATAATTATGTTGATACATTTACCCCAAAAGTCAAATCACCAAGCCACCAATACACACCCAAATGCTCTCTTGCGCTCACTCCCATGCTCACTCTTGCACTCACTTTTGCATTCACTTTCGTGATCACTTTCATGTTCACTTTCTCAGTCTCAAACAGTCCAGTTCAAGCAGTGGTGCACTTTTAACAATTGCAAACAAAATAATAATTCATAAGAAGCTGTCATTGCCATCCCATTAAAAATGATGTTTCACTCTGTAGGGCTAATCTAGATAGATTCACGAGCTGGGACTATATGCCAAAGTTGCTGTGACATTCACTCGCAGAGATCAGTGTTCAGCAGGTGAAGTTGGCACTTCTAATTTGACTATAATGTGTATACATTATTGAAGATAGAAGTGAGTTGAACTGCTTTTACATCACTAGAAATTGATTTGTTCACATCAATGATCTAAAGAGGTGTTTATACCAAAGAAAATCTCCTAAGTGAGCTGATTTACTGTTCTAGCACATCCAATCATAAATAGTCGTGAGCAATTAACTAATTAGACTCATAGAGATGTACAGCATGGAAACAGATCCTTTGGTCTAACCTGGTAAAAACAATGACTGCAGATGCTGAAAACCAAATACTGGATTAGTGGTGCTGGAAGAGCACAGCAGTTCAGGCAGCATCCAACGAGCAGCGAAATCGACGTTTCGGGTAAAAGCCCTTCATCAGGAATAAAGCACCACTAATCCAGCCTTTGGTCTAACCTGTCCATACCAACCAGATATCCCAACCCAATCTAGTCCCACTTGCCAACACCTGGCCCATATCCCTCCAAACCCTTTCTATTCATATACCCATCCAAATGCCTCTTAAATGTTGCAATTGTACCAGCTTCCACCACTTCCTCTGGCAACTCATTCCATACATATACCACCCTCTGTGTGAAAACGTTTCCCCTTAGGTCTCTTTTATATCTTTCCCCTCTCATCCCAAACCTATGCCCTCTGGTTCTGGATTCCCCAACCCCAGGGAAAAGACTTTGTCTATTTACCCTATCTATGCCCCTCATAATTTTGTAAACCTCTATAAGGTTACCCCTCAGCCTCCGACACTCCAGGGAAAACAGCCCTCCAACCCTGGCAACAGCTTTGTAAATCTATTCTGAACCCTTTCAGGTTTCACAAAATCCTTACGTAGCAGAGACCGAAACTGAACGCAGTACTCCAAAAGCGGCCGAAACAATATCCTGTACAGCTGCAACATGATCTACCAACTCCCATATTCAATACCAATGCACTGACCAATAAACACAAGCATACCAAATACCGTAATAATTATTCAATCGACCTGCCATTCCACTTTCAAGGAACTATGAACCTGCACTCCAAGGCTTTTTTTGTTCAGCAACACCCCCAGGAACTTGCCATTAAGTGTACAAGTCCGGACTTGATTTGCCTTTCCATGATGCAGCACCTCACATTTATCTAAATTAAACTCCACCTGCCCATTTCTTCATATTCTGTGAAATAAATTAATTATCTGAAGACTGACAGTGCCCTCCATTTGGTCCTTCAAGCTGAAGATAACGACAAAATATTTTCACTTTGTCTGTTACATTTATGTGTTTGGCTGTACTATTATTGAGACTGAGTTATGAAGCCTCCCCTTTCACATCAGTATTTACTGTGGAAAAGGATATGGAAGATATAGACTGTAGGGAAATAGATGGTGACACCTTGCAAAATGTCCATATTATAAAGGAAGAAGTGCTGGATGTATTGAAACGTATAAAGGTGGATAAATCCCCAGGACCTGATCAGGTATACCCGAGAACTCTGTGGGAAGCTAGAGAAGTGATTGCTGGGCCTCATTGTTAGTCACAGGTGAGGTGCTGGAAGACTGGAGGTTGGCAAACGTGGTGCCACTGTTTAAGAAGAGTGGTAAGGACAAGCCAGGGAACTATAGACCGGTGAGCCTGACCTCGGTGGTGGGCAAATTGTTGGAGGGAATCCTAAGGGACAGGATGTACATGTATTTGGAAAGGCAAAGACTGATTTGTGATAGTCAACATGGCTTTGTGCATGGGAAATCATGTCTCACAAACTTGATTGAGTTTTTTGATGAAGTAAGAAAGAAGATTGATGAGGGCAGAGCAGTAGATGTGATCTATATGGACTTCAGTAAGGCAGTCGACAAGGTTCCCCATGGGAGACTGATTAGCAGGGTTAGATCTCATGGAATACAGGGAGAACTAGCCATTTGGATACAGAACTGACTCAAAGGTAGAAGACAGAGGGTGATGGTGGAGGGTTGTTTTTCAGACTGGAGGCCTGTGACCAGTGGAGTGCCACAAGGCACAAGGATCGATGCTGGGCCCTCTACTTTTTGTCATTTACATAAATGATTTGGATGCGAGCATAAGAGGTATAGTTAGTAAGTTTGCAGATGACACCAATATTGGAGGTGTAGTGGACAGCGAAGAGGGTTACCTCAGATTACAACAGGATCTGGACCAGATGGGCCAATGGGCTGAGAAGTGGCAGATGGAGTTTAATTCAGATAAATGCGAGGTGTTGCATTTTGGGAAAGTAAATCTTAGCAGGACTTATACACTTAATGGTAAGGTCCTAGGGAGTGTTGCTAACAAAGAGACCTTGGAGTGCAGGTTCATAGCTCCTTGAAAGTGGAGTCTCAGGTAGATAGGATAGTGAAGAAGGCGTTTGGTATGCTTTTCTTTATTGGTCAGAGTATTGAGTACAGGAGTTGGGAGGTCATGTTGTGGCTGTACAGGTCATTGATTAGGCCACTGTTGGAATATTGCGTGCAATTCTGGTCTCTTTCCTATCGGAAAGATGTTGTGAAGCTTGAAAAGGTTCAGAAATGATTTATAAGGATGTTGCCAGGGTTGGAGGATCTGAGCTACAGGGAGAAGCTGTACAGGCTGGGGCTGTTCTCCCTGGAGTGTCGGAGGCTGAGGGGTGACCTTAGAGGTTTACAAAATCATGAGGGGCATGGATAGGGTAAATAGGCAAAGTCTTTCCCTGGGGTTGGAGAGTCAAGAACTAGAGGGCATAGGTTTAGGGTGAGAGGGGAAAGATACAAAAGAGGCCGAAGGGGCAACTTTTTCACGCAGAGGGTGGTATGTGTATTGAATGAGCTGCCAGAGGAAGTGGTGTAGGCTGGTACAATTGCAACATTTAGGAGGCATTTGGCTGGGTATAAGAATAGGAAGGGTTTGGAGGGATATAGGCCGGGTGCTGGCAGGTCGGACTAGATTGGGTTGGGATATCTGGTCAGCATGGACAAGTTGGACTGAAGGGTCTGTTTGCATGCTGTACATCTCTATGACTCTATGACTCTAAATCCCAGGACCTGATCAGGTGTACCCTGGAACTCTATGGGAAGCTAGAGAAGCGATTGCTGGACCTCTTGCTGAGATATTTGTATCAGCAATAGTCACAGGTGAGGTCCCGGAAGATTGGAGGTTGGCTAACATGGTGCCACTGTTTAAGAAGGGTGATAAGGACAAGCCAGGGAACTATAGACCAGTGAGCATGATGTCGGTGGTGGGCAAGTTGTTGGAGGGAATCCTGAGGGACAGGATGCACATGTATTTGGAAAGGCAAGGGCTGATTAGGGATAGTCAACATGGCTTTGTGTGTGGGAACTCATGTCTCACAAACTTGATTGAGAATTTTGAAGAAGTAACAAAGAGGACTGATGAGGACAGAGCGGTAGATGTGATCTATATGGACTTCAGTAAGGTGTTCGACAAGGTCCCCCATGGGAGACTGATTAGCAAGGTTAGATCTCATGGAATACAGAGAGAACTAGCCATTTGGATGCAGAACTGGCTCAAAGGTAGAAGACGGAGGGTGGTGGTGGAGGGTTGTTTTTCAGACTGGAGGCCTGTGACCACAAGGATTGGTGCTGGGTCCTCTATCTTTTGTCATTCACAAAAATGATTTGGATGCGAGCATAAGAGATACAATTAGTAAGTTTGCAGATGATACCAAAATTGGATGTGTAGTGGACAGCAATGAGGGTTACCTCAGATTACGAGAGGATCGTGACCAGATGGGCCAATGGGCTGAGAAGTGGCAGATGGAGTTTAATTCAGATAAATGCGAGGTGCTGCATTTTGGGAAAGCCAATCTTAGCAGGACTTATACACTTAATGGTAAGGTCCTAGGGAGTGTTGCTGAACAAAGAGACCTTGGAGTGCAGGTTCATAGCTCCTTGAAAGTTTAGTTGCAGGTCGGTAGGATAGTGAAGAAGGCGTTTGGTATGCTTTCTTTTATTGGTCGCAGTATTAAGTACAGGAGTTGGGAGGTCATGTTGTGGCTGTACAGGACATTGGTTAGGTCACTGTTGGAATATTGTGTGCAATTCTGATCTCCTTCCTATCAGCAAGATGTTGTTAAACCTGAAAGGGTTCAGAAAAGATTTACAAGGATGTTGCCAGGGTTGGAGGTTTTGAGGTGTAAGGAGAGGCTGAACAGGCTGGGGCTATTTTCCGCTGGACCATTGGAGGCTGAGGGGTGACCTTGTAGAGGATTATAAGATCATGAGGGGCATGAATAGGTAAATAGACTGTCTTTTCCTGGGGTGTGGCACTCCTAAACTAGAGGGCATAGGTTTAGGGTGAGAGGGGAAAGTTTTAAAAGGGACCTAAGGAGCAACTTTTTCATGCAGTGGGTGGTGCGTGTATGGAATGAGCTGTTTCAGGAAGTGGAGGAGACTGGTACAATTGCAATATTTAAAAGGCATCTGGATGGGTATATGAATAGGAAGGGTTTAGAGGGATATGCGTCAAATGCTGGCAAATGGGACTAGATTTATTTAGGACATCTGATTAGCATGGAAGTTTGGACCAAAGGGTCTGTTTCCATGCTGTACATCTTTGACTCTATGCCTCTAAATGGATGAAGGCAGTGAATACAGAAAAGGCTGATAACAACTCCTTACCAATCCAACTGACTTGAATGGACAGCCCTGACTGGTGACTAACCAGAACTGCGGTATAAGATTGATATAACACTCTGTGAATAGCGCCATGTCCATCCCTTGACTGATTGATTGCTGCTGACAACCATGATAAGTTAACTGGCTTTGTGGCTGTGGTAAACACCAAGGCAAAACAGCAAGTACAAAGACAAGTACAGTGCATCTTTAAGCTCTGGTTGAGGGGGAAAAGCATAAAAGAAAAGGCAAGACAAGGCAAGATACAATGAGCATCCAAGTAGGCACAAAGTGAGTGAGTGTCAAGACAGCAAGTGAGGACTCATGAGAATCCATGAGATGGTGGTCCTTGTCTCTGCGTATGAATTGTTCTGGCAGAAATGATAGAACTGCATTGTAAGTAGGTCAGAGATGTGCTATGAGGATATGGTGAGGTTGGTACGCATCTGATGCTAACCTCTGTGGATGGAGCAGAGGTACAGACAGTCACTCACTGTGGACCATGCTCTGAAATGATGGTGATTGATATCCAACTTGAAAGCCCTAAAGACCAAGTGGTGAATGGAAGTCACCAGATACTCTCTGACTTTCATGTCGGGAATTGTCATACAGTTTGGGCGGCATGGTGGCACAGTGGTTAGCACTGCTGCCTCACAGCGCCTGAGACCCGGGTTCAATTCCCACCTCAGGTGACTGACTGTGTGGAGTTTGCACGTTCTCCCCATGTCTGCGTGGGTTTCTTCCGGGTGCTCCGGTTTCCTCCCACAGTCCAAAGATGTGCAGGTCAGGTGAATTGGCCATGCTAAATTGCCCGTAGTGTTAGGTAAGGGGTAAATGTAGGGGTATGGGTGGGTTGCGCTTCGGCGGGTCAGTGTGGACTTGTTGGGCCGAAGGGCCTGTTTCCACACTGTAATGTAATGTAATCTAATCATTAATAGTTTCAGTCAAGCAGGTGGGAAGATGGAAAACAGCTCATTAATGAGGCAAGGTTAAATACTAATGGCATACAAATGATTGTAAATTGATTCCAGTTAGGCTTTTATCCACTTCAAAACCATTGTTGGAGAATTGGACAATTTCTCTTCACGTCGTAAATCTCATTTATGCCAAACTCATTCCATTTTCCCAAATGAGTCTCTACTACTAATGTCATTGAGGGGCTGGGAAAATTCTACCCATTGATCTATATCTTACATTTCTCTGGCTAAATCTTAATCACGGTAGGTTCATTGGAAGGTTCTCTTGCTGTATCTTACCAAACTCACCTCATTAATTACCTATAGTACCCCCATGGCATTGCTGACATCTGACTTCGCTACCTCAAACACATGCTGTTCCCAGACAACTTGATTGCTCAGTAGATCTCCCAAAATTCATATCCCTTGTACCTGTGATATTTTAAAAGCTCACTGCATACCTGAACAAGCACTGTCAGTGCTGAGCTGCCCTGCATGGTTGGTGACATTTGCTGTTTAGACAAGGAAATCAGTGCCCCACTTTGCGGTCAGGGACCTGAAGGTGGGGACTTGTGGGAGTTCTTTCTCCCCCGTGGCAAGTAGTAGAAGCCACGATACTAGACCGTGCAGCCTGGTCTGAGGTTTCCACACAGTTTAAAGTAGTTTTAGTTGCCTTGAAGATTGCACAGCACTATAGGAAGAAAGTCACTGGTCTTCCTTCACGCCACCAAGGTATAATACACTATCCTCTCTCTGACACCTCGCACTCGCTCTATCTCTGCTACTGTACCCACCTTCCACCAAGATTTATGCTTTACAATTCTCTCCATTGTCTGCAACGTCTTTCCCAAACAATCTCACCCACCTCAACGCTTGATCCCACTAACCCTGTATGCCCTCTGCATTGCCTACTCACTTGGGACACCTTCCCACCTGTGCCAAGAGTAAAAGCTGAGCCATCCACTTTCAACTCCTGGAAAATCTGCTTGACTCATTCTATGAGGAAAACAGTCATTGGTGCAGGAATAGGGCATTCACTCCCTCACATCTGTTCCACCATTCACTGAGATCATAACTCTCTGTGGACTAACTCCATTTGCTTGCATGGGGCCCAAAGCTCTTAATACCTTTGCTCGACAAAAATGGATCTATCTCAGATTTTAAATCTAACAGCTGATCCTGCATCCACTGCTATTTGTGGAAGGGAATTGCAAACATCTTCCTCCCTTTGTATATAGAAGTGCTTCTCCTGGTGGTCCACAGTAGGGCATAAAAGAGTCGGGGGTACTAGTGATGTACTGCCTGCCATTTGGCTCCTCACCCCTAATGAGGAGAGGATCCTGACACCAACTGCCCCGAGTTGGGGATGGATTAGTATCAGAAGCCACCCTTGACTTACTTTGCTGGGACCCCCTGAGCAAAAGCTAGCTCTCTTGGCTTGACTAAGTCCTGATGAAACCTATGACAAGACTCTTGGCTTTGTGTCTACTTAACCCACGCCCTCCACCTCTTCCAAGACTTCCATTTCCCCGGCCCCCAACGTCTCATCTTCACCATGGACATCCAATCCCTCTACACCTCCATTTGCCATGACCAGGGCCTCCAAGCCCTCTGTTTCTTCCTCTCCCGACGTCTCCAACAGTACCCTTCCACTGACACACTCATTCATTTGGCTGAACTGGTCCACACCCTTAACAATTTCTCCTTCGAATCCTCCCACTTCCTCCAGATTAAAGGGGTAGCCATGAGCACCTGTATGGGCCCCAGCTATGCCTGTCTCTTCGTCGGCTACATAGCAGTTCCACCTTCCGTAGTTACACCGGCACCACTCCCCACCTCTTCCTCCGCTACATTGATGACTGCATCAGCGCCACCTCGTGCTCCCGCGAGGTGGTTGAGCAGTTCATCAACTTCATCAACACATTCCACCCCGACTTTAAATTCACCTAGACCATCTCTGACACCTCCCTCCCCAACCTGGACCTCTGCATCTCCATCAATGACAACTGACTTGACACTGACATTTTTTACAAACCCACTGACCCCCCCAGCTACCTGGATTACACCTCTTCCCACCCTACCTCCTGCAAAAGTTCTATCCCGTATTCCCAATTCCTCCACCCCCGCCATATCTGCTCCCAGGAGCACCAGTTCCACCACAGAACACACCAGATGAAGACCTTCTTTAAAGACAGCAGTTTCCCTTCCCACGTGATTGATGATGCCCTCCAATGCATCTCATCCATGTCACGCTCCTTCGTCCTCAAACCTCACCCCGCCAATCGTAACAAGGACAGAACCTCCCTGGTCCTCACCTTCTGTCCTACCAACCTTCTCATTAACCATATCATCTGCCGACATTTCCGCCACCTCGAAACGGACCCCACCACCAGGGATATATTTCCTTCCCCACCCCTTTCCACTTTCCCCCACCTTACCCCAGTTCCAACCTTCCAGCTCAGCACCATCCTCATGACCTGTCCTACCTGCCAGTGTTCCTTCCAACTTATCCACTCCACCCTTCTCTCTGACCTATCACCTTGATCCCCACCCCCATCCACCTATTGTACTCTTTGCTACCTTTTCCCTACCCCCCACCCCCCTCCCATTTATCTCTCCACCCTGGAACCTCCCTGCCTTCAGTCATGATGAAGGGCTTTTGCTGGAAACGTTGATTTTCCTGCTCCTCAGATGCTGCCTGATTTGCTGTGCTTTTCCAGCACCACTCTAATCTTGGACTCTGATCTCCAGTAAATGCAGTCCTCACTTTTGCCTAACAGTAATATGAGTCTGGCATCTCTTGCTGAGGAGCCAAAGTGCAAAAAGACAAGGCATGGGTACTCAGCTTTGAAAGCAACTGAGTTTGGAGATGCACCCTGGTCCAGTCCATGTGTGTCCCTGAATGCACAATGTCCTTGTAATATTACACTGATTGTTGCTGTGGAGCATTGAATTGCAGAAGCTTCTTTTAAGTTGTTCAAAGATGTGCACTGAAGATTGTTTGTAGCTGACACATGGCAGATGCAAATGTCCATGGACCGAGTGCATGTGGCCAGTGCCCTTGGAATGTGACCTGAGGTGTTGGTGCAAGGTTTCCAACATGGAGGCCATTCAGAGTAAAGTGGTAAATTGAAATCACGAAATTGCTCACTCTGATTTCGTTGTCAGGTTTTTCTGAGATCAAGCTTGTTTGGCAAGGGGTTGAATATTAATGAAGTGTGTTGGTCTGTTAGCAAGGCACATAACAACAATCACTATAAATTGGCAATACATGACTGCCTAGCAAGAATCGTGCAACATCACTTATGAGAAGCATAAAAGCTGGCATGAGTTGCTCGAGATGTGCGTTGCTGCAATTGTTACCTGATTCTGCCATATATGTTGCTGCAGCCCATATCCCACAACCCATAATAAGATTCTTCCCATATTAACTGTTGTAAAGTAAGGGCGGAATAGAATAACTATTGTGATGTGAGGAACTGCAGTGATTGTACATAATTTAATCAGATTACATGAAGAGGAATTACCTAAATGAGCAGAAAAAGAGGTGAAATTAGTTTTTGGTGATAATGGAAAACTGATGATAGCGAGCAAATTGATAGCCTATTTAATTCCATTAAAAATCATTAAAGGCAGAAAATGGACTGTCAATTTGTTATTACCATTCTTTTATTGTCCAAGTCATGTTTCCTGAAAAATGCTTTGGGAAATTTGTACTACTTTATTGGACATTGTGGATATCAGTTCTATTTCATTGAACAGTGTGTAATATTCCAAACAATATACAATGTTTCAATTGAAATGGTCATATTTATTATATATAAATGACTGCCATTATTGTATGGTGTCAGTTGCAACACAGGAGAAGTAGTGGTGGAGTAGTTTAGTCACTGGACAAATAACCCAGAGACCCAGGCTAATACTGTGGGGATAATGCATACAAATCCCACTATGGCAAATGAAATAGTTTGAATTCAGTTAGTAGATCTGTAATTAAAATACATTTGGTTCATTAGGTAAGGTAAATATACCATCATCACGTGGTCTGGCCTACATGTGACTCCAGATCCACAGTAACATCGCGACATTAATTGCCCTCTGAAATGGTATGGCAAGTCTTTCAGTTGCAGGTAAATGAAACAAAATCTGATTAAAAAATGATGAAATTGGATGGGCCCCCCAGTATTTATCAAAACAACAGAAGCAACAACTGCACACACAACCCTATTGACCCTGCAACGTCCTCCTTGTTAACATCTGAGGATTGTGCTTGAAATTGAGAGAACAGTCTGACAATGCTGCCATTTTATCAAGGTTATTTTGTCCTTGATTTTTTTTTAAGAGAGGTCGTAAAGACAGAAGTGCCGAGGGGTCCAGAAAAAGCCTAGTTTAACAATGGCAGGGGAGTGGCCAGCTCTCCCAGTTCAGTTTTTTTTTCTAATTTGGTTTAGCTGTAGCAGTCAGAAGATGCTGGAGTCAAGGAAAGATTCCAAGCTCCAACAGGTGATTCCTGACTGACTTTTCTTTCTGGAATCTCTTTGGAAGTTGTTTCCTTCTGCATGTAAGAACTTATGTTTGAATTTACCCTTTTTGTCAAGGGGTGTGTTTATGGAATATTGCTGGATTGGAACAGTTCCTTAGTTAAGTTGCTATAATGGGTTGCTTAAGTTTTCCAATAGCTAAGTTATTCTATACTCTATTTTCTTTTGTTCATGTTTCAACTACAGTGTTTAAATAAATTCTGTTTTGTTTAAAGCAGAGTGGTTTGACCAGCTGCATCACACGTGCAATATCCACTATACATCTGCCTTTAAAATAAGACAAAGCTAGGGTCCAGACTACCACCTTAAAATATTTTGAAGGGTTCTGGCCTGGTCCATAATTTTAAGTCCCAAGACCAGTTAAGCAAGAGCCTGATATACTCATTCACACGTGGTGAAGTCAGCAAGAGTTTGTCAAGGGAAGGCCCTGTCCGATACATTGTTGGAATTCTTTGATGAGATAATGAGTAAGTTAGACAAAGGAGAGCTCGTGGATGTGATTTATTTGGATCAGCAAAAGGCCTTTGACAAGGTACCACACAGAAGGCAGCTAAATAAGCTAAGAAGCCACAGTATTATGGGAGCGTACTGACATGGAGAAAGGATTGGCTGACTGGCAGAAGGTAAAGAGTAGTATGACAGCATCTTTTCCAGTGTGGCAACCGGTGCCTTGTGGAGTCCTACAACTGTCCGTATTGGGACTACAACTACTCATGTTATACATTAGCAATCTGGATGAAGGAATTGAGGAAATTGTTGCTACTTTTGCAGATGACACAAAGATAAGTGAAGGAACAGGTAGTGTTGAGGAGGTAGGATGCTGCAGAAGTACTTAAACAGGCTAGGAGAGTTGCCAAAGCAGTGGCAGATGGAATATCATTGGAAGGAATTATGTTATACACTTTGGTAGGAAGAAGAGACGCACAGGCTATTTTCTAAATGTGGAAATGCTTTAGAAATCTGAAGGACAAAGGGAATTAGGAGTTCTAGTTCAGGATTCACTTAAGGTTAATACGTAAGTTCAGTTAGGAAGGCAAATACAATGTTAGCATTCATTTCAAAAAGGCTAGGTGCTCAGACTGTGTAAGACTTTGGCCAGACTGCATTTGGAAGATTGTGAGCTGTGTTCGACCTGTTACCTCAGGAAGGATGTGCTGGCCTTAGATTAGGTCCAGAGCAGCTTTATAAGAACAATCCTGGGGATGAAAGGCTTGTCATATGAGGAGTGGTTGAGTACTCTGGGTCTGTACTCGATGGAGTTTAGAAGGATGAGGGATGATTTCATTGAAACTTAAAGAATACTGAGAAGCCTGGATAGAGTGGTCATGGAGAAGATGTTTCCATAAGCAGAAAAGACTAGGAGCTAAGGGCACAGTGTGAGGGTGAAGTGACAGCCATTTAGAGGCTGAGATGAGGAAGAATTCCTTCAACCAGAGGGGATAAACCTGTGGAGTTCTTCACGAGGCTGTGGAGGCCAAGTCATTGAGTGTATTTAAGACTGAGAAAGATAAGTTCTTGATTAGTGAGGGGATCAGAGGTCATGGGAAGAAGGGAGAAGAATGGGGTTGAGAAACATTTAAGCTATGGTGGAGCAGACTCAGTGGGCCAAATGAATTAACACTTCTCCTGTGTCTTATAGTTTCATGGAATCATACCTTACACACAATATCATGTTGTCTTGAATGGCCCTCCTAATCTTGATCGTCACCTTCATCCTGGGAAAATTGCAGTCAATCCCCACTGCTTCTGCATCCAGAACATCTCCATTTGTTAGCTTTAGTTGCGATAAATTGATATGGCGTATCCTTTCTGGACTTTACTGCAAGGGTCTGCTGGAATGGTCCAGGCATGTAAAACTGTTCTTAAAGAGACCTGGGATATGTTCCACTATTGCCCTACTTTACCCATGCTTAATATTTTAAAGCTTAAGGGAAAAATCAGAAACTCTTTTTTATGACATTGACAATTGATCTTTTTCATTCTCATCAACCATTTGCAACCTTCTCACCATTGCCCATCCCACTCTAGACATGGGAAAATCCCTCACACATTATATGTTGTGCAGACCAGTGTCATCTAAGTTTGTTAGTACAGCATCAAAATAGCTAGTAGGAATGTTTGACATCATGGGAGACGCAGTTTGGAGATATCAAGTACAGAAAGAGATCACCCCACATAAGTACCCTTGCCAGGCAGAAGGCTGTCATAGGCACTGCTGACCCCGCTCAAATGGCTTCTGGTTTCTGTATTGCCTTCTGTAGTAGTACTATGGATCTAAATTCTGCATGCATGGTTAAGATGCTGTCCGCAAACACCATCTTTTTGTGACAGGAAAACCAACTTGTTTCTAACTTTAACATCCCATTCTAACTAAACTGAACGCTGCTCTATTTTATTGTAAAATTGATACTCGAATTCTCTGCACCATTAACCACCTCTGTCCCATTCTATCTAACAAAGAACATTGAAAATGCATGGCATAGAAGGAGGCCACTTGGTCAATAATGTCAGTGCAGGCTGGAAAAGAGTTACCCAACCTAAAGCCACTTATCAGGTCTTGGTCCATAATCCTGGATGTTACAATAATTAAAGTGCACATCCAAATACTTCTAAAGTACAATCAGGGTTTCTGCCTCTGCCATGTTTTTCAGGTGAAGTTCCAGACCGCTCACCATCCTTGAGATGAAACAGTTCTCCTCAGGGACCCCTTTAATCCTTCTACCAATTATTTTAAATGTATTCTCTCTTGTTATTGACCTCTCTGCTATGTCGAATGTATCCTTCCTATCCAGTGGATCTAGATCCTTCATTATATTCTGTACTTCAACTGACACTCCCATCACGACCCTGTCTTCCTCTGTTCTTCTGCCTTTTTAATCTTCTTCATAGCTAAAATACTCAATCTTGCTAGTATCCTTGTAAATCTGATCTGTACTCCTCTAGTGTAATCATATCTTTCCTGTAATTTAGTGCCCAGAATAGCAAGCGGTTGCTGCAGTTGTTGCCTACCTATGTTTTATGCAGTCTGAGCATCAAATTGCTATTCTTATATTCTATGCCTTGGATAATAAAGGGAAGTGTCCCATACGTTTCTTAAACCCATTTTCTGTCTGACTTACCAGCTTCTAGGATCTGCGAACATGCACTCAAGGGGCAGATATACTGACATTCTCAATATGTGATCAACATCTATTGTCTACTCCCTTGCCTTGTTTGTCTTCCACAAATTCATTACCTCTCACTTCTTCAAATTAAGTTTCTTTTGTTATTTTAACCTACATGACTAACACATTAATTCTTTTTGCAGCCTGCAATCTCCTTCCTATCTATAGATCACATGGCTAATTTTTGAATCACTGCTTAATAATTGTGCCTATTTTAAAATCTTAGTCATTGATGTGTACCATGAAAAGCAACATCTAGTACAGAACCTAACTGGAAATAGTATTCACAGAAACACTTATTGACCATTACCCTTTGCTTCTTGCCATTAAGCCAATGTTGGACTTAACTTGTCACTTTCCACTGGATCCCATGGGCATTTACGTTTTTGGCATGTCTGCCACATGGGATTTTGTAGGGGGAAAAATTTGCTAAAATCAATGTCGACTAAATCAAATATGCTAGCTTCATTGACCCTTCTTGTTATCTCCAAAAAATTCAAACGTTAGTTAGATATATCCTTCCTAACCATTCCATGTTGATTGCCCTTGATTAATCTATGCATTTCAAAATGAAAACTAGTACTCTGAATTTTTCCAATAATTTGCCTATTATTGAGCTTAGGCCACCTGATCTGTAATTAATGAGTCTATTCTTTCCTCCTGTAAGCAAATTAACAATCTTGGAATTCTGTAGTCCTCCAGCACCTCTGTCTGTAGTCAGAGGGAATTGCAAATGATTATCTGAACTTCTACTATTTACTCTGTTGTCTGCCTTAGCAACCTGTGTGTTTCACATCGCCCTGACAATTTAATTGGTTTCAAAGATGCCAAATTTGTTAACATTTTCACTGTTACTACGATTAACATTATGTTGCCATTTAGTGATACTGATTTACCTGCAAAAACCTATTTCCAGCCTACTTTTGTCAAATCACATCTCAGCTGAGTAAAATTGGCTCATCCCTAGTTAAAAATTATCTACCCTGTCTATCATTGTCTTTTTCCATAACTATGTTAAATCAAATTGAATTATGATTATGACCAGGCACTGGAGTTATTTCATTTATGGTTAGTAGTGTGTTTTTTTCAAATAATAAGAACATTACCACAGTCTCCTGTTTGGAGTTTGCAAGTTCTCCCAATGTCTGTGTGGGTTTCCACGAGGTGCTCTGGTTTCCTCCCACAGTCCAAAGATATGCAGGCTAGGTGGATTGTCCGTGCTAAATTGCCCGTGGTGTTCAGGGGTTTATAAGTTAAGTGCATTGGCCATGGGAAATGTAGGGTTACAGGGAAAGGGTAAGGAGAATGAGTCATGTTGGGCTGAATGGCCTGTATCCAGACTGTATGGATTCTATAGACAAGACTAGAGATGTTAATTGAAATTTGATTGCCAAAATAATCAAACTCTCTAAAGATTACAGGGCAGGTGGCTGCAGAATATGGAAGCAAGGAGACATCTATGGTATTCATTAAGTTTATGTGGTTGAAGGGACTTCAGCTCAAAGTCGGAGGCTGACCTAAGACTCATCAGTGAAGGGGGAATATTACTTGTACCACTTTGTACCAGAGTGTGGTCATACTTATGTCACGAGATCATCTAACTTAGATCATGTAAGGCCAGCAGCAGCTGTCAGAAAAATCCCATTTCATCAGTTGAAGCACTGCAGAGATAACAGTCAGGATCTGGTCAGTCACGTCTACTGATTGAATGTCAAAGTCAGTCATAGATCTGGGATGAATGAAGTCTTAGGGGTGCTTCCATTAATCGTTAAGGTGGGTGCAAGAGAGACCTAAAAACTGTCAATGGAGAGGATCACTGCCAAAAGGGGTAAGGAATGAAGGCTAGTTGAGGTGGGAAATCAGGCAATTTTGGAGCAGAGGACAAGGATGGTGGTGAGGGAAAGCTCAATGTGTATGGGCAATAATAATGGGCAAAATCAAAGGGCATGATAGATGGGAGGGAGGGTATTGGCAGTAGCCACCAACATAGCCTCCACAGAGGGAGCATAAAAGTGCAGGGTGAGCAACATTAAGATGTAATTTTAGGGTTCGAGAGCAGGGAGGTCATTGAGTTGGTTGGTGGAAAATGGCTTTGGAGGTAATACAAGGCAAAAGGGGACATGAGAGTTCTGGGGATTACCTGGCGATCAGGCAACGTCTGCTGATAGTGTCCACCATGAGCTGAAGTTCCTGCCATCAATTGCCATTCTTTAGATGCTCAAGGCAACCAAAAAATAACTCAAACAATGCTTAAGGTGGGCAGAATTAGTGTAATGTTGATGGATCCATGTCTGCTGGATCTTAGGACATTGAAGGGATAAATACATAAAGTACATGTTTGAAAACTGTAACTATGTTTCACTTGTGGACATTTTCTTTACACAAATGCAGTGCTTGCTGAGTGAACACCCTATATATCAAATACAAAGAACAAAGAAAATTACAGCACAGAAACAGGCCCTTCAGCCCTTTGTATCCCTCTGCTCGCTACCCATTCATGTATCTGTCAAGATACATCTTAAATGACACTATCGTGCCAGCCTCTAACACCACTGCTAGCACCGCTGTTCCAGGCAACCACCACCCTCTGCGTAAAGAACTTGCCATGCATATCTCCCTTAAACATTTCCCCCTCACCTTGAACTCGTGACCCTCAGTAATGAGACCCCTCCCCACTCTCGGAAAAAGCTTCTTACTATCCATCCTGTCTATACCTGTATTAATTTGTACACCTCAATCAGGTTCCCCCTTAACCTCTGTCTTTCTAATGAAAATAATCCGAATCTACTCAATCTCTCTTGATAGCTAGCGCCATCCATACCAAGCAACATCCTCGTGAACCTCCTCGGCATCCTCTCCAAAGCATCCACATCCTTTTGGTAATGTGGCGACCAGAAATGTATGCAGTATTCCAAATGTGGCCAAACCAAAGTCCAATACAACTGTAACATGGCCTGCCAACTCTTACACTCAATACCCCCTTCGATGAAGGAAAGCGTACACTACACCTTCTTGATCAATCTATTAATCTGCATTGCTAGCTTCAGGGTACAATGGACCTGAACACACAGATCCCTCTGTGCATCAATTTTCACTCTGGCTTTTCCATTTACAGTATAGTTCGCTTTTGAATTGGATCTTCCAAAATGCATCACCTCACATTTGCTCGGATTGAACTCCATCTGCTATTTCTCTGCCCAACTGTCCAATCTATCTATATTCTGCATTTTGTGACAGTCCCTTTCACTATCTGCTACTCCACCAATTTTAGTGACCCCATGTGACTTCACTTCCTCCATCAACCTACCATGAGGAACCTTATCAAACACCTTACTGAAGTCCATGTGTATGACATCTATAGCCCTTCCCTCATCAATCAACTTTGTCACTTCCTCAAAGAATTCTATTAAGTTGGTAAGACATGACCTTCCCTTCACAAAACCATGCTGCGTATCACTGATAAGCCTGTTTTCTTCCAAATGTAAATAGATTCTATCCCTCAGTATCTTTTCCAGCAGCTTTCCCTACCAGTGACATCAGGCTCACCGGTATAATTACTTGGATTATCCTTGCTACCCTTCTTAAACAAGGAGACAACATTAGCATTTCTGCAGTCATCCAAGACCTTACCACTGTTCAAGGATGCTGCAAAAATATCTGTTAAGGCCCCAGCTGTTTCCTCTTTTGCTTCCCTCAGTAACCTGCGATAGATCCCATCTGGACCTGTGGACTTGTCCACCTTAATGTCTTTTAGAATATCCAACACTTCCTTCCTCCTTATGCCAACTTGACTGAGTAATCAAACGTTAATTTCTAACCTTGACATCCGTCATGTCCCTCTCTTCGGTGAATACTGACACAAAGTACTCATTAAGAATCTCACTCATTTTCTTTGACTCCACGCATAACTTTCCTTCTTTTGTCCTTGAGTGGGCCGACTCTCTCTAGTTACCCTCTTGCTCCTTAAATACGAATAAAAGACTTTGGGATTTTCCTTAACCCTGTTTACTAAAAATATTTCATGGCTCCTTTTAGCCCTCTTAATTCCTCATGTCAGATTGGTCCTACTTTCCCAATATTCTTCCAAAGCTTCATCTGTTTTCAGTCGCCTAGACTTTATGTATGCTTCCTTTTTCCTCACAACTTTACCTGTCATCCATGGTCTCCTCATCTTGCCATTTCTATCCCTCATTTTCACAGGACGTTCTGCATTCTAATCAACCGCTCTTTAAAAGCTTTCCACATATCATATGTGGATTTACCTTAAAACAGCTGGTCCCAATCCACATTCCCAGCTCCTGCTGAATCTTGCCAGAGTTAGCCTTGCCCAATTTAGTACTCTTCCTTTAGGACCACTCTTGTCTTTGTCCGTGAGTATTCTAAAACTTACGGAATTATCACTATTCCCAAAGTAATCCTCTACTGAAACTTCGACTACCTGGCCAGGCTCGTTCTCCAACTCCAGGTTCAGTATGGCTCCTTCCCGAGTTGGACTATTTACATGCTGCTCTACAAAACCCTTGTTGGTGCTCCTTACAAATTCAGCTCCGTCTAAACCTCTTACCCTAAATGAATCTCAGTCAATGTTGGGAAAATTAAAATCTCTCATCACCACTGCCCTGTTGCTCCTAAGTCTTTACATAATCTGTCCACATATTTGTTGATCAAATGATAATTACACCATGCTATTGGTAAAGTAGGAGTTAATGACAATAACTGAAAAGGAGGTGAATGTGGCCAAAAGCGCCCATCACTTGTGGAACGTCCAAGGGTATTGTGGGATGAAGGGAACTTTGCTGCGTCGTACGTCATCTATGGACTCTAACAAATACAATGGAGAGTAGAATGGTTAAGGTGGATCTGGGATGGGAAGCGGTTAGACCACAGCAGAAATTCACTTATGCATGTTATCAATGACATAACAAATGTGCCAGTTTGGCACTTTCACTAAGTTGGTGCACATGCCGTGATCAGGACCATGTTGGGATAGGCAGTAGACCTGTTGAAGGTCCATTTCTAGCTTGGCCCTGTAGGAGCTCTCTGGTAGATTCTGAGTAGTACACCATCCTGACATCCTGTGTTCTGCACAATTGGAGCAGGCATTGGATTGATTTGATAGATGCTGAGGAACTGGGGAAGCAGGAGCACTCTTCCAAGGAGGAAAATGAGAATTATGGGGAGGCAGAAGCTCTCTGTATGAACTACAGAGCTTGGCTGCAGTCGTCCTTACAAGCAGATAAAGCCTGATTGACACCCACTCCAGTAGAAGACCATCATGGACTGTCAAGATCAATATCACATTTGGTTCACATTGAGGGTGCAAACTGCACTTTGTACTTGTTTCTTTTGAGCTCTGCTATTGCTGATAGTCAATAAAGGTTCATGTTTGAATTCATCCAGATGCTTTCCTGTATGTGATATTCTCCTACTGAACAATGACAAGATGCAGATCATCACTGGGCATTGGGGGGAGAAGGTCTTGGGGTCTCCGAGAGGGACTTCAGGTCTGATGTAACCAAAGATTGATAAACTTTGTACAACTAGGGTGAGAGAATGGGATTCTATATGCAAGGAGTGTCAGCCTTGAGGTGCAGTTGGCAGTGTAGTGTTTTGGCTGCTAGACCATTACACTGCTGATGAGGGGTGACATTGGATTGCCTATCCTTGCCCAGGTGTACGGTAGCCTGTAAATAGCAGGTTAGTTAGATTAGCTATGGTTAATTCAGGTTATGGAGATAGAATAGGGGGCTAGGTCTAGGTTAGTTGCTCTTTGGAGAGTCAGTGACTCAATGGCCTGAATGACCTCATTCTGCACTGTGAGGACTCTATGATTCTGTGTTGATCTCCATAGCCAGCGGAGACAGCATGTTGCTCTAGCTGAAGTCCTAGGGAAATCATCTTTGGGTCTTCACTCTCCTCAGCCATCTTCCATTTGATGAAGGCAGAATTTCTAATGCCTTGGGCATGTTAATATATTTTCATACCAGTGGGTGGTAGTTCGCACAATGTGACTTGTGGATTTAACCCCTTTTAACCAACTCATACAGGACAAATCCCAATGTGTTAAGTTGGTCCCCTCTGTTATCGAACTCTAGGTCAGCCTTTTAATTTGTTAGGTTGAGAGTAATCTCCTGGTCATTTCTAAACTTTTGCATAAATGGGCATACAAGGCTCCAATCTACAACTTAGGGATGTCAAAATGGAAACCTAAACCAAGAGATTTTAGCATTTCTAGATTCTGTTTATTATATTAATTAACTTATTCTAAAAGCATAATTTAATTAAGGTTCAATTTTTCTAGGTTTTCAACTGAAACAAAGGAAAGCAATGAAGGTATAAGGAACAAATAGACTATGGTTGATTAGAGTATTGCTTTAAAAGTTATGATGGTAGACAGGCATGAGTTAGCGCTGAAAGAATCAATATATGGTTTAAAACAAATTTACATTCCTTTTGAGGCACAAAATCTTAGCAAACAGGTAATTCTACCACGCCAGAATAAAAAAGCTAATGACTACATTAATTCAAAGGAAGTGTTTTTAACTTATCAAAAAAGTTATAAACCTGGAAATTGAGAGCATTTTAGAATTCCAAAGAGGAGGACCAAGAACTGATAAAGAAAGAGAAAATAGAATATGTAAGTGAACTAAACTGGCATGTTACTCTAAGAAGAAGGCCAAGGGCAGCAAGTCCAGGGAACCCTGAATGTCAACAGATATTGAGAATTTAACAAATAAAAAGGGGAAGCATATGTCTGAAACAGCCCATTAAAACACGAGAGGCCCTTCAAAATTGTAGAATGGAAGAGGTTACTTAAAAAGGAAATCGTGAGGGCAAAGACAGTTCATGAAATATCTTTGGCAGATGGGATCAAGGAAAACCCTAAAGGTTTTTATAAGTACATTTAAGAGTAAGAGGAATACCAGAGAAAGAATGGGACCAATTAGAATCCAAAAGGGCAACCTGTGTCAGGAGCCAATGGATCTGAGTGAGGTCCTAAACGAATACTTACAACCTCACAGAGGAGAAAGACATGGTAGCCAGGGGTATTTGTTGAGATGGTGAGGCTCTAGAACTTATTAAGATTACTAAGGAGGAGATCTTAGATGTTTTAGTGAGCATTCGTGTATATAAATCCTGAGGACCTGATTAAATGTATCCCGAGCTCCTAATGGAGGCAAAAGAGGAGATTGCTGAGGGCCTGGCAGATATATTTCGTATTTCACGGGTCACAGGCTACGTGCCAGATGACTGGTGGATAGCTAATGTGGTTCCTTTTTTTTCTTTTTCAGCCAGCACGGAGTCAGTCCCTTAAACTGAGGAGGCTCTAAATCTCCTGGTTATATATATATTTTTTTCTGGTTATATCTCTTTCTTTACCCCTCACACTACTGCTTAGCTGCGGTAGTGCTTACCTTTTCCCCAGCACTCATATTGTGTGTGTGCAGATGTGAGACACAGTGAAAGACAACAGCTGTACAAATCTTTATTCATTTTACACCACCAGGAAGAAATGAAACAGCAGGGTGACCAGTGAGAAGCCATGCCTTTCTCATCAAAGGACAATGCTGAGTGATCAAAAAACTGAAGGGAAGGGTAGAGATTAAATCAAAATAGAGTTGGAGGGGGAAATAAGACACTTCATTCTCTGCGGTGCCCACCTCTCCCAGAACAGCTCGAGGGAATTGGTAGCTAATGTGGTTCCTTTGTTCAAGAAGGGCAGCAGGGATAGGCTGGATAATTACAGACCAATTAGTCTGACATTAGTGATAGGAAAATTGTTGGAAAAAATTCCTGTTCCTCAGTACTTAATCACTACATAGGCAAGGATTGTAAACACAGATTTGTTAGGGAGAGATCCTGTCTGACTAATTCAGTTGAGTTTTTTGAAAAATGTAACTAAATGTATTGATGAAGATCTTGCAGTTGATGTTTGCATAGACTTTAGATGGGCCTTTGACAAAGTCCCATTTGGCAGGTTGGTCCAAAATATGAGAGCCCATGAAATCCAAGGCAAGTTGGCAAACTGGATCCAAAATTGTCTTATAAATAGGAGGCAAAGGGTGATGGTGGAGGGTTTTTTTTTAAGTAGAAGCCTGTGACCAGTGGTGTACCACCGGCTATCAGTGCCGAGACTCTTGATGTGGTTATGTAATTTAATAACTTAGATATGATTGAGAAAGGCTTAATTTATAAGTTTGCAAATAACACTAAAATTGGGATATTGATATCTGCTAAATTAGGCAGAACAATGCCAGGTGGAATTTAATCCCAACAAGTGCAAGGAGGTGCATTTTGGGAGCTGTAATAAAGGAAGGATATACACAATGAATGGTGGGTCCCTTGTGATTATTGGGAAATAAATGACCCTTGGTGCACAAGGTATTAGCGCAAGCACACAGAGTAGTGAACAAGGCATATGAGAAGCTTGCCTTCATTAGCCAGAATGTAGAATATAAGAGCAAAGAAGTCTTGTTACAACTTTAAAAGACATTGGTTAGGTCACAGATGGAATACTGTGTGCAATTCTGGTTACCACACTATCGGAAAGACATGATTGCACTGGAAAGGGTGCAGAGAAGATTTACCAGAGTTATGAGGAGAGACTTGATGAGCTGAGTTTGTTTTCCTTGGAGCACAGGAGGCTGAGGGGGAACCTGATTGATGTGTACAAAATTATGAGAGGCATAAACAGAATGAATTGTGAGCATCTCTTTTCCTTGGCAAATGTGTCTAAGATCAATGGGCATAATGTTAAGGTGAGGAGCAAGCGGGGTTTAGAAGAGATCTGGGAAAACAAAATTCACCCAGAGAACGGTAGAAAAATAGACCACACCACTGCTTGAGAGAATGCTGGGGCACAGTAGACTCTGGACTAAGTGCGGGTAAATGGGATTAGTGTAGTTTGGTGTTTGTTGGTCAGCATAGACATGGCAGACTGAAGGACCTGTTTCTATGTTGTATGACTCTATGACTAAATAGAGACACTAAGTTTCCAGAGTTATATAAAAAGGAAAAGATTAACAAATGCACACATGGGCCAACTACAGTCAGATCAATTATAACCGGAAATAAGGAAATAGAGAAACTAAATAACTACTTTGTGTTCTTCATGAAGGAAGGTATAAAAATAACTCCCAGGAATACTAAAGAACTGAAGGAATAGCAGCAAGAAAATACTGAAATGAAGTGATATGAGTAAAAATGTAATTCTGAACAAACGAATTGGCATGCTCAGTTGTTAAATCACCCAGACCAGATTCTTTACATCCCAAAGTGTTGGAAGAGGTGGCACTAACAATGGTAGATATGTTGATAGTCACCTTACAAAATTCTATAGATTGTAGATATTGAAATGTAGCGGACATAACTCCATTATTTAAGGGAGGATGGAGACAGAGAATAGGGAACTGTTGACCTGTTCAACTCTTCTGGTTAACGTTCATTTACCTGATATGTTAACTTTGTTTCTATCTCAAGAGGCTGTCTGACATAAGAGCGAGCAGGAGTAGGCACAAAAACAGAAATTGTTGGAGAAATGCAGCAGATCTGGCAGCATCCATAGAGAGAAAACTAGTGTTAATGTTTTGAGTCCAGTGACCCTTCTTCAGAATAGAGGAATAGCAATTCAGCCCCATGAGTCTGCGCCACCGTTTGTTACAATCATGGATGATCTCATCTTGGCCTCAGCTCCACTTTCCTGTCTCTGTCCATGACCCTTCAATGCTTTACTAATTGAAAATATATCTCCTCCTTAAATTTACTCAGTATCCCAGCATCCACCAGACTGCAGGGTAATGAATTCCACAGATTCATAATGCTTTTGAGAGAGTAATTTCTCCTCATCTCTGTTTTAAGTCCATATCTCTTATTAAAAACGTTGACTTCTTGTTTTAGACTTCTCCACATAATGGGAATATCATTTCTATATCTACTTTGTCAATCCTCTTTAGCATCTTCTAAATTTCAATGAGATCTCCTCTCATTCTTCAAGGCTCAAAAGAGTATAGGCTGAATCTACTCAATCTCTCATCCAAAAAACAGACCCTTCTTCTCTGGAATCAATCTGGTGAACCTCAATAGAACTGTCTCCAGTGCAACTACATCTTTCCTCAAGTAAGGAGACTGAAATTATATGCAATATTCCAGGTGTGGAATCACCAATGCCTTGTACATTTGCAGCAACCCTTCCCTACTATTTTGCAATAAATACTAACATTCCGTTTGCCTTCCTTATTTAGATAATCACTAAATTTACAGATGATCTCTATTTAGATAATAAGTTAACTTTCTATTCCTCAAATCAAAATGGCTAACCGACTGAGATTTTACCAGACTTTTCAGTTTGAAATAATATCTACAGTCAGATCTTGACATCTGTGATAGGTCCCAGCATTATATCTATTATTCCAATATGTAATAACTGGATACTTGGAAAGTCATGGTAGAATTGGGCAGAGTCAACTTGGGTTTATGAGAGGGAAATCATGTATGACAAACTTGTTTTTTGAGGGTATAACTACCCAAATAAGTAAGGGGCAATTAGTGGTGTATTTGGATTTTCAGGAGTCTTTCAATAAGGGCCCATGCAGGAGGCTGGTAAGGAAAATGATAGTTCAAGGCTTTGAGGATAATGAACAGACTGAAAACAGAGAGGGAGATGATTCTCTGGCAGTCTGTGACTAATGAGAATACTGTAAGAATAAATTCTTGAGACCCAGCCGTCCATAATCTGATTTGAATTTTGGGACTAAATGTAATATTTCTAAGTTTCTAACTGAATTCTAGGTGGGAATATAAGTCATAGGAAGATGCAAAGAGGATTCAAGGGGATCTAGCTAGGTGATTGGACAAGGACAAGAGAGATGAAATGTGAGGTTATCTATGTTGGTAAGAAAAACACAGATGGAAAATATTTCTTAAATGATAAGAAGGTGGGATGTTTTGACATCCAAAGAGACTTGAGTGTCCTTGTTCAGAAGTCACTGAGAACTCGGTCTCTTTCCGTGCTGTATGTATCTGACTCTATAACATGCAGGTGCACCAAGCAACTAAGAATATAAATTTATATTGGCCTTTATTGCACTAAAATTCGAGTACCAGTGAAAATAAATCTTGCTAAATTGTATAGAGCCTAGGTGTGACTGCAGCTGGGGTATCATGTGCAATTTTAGTCTCCTTATTGATGAAGATGCTCTTGCCATGGAATGCAATGAAGATTAACTGATCTCTGGGATGCTGGTTTGTGCTTTGAAGAAAGATTGAGGAGACTGTGCCTATATCCTCTACAGTTGGAGTGATCTCTCTGAAGCGTCCAGAATTATTTTGGACTCAGTGGGGTTGACACAGGAAGAATACTTCCCTGGATTCAGTGGGCCTAGAACCAGAGGTATGGTCTCAGTGTAAGAGTTAGGCCACTTGGAGGAGGAATGTCTTCTTAGAAAGTAATGGATCTTTGAAATTCTGTACTGCAGAGGTCTGGGTCAATCGGCTATCAATAGATATAGGGGTAGTGTGAGAAAATGGTGTTGAGGTGAAGGATGTAGTTGAATGATGAAGCAGGCTCATTAGGCTGAATGGCCTACCCCTGCCTCTGTTTCCTCTATTGTTATGTTTCATGAAATTGCCCTTTTCAGCTGCTCAACTACATTACCCTTCTGTTATGAAGTAAATACACTGCTGAAAACTTGAAATAGAAAATGCTGGAAATAGTGCAACAAATGGCATTTGTGGAGACAGAAGCAATTCTAATGCTTCAAGTCAAACCTTTTATCAGAGGAATTCTGATGAGGATATTTTTATTTTAAATATAACTGCTTTTGTCAAAATTCTTTATGCACCCCATTATTAATCGTTCCTTTGGTTATCCCGCTCCATATGCTGGATACTCCTGATCAATTCATCCTGCTTCCCTCCTACAAGTCTTAACCCATTTGTAAAATCCAAATCTCTAAGCTTTAGGTGTCCAAATTCTTTTTCTTTGACTTGCGTCTATTTCTGTCCGTCACTGTGAAACACTTTGGGATGTATTTATATCCTAATGGCACCATATAAGTGCAGGTTGTTGTTTGAAAGTGTCCTGATTCTTTTTCCAAAGTAATTCAAACATTCATATGCGATCAATTGAGGAATCTTCATTTCCCATAGAGAAGAGAAGCTTGTGACCAACTATAGTTATATTGTAGAGAAATTTAAATATTTCAACTCTCCTGCAGAAAACTTCATACTTTTATAGCACATCATGAATTATTCTATTTGCAGTTTTCTGTTCCTTTTAAATAAGTGACTTGAATGAAAGATTCAACTGAATACTATTAGGAAAATGCAATGTATTTTTTAAGACGATCGTAAAACTACATTGATTAACATTTTGTCATTGGTGAAATCTGAGGATGCTTCATCTGACTTTGTTAAAAAAAAGTTTTATGTGAGCCAGCAAAATACATGATCGAAGAAAATATTTTCTCTTATCCTACTCAATGCCATAATATAGGCCAAAACTCACCCAGATAGGAATTGTTACAAATGCCTTCATTTAGGGCAATTAACATCTATTACTTTATCGTCCAGGACACCAGTTCTTGGGTAGCTTTTGTGAGTAGAGCTGCCTGCTCCTGCCATGGCTGTAGGCTCGGATTTGGTTTTTCCAGACAAGTCCAGCAATGCTATTATGAAGTATATTCATATGTTGAGATAGCTGTTGAGCTCACCATTCTTTGGCATATTGAAGCTATTTATCATGTCTCTAGATTGATCTGGATCATTGTACAAAAAAAATATTTTTCTTTGATCTGCAAGATAACAATTTTGTAACTCATATTCCATAGCTTATCTGAATTGTGGAGGCCACAACTGGTAGCAGTTAATTTAGCACATGAACAGCAGCTAATTGAACAGACCGTGGTGTAGAGAAACTTCTTTCAGCTGGAAGAGATTTCTGAGGAGATCTTATTTTGACTATCTCATCAAGGCAGTGCATTAGATATGCATTTTCTGCACCATTCTGTAGAAGTAACATCTGAAGCCCTATTTCTATTGTCAGCTCAAAATTAACTCCTCTGGATGTCAGCACATGAAAACACTTCAAAACCTTTCTATATATCTGTGTTAAACAACTTTAATGTCGCAATCGATTTACTGTGAACCAAAATTGTGTACACCTTAGTATTCCTGACCATGGCATTTCGCTGTTCCTCTCACAGCACAGTATGTGCCTTTAATGTTATTCGAATGGTACCATGAACCTACAGCTGCTGTGTGTTGTTCTATTCCTGTATCTCCAAAAACTGCTATGACTTCACTTCCCATGATTTAAAGGCCATCCCCATATAAGTGTAGCCATGATATGGAGGAGCCAGTGTTGGACTGGGGTGGACAAAGTTAAAAATCACACCCACCAGGTGTGATCTTACGATCTTGTACTCCACAATCACCTGATATAGGAGCAGCACTCTGAAAGCTAGTGCTTCTGAATAAACCTGTTGGACTATAACCTGGTGTTGTGTGATTTTTAACATATAAGTATAGTCAGCTGTTTGGGAAGCTTTCACTTTTTCTATCTCTAGTGGTTCGAGAGAGTGAGGATGTTGTTGTATGTTAACCATGAAGATTGCACCAAAAATATGAAAATTATATAATTTCTCCATCCTTGAAGAAAATGAAACCCATTTTCAGATACATTCATTTACTCTGTCTTTCACGATTATACAGGATTTTCAAGAATTTCTTAGGATTTGCTTCACAAATTTTTCAAATATTTTAATGCAATCACATTTTTAATAATCAATAGCTATTGTATTATTTTTGCCAGCAATATGAAGAATTTTTACAATGAGTGATTAAAGCAGTAATCTCGATTAGAACAAAATTATATTAAGTCTTAATTTTTTCTGCAAAAATTAGTGGTCTGTGGACTATGGGTGTTCGTATTTCTTTGTAACCATGTCAGATTTATACCTCAAAACGTTGAAGAGTTAATAATAATCACAAATTCTCTTTTTCCACTTTAGAATACTACTGAGTGTGTTTAATTTCTTAGAAAAGTACTCCACTGGAAATGCTTAGGCCTTTGATTTTCCCATCCACTGTCAGCATCTTCCTTTCCAACCTGAGCAGGGAATCAGATCTGGTAATATGTAATGAGGTAGGTTTAATAAATGACCTCAGAGTAAAAGATTCCCAAAGAACAGTGATCAAAGCATGATAGAACTTAGCATTCACTTTGAGAGGGAGAAACTTTGGAAACAACTGTGTTAATTAAATCGGATAATTAATTGAGAAGTGAGGGGGCAGAGCTCACTGGAGTGGACTGGGGAAGGAGTTTAGCATCAAAGATAATCAGAACAATGGCAAACATTAAAGTTCATAACTCTCAATAAAGAAATATTCCAGAGAGAAAGAATATTTCTAGAAATGGTTAACCTAACCATGGTTAACTAGGGAAGTTAAGGACAGCATCAAATCGAAGGAAAAAAGACATTTAATATGGCAAAGGTTGGTAATAAAAACCAGACAATTGGGAAAGTTCTAAAAACCAACAAAACATGACCAAAAAAAAGGGATAAAATAAACTTTAAGGGTAATCTAGGAAGCGATATCAAGATGGAGAGGAGAACCTTCTTTAAGTATGTGAAAAGGAAGAGAGAAACTAACGTGAACTTTGAGGCCCTTTAGAGAATGAGGTTAGGGAATAATAAGGGGGCCCCCAGAAACTGTAAAGGATTTGAATGAATACTTTGCATCAACCTTCACTGTCGAAGACACTACCAGCATTTCAAATATACTAAAGACTCCAGGGCTAAAATGTGGAGCAGAAATAAATCCAATAATTATTACTGGAGAAAAAGGTACTCTGGAAACTAATTGGGCTAAAGACCATTAAGTCTCTGAATTTGCATCCTTAGATATTAAAATAAGCAGCTGTAGAGATAATAGATACACTGGTGAAAAACTTCCTAAACTTTTTAGGAAGAAAACAAACAAAAAATAGGCAAATATAAGCTTAGCTTTGGGGAAATGTTAGAGTCTATTATAAAGAATGAAATAGCCGAGTATTGAGAAATGAAAAACATACCAAACAGAATTATCCTAAGTTCATGAAAGAGAAATCATGCCTGACAAATTTACAGAATTCTTTGAGGTGCAACAGTAGGATAAATTAAAGAGAAGCAATGGATGCCATATATTTGGATTTTCAGAAGGTGTTTGATAAGATATCACATTCGGCTACTTAATAAAGTAAAAGCTCATGAATGGCTAACTATTTCAAGTCAGAGTTGGGATAAGGGGGCATTCAGAATGGCAGTCTGTAACTAGTGGTGCGCCATGGGGAGGGCCAAAATTAATTCCAATATTTGTTAACTGGCCTAGATGAAGGAAGCGAATGTACTAAAGCCAGTTTGGCGAATGGCACAAAAATAGATGGGAAGACATGTGATAAGGATAATACAGAGTCAGCAAAGGGCTATAGACAGGCCACGCATGTGAGCAAAAACCTGGCAGATGAAATGTAATGTGAGATTATGCACTTTGAAAGGAAGATTGGGAGATCTGAATATTATTTACATGGAGAAAGACTGCAGCTATCTGCAACACAGAGGGATTTGGGAGTGCTCATCCAAATTTCACAGTTAGTATGGAAAGCAAGTATTTCACAGGGGATGGTGTAGAAAAATAGGGAAGTCTTGCTAAAACTATAAAAGGTAAAGTCACCGTAGTCTCACCGGATTATAAAGCTGCTCTCTCATTCATGCTGGTTTAACCTAAGGTCATCATGTCTCAGGGAAGGGCGAGATTGAGAAGGAATGTTCTTCATGATAACCTCAGCTGGTGCAGGAGTTGAACCCATGCTGTTGGTGTTATTCTACGTTACTTTCCAGCCATTCAGCCAATTGAGCTAACCATTGTCTCTTTAAATGGTGGGGTAGTCTCAATGGGCTGAATGGTCTACTTCTGCTCGACATCTTATGGGATTTTCAGGCATTCTTAGCTGTCCTTTCTTTACCTTGGCTTCTTGCCTTTTCATTCTCCCTTATGGGGGTGTAAAAGAAACACGTTTCATTTAATGGATCTAATCGCCAGCTATTGTTGCTGCCTGATAGTGGCAACCCTTCTGTCATCAATATGGTTTCTAATTTAAAAAGACATTGAGTTTTTAAATTCTTCTAAGCGAATGATCTCTCTGATAGCTTCATGTTATATTTTCTCCTAATGCCCATATCTCTCTGTTAAAATTATTTTGCTTTACCTTTTTAAATTCAACATAGATTTGCTAAGGCTGTTTGTAAATGTGCAAATCCCCCAAGTCACATAATTCAAACTTTTAAATGTGTCATTGCATATTCCCTCTCACCCATCTCTCCCTGCAGCAAAATGATGGGTGCTGAGTACAAGGTTTTAGATTCCAGATTTGGGCTCAAGTGCCGTTTTGCTTAGGCATGGTGGCCAACTGTCTGAAAAATTTTGGATTGATCATTGACCCTCCTCATTTCCTAGTTCCGGATCTTATACTGCCATCTTCCTAATTAGACCTAGAACATTCTGATTAGGAAGATCTGACACAGTAAAGAAATTCTTCCCCTTTTCACCCTTTACTCTTCATTATCCCAGTCAATATTTGGATAATCAATGTCTTCAGGATCACCCTTCAGAGTTCTTGCAGACTTCTGCGATTTCCCTGCAGGTTTGCTGCTCTTATTTGATCTGGATTTGCTTGTTGCAGTCAAGAAATGAAAATCAGGACTGTTTTTGAGTGTGAATTCACAGCTATGGAGAAACAGAAATATGTTCTTACTTGCAATGGAATGACCATAACTATTTTATTGATCAGAAGACAAGTTTTGTGGCTCATTAGTGGTCACAGGGATAGGCACAGAGAGGAAAACTCAAGTGCAGCGTAGAATAAAGAGCCACAACAGTCTAGATTGGCAGAGAATGAAGTGTCATGGTGGCTGCTAACAAAGCAACCACATGAAGGAAGGGATCTGTTGTTGTGCATATTGATTGTTCAAGGAATGGAAGCCCTTCCTATTGAAGAATCTAATTGGAAATCAGATGGCCACATTGGTGCAATTGATGATGCTCATATATGGGGGAATCTAATTATGATGCTGAAACCCAATTCCTTCAGTGCATGTGGGATCCAATCTATCATGAACCACATATACTGTCCAGACTTGGAAAATAGGCCACGAATGACATGCAAGATGCCGCGGTGGTCTGCAACTGATCATTCAAAGAAGCCAGAAGCAGTAAAGCTATGGCCACAATAACCTTGATGGGTTATGGCAAGCACGACAACTAGTACAGTGTGATTTGATCTCATGGCAACTCGGCACATATGTCATAGAATTCCAGTGTTGTGGAAGAAGGCTATTTGGCCCATTGTGTCTTCACTGACTTCCAAAGGGTAGTCCGCCAGAACCAGCCCCCTACCTTACACCTGAAACCCTGCATTTCCCTTGGTTATTCCAACCTAGCCTGTATGTCCTTGGACATTATGGGCAGTTTAGCATGGCCAATGCACCAAACCTGCAAGTGGAGAATGTGCAAACTCCACACTGACAGTTGCCCGAGGGTAGAAATGAAGCTGGGACCTTGTGGTGTGAAGCAGCAGCGCTGAGCCACTGTGCTGCCCATATCATTTACCTGAACAGCTGGCGCTACTTATTGATGAGCTAAAAGTAGCTTTGGCTTCACCAGTAGAACCTTTGCTTTCTACCCATATCTTTCACTGCTGCCTCCCTAGTATCTGGAACTCTGTCCCACTTGCAAAATGTATTAGTCTTTGTTGACACTGCACCCAAAATCTGACTTTTGTCCTCATTGTCCATTGCAACCCTCCTTAGGATCAAGTATAATCTAGTTGTCTTTGGAATGTTTCTGCTGCAGTTAAAGTCCCATGATCCCTGAGGGTGATGCCCCTCATATTGGCCTACCACTCACTGTCAACCTTTCCTCACCACTTGCACAGCCAAGGCCAACTGTTTATCAATGTCTGAGTTCCCCATCGCAACATTCACCCTTTTATGGGGCTGGATATACATTTGCATTGCCTGTTGCACTAAATGGAAAGAGCACCCACTTGTACTGATGACCAACTTCCTTGCTTCCAGGACAGTGTTACACAGTAATCCACATTCTAAGTAGTATGATAAAGCAACACTCCTAGTTCTTCAGTTTTTGAATTTATCTCCTTGCCATCACCACTGTCTTAAAGCTAGACTCCACAATACTAATTTGTTATCCCACATTAAAGATCTACAGCTCCTCAAGCACAGAATTGCCCTTACTCCACTTGAGTCACTTCACATCCTCGCATCCATTACCTCACTTTGCCAATTGCCACATTTAATGAGATGATAGCATTTCAGGGCTCGTTTATTTTCTTTGCGCTCACCTACTTAGCACCTGCATGGATGCTTACTGCATCCCTGCCTGGTTTTGCCTTGCATTTTAGTACAACCACAATGTCAGGAAGCTTGTCACAGTTGTCAGTTGTCATCACTGAAGGGGATTGATATCTTGATGTGTGGCAGCATTGCTACGTCAGTCTCAAAGCTGCAACTTATGTCAAACAGAATACGTTATAAACACACTGCAGGTGCTTCAACTAAATGACCATTGTCTCCAAGTCGAAGGAGATTAGTGCTCAGTCAACTCAAGGGAGTCAGCCTTCAGTTAGAGTCCTAGCACAGTAAGTCAAGAACAGCCACAGTAAGTCAAGGACAGCCACTGATACCAGTACAGGGCCTTAGGCACAGTTATTCAGCCACTTTGGCGACCAGGGTCAGGATCCATTTCTTGTAAGGAGTGAAAAATTGAACATTGGGCATCCTACTCCTTGCCTCTTCTGCTCTAATATGAGCTGTTTTCTCCTGGAATAAAAGAGGAAGAACAATTGAATGAAATGAAAGTGAGTGGCACAACAGTTAGTGCTACCACAAGTGGGAGAAGGGTGGTGAGGTGTCTTTAATGAGTGAGTGTTCAGCGCAGAGGCTGTGCAGAATCAGTGATGTCAGGGAATTTGGTGGATGACAGTGAGTGAGGCAAGAGTATGAATGGTAGAGAATGAGTGTTGGTGGGAGCAGTGTGTCATAGCAAAGATAGAGTGATTGCAGAGAGAAGATATTGGCACTTAACTTGATGGAGCGGAGATTATTGACCACCTTCCTACACTGCTGGGTGTTCATTTAGGTGGCTGAATCCACACTAATTTGAGTGGCAGCAGCCAGATGCCAGCCCTATGAGAAGAGGATGTCACTCCTCTCCACCATCCCATGCAGATCTGTGTCCATAAAGTTAGATGACAATTTCCCCATATCTGCCTTGTCCAGAGCAAATGTCATGAATTGTGCAGGGCAGATCCTGATGGTGTTTGACCAGGTGTACCAAAGCATTTCAAAAATGGTCTCAACAACAGAGATCCCATGATATTCTAGCAGTGGCGAATATGTCTGGCTACACAAGTGGAAGATTCAGGCTAGCATTAGCTGAAAAGAGTGCCGTAGTCACATAGTGTGTACTAGTTAGGCAGTTTGCGATGATAGTGCAATAAAACATGACAAAAATGACATTTTACCAAATTATGAGAAAATTCAATCTTGTGTTTTTCATTGAAATGGAACATTGTTGAGTTAATCCAGTGCCAATGTTACAACATATTCACCTTTTTCTTCTTTTTGCTAAATTATTTTAAGTTTATGGAATGTTTCTGTGAACACTAACTTCAAAATTTGGTCACCATTCTTCATATGGTGACAAATAACAAGACCAAGCTCAAAAATCTACAATATAATTAGTCACTGCAATTGTTCTTAATGTCCAGCAGGTGCTCCCAGAGGTTTTGTTTGACAAGTAATAATGTTCTACTGATTGCCAACCTACTTTTACATGAGGGTTCTAGTGTCAAGGCAGACATGATTTGCTGTGTTTTAAACTGTTTAGTAATTAGTGTTTAAATCAGCATTTCACTACTAAGTGTGCAGCTTTACTGTTTCAAAATTGAGCAACCTTAAAATTTCACTGGAACACTTGACAATTTGCGTATTATCCCATGGTTTCCCCTTGTCACGGTAATATTCTAGTGTTAATTAGTTTGGTCAAATGCCTACATTTGTTTTTCTATAACTGAGACATTGCTTTGGTGGGTGGTGAGGAGGAATTACCTTGCTGTGGGAGATTATGAATGACCTAAATATTGTTTGTTGACTACATTTTCAATTTTCGATGTTGAGATAGATACATTTTTGCTTTCTCAAAGAATTGATAAATATAGGGAGTGAGCGGGAAAGTGGAATTGAAGCTGAAGATTGGTCATGATCATATTGAATAGCAGAACAGGCTCAACAGACCATGTGGTTCCTGTCCTGAACCTGACTCCAGGGAGCAAAACAGCTATTCATTAGTATTTTCACAGATGATCCTCATTAATTAGCATGGGGACAAATTTGCTGTCCATTTCAAGGTGGGGCTGTTAAAGTTGAAAGACCAATTAGAGGCCTTGCCGCTAACATGTGGCAGGAAAAAGAATCCGTAGACCTAACTGAAAGCCTACCACCCACTCCCATGCCAACCTACCACTGGGTATTCTTCTCCAGGCAGTTGAGCAACCCCTTCTGGTAGCATGAAACTGGAGGTTGTTAGGAAACTCTCAGTCAGTATCCTTTAAATAATGTTGTCAGTCAGTATCCTTTGAATAATGTTGTCAAGACGGCACAGTGGCACAGTGGTTAGCACTGCTGCCTCACAGCACCAGGGTCCCAGGTTCGACTCTAGCCTCAGGCAACTGTCTGTGTGGAATTTGCACATTCTCCCCGTGTCTGCGTGGGTTTCCTCCGGGTGCTCTGGTTTCCTCCCACACTCCAGAGATGTGCAGGTCAGGTGAATTGGCCGTGCTAAATTGCCTGTAGTGTTAGGTCCATTAGTCAGAGGGAAATGGTTCTGGATGGGTTACTCTTCGGAGGGTCGGTGTGGACTGGTTGGGCCGAAGGGCCTGTTTCCACACTATAGGGAATCTAGTCTATTAATTATCAAGTGCCAAAAATTTAGTAGGAAAGGCTGTTGTGGCACTGACAGTGTCTCTATCCCTGAGCCAGGAGAGCTAGATTCAAGTACCAACTACTCCACAGGTGTGCACTAACATCTCTGAACAGATTGATTAGAGGAAATATATTTTTAAAAAATGAAATCAGAAGGACTGAACTCCGGCCAGCACTGTCATTTTTGCGAAGGCAGGTTTAGAATAAGCAAGGTAATCTTCTTCTACAAGGTAAGTAACCAGTTAGACTAGAGTTTTGTTAATAGCACTTAAAGGAGGCTGATTGGCCACTCAGCAGGAGGTATGCCTTCTGAATGGTGTTACAATGCCAACTTAAGTAATACTGAAGTAATGTGAATTCACCTTCAAAATATTGGCCCATGAATATCAAATTGTATGGTGGAAGGCTGGATGTGCCTCTAAAACTAAGATTCTTGGACAATCAGTTTTACAATACAATAACAGAGATTAGGTATAATAATAAGAATACATACATATTCCAGTCCTTTAGGCTAGTTAGTTTAGTCTGTTCTTGGGAAGATATTTGAGTCTATTATAAAAGTTGTAACAACAGAGCATTGAGAAATGCATAATAGGATTATGCAGAGTTAGAATGGCTTAATGAAGGGGAGATCATGCCAGGCAAATTTACTAGAATTCTTTAAGGACGTATTAAGCAGGATAGGTAAAGGGAAAGCAGCGAATGTAACATATTTGGATTGTCAGAAGGCATTTGCTAAACATGAGATAAAAGGTTAATTAATAAGAGACTATGGAGTTGGAGTTAATTTTTTTTTAGCAGGATTAGAGGTTTGGCTAAGAAGGCAGAGAGTTGGGATAAAGGGGGCATTTTCAGGAATGGAAATCTGCCGCTAGTGGTGTACAACAGGGACCAGTGCTGGGGCAATAATTTCTAATAAAGTACATGAATGACCTGGATGTGGAAAATGAATATGCTATACCAAGTTTAGGAATGACACAAAAACGAAAAGAGGGCAAGTGGTGCAGATGATTTGATCTGCAGAAAGATGAAGACAGGTTTAGCAAGTGGATAAACAGTTGGCAGGTGGAATATAATGTTGGAAAATTGTGAGCTTATGCACTTTGGCAAGAAAGATCAAGGATTGGAGTATTATTTAAATGGTCATAGACTGCAGAATGTTATGGAACAATGGAATTTGGAGGTCTTTGCCCATGAATTATAAAAAAGCTAATATCCAAGTTAAGTGTGAAATAGGGAAGGTAACTGGAATGGAGCATTAAAGTAGGGAGGTTTTGCTAAAACTGTACAAGACTCCAGTCAGATCATAGCTGGAATATTTTACTGTATTTGGGCCACTTATCTAAGGAGTTATATCTGGAATTGTGGAAAGGTTGTTTCCTCTTGTGGCAAAGTCTAGAACTAAAAAGGCGCCGAGGATTTTCCGAGTAGTCATGATCTCATTGCAAGGTGGAGTAGACTCAATGGGATGGATGGCCTACTTCTATTCCTACATCTTATGGGAAGTAATTGTGACCATAGGAAACAAGCACAGCATTTTTATGCTTCTATGCAAAAAAATTTAACAATTTTATTGAACTATCTATCTCAGCAGCAGTGCAGGAGAGCTGGACATACTGATGTTTTGTCTAGATTAGAGTGGTTCTGGAAAAGCACAGCAGGTCAGGCAGCATCCGAGGAGCAGGAAAATCGATGTTTTGGGCAAAAGCCCTTCATCAGGAATAGAAGCAGGGTGCCTGCAGAGTGGAGTGATAAATGAGATAATCTAGACTCTGGTTTCTAGCATCTGCAGTCCTTGTTTTTACCATGCTGATCTTTTGTCACTAACATACTGTAATATCTTTTCTTGATTTAAAGAGCCCAGTTTTTACTTTGTTTTATAATCCCACTTCCTTGAAAGTGTACTTTTCTTCTTGTTATCATAATGGATCAGAACTCTGTAGTATTAATTGATTTTTTTTACTTTTAATCAGAAGTTCATAGAATGTCACAAATATAAATTACGAGGGAAACTTCAAATATAGGGAACTATAATCTCTTGTGACTACAAAGACAACAAGGACTGAGAAGCCGCTGCTCAACAGCAGACACCATTGTGGATTATGTCCCAAATTGCAGACACATTTTGTGTTCTTCCATTTGGAGAAAACACAAGAATAAGGGTTAAAGAAGCCAATTTCTACATTATTGGAATAGGGTAGTGTGTACCAGCCAGAATTTGAGTGTTAGCATGCTGTGAAAGTCACAGTAGAAGAACTATCACCTAGTTATTCCTATATTGTAGTTAATGACTCTCTCCGATTCCAAGTGCTGCAAAGAAGTTTTAAAAAACGGAATTGGGAGAAAATAACTTTATTCAGCCTACAAAACCAAGAATCTAAAAATATTAATTCAACTACAAGTCAACACTACTGGTAACCTCCACTAGAATGGCTACAAAATTCAAATACTCTCTGGGAGAAAGGTATCCACAAGGGGAAGCATTCCTTTTTGAAATTAACCAGGAGATTCTTGAAACTTCAACACTTTCTCTCTCAATAATTTTTTCAGCATTTTATGTTCTTGTTTATAATTGGTCTGCCAATTTACAGTGATGTTGATCTCATCACAGATTGGGGTAAAACATTGTTTAATTAAAGGAATGGGCGTGTGTGCCGACATCAGTTGTTTGTTATTGTGCAGCCATGTGTTTTGGGTGGCACTTTGCTTCACCTTCGGGATTTTCAAATTTTGATTATTACCAACAATCCTGCCATTATAATAATGCTGTTTTCTTCTTAGCTGCCATTTGCTTTACATTACAGAGAAGACTAATAGGCCTACCCATGCTGTTCCTTTCTGTTTGATCTTAATCAAACTTTCTATCTTTTCATCAATCTTCACCTTTCTCAGTCACCTCTCTATCCAGAGATGTATCTAATTGCCTATTGAATCTATTTATACTATTTGCTTAAATGACCTTCCAAAAGACAATAAGACAGAAGCAGAAAGAGGCTATTCTTCCCATCGAGTCTGCTCCATCAATCTGATAATCGTCAACTTCACTTTCCTCTTCCTTTTCCCTGCAATCCTTGATTCACTTACTGATTAAAAATCTATCTCAGCCTTGAATATATTAAAATACGAGCCTCTCTAACCTCTGTGGTTAGACCGAAATCGATGAGTGCCGAAAATAGCCTCTTTATTCAGCAACCACAAGTAGCACAAGTTTGAGGCAGCAGTAGAATCCTGAAATACAGTTCTTACATATATTAAAATTCCATTACTATAGTGTTACATTGTTTTATCTATAGTACACAAAGGTTTGAGGGGCTTCTGTCCTGGGAGACAGGAGATGGGTTAAAAGATATGCTAAATGCTGGCTGCTACTTCCTGATAGGATTAAGAGTGTCTGTCCTGTTTGTTTGCATAATTAAGAGGTATTAGTCCTTTTGTCTTTTAAGTTAGTAAATGTTCATAAAAAGTACTAGGCTCTAAAGAAGTTAAAAATTGTAGCTGTACTTAATTTTAAAAAAAGGATGTTGAACTGATTATCACAGCTGGGTTGTCAGATTTGTTTACTATTTGCTGGTGTGAGTTTGATTCATTCATGCAATTTCACATAGCTCTGCTTTGACAGTTAGTTTCTTAAAGGAAAAACAGCCCAGTTAAAAGATATTTGGCTAGTACATACCAACTGGGGACATACTTGGTGTTCTATAATCTGTTCAGGTCCGAGAGATGGTTGGTAAGGGCTGATTAATTTTTATAATCTTTCCATTGTTTTGGATACGTCATGGAGACATGATGGTAGGATTAGTATTGTTCTGAATAGATTAGTAGTCGTGATATTTATTCAGAGGTAGCTTTTGATATAAATAGGTCTGATAAAGGTCAAAGGTGTGAAGGAGTAGTAATGGGTTTGGAAATATTGTTTTAATTTTTTAGTCTATCTTGCAAAAGTAAAATATACTACAGAACTGTGATTTTATGAAAATGAATGAATGAAACCGCGTAATAGTAAATAACGGGTTAGTAAAGGGTTATGATTGAATGAACTGAAACCCGATATTAATGAATATAGCTAGCTGCTGAGTGAGTTAGTAAAGATAGTTTATAACTCTATATTTCACAGTACCCCCTTTGATTCTACTGAGACTTTCAAGGAGAAGCACACAATTCTTATCCTAACTCAAATATACCACTTGAGTCTCTTAGATGTTGGAGGGGCTTGCAGGAACATGGCTCGCAGCTGGGGACAGTATATGCTTTTAACAGTTTGTCGATAACTGCACTTTACAAAAAGAATACAGGCACAGTTAGTGTCCAAAAGGCATTCATTATCCAGATCGCTCGCCCTCATGTTCACATGCAGTCCATCTCCCCTCTGCTGGCATAAAGCCAATAGGAAAGTAGAGGGGCACGGGGCAAGCTCTTTCAGTTTTTTGTCAATCTTAGCAGCTCCTGCTGCTGCTGGATGGTTGTTTTTTTAAACTATTCAAGAAGATCAGTCTTACTTCCAGCTTCCTGGGTGGTCTCTTTCTTTTTGCTTATTAGATTAGATTACTTACAGTGTGGAAACAGGCCCTTCGGCCCAACAAGTCCACACCGCCCCGCCGAAGCGTAACCCACCCATACCCCTACATCTACATCTACATTTACCCCTTACCTAACACTATGGGCAATTTAGCATGGCCAATTCACCTGGCCTGCACATCTTTGGACTTTGGGAGGAAACCGGAGCACCCGGAGGAAACCCACGCAGACACGGGGAGAACGTGCAAACTCCACACAGTCAGTCGCCTGAGGCGGGAATTGAACCCGGGTCTCAGGCGCTGTGAGGCAGCAGTGCTAACCACTGTGCCACCGTGCCGCCCACGGGCGACTTCTCCCTTCTCCCTTTGCCAACACCCACTGACCCAGTAGCCTTCCTTCCCACACGAGTGACACTTCCCTGGGTGTTTGTCTTGAGTCTTCCCAGGGTTCCTGGGGGTCTGTTTCATTCTTCCTGCCTGAAGGGCTCGTAATTTGGCACCCATATATCGGTTAAGCTGGTGGGCTCGATCCACCAATTCATTTTAGTTAGTCCCCCTCTGGTCCCAGTCTGGATTGGTTTGGTTAACTTTAACATCTTAATGAACTCAGGTTTAAGTCCAGCTGCAAAAGCAGACTTCAGCGGGCCATATTAACAACCTTCAAAATCCCTGTCACCCTGCATATTTGAGACTCCTGCATATTCTTTCCAGGTCGTCCTAAACCTTTCCTCATATTCTGTGACTTCTTCTGTGGGGTTTTGACAACAAGCTGTTACTTTTGTCCAATCGGTCTTATGTGGACTATACCCCTGTAACCCTACTGTTTTATTGCTGTGCAGCTCCTGCTCATACTATCTAAGAGCACCTGTAACTGCCTCATGGAGGAGGTGTTCTTCTCTTTTAGTTACAATCACATCCTGCATTTGTACCCCTTCCCAGGGATGGAGCATATATATTCCCCTTAACTGCTTTAGGCTTTTCCATGTCTTCATTGGCCCCTTCTTTGGTGAGGCATTTCTCTAGACCATCTGTCTACATTCTCCAGGGACACGCACAGAGTGCATTTCAGTCCGTAGTAATGGAACATCTACCTCAATGCCGTCCTGTAATCTCTGAGAGTAGAGTAGATTTTATTTGTCACTTCTACCATATACAACTGATACAGTAAAAATGAGACAACATTCCTCCAGGACTAAAGTGCTACGTGGACAGCACAAACTATACGATCATGCAAAGGGCGGCATAAAGTGCATAAGAAGTGCAAAAAACTCAAATTACAGTGTTATAAAAGAATGATAATTAATAGACATTGTTGTAGTAGCAATTTTAAGTCATGCAAAGAATATCAGATGGAAAAGAGTCTGATTATACGGTGTTAAGAAGCCTGATGGCTTGGGGGAACAAACTGGTGCACAGCCTGGCTGTGAGAGACTGAATGCTCTGGTATAAGACCATAAGACATAGGAGCGGAAGTAAGGCCATTTGGCCCATCGAGTCCACTCCGCCATTCAATCATGGCTGATGGGCATTTCAACTCCACTTACCCGCATTCTCCCCGTAGCCCTTAATTCCTTGTGACATCAAGAATTTATCAATCTCTGCCTTGAAGACATTTAGCGTCCCAGCCTCCACTGCACTCTGCGGCAATGAATTCCACAGGCCCACCACTCTCTGGCTGAAGAAATGTCTCCGCATTTCTGTTCTGAATTTACCCTCTCTAATTCTAAGGCTGTGTCCACGGGTCCTAGTCTCCTCGCCTAACGGAAACAATTTCCTAGCGTCCACCCTTTCCAAGCCATGTATTATCTTGTAAGTTTCTATTAGATCTCCCCTTAATCTTCTAAACTCCAATGAATACAATCCCAAGATCCTCAGCCGTTCCTCGTATGTTAGACCTACCATTCCAGGGATCATCCGTGTGAATCTCCGCTGGACATGCTCCAGTGCCAGTACGTCCTTCCTGAGGTGTGGGGACCAAAACTGGACACAGTACTCCAAATGGGGCCAAACCAGAGCTTTATAAAGTCTCAGTAGCACAACGGTGCTTTTATATTCCAACCCTCTTGAGATAAGTGACAACATCGCATTCGCTTTCTTAATCACAGACTCAACCTGCATGTTTACCTTTAGAGAATTCTCAACTAGCACTCCCAGATCCCTTTGTACTTTGGCTTTACGAATTTTCTCACCATTTAGAAAGTTGTCCATGCTTGTATTATTTTTTCCAAAGTGCAAGACCTCGCATTTGCTCTCATTGTATTCCATCAGCCATTTCCTGGACCACTCTCCCAAACTGTCTCGATCCTTCTGCAGCCTCCCCACTTCCTCAGTACTACCTGCCTGTCCACCTAACTTTGTATCATCAGCAAACTTCGCTAGAATGCCCCCAGTCCCTTCATCCAGATCATTAATATATAATGTGAACAGCTGCGGCCCCAACAATGAACCCTGCGGGACACCGCTTGTCACCGGAGTATCTTCTACCAGATGGCAGGAGGGAGAAGAGTTTGAGTGAGGGGTGTGCGGGGACTTCCTCAATGTGCTTAGCCTTTTGGATGCAGTGCGTGGTGTTAGCGTCTGTAATGGAGGGGAGAGAGACCCTGATGATCTTCTCAGCTGTCCTCACTATCCGTTGTAGGGTCTTATGATCCAAGATGGTGCCTGAACCAAGCAGTGATGCAGCAGCTCAGGGTACTCTCAATGAATCCTCTGTGGAATATGGTAAGGATGGGGGTGGGAGGTGGGCTTTCCTCAGTCTACACAGAAGGTAGAGACGTTGCTGGGCTATGGAGCTGGTATTGAGGGATGAGATGAGATTCTCTGCCAGCGGCTGCCAAGAAATTTGGTGCTCTTCACTATCTCCATGAGGGAGCCATTGATGTCCAATGGAGATGGTCGCTCTGTGCCCTCCTGAAGTCAACAACCATCTCTTTCGTTTTGTCCATGTTCAGAGACAGGTTGTTGGCTCTGCACCAGTCCATTAGCCACTGCACCTCTTCTAACCAGTTTCTCTATTTTTACAGACCCTTTGATCCAATTTGCCCATGCTGAGCAGATATCCTAGATAAATCTAATCCCATTTACCAGCATTTGGCCATATCCCTCCAAATCCTTTCTGTTCATATACCCAGCCAGATGTCTTTTAAATGTTGCAATTGTACTCGCCTCCACCATTTTCTCTGGTGGAGAGAAATGCCCCACCTTCTGCATGAAAGAATTGCCCCTTAGGTCCCTTTTACATCTTTCCCCTCTCATCTTAAACCTATGCCTTCTAGTTTTAAATTCTCCCACCCCAAGGCAAAGACCTTGTCTATTTACCCTATCCATGCCCTTCATGATTTTATAAACCTCTATAAGGTCCCCCTTAGCCTCCAGCACTCCAACCTCCACCTATTCAGCCTTTCCCTACAACTTAAACCCTCCAAACCTGGCAACATCCTTACAAATCTTGACTGGGCCCTCTCAAGTTTCATAATATCCTTCCTATAGCAGGGAGACCAGAATTGCACACAATATTCCAAAACTAACCTAGCCAGTGTCCTGTACGCCTATACTCCATGCTTTGGTCAATAAAGGAAAGCATACCAAATGCCTTCTTCACTATCCTATCTACCTGTGTAGGTAGGTCTGTTTGTTCAGCAATACTCCCCCAAGACGTTGACATTAAGTGTATAAATCCTGCCCTGATTTGCCTTTCCAAAATGCAGCATATCACATTTATCTAATTTAAACTCCATTTGCTACTCCTCAGCCCATTTGCCTATCTGTCAAGACCCTGTTGAACTCTGAGGTAACCTTCTTTGCTGTCCACTACACCTCCTATTTTGTTGTCATCTGCAAACTTACTAACCACACATTTTATATTCACATCCAAGTCACATATATAAATGACGAAAAGCAGAGGACCCAGCACCGATTCTTCTGGCCCTCCACTGGTCACAGGCCTCCAGTCTGAAAAGCAACCCTCCATTATCACCCTCTGTCTTCTACCTTCGATCCAAATGGCTAGTTTTCCCTGTATTCCACGTGATGTAACCTTGCTAATCAGTCTACCATGAGGAGTCTTGTTGCATGCCTTATTGAAATCCATATAGATCACGTTCACTGCTTTGTCCTCCTCAATCCTCTTTATTACATCTTCAAAACATGATTTCCCATGCACAAAGCCATGTTGACTGTCCCTAACCAGTCCTTGTCTTTCCAATTGTATATGTAAACCCTGTCTCTTACTGCCAAAGTGCATAACTTCACATTTTTCCAATTTATATGCCATCTGCCAAATTTCTGTCCCTTACTTAGCCGATTGTATCTCTCTGTATTTCCCCCTACTTTTATATTAGAAACATGGTGATAGTATATTAATTTCCCTCATTCAAATCATGAGTGTATGTTATAAATAATTGTGACCCCAGCAGTGATGCTTGTGGCACTCCACTAGTTACTGGATGCCATCCTGAAAATCCCCAGTATCTCAATTCTGTCTTCTATTATCCATTTCAATTTGATTTGATTTATTATTGTCCCATGTGCTGAGATACAGTAAAAAGTATTGTTTTGATGTTAACTAGACAAATCATGTCTTACATAAGTATATCAGAATAATAGAACAGAATTCAAGTAAGGACGACTGGATGGTCTCGAACCACTAACCTTCTGGTTAACGGCCAAATGCACTTACCCATTGTGTCACAGAAACTGGTGCGAGAGAAAGAAAACAACAAGCTCCGTTCACTTATACCAGCAAGCGGGAACACCCCTTTCCAAGAGAATGAAGGAGAACTGGTGTTTCTGCCTAGTCTGCATACTGCATACAACACCACCAGCTCTTAGACCATAAACATAGGTGCAGAAATTAGGCCATTCAGCCCATCAAGTCTGCTCTGCCATTCAATCATGGCTGTTTAAGTTTCTCAACCCCATTCTCCCACCTTCTGCCTGTAAGCCTTGACCCCCTTGATACTCAAGAACCTATTTATCTCAGTCTTAAATATACACAGTGACCTGGCCTCCACAGCCTTCTGTGGCAATGAATTCCCTCATTCTTCTAAACTCCATTGAGTATAAATCCAGAGTCTTCAAGCATTCCTCATATGGATGTAGGTTTGCTCATTGAGCTGGAAGGTTCATTTTCAGACGTTTAGTCACCATACTAGGTAACCTTTTCAGTGAGCCTCTGAACAAAGTTCTTCATATGTTAAGCTTTTTATTCCTAGCGCCATTCTCGTGAACCTCCTCTGAACACACTCCAGGGCCAGTGCATCTTTCCTGAGATATGGGGCCCAAAATTGCCCACAATATTCTAAATGTGGTCTGACCAGACCCTTACAGAGCCTCAGAAGTACATCCCTGCTTTTATATTCAAGTCCTCTCAAAATAAATGACATTGTTGCATTTGCCTTTCTAACTAGTGACTCAACCTGCAAGATTACCTTGCAAGTATCCTGGACTAGAACTCCCAAGCGTCCTTGCATTTCAGACTTACCTTATTAAGTAGCCTAACATATGGTGCCTCAACAAATACCTTCTGAAAATCCAAATATATTACATCCATCCTTTATCAATCCTACTTGTTCCATCCTCAAAGAGTTTCAATAAAGTTGTTAAGCATGATTTCTTCCTTGGCAACTGACTGATTAGGAAGATTCTAAGGTCAGTACTAATCCCAAGATGTCTGAGTGATCACAAGCACCATAGAAAACAACAGTCTACAAACAATAAAATATTAAATATATGCCAAATGTAAATTAATGGACTACTCTAGTGAACGTAAGGGAAAGGACACAAACTTAACTGATCTTTACCACGATGTCAAGATGTCCAAACAGGTTTGTCAACAAAGTAAATTGTAGTGTTGTAGTTTTATTATTATAGGATAAGCAAATGCAGCAGCAATATTGCATGTAACAATATTGTAGGAATACCAATGAAATACATGAACAAGTAATCTATTTTTCAGGGTGTTGTTGATGAATAAATGTTGGCCACACCATTGGAAAGATTTCTCTGTTGTCCTTCAAATTGTACAATGGGCTCTTTTATGACCACATAAGATGACATGTGTTCTCTCATTAGCACTTAATCAGAAAACCAACATTTATGATGGTACAATTCTTCCTTGTTACTACTACACTGAAATACCTGAAATGGGACAGGAATTTACAATTTTAGGTTGGAGGCAAAAAGGTTATGACTGAAGCAAACAATTTCTGTGGGTCAAATATTTGGGGTGGTCTCAAAATATGGAAGGAAGTGTAAAGGTTATAGATAATATAAATACCTGCAGTCATCTTTATTTTAATAAGCTTAATTAAAAAGGTAAATAGCAGGCGGCAGGGTGGCTCAGTGGTTAGCACAGCGCCACAGACCTGGGTTCGATTTCTGCCTAGGGCGACTGTCTGTGTGGAGTTTGCATATTCTCCCTGTGTCTGTGTGGGTTTCCTCCGGGTGCTCCAGTTTCCTCCCACAATCCAAAGATGTGCAGGTCAGGTGAATTGGCCATGCTAAATTGCCCATAGTGATAGGTGCATTAGTTAGGGGTAAATATAGGTTAGCGGAATGGGTCTGGATAGGTTACTGTTCGGAGGGTTGGTGTGGACCTGTTGGGCCGAAGGGCCTGTTGCCATACTGTGGGGAATCTAATCTAAAGCCATTTGCTTCCTGCTCAAATTGTATAATGGATTTATAGTCGTTTTCGTTATAGTAATTGGAGAGAGCCCAGCAGGAGTCAGAAAAACTGAAGTGTGCTATGATTTCTAAAGTTTAAGCAACCACAAGAACAGAAATGAGACTTGATATGGTAGGGTTTTAGACTTCTGCCGGGAGATCCAGCTTCAAGTTTTGAGGGGTGAAGAGAGATGTTTGTCAAGGACAAGAAAAAGAAGCCAGTCTCTCAAACTAAGTAGGAATGGATGTACGTCCCTGAGCAAATGAGCAATGTGATCCCTGGAACTTGAAGACAGTCCCCCAAAAATTTCAAGGACCTTCGAGGAACCTCAGACACATATAAAAAGCGAGGTTAGCTAGCGGAAGGGTTGGCCCACTCAAGGACAAACGAGAGAATCTATGTGTGGAGACAGAAAAGGTAGGTGAAGTCCTAAATGTGTTAATATTCACCAAAGAGAAGGAATTGGTGGAGGATAATCTCAGGGAAAGGAGTGTCAAATTTCTATGCCAAGTTGCTAATAAAAAAGAAGCGCTGTTGTGTGTATTAAAAAGTATTAAGGTCGATACATCCCCAGGTCCTGATGGGATCATACCCAGAATATTGAGGGAGGCAAGGAAACAAATTGCGAGAGCATTGACTGACATCTTTGTATCCTCTTTGGCCACAGATAAGGTCCCAGAGGACTGCAGAATAGCCATGTTGTCCCATTGTTTAAGAAGGGTTCAGAGATAATCAGGAAATCACAGGCATGTAGGCCTCACGTCAGTGGTAGGGAAATTATTGGAAAAGATTCTCAAGGACAAGATTTGTAAGCATGTAGAAGCAAATGGACTTATTAGCAATAGACAGCATAGTTTTGTGTTTTTGGGGAAGTTGTGCCTCTTTAACTTGATCGAGTTTTTTGAGGAGGTGAGGAAGATGATTGATGAGGGAAAAGTGGTTGCTGTTGTCTACCTGGATTTCAGTAAAGCTTTTAACAAGGTTCCTCATGGCAGAAGGGTACAAAAGGTGAAGTCACATTGTATCGGGGTAAGCTGGCAAGATGGATACAGAACTAGTTTTGTCTCAGGAGATTTAGGGTTGCAGTGGAAGGATGCTTTCCAGGATGGAGGATTGTGACTTTTGGTGTTCCACAGGGATGAGTGCTGGGACCACTGCTGTTCATGACTTGGAGGAAAATATGGCTGGTCTAATTAGTATGTTTGCAGACGTTACAAAGATTGCTGGATTAGGATAGTGAGAAGGATTGTCAGAGAATACAGCAGGATATAGATGTTGGAGGCATGGCTAAAAAAAATGGCAGATGCAGTTTAATCTGGACAAATGTGAGTTAGTGCATTTTGGAAGGTCAAGTCCAGATGGAAATTATATAGTGAATGGCAGAACCCTTAAGAGCATTGATATGCAGAGGGATCTGGGTGTGCAGGTCCCCAAAGATCACTGAAGGTGGCAGCGCACGTAGATAAGGTAGTTAAAGAGACCTATGGCATGCTTACCTTCATTGGAAGGGGCATTTAGTATAAGAATAGGCATGTTAGGGTGTGGATGGTTTGGAGAAAGTACAAAAAAGTTTTTTACTAGGATGTTGCCTTGTATGGGGAATTTTAGCTATGAAGAAAATTTGGATAGACTGGGTTTGTTTTCACTGGAACACAGGAAGTTGAGGGGCAGTCTGATAGAAGTTTATAAGATTGTGAATGGCATGGATAGAGTGGAAAGTATGAGGTTTCCCCAGGGTGGAGGGGTCAATTACTAGGGAACACATGTTCAAGGTGTGTGCGGTGGTTTAAAAGAGATGTGTGAGGCACGTTTTTCACACAAACGGTAGTGAGTGCCTGGAACACACTGCCAGAGGAAGTGATGGAGGCAGACACAAAAGCAGCATTCAAGAAACACCTGGACAATACATGAATAGGAAGGGAATGAAAGGATACAGATTCTGTGTGTGAAAACAGTTTCAGTATGGAAAGGTGAAATGTGTCAGCTCAGGCTTGGAGGGTGAAAGGGCCTGTTCCTGTGTTCTATGGTTCTTTGTTTTTAGGGCAGGAGACATGAGCAGTATAACACTTGCATGTGCTAACACCCACATTGTAGCTTTCTCAGCATTTTCCTGAACATTCCACAGACCAATTCATCTTGCAACTCCATCCATCCCTAGCTCCTCACTAATCTCTTTAAATCATCATTTGAACAACCAACTCAAATTTTTTGTCATGATCTGGAGATGCCGGTGTTGAACTGGGGTGTACAAACTTAAAAATCACACAACACCAGCTTACAGTCCAACAGGTTTAATTGGAAGTACTAGCTTTCGGAGCGCTGCTCCTTCAAACTACCTGATGAAGGAGCAGTGCTCCGAAAGCTAGTGCTTCCAATTGTACCTGTTGAACTGTAAACTGGTGTTGTGTGATTTTAAACTTTTTATCATCTTTGATCCGTGTCAGACTTTTCTTACAGTCAATCTTCATGAATGCTGTCCTTTCCTCCTTTCTATAAAATCCATTTCTCTCACTCACAATTCTCTGCTTTGTTTCTTTACAGAAAAGAACACTGAACTCTAGGTATTGGCAGAGAACAAGCGATAATGTGTGTGAGGTATCTTGGCAAAGTTGACCCTTAAGTAACAGTCACATTCACAGTTACTAGCACTATATGCCGTTTAGTTCTGGGAAAGAGGTCTTGTTCCAGAAACATTCTTGTGTGAATGCCTGAAGTGATGACACACTTGTCCTCCACACTTGTGCAAGGGATTTCACGGTATGAAATGGAACATTGTCCTGTGGAACAGCAATGAGCTGTGGCAAGGGAAACTGCTGTTGTTGTCGCTGCTCCTGGGGCTGTGTCTATTAGTGTGGCTTCTGTTCTTTTTGGTGGAGATGCAGGAGTTCCTGCTGTTTGTTCCCCATTAGATGTCTGGGCTACTGCTGTCTAAGTTACTCTCACGATGAAGTGAAAGCTGACCACAAAGAACTTAAAGGTGAGGATATTCTTAGACAGTGAAACCAATTCCGAATAGATAGAAATTACTTCAAAATAATGAATACAGGTTATCAGAATAATCCTGCAATTGCAAGCCTTTCACTGAAGCTGAGCACAAGTTTTGTACTTCCATTCTTTAGGCTTCCCAATGCATCGTTTTCATCCCCCGGTGAGTTCCTGCTGTGTTCATACCTTGTTCACTCTGGCTAGTTGAAAATAGCTCAGGCAGTCAATGCATTGGCTGTTAAATCTAAAGTATTAATTTAGTTTCACAGTGAATTGCTTTTTTTGTGTATTGTAATTATATACCACACACCTGCGTGGGAAATCACTGCTCACTTGCAAACTTGCTCGTTAAACCCTTGGAAATGGCTGGAATCATTTTGGATTGCTGACTTGACACCACTTTTCTTGAATTTTAAGTAACTACTGCATGCAAACTCATCTGCCCTTGGCAATTAGTCTGTTTAATGTTTTCCTTTTCCTTTCTGCTTGGTTAAGAGGTTAGCCCTATGGACTACTGCTTTAATGTAGATGAACATCAGATTTCAAAACAGATTGTGCCTTCTGCCAATGCTATCTGGTATTCAGTTGTTTCTGATGTTCAGCTGGGATGTTTGCTGTCTCTGGAAAATCTAAGAGGTGGCAAACCTGTATGTTATTGGTGAGTTTTGCCGAACAGGTAGCCCGGCCACTCTACTAGGCATTTCAGAGTTGGAAAGATTTACCAGCAAATGACTTCTTTCTGGGGTGGTCCCGTCATCAGTTCATCTAAGAAGCCTGATAATCCAGCCGAAAACCATCCTCACCCATTCTCCTCCCCTGCCCCAAACTCCCAGAAATAGTATACACGTGCTTCCAGTGCTCCCTTTGCAAGGAAACCATAATTCATTTTATAAATTAGATTTCTCTTTGTGGATTCTGGCTTGATCATGCAGGTCATACAGTTGGTTGTTGGCAGTATGTGCATTGTCTGCCCAAGCATGGCAGAACTGATGCTCCATGATATTTCAGTGGCAATAACAGAAGTGGAACTGTGCACTTCAATACAAAAGTACGTGTGCAGGAAAACCAGAGGCTTTCTTAAACAAGCCACTCCAAACCCACCAAATTCAAATACCGGCTTAGGTCTTCTGTTTGGTTTTCACTGGAGTTATTATAGAAGTCTGCTTGAACATTAGCAAATTCTCATGGTTTGGTGAAAGCATTTTGTTAAAGATTGTTGAATGTAGTTCACGCTGATCTTGCTTTGTTTTACCTATTAGCCATTATCACTCACCCATGGCTGATTGTCCTCGGTAGGCCTAATGACTCATTTTAACCTCTGAAATGAATTGTGTTATAGTTATGCCACATGTCTGTGAACATATAACGATAACGGGCATCTTTCCTTTTTTATCAAACAAATTGACACTTTACCTTGATAGATGGAATGGAGTGGGAGTAGCAGTCAGGCGACCTTAGTGCAGTTTGTTTACAGAGACTAACTCATACTTGAACATGCCTGGAGAAAAACATTAAAAACATTAATTTTAACTTGCTATTGAAAGATTAGGATCACGTAGAAATAATGCATACTATTGTCTAGCTAAATAGCCTCATTCCTCATGAAAGGCTTTTGTCCAAAACGTCGATTCTCCTGCTCCTCAGATGCTGCCTGACCTGCTGTGCTTTTCCAGCACTACACTCAACTCTAATCACCAGCATCGGCAATCCTCACTTTCACCTAGCATTGTGGATGTACCTACACCAAGCTGATTGCAGTGGTTTAAGACTGTAGCTCACCACCACTTCTGAAGAGCACCTAGGAGTAGACAACAAATGATGGCCTAGAAAGTGACATCCACGTCCTGTGACTGATATTTTTCTTAAAAGGTGATCTCTGGTGAAACTTAAACAAAACTTGGCAGTTCTGTGACAGTATCATTAACTAGCGCATTCTTCATTGCAACACCTGTACCAAAGCTCTTGATAGTTGATGAGGTGTAGGATATAGGGATCTAGTGGAGCCTAAGGTATCTTCAGGTGAAGAATATGATAATGAAGCTGATGACCAGCCATAGCATCCTAAATGATGCAAGCAACTGCAGGAAAAGCTTAACAAAATTCCCAGCGGGGAGGTTTTGAAAATGCTCATATGTACATGTTTGTATGATTCTACACAAATCATCTTTACAGTCAAATAATGGTAACTTTCTACATCACTCTTGCTGCTATGTTGTTTTAGGACCAGACGTCTGCACTTCCTGTCACTAGGTACTTCTCCAAAACCTGAACAATGACCACAAGAACTATGATCTCTCCCATATAGCACTTGGAGTGAGCTATCATACTCCTGCATTTCCAGAAAACCTCCAATTAAAACGTAAACATTAGAATAGTCTTTATATTGAAGTAAGGATATATTTACATTGGGAAGAGTGAAAATTTGCTAGATGGGTTCTTGGGATGAGGATATTTTCCTATGACAAAAGGCTGAGAAATTTGAGCACAGACTCTTTGAATTTTAGAGGAATGACAGGTGAGTTAATTGAAATATACAAGGTTCTGAAGGGACTTAGCAGTTGAGGTGTATCTAGAATGTGGGACATACTCACAGATGAGTGTTAATCATTTAGATTGGATAAATTATTTCCTTCAAAAGGGTTGTCTATCTTTGAAATTCTCTACCCCAGATGTTTGTGAATACCTCATCATTGAAATTATTTAAAGCTGAGTTAGACAGATATTTGACCTGTCAAGGGATCTAGGGTCATGGGAAGTAGGGGAGAAAGTGGAGTTAAGACTGAAGATTAGTCTTGATTGTATTCAATGGTATAGCAGGCATAAGGTTCCATATGGTCTACTCCTGCTCATATATCTTATGTTCTAAGTTGAAAATGTTGATAAAATACATAACAGCTGCATTATTAACTTTGACGTACACATATGTCATAGACTAAAGGGAAAGGTGAATTAAACTCTCTAGTTGTTCTCCCAACGCACCTTTTGCTGGGTATCTACTATCCCATCTGACCACTTGTGCTCTGATGCTGAGTGTTTTGTACTCAATTGTCTTTTTATTTGTTTTCTTAGATTTTTTGATTTTGAAATAGCTGTGATGTGTTTCCCCAAATCTTCTGCTTGTGAATTCAATTTTTAAATAAACCACAAGAAACTGTCTTGAGCAACAAAACAAGGCAGTTTACCCATGCAGGGAGAAAGTGAGCACTGCACATGCTGGAGATCAGAGTAGAAGCGTGTGGGTGCTGGAAAAGCACAGCCAATCAGGCAGCATCTGAGGAGCAGAAGAATCGACATTTCGAGCATAAAGTTATGCATTCAAAGCAAGGATTTTCATAATTACTTGTCACACCGAAGCATTCAAGAAAGAAGAGAAAAAAATGAAAAATAAATTACAATTCCAAATAATTAAAAAAATTAGAGTCTAATCAGCGCAGCTAACCCATTTTCACCTACTCATCGTCCCCATTAATACCTATCTAATTTTTCTTATTCCTTGGCCGCTAATTATTAACTATCCTTTTATCTGCCTAACTTTTCCCCTTCCTCTCTCTTTGGGCTCTGCCTCCACCTGTCCACTCACTCCATTTACCCACATCTCCTGTCATCAAGATAGAAAACACTTTTTTCTAGATGCTATCAGTTCTAAATAAGGGTCACAGGATTCAAATTGTTAACACTGTTTCACTCTCCAAAGATGCTCCTAAGACCTGCTGAGTTCTTCAGCAATTTCTGTTGTGTTTAGATTTCCTGCATCGGCAGTTCTTTTTTTCAATTTAGTGTTTAACAGCTACTTCTCTTCCAGCTATGCCCACTTTAAAGAAGTTCTGCTCCTCTCTCCAGCACCATCTTTACTTTAGTTAAAAATCACACAACACCAGGTTATAGTCCAACAGGTTTAATTGGAAGCACACTAGCTTTTGGAGCGACGCTCCTTCATCAGGTGATTGTCTTTACTTTAATTTTTGTTACTAGTATTTGACAAGTTGTTTGCCAAAGCTCGCTTCCATTGCCGCATATCATTTCTCAGTGACTGCCCCTGGCACCTCATATGAATTCCAATTAAAGTTTCATCCTTTGTGTTTCAAATCCACCATGACCACCCAGGTATCTTTGTAATGTGCAACGCTCTTCAGGTGGTTGCTACCGTCGCGTCTTGAGATCCACTGAGATACCATGCACCACCATATGCATACTCTTGACATCTCTCTCCAGTAGAATCTCTTTCAGAGATGTCTTGCCCCACAGTTCCATTTCATTGTTTGGCTCTTTCAATATGGTAACAAGAAACCTTTTCCTTTCAGGCATTAAGGAATGCAAGCTGCAGCAATTCTCAAGTATTCATGCCACTGAATCCTCTTCTCCTCTCTATTCCTCTGACTCCATCACTTCTCCTAACCTCACCTCTTACTATCCTATCTGACCTTCCGCGGCCTAATGCTGAGCATTCTGTACTCAGCAAAAAACTTTATCCGTCTGCATCCCCACTCCAATGAATTTCAGACATGACATGGCATTGAACTCTTCTTCCATCACCTTCACCTTCATGCCCGTTTCAGTCCAAAAAACGCTTCACTCATCTCTAACACTCTCTGTCAACCTGAAACCCTCCTTCTGCCCTTTTACTTGCACTCTACTTGTTCATTGAGAACTGTCAATGTGACATTGTTTGCATTAGTATCTCTGCTCCTCTCACCCATTCAAACCTACCTCTCTGGACTGACTGCACTCCATGCTCTCAGATCCAACCTTGACTTTGTAATCAAGCTTGTCTACAAGTGTGGTGCTGTTAGCTATTGTACTGACTAATATAATTTGGAGGCTGAGTGACAGCTCTTTGACACTTCTTCCAAACACTTTTTGACCATGACCCGAACCATTAAACATCAGGCACAACTGTCACGATCCAACTCATAGTCTCCCAATCTTGAGCAGCCTGCTTCTGCCTTCTTCCCAAAATCCTGAAACAGGACTGGTGTCATGGACCAGGACAGACCTCCCGAAAACATTTCAAGAAAGTAGCCCAGACTTTGCTGATTGTTTTAAACAGGTGCAGAGTGGATATTCCAGGAAAGATGAAGCTGGTCAAACCACTTAGTTTTAAACAAAACAGAATTTATTTACAAGATTATGGAATGAAACACCAACAAAAGAAAATAGAATACCAAAGAAATTAACCTATCCAATAATCTAACAGATTAAACCAATTTAATGATGCTGTTCCTTAAACACCCCTTAGCACAAAAGGTAAAATCAAACACAGGTTCTTACAGAAGAGAAGTCAGTGAGAGAGGAGGATCAGCATGGATCTGCTTCTTTGTGTCCAGCAACTTCAAAATGCTTGACTGCTTTCAGTGAATAGCCAAACAGCCAAAAACCAAATCAAACCAGAGAAAAGCAGAGCTGGACTGTTAATCCAGAGACTTGGGTAATGTTCTGGGGACTGGGTTCAAGTCCCGCCATGACAGATGGTGGAATTTGAATTCAACAAAAAACAAATCTGAAATTAACAGTCTGATGATGTCCATGAATCCATTGTCGATTGTTGAAAAAACCCACCTGGTTCACTAACATCCCTTAGCGAGGGAAACTGCCATCCTTACCTGGTCTGGCCAACATGTGACTCCAGACCCACAACAATGTGGTTGACTCTGGGCAAATAGGAATGGGTGATAAGTGTTGTCCCAGCCAGCAACATCCTCATCCCATGAATGAATAAACAAAAACTGGCTTCTCCCCTTTCATTGTACAGGTGATTTTAAAAACAAAACTTGAAAACCTTTTTTGAGGCAGTATCTGTTAGCTATAATCAAATTAGCCCAAAAGCCCTTGAAACTTAGATTTTTCAGTTTGTGTGTTTTACGACCTTCTGAAAAAAACAAGGACAACATAACCTTGTTAAAGGAGCAGCATCGTTGCAACTGTGGGGGCAAACCCATTGTTTCTGCTTGTTCCTGAACTTATTTCTTCCCATCTTGATTTGATTCTTTTCTCTCTCTGTCCAGTCCCTTTCTATATATCCACAATTCTTCGGAAGCTTTACAGCAATTTCAAAATGGGCGAAAGTGAGGACTGCAGATGCTGGAGATTAGAGTCGAGCATGGTGCTGGAAAAGTACAGCAGGTCAGGCATCATCCGAATGAAGGGCTTTTGCCCGAAACGTCAATTTTCCTGCTCCTCGGATGCTGCCTGACCTGTTGTGCTTTTCCAGCACCACATTCTTGACAGCAATTTCAAAATGTCTAGTTCATGGGCACCTCCTCTTTACTATGGACTTGCAGTATTATAGTTTTAATGTTCTCTGCTTCTTCCTGGAAAGAAGGCCTGAACCATCTCCATCTACCACCACCTTCCTCCACTTGGCTGAACTTGTCCCTGCTTTGAAAAACTTCTCCCTGAATTCTTTTCACTTTCTTCAGATCGAAGTGTGGCCATAAGTACCTGCATGGACTCCACTTATACCTGTCTCTTTGTTGAACATTCTTTATTCCAAGCCTACTTGAATCTCTCCTCACAACTCTCTCCATTACATCCATGACACTGTTAGAGCTGTTTCCCTCATTTGGAATTAAAAATATTTTTCAATTTTACTTTTAATTTCCACCCTGCCCTCACCTTCACTTCCCATAGATACCTAAATGATACATCAGAAATGTCTATATTTTTCCTCAACTGAGGATTCCCCACCACTGTGGTCGACAGGGCCCTTAGTCATGTCCGACTCATTTCCCGCCTTCTGCCCTCACTCTTCTTCCCTTCCACAACACTAATAGGCTCCCCCATTCCTCACCTTTCACTCCTTCAGCCACTATGTCCAAAGAGTCCTGAGACACTATTTCTGCCACCTCCAGCCAGATGCCACCAACCAGACACACATTGGTCTTCTCTCCCTTGTCAGCATTCTGCAGGTACTGTTTCCTCCAGGACACCCTGGTCCACTCCTCCTCCACTCACAACACCATCCCATATCCCATGGCACTTTCCAATGCAATCACAGAAGGTATGACACATGTTTGCCTCATCCCGCTATTTACACCTTATTGGTGAAGCAGTCACTCAATCTGGTCTACTGTATTCACTCCTCAAAATGTGTCTCCCCTACACTGGGGAGACATATGCAAAATGGGTGACTACTTTACAGAACACCTACATTCTGTCTGTGAAAGCAACCCTGAGTTTCTAAATTTTCTGCCATTTCAACAGACCATCATATTCCAATGCCAACATTTCTGTCCTGGGTCTGCTACAGTTCTCCAGCATTGCTCACCACAAGCTGGAGAAATAGCACCTCATTTCTACTTGAGGACCTTTATAGCCTTTTGGACTCAAAATCAAGTTTAATAATTTTACAGCCTGAAATGTTCCTTCCATGTCTATTACCCACTCCCACACCCTGGGTCTTGTCATGATACAGGTTGCTTTCAGCACAGGTAACTATTTTCACCACATAGTCCCCATTACCACCTATCTAACTTTTCTTGGCTTACGACAACAATCCCTTAGTCTGCCTAACTTTTTCTCTGTCTCTATCTCACTCTCTCTCTCTCTCTCTCTCTCTGTCACTGTCTCTGTCTTTTTCTTTGTCTCTGTCGCTGTCTCTGTCTCTCTGAGCTCCATCTCTACATATCACTTATTCAGTGGGCTTTGTCCACCTATCTGTTTCCTCCTGCTCCCCTCACTAAACTGCTGTTGTCAGGATATATACCACTTTTTCCTAGAAGCTGTCAGTTCTGAAGAAAGGCCACTGGACTTGAAACCTTAACTCCGTTTCTGTCTCCACTGATACTGTCAGATATGCTGAGTTTCTGCAGAAATTTTGGTTTTTCGTTCTATTAACTCAATATCTTCCAGTTGGCTTATCTGGAAGAGTTCTCTTTTCATAGGAATTTGAATGCAGGATCAGTTGAAGATGTAGCAATATGATTCTTGAGGATTGAGAATTAATTCAGTTTTAATGCAAATGTGTGATTTAGAGTCATAGAGATGTACAACATGGAAAGAGACCCTTTGGTCCAACTTGTCCATGCCAACCAGAAATCCCAACCTAATATAGTCCCATTTGTCATCATCCAGCCCATATCCCTCCAAACCCTTCCTATTCGTATACCCATCCAGATGCCTTTTAAATGTTGCAATTATACCACCATCCACCACTTCCGCCAGCAGCTTATTCCATACACGTACTACACTCTGCGTGAAAAAGGTGCCCCTTAGATCTCTTTTATATCTTTCCCCTCTCACCCTAAACCTATGTCCTCTAGTTCTGGGCTTCCCGACTCCAGGCAAAAGACTTTGTCTATTTATCCTATCCATGCCCCTCATAATTTTGTAAACCTCTATAAGGTCGCTCCTCAGCCTCCAACGCTCCGGGGAAAACAGCCCCAGCCTATTCAACCTCTCCCTATAGCCCAAATTCTCCAACCCTGGCAACATCCTTGTAAATCTTTTCTGAACCCTTTCAAGTTTCACAACACACTTCCAATAGGAAGAGACCAGAATTGCATGCAGTATTCCAAAAGTGACGGAACTAACATCCTGTAAAGCAGCAACATGACTTCCCAACTCCTGTAATCAACATTCTGACCAATAAAGAAAGCATGCCAAACGCCTTCTTCACTATCCTATCTACTTGCGACTCTACTTCCAAGGAGCTATGAACCCGCACTCCAAGGTCTCTTTGTTCAACAACACTCTCCAGGGCCTTACCATTAAGTGGAGAAGTCCTGCTAAGATTTGATTTTCCAAATAGCAGCACCTCTCATTTATCTAAATTAATCTTCATCTGCCACTCCTCAGCCCTTTTTGTTACTTCTTCAATCCTCTTTTTTACTTTTTCAAAAAAACTCTATCAAGTTTGTGAGTCATGCTTTCCCATGCACAAAAGCCATGTTGACTATCCCTAATTAGTCCTTGCCTTTTGAAATTTCTGCCTAGAAGCCAGGTTTTGGGAGAGGGAGAGGCTGAAACTAAAGACAGGTTTTACTGAATCTGGAGATCTCAATTGTTCTCTGTTCTCATGTTAAAAAGCAGACTGAGAAGATATTTCAAAGCTGATTAATTTAAGCTATTCAATAATCAGATGCCTCAGTTACATGTCAGGGTACCTGGATGAGGTAATTCAAGTGTACTTCACCTGATGATGGAGTGGTTCTCTGAAAGCTTATGATTTCAGATAAACCTGTTGGATTATAACCTGGTGATGTGAGACTTCTGGCACTGAAAATTTCAGCAAGTAGCCAACTGGTCCACTCTGAATAATAATAGCCTTTTTTTAATCCAGCAAGAAATGAAATGAAATAACAATGTATAGTTTTTTTAAACAGTAAACAAATTATAAAATCGCTTTTTGCATTGCGAGCATGTATTTTTCCAGCCTTTGGGGGAGGAAATCAATTCTGTTCTATTTCTTGTTAACAAGTCTTATAGATAGAAAATTAAAGCATAACATTTATTATTTCATTTACTCTTGAATGTCTAACATCAAAATTGAAGAAATTAAAGTTTTTATTTCGAGAGAAGAACAGTTTAGGATCTCTCTTCATGCTTTGAGGCTTTGGGTCAAAATGATCAGTTCTTATCAATATATTCATCCAGTACATCTAAATGTATTGATTGTATTTTCTTAATTCCCCTTGGCCTGGGATGATCTTAGTGGCCAGCATGGTGACTGGCTTCTGCACAGTGGAAGGAGCAGCAACTTGAAGCATAGGACACTGACAGAGTGACTGAGGAACTACTGTCCACACTCAATGTTCTCAGTGGAGCCCTGAGAAGCAGAAGCTAGCAGCTCCAAATGCAAGGTATCCTCACATCACTCTGCTAACCTGAGCTCTGTAAGGTGCTTGACGAGATTTTTTGTGTCTTGTCCAACTCTTGCCTTATCATTTCCCTTTGTATCTAATGGACAAGATGTAGCAATATGATTCTTGAGGATTGAGAATTAATTCAGTTTTAATGCAAATGTGTGATTTAGAGTCATAGAGATGTACAACACGGAAAGAGACCCTTTGGTCCAACTTGTCCATGCCACTCCTGCACGTATGCCTGGAGCTATTAACTAGTTTGCAGGCTCTGGCTTTTCAGGAACATTACCAATTTTTCAGAAACTGCTGTAGTCAAATCTTTGGATGGATTCCTTTACTATCCCAGCCAGAGTGCACACAGCTACTAGAATCTCCACCACATCTTTACGCACTTCTGGCTGAGCCCTCAGCATTTGTAAACTCCTGAAGACACCAAAGGCATATCATATCTTCAATATTAGCATGGCCTCCCTTGTTAATTCAAATATTAGTTTCTTCAGTGGTCACAACTACCAGTAGCTAGTTGGACAAATGTGTGTGATGATCTCACCAGGTTATGACTCCAAATCTATGAGTAAAGATGAACAAACTGTACAGAGACTGGTATCCTGTCACCAAGTCACCCTTTATTGACAAATGAATAGTCGTTGACTACCTCATACAGAGTCAGGCACCAGAGTGTCAGTATCCCTAACGTTCAACCTTTTATGTCAACCAGGACTCCCTGATTGGACCAGATTAACAATCCCAATTAGGCAATTCTTATTCTATGAAGTCCAACTGGTTGGCTTCATTACGATTACTACATTCCTCCCTTTCTGAGTCCATGGACATAGGCTGAACAGTTTTCTGAAACCCTCCTGTGGTGTTTTAGCACCAGGTCAGGTTCCTCCGACTCACATTCTGGCACAGGTAATGTGTAGCACACAGGAGCTCGTCTGTTGTGTTAGGAAAACTTTGGAAGACTTCTACTTCCTTCTAGAAGCAAAGGCATCCAGGCAGCTACTTCCATCATGCCCATGTCTGATTTAAAGGACTCAACAATGTTTGACAAAGGGGATGAACCAATGGGTTCCAGAGCATTTCTGAATCTTCTGAGGGACAGGGCACTTTTTGCTCCCACTCCTTTTGTGAATTTGCGGCTTTAGTTAGCACTGCTGCCTCACAGCGCCAGGAACCCAGTTCAATTCCATCCTCAGAAGACTGTCTGTGTGGAGTTTGCACATTCCCCACATGTCTGCATAAGTTTCCTCTGGGTACTCCAGTTTCCTCTCACAATCAAAAGATGTGCAGGTTAGGTGGAGTGGTCATACTAAATTGTTCAACGTGCAGGGATGTGGATTAGCCATGGGAAATGCAGAGTTACAGGGAGGGGGGAGAGGGCATGTGTCTTGGTAGAATGCTCTTCAGAGGGGTGGTGGAGACTTGTTGGGCCGAATGGCCTGTTTCCACACTCTAGGGATGCTGTTCATACTTACTTATTCAGGACCTATTCGCACCTACCCAAACTTTATCCATAACTGGTCCTGACCTTACATTGACCCTGCCTCTTGCCCATGTGGGGCCATTTGTGTGATACTTGGACCAAACTTTGTCCCCTATATCAAGCTATGTCTTTAGCTTGGTGGAAAGATCAGACTTAAGCTGGTGTGGAGTTGTCTACCTGTTAGGCTATTTTATCGATCTGACCTTCAAAGTTTGGACCATTATTTCTGCAAGGCCATTAGATGATGGGTGGCATGGAGCTGTCCTTATGTGTTGAATCCCATTCAATTTAAAGAAATTACAAAATTCTCTGCTGGTAAACGATGGCGTTGCCTGTGACCAACACTTCCAGTACCCTGTACGCTGTAAAAGATGTTTGCAGTTTTTCTATCATTGTCCCAGTGTTTGACAAATGAACTATATGGATGTCCAACCAATTTGAGTGGGCGTGTAGAATGACTAAGAACATTGGACCCATGAAAGGACTTCGAACCGAGTCCAGGATTTACCCTGCTATTCCATAGTTGTAGGGAGAACTGCTGGCAGAAAGTTTTGTACTTGTTCATGCTCAGGGCACTGCCTTAACAACGTGGCTATGCCTGCATCCAAGCTTGGCCACCAGACCTGACTCACTGCCAACATCTTCATTTTGGGGACCCCTGGATTATCCTGGTGGAGTTCAGTCAGTATTTGACAGCAACCTTTGCTCGGGACAATCACTCTCGCTCCCCATAACAATATACCATCCTTCACTTTGAGTTGGTCTGTCCTGGTCCAAAAAGATTTTAATTCTAACAGATCTTTCATTCCTCCCATTAACACTAATTGTTTCAGTTTGAGAAGAATCGGATCTTTCTGTGTTGGCTATGAATGGGATCTCGTCCAGATGATGTAATACCTTCCAGCTGTTTTAATTGGAAAGTCTCCTCATTGCCATCCCCATCAAACACTCCTGGAATAGGAACAACACAAGCTTAAATGCCGAGTAAAGCTCACTCTATTCTTTTAGACAAGAAGTGAACAGGGAATAAAATTCCCTCGACTCTGCCCCTATCAAACACTCCTGGGACAGGGACAACAAGGGGTTAAAATGCCGAATAAATAAATAATAGTGAAGCAGCCCCTACAGGGGCGTCAATTTGAAGTCAAACAGAATTGAAAATGTCGAATGGATATTCACAGAACTAAACGGTAAAACAAAGTGGGGCAGCATGGTGGCTCAGTGGTTAGCATTGCTGCCTCACAGCACCAGGGACCTGGGTTTGATTCCAGTCTTGGGCAATTGTCTGTGTGGAGTTTGCAAATTCTCCCTGTGTCTGCGTGGGTTTCCTCCCAGTGCTCTGGTTGCCTCCCATAATCCAGAGATGTGCAGGTTAGGTGAATTGGTCATGCTAAATTGCCCATAGTGTCCAGGAATGTATAGGTTAGGTGCATTAGTCAGGTGTAAATATAGGATAATACGGTAAGGGAATAGGTCAAGGTGGGTTACTCTTCGGAGGGTCATTGTGGACTTGTTGGGCTGAAGAGTCTGTTTCCACACTGTAGGGATTCTATGAATCTAAAATCAAAATGGCGTTGTTGGGACCAAGGATGCATTCCAGTCTCCATGATGCTCACTGGTTTTGAAAGACCTTGACAGTGCCTATGAGCACTGCATGCTTCTTCTCCAGGGACACCTGAGAACAGATGTAATTGTGAAAGAGGGGCACACAGTCAGGAACAACAAGACCTTCTGTGACCTACTGCCTGTATCTATTGATGGCCAATTTTGCCAAGCCCAACAGCAGACCTAGGATCTAGGACTTGTCTGCCCTACCCCACACCAGTTGCCTGTAGATCATGAGCATGGGACTGAAGTGCAACCAAAGCCTAAGGAAAGGCCTCTTCAAAAAACTAAAGAGGGGCTGCAAATGGAAACTCTATGTTAACATGGAACACAGTTTCCATCAAGCTATAAAAGCTACACATTGTCTTGCACCCAGTGAAATGACTCAAACTATGGTTGCATGGGACTGCTGTATGTGATATTCTCTGCCCCAGATTCTGGATGAAGACTCTTCCATTGGGGCTACCATCAGCGGTGTTTCTGCTAATGGGAAGTGGCTCAGTGCATCCACATTCGCTAGGTAAAAACGATGACTGCAGATGCTGGAAACCAGATTCTGGATTAGTGGTGCTGAAAGAGCACAGCAGTTCAGGCAGCATCCAAGGAGCTTCGAAATCGACGTTTCGGGCAAAAGCCCTTCATCAGGAATACAGGCAGAGAGCCTGAAGCATGGAGAGATAAGTGAGAGGAGGGTGGCAGTGGGGAGAAAGTAGCATAGAGTACAATAAGTGAGTGGGGGAGGGGATGAAGGTGATAGGTTGGAGGGGGGAGGGTGGAGTGGATAGGTGGAAAAGAAGATAGGCAGGTAGGACAAGTCATGGGGACAGTGCTGAGCTAGAAGTTTGGAACTAGGGTGAGGTGGGGGAAGGGGAAATGAGTAAACTGTTGAAGTCCACATTGATGCCCTGGTGTTGAAGTGTTCCGAGGTGGAAGGTGAGGGAGCAGCGGTGAAGGAGGCCCAGGGCCTCCATGTCCTCAGCAGAGTGGGAGGGAGAGTTGAAATGTTGGGCCACAGGGCGGTGTGGTTGATTGGTGCGGGTGTCCCGGAGATGTGCCCTAAAGCGCTCTGCTAGGAGGCGTCCAGTCTCCCCAATGTAGAGGAGATCGTATGGATGTGGATCTGTGATGGATGTGGAAGGCTCCTTTCGGGCCTTAGATGGAGGTGTGGGCGCAGGTTTTGCAATTCCGGCGATGGCAGTGGAAGGTGCCAGGATGGGAGGGTGGATTGAAGGGGGGCGTGGACTTGACCAGGTAGTCACAGAGGGAACGGTCTTTGCGGAAGGCGGAAAGGGGTGGGGAGGAAAATATATCCCTGGTGGTGGGATCTGTTTGGAGGTGGCAGAAATGTTGGCGGATGATTTGGTTTATGCGAAGGTTGGTAGGTTGGAAGGTGAGTACCAGGGGCGTTCTGTCCTTGTTACAGTTGGAGGGGTGGTGTCTGAGGGCGGAGGTGCGGGATGTGGACGAGATGCGGATGGAGGTGTAGAGGGATTGGATATCCATGGTGAAGATGAGGCGTTGGGGGCCGGGAAACGGAAGTCTTGGAGGAGGTAGAGTGCATGAGTGGTGTCTCGAACATATGTGGGGAGTTCCTGGACAAGGGGGGATAGGACAGTGTCGAGGTAGGTAGAGATGAGTTGAGTGGGGCAGGAGCATGCTGAGACAATGGGTCGGCCAGGTTGGTCAGGCTTGTGGATCTTGGGAAGGAGGTAGAACCGGGCAGTGCGGGGTTCCTGGACTATGAGGTTGGAAGCTGTGGGTGGGAGATCTCCTGAGGTGATGAGGTTCTGTATGGTCTGGGAGATGATGGTTTGGTGATGGGGGGTGGGGTCATGGTCGAGGGGGCGGTAGGAAGAGGGGTCCTCGAGTTTGTGTTTGGCTTCAGCGGTGTAGAGGTCAGTGCGCCAGACTACCACTGCTCCCCCTTTATCTGCTGACTTGATGCTGACTACATCCTCAGGAGAATTCATACTCTCAACAAACAGTATGTCAACTCCATCTCAAACATCAAAAACTGTAAGTACAACAACCTTTTATCTACCCACCTCCATAGCCAGCGCTCCTCAAACATTCCCCTGGCCTCTGGAACTGCTTGGACACCGTTAGCCATGCGGCTGGTGCAGCTGCCACCCCCACGCTGATTGATGATGTCACTTCCGCCCCCATCACGGCCACTCCCACAGCCACTTCCACCCCTCACAATTCCACATGCACCACACGTGACATCACTTCCGCCCCTCACATCATCACTGACGTCACACGCTCAGTGACTTCCGCCCCCCCCATTGCCGTGTTTGCCACCACTTCCGCCCCCAACAACGCCACTCACCTGCATTCTGCTGACACGCCCCCCCCGCAGATCCCACTGTCACCATCCCCGCCCCCCAGAACCCTGAGGGGAACACCACCCCTGCTCATGACTCCACCCCCATTCCCCCCACCACCACACCCACTCCAGTTACCGGCTCCACACCCACTCCCAGCTCCACACCCACACCAGATCCCTGCTCCCAGCCCTGCCGAGTTTTCACCATCCCTCCAGAACTTCCCCTCACTGAGGTCGAACAATCAGTCCTCAGCAAAGGACTCACCTTCATCCCCCTCTGTCCACGCATCAATGAATTTAATACATGTCATGACATCGAACACTTCTTCAGCCGCCTCCGCCTCCGAGCTTACTTTCACAATCAGGACTCCCGCCCACCTTCCGAGGATGCCTTCGCCCACCTCCAGCACACTGCATCCACCTGGACACCCCGTGCTGGCCTATTACCCACCCTTGACCTCTTCATTTCCAACTGCCGCCAGGACATTAACTGCCTCAACCTGTCGATTCCCCTCCCCCACTCCAACCTCTCACCCTCACAATGCGCAGCCCTCCAATCCCGACCTCACCATCAAGCCAGCAGATAAAGGGGGCGCAGTGGTAGTCTGGCGCACTGACGTCTACACCGTTGAAGCCAAATGCAAACTCGAGGACCCCTCTTCCTACCGCCCCCTCGACCATGACCCCACCCCCCCATCACCAAACCATCATCTCCCAGACCATACAGAACCTCATCACCTCAGGAGATCTCCCACCCACAGCTTCCAACCTCATAGTCCGGGAACCCTGCACTACCCAATTCTACCTCCTTCCCAAGATCCACAAGCCTGACCACCCTGGCCGACCCATTATCTCAGCATGCTCCTGCCCCACTCAACTCATCTCTACCTACCTCGACACTGTCCTATCCCCCCTTGTCCAGGAACTCCCCACATACGGTCGAGACACCACCCATGCCCTCCACCTCCTCCAAGAGTTCCGTTTTCCCGTCCCCCAGTGCCTCATCTTCACCATGGATATCCAATCCCTCTACACCTCCATCCGTCATGACCAGGGCCTCTGAGCCCTCCGTTACTTCCTCTCCCAATGTCCCCAACAGTACCCTTCCACCCTTCTCATTCGTTTGGCCGAACTGGTCCTCATCCTTAACAATTTCTCCTTCGAATCCTCCCACTTCCTCCAGACCAAAGGGGTAGCCATGGGCACCCATATGGGTCCCAGACATGCCTGTCTCTTTGTTGGCTACGTAGAACAGTCCATCTTCCGTAATTACATCGGCACCACTCCCCACCTCTTCCTCTGCTACAGTGATGACTGCATTGGCGCCACCTCGTGCTCTCGTGAGGAGGTTGAGCAATTCATCAACTTCACCAACACATTCCACCCTGACCTAAAATTTACCTGGACCATCTCTGACACCTCCCTCCCCTTCCTATACCTCTCCATCTCCATTAATGACGACCGACTTGATTCCGACAGTTTTTACAATCCCACCAACTCCCACAGCTACCTGGATTACACCTCTTCCCAGCCCACCTCCTACAAAAATGCCATCCCGTATTGCCAATTCCTCCGCCTCCGCCGTATCTGCTCCCAGGAAGACCAGTTCCACCACAGAACACACCAGATGGCCTCTTTCTTTAGAGACCGCAATTTCCCTTCCCATGTGGTTAAAGATGCCCTCCAACGCATCTCATCCACATCCCGCACCTCCACCCTCAGACACCACCCCTCCAACCATAAAAAGGACAGAACGTCCCTGGTGCTCACCTTCCACCCTACCAACCTTCGCATAAACCAAATCATCTGCCGACATTTCCGCCACCTCCAAAAAGACCCCACCACCAGGGATATATTTCCCTCCCCACCCCTTTCCACCTTCCGCAAAGACCGTTCCCTCCGCGACTACCTGGTCAGGTCCATGCCCCCCTTCAAACCACCCTCCCATCCTGGCACCTTCCCCTGCCACCGCAGGAATTGCAAAACCTGCGCCCACACCTCCTCCCTCACCTCTATCCAAGGCCCTAAAGGAGCCTTCCACATCCATCAAAGTTTTACCTGCATATCCACCAATATCATTTATTGTATCCGTTGCTCCCGATGCGGTCTCCTCTACATTGGGGAGACTGGATGCCTCCTAGCAGAGCGCTTTAGGGAACATCTCCGGGACACCCGCACCAATCAACCACACTGCCCTGTGGCCCAACATTTCAACTCTCCCTCCCACTCTGCCGAGAACATGGAGGTCCTGGGCCTCCTTCACCGCCGCTCCCTCACTACCAGACGCCTGGAGGAAGAACGCCTCATCTTCCGCCTCGGAACACTTCAAACCCTGGGCATCAATGTGGACTTCAACAGTTTCCTCATTTCCCCTTCCCGACCTCACCCCAGTTCCAAACTTCCAGCTCAGCACTGTCCCCATGATTTGTCCTATCTGCCTATCTTCTTTGCCACCTATCCATTCCACCCTCCCCCCTTCGACCTATCACCTTCATCCCCTCCCCCACTCACTTATTGTACTCTTTGCTACTTTCTCCCCACCCCCACCCTCCTCTCACTTATCTCTCCATGCTTCAGGCTCTCTGCCTGTATTCCTGATGAAGGGCTTTTGCCCGAAACGTCGATTTTGCTGTTCCTCGGATGCTGCCTGAACTGCTGTGCTCTCTCCAGCACCACTAATCCAGCATCCACATTCGTTACTTGGCCTCCCAAACATGTAACTAATAATTTTAAGCAAATAGTGTCAGAGCCCACTGCTGAACGCATCCCAAAATTATGGATGACACTGCCTTGTCCTCTTTAAGTAGCCAGATAGGTGTTGTTAGTTCTTGATTATCATAAATTTCTGACCATAAACGTATTGATGGAATTTCCTGATTGCAAATGTGACTGCCAATCCTTTTTATTCTTATCTGTAATAGCCAATGACTTGAATGCATAGGCTGGTGGATGTTTATCTCTGTTGGTCCACCTACGAAGTAATACCACCCCGATGCCATACGGGGGGGCATCGTATGTCAGTACCACATCTTTCTTGGGATCAAAGTGTGCCAACACCTTAGAGAATGTTAGCTGTTTCTTTACTTCATTGAAAGCTAGGGCTTGTCTTTGAGACTATTTCTAACACTCACTTTTTTTTTGGAGTTGATGCAAAGGTGTCAGAATAGCTACCAGGTTATGTATGAACTTGCCATAATAATTTATCAGACCAAGAAATTATCTAAACTCCTGGACAGACATGGGAACCGGGTACCTTTGATTGCCCTCACTTTATTTTCCAGTAAGTTTAACCAGGTCTTGGAGCCTCTGTAGCCCAAGTAGGTCACTTAGGGGGCCTGAACACACACCTTTCCCTTCTTGGATGTACACGTACCTTAGAAAAATGCCTTAAGACTATATTCAAGTTCTGCATGTATTCCTTATTAATTTTCCCTCTTGTCAGGCTGTCATCAAAGCAGTGCTGTCCAAATGGCAACCTGAGATGGACCATGCAAAATCTTCTCAATTGTCTGTTGAAAAGTTGAACAGGCAGACGATATCCTGAATGGCAGTCTCATATATTGGTACAGTATAGGTCTTACTTGTAGCATATGTCTGGGAATCTTCTTCTGTGCACAATTGCAAGTAAGCTTTGCTCATGTTCAGTTTTGTGAAGGACAGACCTTCTGCCAGCTTTGCAATTAAATCCTCTATTGGAGAGATTGGGTATTTATCCAACTGCAAAAAAAGCGATTTAGTATTTGTTCAAAATCCCCACAAAGGCAAACTGACCCATCGGACTTCAAAATTGGTATGTGCGATGCTGTTCATACCATGAATTGGACTGGTTTGATGGTTCCTTCATTTTCCAGCCTTCTGATTTCGCCCTTTTGAAAATGCTTACCTCAAGTAAATGATGACTGTTCAGAGCAAGTTTCTTCAAGATCATGCTTTACTCTCGTTGCCACTGAAATAACTCTACAGAGCCCCAGTATTCCATCATCAAGTCACCCCTTATTTACAAATGAACAGTCCTTGACTCTAGTACTGCCTCGTGCAGATTCAGGCGCTAAAGTGTCAGTAACCCTGACTCTCAACCTTCTGCCAGCTAGAGCTCCCTGACTAGATCAATATAACAGCCCCAATCAGGGAGCTCATTTTGTATGAGGTCCAGCTGGCTGACCGCGTTACAGTCACTACAGAAGGCATACTAACTGATGTGAGTATCTCTGCTGGTGGGGGGGCAGTAGTAAAGTGTGGTAGTGGTCCTCCTCCTCCTCGTCAGAAGTGAATGACCAATGTTGGAAATCTATCCTGTGGAACACTTGCATGACAGAATGTAGAGACCAAACATAAATCTTCAGAATCTGCTGATGTTCAAATAGATGTCTGTATAATGAACAGCACAGGCTTGTCTAAGGCTCCCTTAGATTAACTAGAAAGAGAGACCTGGCAAGAGTTAAGTGCCATGAGAGGCAGAAATCTGATGAGAACTCCGTAGAAAAATTGAAAATCGCACAGGGAAAGAGGTTGCTTCATTGGTTTTTGGTTATTGTTTTGCTTGTTTATCTTTCAAACTTGTATAATGTATTAGTAACTGTAAGGTTTTAATATTAGTAGTAAGGTTCTCTGGTAGTGCTCAAGCTTCTTGGGAGTTGCAGAGTTTATTAATTATAGATGAAGCACAATAAATTAGAACGTATATAAGATAGCAGGACAGGTATGTGTGGCAGTTGTTGAGTGATGAATTAATGAGTACCTGTGTGTACCATGGCAGATAGTCTGACATAAGGGTCTGGAGCTCAACAAAGTCTAGCTCAGAGTCCATGAGTTTAATGCTGAATTACAGAAACTGCAACAAATCACGAAGGGAACATTTATTTGGACAATTTGTTCCAAAACGTCCTCATATTCCATAGGATAGTTCCATCAAATTTGTTTAATATCAGGAGACAGGAGTGTAAGTCAGGTAAGAGAATCGAGAAAGTTGAAATAGAGAAGGCACCTCAGTCTTTTGCAATTGTTCTTGCAACCTGTGTGGATGAAAATGGGGTCTGCAAGGTGGATGACTGAATTAACTGTGGCACCATGCAACAGGAAACCATTCAAGTGAGGAAAATTAACAAGGATGCAGTGGCAGTACAGAACAGTAAATTCAGGCAGATTGACATAGTTCTGTGCAACAAGAGCAACATTCTGGTGTCAAGATTCAGGATATATGCTGTAGACTGAACAAGACCTTAAAGTGGGAGGGCTGGATCTAATAGTTGTATCTGTATCTAGAGACATGACATAGTTAGACATAGAATAGAGTTTCTACTTGGGGACTATGAGTAACTAGGGAATATACTAAAAAAGCAGAATTTCAAAGGTCATGTTCCCTGGGTTATTATCCAAGCTGCACCCAGATTGGCATAGGGCATGCAAAATTAGAGACTTGAATGGTTGGCTCAAAGATAGGTGCGTGAGAAAGGGGTACTGTCACATGTATTGGGAAAGTAAGAGGCATACCAAAAGACAACCTTTGTTTGAACCTTGCTGGGGTCGGTTCTGGGGAATCACATATTTAATGTCTGAGGGTGCTATAAACTAAATAGTGGGGGCTAAGTGATCAACTGTTGGACAATAACCTGGGGTTGTATGATTTTTAATTTTGTCCATCCCAGTCCAACACCAGCACCTCAACGTCATAACTGGAGTATGGCAGACGAAGGGATAAACTATAAAACTTAAGACTTTCCCAGCAGATCACAGAATTGTCATTATGCATTTGGTTCAACTTAGCTTCACTGGCTGTCAGAGAGTTTTAACTTTGTCAATCTCCTGCCTTTCCCTGTAACCCTGCACATTGTTTCTGTTTAAATAATCATTCAATGCCATCTTAAATACCTAGTTGAACCAGCCTCCACTACACTTCCAGGCAGGACATTAACCAATTACCTTAACTACACACTGTGTGAAAACATTTTTTTCTCACCTCTGAATTACATCTTTTGCAGAGCACATTTATCAGCAGGAATAGTTTTTACCCCATCTAGTTTATGTTGACACCTTGTGATTCTGAAAACTTTTATCAGTTCTCCACTTAACTTTTTCAAGCACTTTGGATTCTCTACTGACCATAAAATCCAGACCATTATTGCAATATCTGTAAAAGTACCACCAAAAGTAGCATAGGGAAACATCACAACCAGATGTGAGAATTTTAACATGGAAGTATCTATAGACCTTTCGATGCAGTATTTGATCCATGCTTACATTTTAATACAATAGATATATTCATTTGACAGTACGGAACTTAAATTTTGCTGATAAAAGGCAGATTTCATTTAAGCTTTTCATCTTGCCGCATTAGGACAATTTACAAAAATACAAATTCAAGGCAAAAAATTCAAGGAAAACGTTCCCAACTTCTTCAAACTTTCATCATAACTGAAGTGACTTATTCCCTGAACCATTCTCAGAAACCTGTTCTCCACTTTCTCCAATGCATTCACATTTCTTTAGTGTGGCACCCAGAACTATACGCAATATTCCAGCAGAGGTGTAAGTATTGTCTTCTATAAATTCATCATAACCTTCCTGTTCTTCAATTCTGGGCCTCCACTTATAAAGTTTAGAATATTGTATGCTTTACTAACAGTTCTGTCTTCCTGTCTCACCACTTACAAGTATGTACACACCACTTCTCTCTGATCCTGTACACCCTTTAGAATAGTACCGTTTATGTTATGCTGTCTTTGTACCAAAATACATCATGTTACATTTCTCTGCATTAAACTTCATCTGCCACCTAATAATGTCCTTTAGAAGTTCTATGCTGTTTCACAATTTACAATTCTGCCAAATTTTGAGTCATATACAACTGATCCCTGCATACCAAGATCTACAATATTATATAGAGGAAAGCAATGTTCCCAAAGCCACCCTTGGAAAACTTCACTGCAAACCTCTGTCAGCTTGAAATTAGTGATTATTCTTTGTTTCCTATTCTTTGGCCATTTTTCTGCATGCTGCTCTTTTATTCCATGTCCTATAACGTCTTTAACAAAAAAATGTCATACTTGAGATGTGGGCATCACTGGCTGGGCCAGCATTAATTTCCCATTCCTATTTGTCCCACAAGGAGTGGTTAACAGTCAACCACATATTGTGTATTTGCAATCATATGTAGGCCAGACGAAATAAGGGTGGCAGATGATTTCCTTTCCTAAAGGACATCAGTCAAAGAATCATACAGCACGGAAACAGATCCTTAGGTCCAACCAGCCCATGTTGAACATAATCCCAAACTAAACCTGTCTGCTTCTGGCTCATAACCCTCCTCACCTTTCCTATTGGCTTTTTTTCCCAACAATTGGCAATTGTTTCATGGTCATAACTTCTAACTCTAGAGTTTTATTGAACTCAGATTGCAACATCTGCCACTATAGGATTTGAACCTAGGTTCCCCAGAACATTACCTGTGCCTCTCAATTAATAGCTGAAAATGTGTTGCTGGAAAAGCGCAGCATGTCAGGCAGCATCCAAGGAGCAGGAAAATTGACGTTTCGGGCATGAGCCCTTCTTCAGGAAATCCTGAAGAACAGCTCATGCCCGAAATGTCGATTCTCCTGTTCCTTGGATGCTGCCTGACCTACGGCGCTTTTCCAGCAACACAATTTCAGCTCTGATCTCCAGCATCTGCAGTCCTCACTTTTTTCCCTCTCAATTAATAGACTAGCAACAATACCACTGTTAATCTGGTGGGAACGTCCCCTTTTATGCTTCACATTTTTGTTGGAAATTGTAAGAAGTTGAGCCTTCTTCATTGAGATGTAACTGGATTTTCAACCCATGTTCTAAGTAACAATGCTCTCAACAAATATAAGACTGAAAAGAAATCTTACAATTGTAGGATGCTGTTAAATGATTCCGTTATAATTGATTTTCTAGTTTTGAAAGTCTTTTTAAAATGTTTCAAAAACGTTTGTTCCTAACATTTCATTTTATATTTTAACCCCCAATATATCAAGATGTTTACATGATGTATAAAATCTGAAAAAAGAAACGTTGGATCAATAGTGCTTTTCATTTTCTGGCTGGTTTTGTGTGTAAATTCTTTAATGTGATCAGCTGCTTGGTCAATTTAGTCATATCACCACAGGTTTACATTGGGAATCCCTATTAAACTACATAATAATTAGTTGTGTGTCGAAACTGTAAGAGTTTTCATTCTAGACAGATCGCTTAATCTGTCAGGGCATTTTTTAGAGTCAGCAGCAAGCACTCTGGATTCTGTACTGACCATAAAATCCAGACCATTATTGCAATATCTGTAAGAGTACTGCCAAAAGTAGCATAGGGAAACATCACAGCCAGATGTGAGAATTTTAACATGGAACTATCTATAGAACCTTTCAATGCAGTATTTGATCCATACTCATATTTTAATATATTTAAAATACAATAGATATATTCATTTGACAGTACGGAACTTAAATATTGCTGAAAAAAGGCAGATTTTATTTAAGCTTTTCATCTTGTCCCATTAGGACAGCTTACAAAAACACAAATTCAAGGCGAAAAAACAATATTGCACAAGAGAACAGTGTTGATTCTTTGGTGAATTGACTCTGATTGATAGAGGCATTACCATGGAAAATGCACCATTAATGCTGATTAATGGATAATAGCCAAACTTTGTTTAAATTTTAGACCAGGCAGATTGACTGTGATTGGTCATGGCATTTTCCTGAGAAATGAATCCGCAAATGGCTATCACCAATTTTGTTGAGTTAGAAAAGGCGCAGTGTGTGTACATGTCCGTTCAAGGCACTGTGTATTAATGTATATAGCTTCCAGTGCCTGCATGTGCACCATACTGTGAGCCCATTGTCAACCGCTGTCCTCATAGTCAAGATTACCAAGTAAATGTCTAATTAAACACAGTTGCATATTTTGCAAGTGTGAACTGGTTGAATAAGGTCAATACTTGGTCAATAAGGTCTATTGTGGACACCCAAAGGAATGTACTGTTTGATGTGATTCACTAGTCTTTGCGATATATGGCCTCCATACCTGGTATCACATTGGCACTGAAATTAAAATACAATGTTCAGCAATTCCTCTACTTTTGTTTCTGGTTGCTCTGGCCTCCAAGGTCTATGCATGGCAATGACCTCCAGAATCACCATGTGTGGAACCTTGGAGCAGCCATGAAATTTCTAGAGAAAATTGACCATGTTACTCATTGGTGTGAAGGCCAAAATATTTATGAGCTTGATTACAGCATCCTATTAATGGAATTACAAACAGAGTGAACTTACTGTACCTTTTTCAACTATTTGCTGGTTCATTTCTCAGGGCAGTGCCCTGGCTAGTCAGAGTCAATCTGCCTAGTTTAAAATATAAACTAAGCCTGGCTATTATCAATTCGTATTAATGAGTGCTTTCTCCATGGCAATGCCTCTACCAACCAGAGTCCACTTGCAAACCAATCAGCATTCCTTTCGAATGCAGCAGAAATATTGTTTTTTTCCTTCAATTCTTGCCAAATGTCCTGATGCATGCAAGATGGTAAGTTTCCACAAAATGTGCCTTTTATCAGCAGTGCACAACAGATATTTTAGATTTAAATCAGTAAAAATGTAATAGCTTTATTAAAAGTAATGCACTGTGCTTTAATCAAAATAGTTTACTGTTAATGATGGGAGAAAAGCTAGTTTGTTAGTATTAGCTCCTGCATCCATTATGTACCCGATTGGTACATTGTGACGTATTAATCTTCATTTGTGATACTGATGCAGAAAATTTCTTCTTTGAAATAGTGATCAATTACACTTTCTTCTAGCTTTTTATTGGAAATCTGCCATGTACAGTGTTGTCTCATAGCTTAGTTTATCAGAAGGCTAGACATCGTGCAATTGTTAAGATAATTGTTACCTATAAAATTGCATTACAACCTACACCTATCAGTGCCAAACCAGCCACTGGAATATAATAACAACCTAATGCAAATTAAGATGTTCTGTATTGATTGTAAAGGTATAATACATTCAAAGAAAAAACAAAGCATTTAACACATTTCTCTTCTTAAATCCCAGTTATAGGAATTCGCACAAACATAACATCTGTTTAGACATGCTTCGGCAGGGTTATCATAGGTCCTTTTCAGAACTCACTAATCTGATCCTGAACTGGAATGCTGTAAGGGAGGCCTCAGGACCTGGGTCAGACATATGGATGGAGGAACCTCTGGACAAGCAACATGATAAGCTGGATCATCTTCAGTATTTCCTGATCAGGGCAGAGGCAGCTCAAAGAGCAGGTAAATGAGGAAGTCACAGGTATTGACAGCACCAATGCTTGTCTGAAGGAGAATGAAAATGGCTTCAGGTAACAATTAATGACATTTCTGAAAATTTGCACATAAAAGCTTCACTTGACAAAGCTTTAATGTATAACATGTTGTAGGGTAACTAAATATGCATTGAGACATGGACATTTTACCTACCCAATTCCATGGTTTCCATTCTGTATCATTAATAACATGAATGAATGTCTAAAGCTTGGCAATCTCCTTTATTTCATATCGATAAGAAATTCATCCTGAAGATTATATGTAAAGAATAGCATTGGAATTGTGACAATAGTTGTCTAAATATATGTGCAGATGCATTCTTAAGAAAGAAAATATTAAAGCTATAGTTAGTGATATAATGTTATTTCATGTTAGCTACCAACTGTGAAAATAAGAAACAATCATAGAATGGGTGTTTTCTTTTGCATTTGTGTTGGAGCATGTAGACCAGGAAGTGATTTGATTACTGCAAAGTAAACTAAAGATTACACTTCAACTCTATTAGTCAGAACAAATTTAATTTATATTTTGGGACAGACTTTCTTCTGGCCAGTTGTTATGCCAACATAGATGGCCGTTGCAAATGGAGACTTTGCAGAATCCCCATTGTAGCACGCTTCTAAGGAATTGCCCAAGAAATTGACTTTTCTGCAAGGCAATTCCTCTATGCTAGGATCCCTCCAAAAATTTCCATTTAAATCACTGACTTCATATAGTTCTGATGAAATTCAGTAAATTAGTTACCCCCAAAAAATTAGACAATTAATTGGATACATGCACATTCCTGAGTAGCTAGCTGTTAAACTGACCACATAGTTCACTCTCACACCACAAATATACCTCACCATCCTACCTCTTCACCTCTGCCAGACCTCACCCAAATACCTGGGACCCAAACCAAACACCTTGCATCCCCCACCAGGTCTGACCTGATTTTTCTCTCCCTAGTAACCAGCCACTTCTGCTGTGGCTCTAACCTGACCCCAATGTCACCCAGTCCACACACCCAAATGCCTCTCCAACTAGACTTGACCTGAACACATTTGCCAGGCCCATAATAAACACCCCTCCCTCTACCTGTCCTGACCCACACCCTAACAATCACACCAAATTTAATACATTTTTTGGTTTAATAGCAGCTGAAAAAGTGGTTATCAGGATATTTAGCTTCTACAATACAGTAATTTCCTACTGTGAGAAGGACAATTTGGCAATTCTGAAAGAACTGTCGGAATGGAAGTAGAACTCTGCATTTCTAAGGGAGCCTTTAACAGAATCTCCATTAAAAATATGGAAGTCTCTCATTGTGTTAAAAAAAAGTTCCAAGGTAGCAACTCGTTATGTTGCCATTCCCTGTGAAATCTAATTTTGCATTTGTAATGAGGACTCAAAAAAAAATTCTTGAATCTAAGTGTCCTGATATTACAACACAGTTTCTATGGAAATGTATTTCTTACATATTTAGCATAGACATTTCTAAAAAGAATCTTTCCCTTCTTTCTTTAGGGAAGTTTGAGGAAGTCTACAATAACCAACTTTCACTGGCATGTTACTTTAAAACTGTTGGGGACAAACTACTTTCTGATCATTTCTTCCAATCATGCCTCAGTACTGCTGAAATGATCACCCCAGAGGGGCATCAGAAAGCAGCAGAAGCACATGCTAACATGGGCACGGCCTATGAAGAGAAAGGTAACTCATATTTTCCTCACTTCTGTGCTAATAACCTGGAGCCATCTGAATAGATTGTAATAATAACAGTCATGTCTTCTATAACACGTGTTTCTTCAAGGCGAATTGGCTATAACACGATTGAAGAATTTAGACCATTATTGTTAGAAAACGAACTTTCCTGACCATAATTGGTCATTATGCAATTCCAGTCCCATTGATTTAAATGGTGCTGCTATTATATAATGTTCTTATAACATGGGATTGCATGAGAACAGAACTATTGCATTATATCAGAACAAACTGTACCACAATTTACACTTTGGAAGCGATACTTTACATACCAAACTGTCAGTGGGTAGCATTTATTCTTGCTGGTTTTCAGCATGCCCATCTCGAATAATGATTTGATCAGATAATTTTTGTCCCTGTTCATGCTGACTATTTTAAAGCAGAAATTTGTAAAAACAATAAATCCTCTTTCAACTTATTATTTTTTTGAGTATGGGAAAACCTGTTTTGACATACTTCATTTTATTGTAAATTGTTTACAACAGAACTTTACAGTAATTAAATTCTGTTTCTGATATTAAAAGTTTGGATTATTGCATGTGACCTCTTCCTACTCTGTCAAATAGTTTTTGTTCATATAAGGGGATGAAGGTGGAAGAGAATTTCATTTCGTAGCAGAGATGAATTGCCATAGTTTAGATTTTAGTTTTGCCAGCAGGTAATTTTAAAAATATATATAATTACGAATCTACACACTATTATGCATTATTTATTTGTGAGTACAAATTGAGAGTTGAAAACAAGAAATTGCCCCATGGAGGATTTGAAGGTGATGGACAAGAAAACATTAAAAACAGAGCACTAAATTGCCCTTTTTTTCCTCAAAGCTGCTAATCCTGATTGGAGAGTGGCAGACATTGGAAAAACTTGGTGAATCACTCAAACTATTTCATGAAGCTCATGTGAGCAGTCAAGATTAATTTATAAACAAAATCAAAAATTGCTGAAAACACTCAGCAAGTCTGTATTTGTGGAGAGAAAACAGAGTTCATGTTTTGGGTCTAATGACCCTAGCTAATAGTAGCTAGGAAAAGGTTGGTATTTATGCAGAAGATGGGAAGGGGGGAGATGGGGAGGAGTAAATGATAGGGTGGAGATCAAGCCCAAAGTGAGAGAAAACAGTTCGACAGACAAAGAAATGGGTAAAGGTTAGCCTAGGAGAATTAATAACTGCTAATGGAGACTGTTAGTGGCTGACAATGAGTTGCTTGTAGTAGCAGCCTATGTGATGACAAGCCTGGTGTTTGGGGAATCGGGTAAGGACATGGGAGGAGGTGTTCAGGCCCTAAAATTATCGAACTCTATTTTGAGTCCAGAAGATTGCAGAGTTCCCAGTTTGAAAATGAAGTGTTCTTCCAGCCTGCACTGAGTTTTACTGGAGCTTTTTAGCAAGCCCAAGACAGAGATATTGGCCAGGGAACACAGTAGTGTGTTGAAATGGCAGGCAACCAGAACATTGATGTCCTGCAAAGTGGTCATCCAATCTGTGCTTCGTCTCCCCAGTTTAGAGGAGACCACATTGTGAGCAGCGAATATAGTAGACTAGATTGATTGAAGGAGAAAGTGAGGACTGCAGATGCTGGAGATCAGAGCTGAAAAATGTGTTGCTGGAAAAGCACAGCAGGTCAGGCAGCATCCAAGAAGCAGGAGAATTGACTTTTGGGCATGAGTCTGAAGAAGGGCTTATGCCCGAAATGTCAATTCTTCTGCTCCTTAGATTGACGTGCAGGTAAATAGCAGGTACACCTGGATGGGGCCTTGGATATTGAGAAGGGTTGAAGTAGATAGGCTGATTTTACACCTTCTGTCATTGCATGGGATGGTGCCATGGGCTATGGGGAGGTGTTGGGAATAGAGTAGGAATGGACCAAGGTGTCCAGGAGAGAACAGTCCCTGAAGAAGGCTGACAAGGGAGAGAAGAGAAATATGTCTGGTGGTGGCATACTGCTTGAGATGGTGGAAATGGCGGCTAATGATCTTTCTCATGTAGATGCTGGTGGGCTGGTAGGTGAGGATGAGGGGAATCCTATTACTATTATTAGAGGGAAGAGAGGAGTGAGGGCCAAAGTGCCGAAGATGGGATACAGCTGAGGGCCCTATCGATCGTGGTAGTGGAAATCCTGATAAGGAAGGAAGTGGACATTTGAGAGGCTCCTTGTCGAAGTTGGCATCATCAGAACAGATGTGATGGAGACAGAGGAACTGAATAGAATGGAATAGAACATCCTTTATTGTCATGTGCACTCCAGTACAGAAGTCCAGTACAGGAGTACGGTGAAAAGGTATTACAAACGTGACCTAAAATGATGCCATCTTAGGTACATTTACCTATTTACAAATCTTGGATACAAAACAAGAATAAAAGGAAAAGTAATAGCGTTACTTAAAGTCTCTAGAAAATAATTTAGAAATAAGATGGTTATAACATAGTTAAAGGATTGACATTACAGTGTGGTAAAGAATTTCAAGTAGCAGCAGCCCAACATGTGGTCTCACCACCCATGCCAGGCCCTAATCCAACAACTGTCCCACTCTGCTCCAAGCCTCCAGTTCACTCTGCACCGGCACTCAACTGCACCACAGTAAGTTGCACTGCTCCACGACTTACCACCACTTGAATTGCTCCAGAAATCGCTTCCCCTTGTGCTGCTCCAGGACTTGCTTCCCCTCACACTGCTCCGGGACTGGCTTCCCCTCGGGATGCTCCGGGACTGGCTTCCCCTCGGGCTGCTCCGGGACTGGCTTCCCCTCGGGCTGCTCCGGGACTGGCTTCCCCTCGGGCTGCTCCGGGACTCGCTTCCCCTCGGGCAGCTCCGGGACTCGCTTCCCCTCGGGCTGCTCCAGGACTCGCTTCCCCTCGGGCTGCTCCGGGACTCGCTTCCCCTCGGGCTGCTCCGGGACTCACTTCCCTTTGCGCTGCTCCGGGACTCGCTTCCCCTCGTGCTGCTCCGGGACTCGCTTCCCCTCGGGCTGCTCCGGGACTCGCTTCCCCTCGGGCTGCTCCGGGACTCGCTTCCCCTCACGCTGCTCCAGGACTTGCTTCCCCTCGGGCTGCTCCGGGACTGGCTTCTCCTCGCGCTGCTCCGGGACTCGATTCCCTTCGTGCTGCTCCGGGACACACTTCTCCTCGCGCTGCTCCGGGAATCGCTTCTCCTCGAGCATTTCCGGGACTCGCTTCCCCTCGTGCTGCTCTGGGACTCGCTTCCCCTCGCGCTGCTCCGGGACTCGCTTCCCTTTGCGCTGCTCCGGGACTCGCTTCCCTTCGCGCTGCTCCGGGAGTGGCTTCTACTCGCGTTCCTCCGGGACTTGCTTCCCCTCGGGCTGCTCCGGGAGTAGCTTCCCCTCGAGCTGCTCCGGGACTCGCTTCCCCTCGGGCTGCTCCGGGACTTGCTTCCCCTCGAGCTGCTCCGGGACTCGCTTCCCCTCGGGCTGCTCCCGGAGTCGCTTCCCCTCGGGCTGCTCCGAGAGTCGCTTCCCCTCGGGCTGCTCCTGGTCTCGCTTCCCCTCGCGTTCCTCCGGGACTCGCTTCCCTTTGCGCTGCTCCGGGACTCGCTTCCCTTTGCGCTGCTCCGGGACTCGCTTCCCCTCGCGCTGCTCCGGGACTCGCTTCCCCTCGCGCTGCTCCGGGACTCGCTTCCCTTTGCGCTGCTTCGGGACTCGCTTCCCTTTGCGCTGCTCCGGGACTCGCTTCCCCTCGCGCTGCTCCGGGACTCGCTTCCCTTTGCGCTGCTCTGGGACTCGCTTCCCTTTGCGCTGCTCCGGGACTCGCTTCCCTTTGCGCTGCTCCGGGACTCGCTTCCCCTCGCGCTGCTCCGGGACTGTCTTCCCCTCACGCTGCTCCGGGACTGTCTTCCCCTCGCGCTGCTCCGGGACTCGCTTACCTCAAGCTGCTCCGGGACTCGTTTTATCTCGCGCTGCTCCGGGACTGGCTTCTCCTCGCGCTGCTCCGGGAGTGGCTTCTCCTTGTGCATTTCCGGGACTCGCTTCCCTTCGCGCTGCTCCAGGACTCACTTCACCTCCCGCTTCTCCGGGACTCGCTTCCTTTCGCGCTGCTCCGGAACTGGCTTCCCCTCGGGCTGATCCGGGACTCGCTTCCCCTCGCGCTCCTCCTGGACCGGCTTCCCCTCGGGCTGCTCCGGGACTCGCTTCCCCTCGGGCTGCTCCGGGACTCGCTTCACCTCGGGCTGCTCCAGGACTCGCTTCACCTCGCGCTGCTCCGGGACTCGCTTCTCCTCGCGCTGCTCCCGGACTGACTTCTCCTCGCACTTTTCCGAGACTGGTTTCACCTCACTCTGCTCCGGGACTCGCTTCCCCTCGCTCTGCTCCGGGACCCGCTTCCCCTCGCTCTGCTCCGGGACCCACTTCCCCTCGCTCTGCTCCAGGACCCGCTTCCCCTCGGGCTGCTCCGGGACCCGCTTCCCCTCGGGCTGCTCCGGGACCCGCTTCCCCTCGGGCTGCTCCGGGACCCGCTTCTCCTCGGGCTGCTCCGGGACCCGCTTCCCCTCGGGCTGCTCCGGGACTCGCTTCCCCTCGGGCTGCTCCGGGACCCGCTTCACCTCGGGCTGCTCCAGGACTCGCTTCACCTCGGGCTCATGCGGGACTCGCTTCCCCTCGCGCTGCTCCGGAACTCGCTTCTCCTTGCGCTGCTCCGGGAGTGGCTTCCCCTCGGGCTGCTCCGGGAGTCGCTTCCCCTCGGGCTGCTCCGGGACTCGATTCCCCTCGAGCTGCTCCGGGACTCGATTCCCCTCGAGCTGCTCCGGGACTGGCTTCCCGTTGCGCTGCTCCGGGATTCGCTTCCCTTTGGGCTGCTCCGGGACTCACTTCCCCTCGAGCTGCTCCTGAACTCGCTTCCCGTTGCGCTGTTCCGGGACTGGCTCCACTCGCGCTTCTCCGGGACTCGCTCTCCTTCGCGCTTCTCCGGGACTCGCTTCCCCTCGCGCTTCTCCGGGACTCGCTTTCCTTCACGCTTCTCTGGGACTCCCTTCCCCTCGGGCTGCTCCAGGACTGGCTTCCCCTCGCACTTCTCCGGGACTCGCTCTCATTCGCGCTTCTCCGGGACTCGCTTCCTTTCGCGCTGCTCCGGAACTGGCTTCCCCTCGGGCTGATCTGGGACTCGCTTCCCCTCGCGCTCCTCCTGGACCGGCTTCCCCTCGGGCTGCTCCGGGACTCGCTTCCCCTCGGGCTGCTCCGGGACTCGCTTCACCTCGGGCTGCTCCAGGACTCGCTTCACCTCGCGCTGCTCCGGGACTCGCTTCTCCTCGCGCTGCTCCCGGACTGACTTCTCCTCGCACTTTTCCGAGACTGGTTTCACCTCACTCTGCTCCGGGAGTCGCTTCCCCTCGCGCTGCTCCGGGACTCGCTTCCCTTCACACTGCTCCGGGAGTGGCTTCTCCTCGCGCTGCTCTTGGACTGCATTCCGTTTGCGCTGCTCCAGGACACACTTCTCATGCTTCTCCGGGACTGGCTTCCCCTCGCATTGCTCGGGAACTCGCTTCTCCTAACGCTGCTCCGGGACTCGCTTCTCCTCACGCTTCTCCGGGACTCACTTCCCTTTGTGCTGCTCCGGGACACGCTTCTCCTCACGCTGCTCCGGGACTCCCTTACCCTCGCACTGCTCCGGGACTCGCTTCCCCTCGGGCTGCTCCGGGACTCGCTTCCCCTCGGGCTGCTCCGGGACATGCTTCCCCTCGGGCTGCACCGAGACTCGCGTACCTTCGCCCTGCTCCGGGACTCGCTTCCCTTCACACTGCTCTAGGAGTGGCTTCTCCTCGCGCTGCTCTTGGACTGCATTCCGTTTGCGCTTCTCCGGGACACACTTCTCACGTTTCTCCGGGACTGGCTTCCCCTCGCACTGCTCGGGAATTCGCTTCTCCTAACGCTGCTCCGGGACTCGCTTCCCCTCTGGCTGCTCCGGGACTCGCTTCCCCTCTGGCTGCTCCAGGACTGGCTTCTCCTCACGCTGCTCCGAGGCTCGCTACTCCTCACGCTTCTCCCGGACTCACTTCCCCTTTGCGCTGCTCCGGGAGTGGCTTCTTCTCGCGCTTCTCCGGGACTTGCTTCTCCTCGCGCTGCTCCGGGATTCCCTTACCCTCGCACTGCTCCAGGACTCGCTTCCCCTCGGGCTGCTCCGGGACTCGCTTCCCCTCGGGCTGCTCCGGGACTCGCTTCACCTCGCGCTGCTCCGGGACTCGCTTCACCTCCCGAGCTGCTCCGGGACTCACTTCCCCTCGCGCTGCTCCGGGACTGGATTCTCCTCGCCCTGCTCCGGGACTCGCTTCACCTCCCGAGCTGCTCCGGGACTCACTTCCCCTCGGGCTGCTCCGGGACTGGATTCTCCTCGCCCTGCTCCGGGACTCGCTTCCCCTCGCGCTGCTCCGGGACTCGCTTCCCCTCGCGCTGCTCTGAGACTCGCTTCCCCTCGAGTTACTCCGGGACTCGCTTCCCTTCGCGCTGCTCTGAGACTCACTTCCCCTCGGGCTGCTCCGGGACTCGCTTCCCCTCGGGCTGCTCCGGGACTCGCTTCCCCTCACGCTTCTCCGGGGCTCGCTTTCCTTCGTGCTGCTTCGGGACTGTCTTCCCCTCGCTCTTCTCCGTGATTCACTTCCCTTCGCGCTGCTCCGGGAGTGGCTTCTCCTAGTGCTGCTCCAGGACTGCATTCTGTTTGCGCTGCTCCGGGACACACTTCTCACTCTTCTCCGGGACTCGCTTCACCTCGCGCTGTTCCGGGACTGGCTCCCCTCACGCTTCTCCGGGACTCGCTTCCCCTCGCGCTTCTCTGGGACTCGCTTTCCTTCACGCTTCTCCGGGACTCCCTTCCCCTTGCGCTTCTCCAGGACTCGCTTCCCCTCGCGCTTCTCCGGGACTCGCTTCCCCTCGGGCTGCTCCGGGACTCGCTTCTCCTCGGGCTGCTCCGGGACTCGCTTCTCCTCGGGCTGCTCCGGGACTCGCTTCTCCTCGGGCTGCTCCAGGACTGGCTTCCCCTCGGGCTGCTCCAGGACTGGCTTCCCCTCGCGCTTCTCCTCGCGCTGCTCCAGGACTCGATTTCCCTTGAGCTACTCCGGGACTCGCTTCTCCTAACGCTGCTCTGGGACTCGCTTCCCCCCGAGCTGCTCCGGGACGCGCTTCCCTTCGCGCTGCTCCGGGAGTCACTTCCACTCGCGTTGCTCTGGGACTCGCTTCCCCTCGCGCTTCTCCGGGACTCGCTTCCCCTCGCGTTCTCCGGGAGTCGCTTTCCGTCGTGCTGCTCCGGGCGTCGCTTCTCCTCGTGCTGCTCCGGGACTGGCTTCCCCTCGCCCCGCTCCGGGAGTGGCTTCTCCTCGCGCTGCTCTTGGACTGCATTCCGTTTGCGCTGCTCCAGGACACACTTCTCACGCTTCTCCGGGACTAGCTTCCCCTCGCACTGCTCGGGAATTCGCTTCTCCTAACGCTGCTCCGGGACACACTTCTCACGCTTCTCCGGGACTGGCTTCCCCTCGCATTGCTCGGGAACTCGCTTCTCCTAACGCTGCTCCAGGACTCGCTTCTCCTCACGCTTCTCCGGGACTCACTTCCCTTTGCGCTGCTCCGGGACACGCTTCTCCTCACGCTGCTCCGGGACTCGCTTCCCCTCGGGCTGCTCCGGGACTCGCTTCCCCTCGGGCTGCACCGAGACTCGCTTCCCCTCTGGCTGCACCGAGACTCGCTTCCCCTCGGGCTGCACCGAGACTCGCTTCCCCTCGGGCTGCACCGAGACTCGCTTCCCCTCGGGCTGCACCGAGACTCGCTTCCCCTCGGGCTGCACCGAGACTCGCTTCCCCTCGTGCTGCACCGAGACTCGCTTCCCCTCGGGCTGCACCGGGACTCGCTTCCCCTCAGGCTGCTCCGGGACTCGCTTCCCCTCGGGCTGCTCCGGGACTCGCTTCCCTTCACACTGCTCCAGGAGTGGCTTCTCCTCGCGCTGCTCTTGGACTGCATTCCGTTTGCGCTTCTCCGGGACACACTTCTCACGCTTCTCCGGGACTGGCTTCCCCTCGCACTGCTCGGGAATTCGCTTCTCCTAACGCTGCTCCGGGACTCGCTTCCCCTCTGGCTGCTCCGGGACTCGCTTCCCCTCTGGCTGCTCCGGGACTGGCTTCTCCTCACGCTGCTCCGAGGCTCGCTACTCCTCACGCTTCTCCCGGACTCACTTCCCTTTGCGCTGCTCCGGGAGTGGCTTCTTCTCGCGCTTCTCCGGGACTCGTTTCTCCTCGCGCTGCTCCGGGACTCCCTTACCCTCGCACTGCTCCGGGACTCGCTTCCCCTCGCGCTGCTCCGGGACTCGCGTCTCCTAACGCTGCTCCGGGACTCCCTTACCCTCGGTCTGCTCCGGGACTCGCTTCCCCTCGGTCTGCTCCGGGACTCGCTTCCCCTCGGGCTGCTCCGGGACTCGCTTCCCCTCGGGCTGCTCCGGGACTCGCTTCTCCTCACGCTGCTCCGAGGCTCGCTACTCCTCACGCTTCTCCCGGACTCACTTCCCTTTGCGCTGCTCCGGGAGTGGCTTCTTCTCGCGCTTCTCCGGGACTCGCTTCTCCTCGCGCTGCTCCGGGACTCCCTTACCCTCGCACTGCTCCGGGACTCGCTTCCCCTCACGCTGCTCCGGGACTCGCGTCTCCTAACGCTGCTCCGGGACTCCCTTACCCTCGGGCTGCTCCGGGACTCGCTTCCCCTCGGGCTGCTCCGGGACACGCTTCCCCTCGGGCTGCTCCGGGACTCGCTTCCCCTCGGGCTGCTCCGGGACTCGCTTCTCTGCATGCTGCTCTCAGTCTGCTCAAAGGAGGGAAAACACAGAAAAGACACAAAACAAACAAGTGGAGCAGTGGAGCTCCATGTGGAGGCTCCTACTCTGTCCCCATCATGCCAGAAATAGCTGCGAGAATGAAATAGAGTCTTTACATGAAAGATATATAGTCAGGGTAACTGTGGAAGTCATTGGGTTTTGTAGTGGATATTGGTGGCCAGCCTATTTCCCATAATGGAAATAGAGACGACAAGGTAGGGAAAGGAGGAGTTAGAGATGGACTAGGTGAAGATAAGAGCAGGGTGGAAATTGGGAGCGAAATTGATTAGTTTTCCCACTCCTGCTGAGAGAAGAAGCAGCACCGATGATTACCAGACTGATTTAAAGCCCCAGCCATATCCTCTTTACAATGAACATACAATCCCTTTACACATTCATCCCTCATACAAATATTCTCAGGTCATTCAGTGATTTACCAGAGAAAGAGTTGTGCGTGAGGACTAGAGTAGAACCGGAATAAGGAATGTTCCATGTACTCCACAAAGAGCCAGGCATAACAGGGCCTGTGTGGGTACTCATGGCCACCCTTTTGATCTGAAGAAAGTGGGAGCAGTTAAACGAGAAGTTGCTCAAAGAGAGGACGAGCTTAGCCAGGTAGAGGAAAATGGTGATGCGTAGAGACTGTTCAGGCCTTTTTTTCAAGGAAGAAGCAGCAAGTCCTGAGAACATTCTTATGAGGGATGAATGTGTAAAGGATTGTATGCTCATTGTAAAGAGGATATGGCTGGGGCTTTAATTATTTTTGTTTGAATTTGCAGAGGTGCATTTCAACTGTTTTAAACCATACTTAAAAATGAGAATAACCTCCGTCATGTTACGTGGCACTATCACTGTGCTAACGGGACAGACTTCGAGCAAATCTAGAAACTCAAGACTGGGCATCCATGAGGTACTGTGGGCCATCAGTAGCAGGAGAACTGTATTCCAACACAATCTGTAACCTCATGGCCCAACATGTCCCTCACTCAAACATTACCACGAAGCCAGAAGGTCAACCCTGGTTCAGTGGAGAATGCAGAGCAGCACCAGGGCTGTGGTGGATTGGAAAAATAATTAAAAGATTTGACTGTAGATAAGCAATAATTAGCATTTAAAGAGTTAATGTTTGGTTTTCAAAATAAATCATACATTTCTTCAAGATAGTAGTAGCCTATAGGAAATGGGAGAGGGGCATGCAAGTGAAGTCAAAGATAGTATTGGATCAAAGAAGGAGGTTAATAAAAATATTAATAAAAAATATTGCATGCCTGAGGACTGACAGCATTTTAAAATTCTTTAAAGGATTATTGAAAAATTGCAAAAGCGAGAATTGTACATGAATGTGCAATAGCAAGAAATGTTACAACAGCTTGTAAAAGCTTCTATGGTATATTAAACAGAAAAGATTATTAAATGTTATGTAATATAATTTATAATAGGAAATAGAGAAAGGGCAGAGAGGTTAAATGTGTACTTTGTGCCAGTCTTCTCATGAAAAGGAACAAGAAGTCTTCCTGAAATAATTAAGATCCAAGGGTGTACAGAGTGTGTGGCATTGAAAGGAATTAATATTAGTTTTAAAAAGTTGTATCAGAGAAATGAAATAATCTGAAAGTTGGCAAATCCTAGAGGCTCGATGATCTTTGGCCTTGAGTCAAAAAAGATGGCTAGTAAGATAGTGGATGTATTCTGATCATCTTCCAAAATTCTATTATTTCTGCGATGGTGCCTGCAGATTGGAAGGCTACAAATGTAATCCTACTGTTTAAGAAAAGAGGAAGAGAGAAATTTGGGAACTATGCACCTATTAGTCTGATGTCAGTAGTAGGGAAAATACTAAAATCTATGAAAAAGTATGTGATTATTGCATATTTAGAGGCTGATTAGTCTGTACTTCACAGTTAACATGGATTTATAAAGAGGAAATATGTTTGACAGACTTAAGAGATTTTTGAGGATGTTGCAAGCAGAGTTGATGAAGGGGAACCAGAATATGTGGTGTACCTGGGTTTTCAGAAGGCTTTTGATAGAGTTCCCCACAGGAGATTAATAAACAAAAAAAAATAAACTGTATACAATCAGGGCTTATATATTCCTATGAATTGATGATTGGTTAATAGGTATATAGCTGGTAATAGGAATAAATGGGTGATTCCATGGTTGGCAGGCAATAACCACTGGAATACCGCAAAGATTGTTGCTCCAACCCCAGCTGTTCAGTCTATATCTGTTTGAAGGTGAAGGTGAAGCTAATTATAATATTTCTAAATATGCAAATGATACAAAATTTGGTGGGAATGAGAGTTGTAGGTAAGATAAAAAGAAGCTTGAAGAGGATCTACAGAGGCTGAGTGAGTGAGTGGGCAAGAGCATAGCAGATGGAACATAATGTAGATAAATGCAAGGTTATTGATAAAAGGAACAAAGATGCAGAGTTTTTTTAAGATTGCGAGAGATTGGAAAGTGTTGATGTTCAAGGGGAAGTACTTGTCCTTTTTCCATAAGTCACTGAAAGCTAGCACACAGGTGCAGCAAGCAATTCAGAAGGCAGTGGCATGTGAACCCCTATTGCAAGAGGATTTGAATAGACAAGCAAAGACATCTTGATTCAATGGATGTAGGTTTGCTCGCTGAGCTGCAAGGTTCATTTCCAGACGTTTCATTACCCTACTAGGTAACATCTTCAGTGGGCCTCAAACGAAGCAATGCTGAAAATTCCTGCTTTCAATTGATATCTTTGGGTTGGCGATGTCATTTCCTTTGGTGATGTTATTTCCTGTGGTGAAGTCACTTCCTGTTCCTTTTCTCATGGGGTGGTAGATGGGGTCTAACTCGATATGTTTGTTGATAGAGTTCCGGTTGGAATGCCATGCTTCTAGAAATTCTCGCATGTGTCTTTGTTTGGCTTGTCCTAGGATGGATGTGTTGTCCCAATCGAAGTGGTATCCTTCCTTATCTGTATGTGAGGATACTAGTGAGAGAGGGTCATGTCTTTTTGTGGCTAATTGGTGTTCATGTATCTTGGTGGCTGATTTTCAGGACAAGCCAAACAAAGACACGCATGAGAATTCCTAGAAGCAAGGCATCCCAACTGGAACTCTATCAACAAACACATTGAGTTAGACCCCATCTACCACCCCCTGAGAAAAGGATCAGAAAGTGACTTCACCACAGGAAATGACATCACCAACCCAAAGAAGCACAAACCTATAAATAGAAAGCAGGAATTTTCAGCAATGTTTTGTCTGAAGCCCACTGAAGATGTTACCTAGTAGGGTAACGAAACGTCTGGAAATGATCCTTCCAGCTCAGCGAGCATTCCCACATCCAAAACCTCAACCTGAGCTGAAAATCTTCTCAAAACTCGCTAAGTTTTGATTCAATGTATAGAAGCTAGTCAGACCACACTTGAAATATTATATGCAGTTTGGTCCTCTTGCCCAAGAAATGAGATATACTTGCCATAGAGAGAATGCAGCAACGGTTCACCTGACTGATTCATGAGATGCTGGAATGTTCGATGAACTGAGCTTGAGCAAACTGGGCTTGGAATCTCTGTAATTTGGGACAAACTTGGGATTTCTTAAAGGGATCGATGGAGTAGATGCAGAAAGAATGTTTCATGTGGCTGTAGTGTCGAGAACCAGGAAGACTGAGATACTAAGAAACATTTTCACTGAGGATAGTGAATCATTGGAATTCTGTACCTGAGAGGGCTACAGAAGCTCAATCACTAAGTCATTTCAAGAGAGAAATTGATGATTTAGTTATTACTGACATCAGGATTATACAGTTATACAGTGTTGCAGTTAATGATTTATATATGGTCCATGCTCTAAAAAGTTGGAATCAGCTCAAGGAGTTGAATGACTGACTCCTGTATTTGTGTCTTAAAAATGGTACATTTTCTTCTCGCAAGGAAATTAGTGAATCAGATAGGTTTTCATGGCAACCAACCATACCTCCATAGCCATCATTACTGAAACTAGTTTTCTGTTCCACATTTTATTAATTGACTTTAAATTCCACCAACTGCCACAGTGGAATTTGTACCAGTGCTTATAGTGCATTAGCCTCTGCCTCTGATTTATCTGTCCTGTAATGTTACCATTTCATCACTATCTTCCCATGTTTGATTAATGTGTAATTTACTAAACACCATCCCACTACCACCAGTACATTGTGGTTGGATTGTGTCCAGTTAATGAACAGACAGAAACACTCTTCCAAGATTTATTCTTCAACATCTCTCAAACTTGTCAACTTTGCTATTTAAGAAGCCATGGGCAGCAGGTGCATAAAATGCCATTATCTTCAATTTCCCTTCCAAGACATGCACCATCCTGACTTGGGCAGTATTAACATTCCTTCATTGTCACTGGTTTAAAATACTGAAAGGCCTACAGTGCAATATGGTTGAAAGACCTTCCTTCGCAGCTTGGTTCCTAACCCAAATTATAACTTGCACAAAAAAAAGAGCAGAAACATGTATCAAGCACTTAATGTGAATGTTAAATTAACAATTCCATTGTTTGGACCATTGTGTACAAGGATCCGACAGGTGCCAGTCAGTTTTCATGAATGGATTCTGGATGTCACCAGCAAGGCCAGCATTTATTATTCGTTGCTGATTTCTGTTACAAATTATAGAATCACAATAAACAGTTACAACACAGAAAGAGCCATTGAGCTTATTGTGTCTGTGTCGGTCTCACTGTAAGAATAATTCAACTAGCCCAAGTCTCCTGTCTTTTCTGCATAAGCCTGAAAATTTATATTTTGAAAGCCATGATTGAATGGTTCTCAATGCTTCACCAACAGGAACAGTTTCTCTGTATCCACTCTGTATAGATCTGTAAAGATTTGGAACACACCTGTCAAATTTCATGCAAGAATAGCCCCAATTTCTCCAATCAATTTATATAGCAGAAGTTCCTGATGCCTAGAATCATTGGCCTTAATTTTTTTCTGTATTCTTTCTAATGTTTTCACATCCTTCCTGAAGCATGGAGTCCAGAACTGGACCAGCTAGTGTCTTATCCAGACCTGTCATAACTTCCCTGCTTTTTAAAAAAAATCACACAGCACCAGGTTATAGTCCGACAGGTTTATTTGGAAGCACTAGCTTTCTGAGCGCTGCTCCTTCATAGGTGGTTGTGGAGAATAAAATTGTAAGACACAGAAATTATAGCAAAAGTCTACAGTGTTATGTAACTGAAATTATATATTGAAAAAGACCTGAATTGTTTGTTAAGTCAATATATAATTTGAGTTACATGACATTGTAAACTTTTGCTGTAAATTCTGTGTCTTACAATCTTATTCTCCACAACCTCCTGATGAAGGAGCCGTGCCCTATAAGCTAGTGCTTCCAAATAAACCTGTTGGTCTATAACCTGGTGTTGCGTGATTTTTAACTTCGTACACCCCAGTCCAACACCGGCATCTCCAAATCATTCTCTGCTTTTCTACTCTATGCCCTTATCTGTAGATTCCACGATTTTGTATGCCCTATTGTCAACACTGTAAAATGTCCTGCTGTCTATATTTGAATCATTTTCTTACCTCACAGTTATTGTGAACATATCATCATAAATTTAGATTCTCTAGGTGACCACCAAAAACAGTCTCTCAATATTTATCTTATAACCATAATAATTGTGAAGATATCAGTTCACATCCGAAACTTTGCAACTTTAAAGTATAACCTGAGAAATGCAAGACTGCCTTAATAATACCTCATAGCTGCCTAGTCATCCTAAGGCACACCATTTCTGTTGTCATCATAATGATCGTATTTAACTAATTTCTTATACAAATTCTGAATTACTTCCTTGTTTTTTGTTTTGTGTGTTCCTGCAGAGAGAATAAATAATTTCTCATTGTTCTTTATGTGCTTTATCTACTTAGATTGTTCTTCAATACATCTGAAAACCAAACTTTAAAATCTTACTATTTAAAGTGTACCTCTTGCAAATGTTTTTAACTTGCAAAGAGTATAAATTGGCATGTTTCTATATCAAACTTCATCAGCCATTTTACTGCCTGTCCTATTCACCTATTTTTGATATTTTGCTGCCATTTATAATTTTCCATATCTCAATCTTAATTTGGTGCCATTAGCAAGCATCAGTATTGATTTGCTCATTTCTAAATCCCAATTATTTATGAAAATTAAAAATTTCAGTACCCTAAACTCAAGACTCTTATGAAATATCATTCCCCATCTGTTTCAATCCCTGTGATTATTTATCTTCAGGCTAAATAAATTAGATGGCATCCACAATGACTAATTATATGTAATCTGTGAATGGAACAGCTTTTGAATTGAGCATTTTTAAGTTTTGATCTGTATCCATATGTTCCATTCATTTTTGATTTATAGAAAAACAGTGCTGGTCTGGTCTGGTTGTGGGAATTCTAGATTTGTCTTTATTCCAGTTAAACCTTTGTGTGCCCATGTTTCTAATTGACCATTGGGTGCACTCCTAGATTTAGTCTTCATCCTTTACTTTTCTCTAGCACAATTTATGTGTTCTGATTGTAAGAAAATCTGGAATATTCCTTCATTGCTGTATTGTTTCTTAATAAATGTCTCATTTTAAAATAAAACTTTAATCTCTTTACTGCTGACGAAATCATTAATACAGGAACTCCTCAGGCTCTGTGCCAGTTTTTGTCACTTGTAAATTATTACCTGATAGAAGCCTGTTCAGGGTCTCTTTCGCCAGCTGAATATTTGGGCAGAATTTTCAAGAGATGGGAGGCAAGGAGACCTAAAATCAAGAGTGAATATTTTTCAACTGTCTACACAATCCATTTCTGCCTCCACAGGATTTATAAAGATGATGGCAGAACTGCTTTCCCAACTGGCTGTGCTAGATAGCCCATTTAACCCCTGGAGTGTTTAATTATTCTTCTGATGCTGTTTGGAGTTTTCATCCACTGAGGAAGCAGATAGTTGTGAAGTGTGATGAAGTCCTGGCGATAGGCTGACTGGAACATACCAAGCTAATGACGACAATTGTGTTAGTGGGCATTGCTTTGAGGGAATTTTCCCCTACTGCCCAATAAATCTTTAGATCCTCTCCTATAACCTCCAGTTATGGCTGGCAAACAGGAAATAATTATTCACCTCCTGACAGTAGGGACAATGAGCTTTTCATTCTAAATAGACACCCATTGGTCCTTCAGATTCAAGGGCCTGATCCTATCCTTAATTCAATGTGGCTCCTAAAGATGGCCTCCTCCAAAATTCTGAGAGAATCCACAGCCAGTACTTCCAGATTCTTGGCATGCATTCTTTCTCTATTCAGATTTGGAATGAAAAGTTTGCTTTTGACCTCAGTAGTTGCTTTATTTCTTGTTGTTGAAGACCGTAGATTATATACATACCGTTTTCTAAAAAGAAAGAAATTGGATTTGGCATGGAACAAGTACATACTTAAGTGAAAGTAAAAATGTACATTTTCCATCATTCAATTAGTATTGCTAGCAATTTGTTCATAATGATTTTGAACAGGCTTAAGCATTCAGTATTCTTATTCAAGATATTTACACCTTTTCAAATGATCCAGGACTATCTCCAAAATTCCTTCATAGTTTATAATTTCTGATGACCATGATCCTTTAAACCTATTTTTGAATATTAAGTCTCTGTAGAAATCACCTCAAGGCAGTCCCAAAGGCAGTCATTAAAGACATGTTTCACAATATTTAATTATATTTTATAGAAATACTCAATGTGATACATGATTTTGGAAGTTCTGAAAGATATTTCATAAATTTCAGTATATTGCATAAAGCAATGTTCTAAGAACCAATGGAAATTGATCTTTATTTCGTAGGTAATGTAAAAACTCCTTTGACTAAGTACATGGTTATAATGAGACTGAAAGTTAGGAATGTAATGAAGAGCCTTGTCTTAAAGTATTCATATATTCAGAATAATTCTCTTTGAGCTTTTGGACAGAAGCAAAACCTAGTTCTTTGTGGAAAACCAAAAAAAATGTATAACATAACCCTGCAGCCAAAGATTCTCTTTAACATTATAAACATGATATTTTAATTTCAAATATTATACAATACGTATGATGAACATTTGTTCTGAAACATTTTTATTTTTGTATATATGTAGCATTTTATTGTGCTGTAGATTCTTAATATTATGAATAATAATATGAATGTAGTTTGTTTTTTAAAATATTTTATTGAAAAAATGGCAATTGAAATTGTTCAGTAATTTCTTCTCTTACCTTTCAATTGGCAAAATCTTCCAGCTAAAGGAAAAACAATAATTAGCTATTCCCAGTGTTACTAAAGTCCACAGCCAAGCAAGGCAGGTCAGCCAGTGCATCCCCCAATTTCTGACATTTCAAATTACCTGAATAATACCTGCAGCAATCTCCAGATCTAATTAACATCCCCTGCAATTATGGCTGGGTCTAAATGTACAACCTGTCTGAAAGAGCTGGAAATCGCTGAGATTTTCTTTTTCTACAGACAAGCTAGCATTTTTGCTTGGCTTCTTATGCAAAATTGTAGTGTCTTCTGGTATTTTTGTCATAGTGTACTAAGTTCTTTTTTCCATCAAGTAATCAATGCACTGCTGAATGAGTTCATTTTAATGCACTCAATCATGCCTCTAATGTTCATAGCTTACGGGTGTAGGCATCAGTAATGCACAAATGTTATATGGCTTCAGTTTGGGTCATTTCATAAAATATTCATGGAATCAAAAATGTGCATCAAAATAGCGACTGGGTGAATTACATTTATGTGGCTGCTGTTGTGGCAGTAGAACATTGCCCATGTCAATGTCAATAACTTGAAGATATTTTTAACAATTTGAAATTAAACTGCACATAACCTTTATTTTGCATGTTGTTAAGGTATTTAATATTTCAATATTAAGAGTTATTTTAGTATCAAGAGAAAAAAGGCAGAATTAATGACTGCATTATTTTAACTCCAATTAAATAAACCTTTTAAATGAAGATTTTCACTGCCGTTGAATCATATTGATGATCTTTCTGGTGCATTTTTGATGATATATTTTTTATCCTTTTCACATCTGAATTCAGACTTTCCACAGTCAATGTTTATTTGTTTCACATCGTGTCTTGGCACAGTCAGTCTTTTACCATTACTGTGCATTATAATTTTACAAGAAGTGCACCTGCTGTGTATCAGGATCAGATAATTTCTTTCAAGCCTGCAGTGTACAAGCTTAAATATGCTGGTTGAGATTTTTCATATAAGCAGGAAATCCCTGCCAATTTATTTTTAGCTGTGCCGAATAAATTTTGTCTTCCCACAGTTTTTATGCCAAAAGTCAATATACCTAGAAAATATCATTAGCGTACTATTATTGGTGAGATAATTTAAATGTTCAAGCATAGTGTGGCATAAATAATATGCTAATTAATGAACAGTAAAAGTAAAACAATCATGTTTATGAAAAATAACTCCCATTCCTATAGCGCTTTTCATAACCAGGTGTCTCAATGCTTTTTAAAGCTAATGAAATACTTTGCAGTGTAGTCAGTGTTGTAATGCCCGAAATTAAATTTGATACAAATAACATAGCCATCATAAATAACTTTGGATAGTTCAAATTAAAGTATTTATTTTGTTAAATAATATTTCAGTCTTTATTCTTTTTTAACGTTTGATGAAATCAAGATTTTCTTTTTCTACTAATTGAGCATATAGAATATCAAAGGCTTGAGTTGTAATATGCTTTGCATAAACTGATGTGAGGTGGCTTCCTGACACCTCAGGGTTTTAGTACAGTTCATAATCTTCTGAGTTATACGACCACTTTTGCATTAATATGCACCATAAAACCTTCACATGTTCATTGGCATTGTAACTGCAACCTTAACACCTTTTTCACATTGTGTATTAAATGATGAATTATAAACAGTGTTTATAGTAAAGTTTAGGATAATGATTGCCACCAGCCAGGCGAAAACCAGAAGCAATATTTTGACTCTGGTATTTTCCTTTGTTGCAAAGTAGAAATTTTGAGTAAGACAGACTTGAATCTCCTATGATGTGTGAAAGAAAGACATTTATCTTAGGCTGCTAATTTAGTAGTATGTGTATGTATTGATTTTATTAGCTTTGTTGGAAACCATGGGATCTTACATGTGTTTGCAAAACATCTTAATCCAAATTCTACTTTAATGGGAGCTGCAGGAGAAGGAAGCATTGATTTAAAATATTTGTCCATGCTGTCTGTCTAGAAAAATATTGAGAAATGGAAAGTATAGTTTTCAACAAGGTAACCATGTTTCTTCACACACTTTGAAAAGGAAAATATTATTTGACATTACCTAAACCTTGTACTGAAATTTATCAGTAGTCATATCTTTCAGCTGCATCATAATATCAGATTTTTAAAAACTTTCTCCTACTGATGAAATCTAGAACATTAGTTTCTTATTGTGTAAATAAATTAAACATATTGAGCATCTAAAGCTTGAGTTGTAATGTACTCAGCACAAACTGGAATGAGCTGGCCTCCTGACACATTGAGGTTTTAGTACAGTTGGTTGCCTTCTGAGTTTCATGTCGTGTATTAACTACAGAACTACTACATAAATTGTGTGATATTTTCTGAATGAACAAAGACAAACAAGAAGGGTGATGTTTCTGAATCAAAATGAGTAATTGTAAATTATTTCATAATTGTTTTAAACAATTATTACTATTTGAACAGTATCTTCATTTGGACAGTCCTGAAGTAATATTTTATAAGGACTTTATTCTAGGTGTCCATAAAATAATGGCAAAGGAATGCAAACAGTTCAGAAAAAATATTTTAAATGTGTGATATTTCAAAACAGACTAACAGTCAAGATCCCATTGTACAATCAAAGGTCATGTTTTCAATGCCAGATTGTCAAAGTTTGCAGCTGAATCAAACCGAACTGGCTTAATCTTCAACTTTTATACCAGGAATAAGGAGCTAATTCCAACACAATGTCAAAATATAAGATCTGTACACATGCAAAACCAAATAAAAATTATAGCCACTCAGTCATTTTGAGAGTCACTGGTAAAATCTCAACAAATTTAAAACAGTTAAGTGAAGTTCTATATTCAAAAGTGATGAGGAATAACTCCATCAGTCTCACTTAGTAATTAGAGACAGAGAATAATTTCCAAATAGTTTTGCATTACTGTCATATCCTTAAAAAATATTTCTGCTTCTGGTCAAAACATATATTTACATAATGGTTTTCTTGGTCACTTTGTTCTCATAGCCACTTCATTAGTCATCAATGGGGGTCCAGGCAAATTATGTACAAATTATGGGACAGAACACTTTGGAGCTTTTAAAAATCAATTTGGATTACATACATCAGCAACAGATTAGGAACAACCAATAAAGGAAGATGTTACGTATGTAGTTCAGGGTAGTGCTACCCCTCTACGAGAGTGGGTCAGGGCATCCAGAACAGGACCTTTGGGTCATTCTAGCTCTGACTGTGTAGATATAAGGATGTACAATAAATTGTTCCCAATTCAAGTTCTACAGGTCTACCTTGTGATCTTTTTAAGTTGTAAATTGACCTAAACATAATAGAACGTAAAGTACTTAGCTTACTCAACTGATTCTTGCCTATCTTGCCTTTAATTTTTTTGTAGCATACATTTTAAAGAATGTCAGCACACAGACATCTAGCTCAAGTAGCCAAACAAGACAGCAAGAGTTAACTCATGTAACTTTTAAAACACCCAAGTATGCAGCATAAGCCATGTTTGAGGCAGGCACTCAAATTCAGAGGAAGAACACAATAATTTTCCTTCAATTAAAAACCAAAAATGGTGGAAATATGCAGTACTTTTGGCAGCATCTGTATAAGTAGAAATAGACTGACTGGGTGGAATTTAATGAAGGCCACTAGAGCAGGGATGATGACTTGTGGGTGAAACTAGAACAATAGCCTCAAAATTAGGGGGAGCAGATTTAGGACTGAATTGTGGAGGAACTTCTTCCCTCAAAGGGTTGTGAATCTATGGAATTCCCTGCCCAGTGATGTAGTTGAGGTTTCCTCATTGAATGTTTTTAAAGCTAAGATAGATAATTTTGAACAGTAAAGGAATTAAGGGTTATGGTGAGTGAATGGGTGGGTAAGTGGAGCTAAGGCCATGAAAAGATCAGCCAAGATCCTATTGAATGGCACAGCAGGCTCAAAGGGCCAAATGTCCTACTCCTGCTCCTGGTTCTTCTGTTCTAAATCCCATTTGACCAGCCTGCAGTCTTCATCAACAGGAACAGCCTCACAAACATTCAAATGGTGAAACACTACCAGAAACATAGCCTGCTATTAGGAAATCTCCTACTGAAGCCAGGAAACATAATAAAGTCTGTTACAGATTGAGACAACAAAATTGAACAAACAATAGGCTTGCTTAAGTTGCGATTCTGTTGCCTGGATCATTTGACAACAGCTCTGCAACATGACACAGCTGGAGTTTCCAGGTTTATTGGTATCAACTGCAATCCACACAACAGAAGGGTGAGATCTTGCACCCAGTGGTGTTAAAGGGCACTTAGACAAACCAAACAAGCAATAATGTGGAAGATGATTTCCTGGAATGCTGTATCCAATAGTTTTTTTTAAGGCTAATCTGTGAGGAACCTATCAAAGAGTACACTATGCTAGAGTAGGTATTGTGAAATAAAAAAAATAACAATCTTGGTCTTCTCCCTTGAGGAAGAGTGACTATAGTATGACAGAATTCTTCATTAAGGTGGAGAGTGAAGTAGTCACATCTGAAACTAGATTTATAATCTAATTTATAAACAATCTAACATGGTATGAGATGTGATTTGGAAAGGATGGATTAGGGAATTTTACCAAAAGGGTTGATAGTGTGTTTAAAGACCATGCTCATGAATTGCAACAATTATTCATTCCTGTCTGGTGCAAAAATAAACGAAACGACATGAATGGTGGCTCAACCACAGCTTGCATAATAAATTAGTGATAGCATTCGATCCAAAATGGTGACAAATAAAATAGCCAAACAAAGCAGTTAGTCTGAGGATTGAGAACATTTTAAATTCAGCAAAACAGGACAAAATGAGGAAGAAATAGAGTATGAGAGTAAAACTGCATAAACACTGACTAAAGGTTTCTATAAATATGAGAAAAGAAAAAGATTTGTGAAGATAAACATAGTTTCCTTACAGTCAGAAACAAAGGAAATGAAAATAAGCAACAAAGAAATGGCAAAAGAATTGAACATAAAACTCTGTCTTCACATAAGAGGCACAAATAACCTCTTAGAAATGCTAGGAATCCACGGATCTAGTGAAAGAGTATATTTGAAATAAATCAGTACAGTAAGAAAATAGTCTTCTCGAAATTAGTGAAGTTAAAGCCCAACAAATCACCAGCGCCTGATAATCGATCTGCATCCTAAAGTCCTAAAAAAGTGACCCTGGAAATATTGGATGCACTATATTCCAAAATTCTATTGATTCTGGAGCAATTCATACAGATTGAAGGGTAGCAAATGTAACTGCTATTTAAAAAGGAAGGCAGAGAAAGAAGCAAAGAATCACAGACCAGTTAGCCTAACGTCAGTAATAGGAAAAATGTTACAGTCTGTTTTAAAATACATGATAACAGATCACTTGAGAAGCATTAAAAGGCACAAAGCCAGGGTGAGTTTATGAAAAGCAAATCATGCTTAACAGATCTACTGGAGTTGTTATAGTATGTAGATAATAGAATAGATAAGGGAGTACCAGTGGATCTGGTATATTTGGATTTTGAGTGGGCTTTTGATAAGCTCCTACATAAAGCGTTAATGTTAAAAATCATAGCACACAGGATAGGGGATAATATATTCACATGGATTGATAATTGGTTGATAGATTGGAAACAGAGTAGGAATAAATGGGTCTTTTTCTGGGTAGCAACATGAATAGTGGACTACTGTTGGAATCAGTACTTAATCTCCAGTTACTCACAGTATACACAAATGGCCTGCGTAAAGGAACCAAATGCAATACTTACAAGTCTGCTGTCAATGTAAAACTGGTTGGAATTGTGAGTTGTGAGGAGAATGCAAGGAGGCTTCAAGTGATTTAGACGAGCGAGTGGGTAAACAAATGTCAGATGCTGTACAACATGGCTAAACATGAAATTATGCACTTTTAAGTATGAAACACAGAAAGGAAGAGTATTATTTAAATGGTGATATATTGAGAACTGTGAATATACAAAGCAATCTGGCTTCCTTGTACAGACAGACTGGTGCAGCAAACAGTTATGAAGGCAAATGATCTTTATTCCAAGAGGATTTGAGTTCAGAAGTAAGGATGTATACTGGAGCTATGAAGCCATACCTGGAATATTCCATGCTGTTTAGTCTCCTTAGCTAAGAAAGGAAATACTTGCCATAGAGAGAATGCAGTAAAGCTTCACTAGACTCATAGCAGGGATGGTAGGACTGTCCTACGAGGAGATATTAGTTTGATTGTGCCTGTATTTACTAGACCTTAGAAGGATGAGAATGGATCAGATTAAAATGTGTAAAAGTCTCACATTTGGATATTAGGGATGCAAGGAAGATGCTTTCCCTCATTGGGAAGTATAGAGCCAGAGCTCACACTCTCAGATTATGGGCTAGGCAATTTAGAACTGGTGAGGAAAGTTGTCCTCACTCAAAGTCCAGTAAATCTGTGGAATTCTGTACTACTGAAGGCTGTGCAAGTCAGAATTTAGACTAGATTAGTATGAAAACAAGCCCTTAGGCCCAACAAGTCCATACCGACCCTCTGAAGAGTATCCTATCCAGACTCATCCCCCTATTTCTACCACTGACCAATGCACCTAACACTGTGGTCAATTTACCAATGACCTGCACATCTTTGAATTGTGGGAGGAAACCAGAGCATCCGGAGGAAACCCGCACAGACACGGGGAGAATGTGCAAACTCCACACAGTCACCCAAGGCAGGAATCGAACCCAGGTCCCTGATGCTGTGAGGCAGAAGTGCTAACCAGTAAGCCACCATGCTGCCCCCATATTGTGCATATCAAGAGATTATATGAAGCAAACATTTGTTCACAGCGGTAATTCTTAGGAACATAACACAAAATTAATTTTCTTACCTAATGAGTAACACAATGCCAAATCGCTAGATTGGACAATAACTTGGACAAATCAAGCATGAGTCCAGAGATTGAAAGTACGGTGCTGGAAAAGTACAGCCAGATTCCTGATAAAGGCCTTATGCTTGAGATATCGATTTGCCTGCTCCTCAGATGCTGTCTGACCTGCTGTGCTTTTCCAGCACCACACTCTCGACTCTGATCTCCAGCATCTGCAGTCCTCACTTTTTCCTCCATGAGTACAGAGATGCTGGAAAAGGGTTCGAATGATCCAAACTGCACCTTAGCATGTTGGCGATATCAAGTCGAAAAGATAAAAATGTTTTGTAACTCCTGCCATGGAAACTGCAGAATGAGAGCATCAAAAGTCTGAAGTGCCAGATCGATTGGTGCTTCCTGCAACATTATGAGCTTCACGGACCTTCACAGTTACACCAGATGGTGATCCTAAAGTGCAGCCCTCAAAGTAAATTTGTTACTCTGTGATGGATTGATGCTCAGCTAAAGGGGATAGGTTAGATTGAGAGTCCAGTGCTAAGGCAAGACTGAATATTTGGAAATCCAAATATTAGAGATGAAGTTAAATCCACTCATCCCAATAGAAGCCAGAGGAAAGCATGCACTAGTAACCCTAGTTATGCCAGAGGAAACAAACATGTTTTGAAAGGCACAAATAGATAAATAAAACAGCACAAAACAGAAAGGGTCTGACGGAAGGAATACTATAGAGCTTGATTAAAAAGTACACCTTCTTTTGCCCTTGAGAAGATGGTGGTGAACTGCCTTCTTGAATCACTGCAGTCCACATACTGTCATTAGTCAGGAGTACCAGGTTTTTGATGCAGTGACACTGAAGAAACAGCAAATATATTTTCAAGTCAACATGGTGAGTTGCTTAAGGGATATTTGCAGATGGTCATGTTCTCTTGTACGTGCTGCCCTTGTCCTTTTAGATTTAATGGTTGTGGGGCTGGAAGGTGCTATCTATGAAGCCTTGGCAAATTTCTGAAGTGTACCTTGTAGTTGTTAGGTACTGCTGCTCCTGAGCATTAGTGATGAAGGGAGTGGATGTTTGTGAACATGGTGCCAATCAAGTGGGTTGCTTTGTCCTGGATGGTATCAAGCTTCTTGAATGTTTTTTATAGATTAGATTACTTAGTGTGGAAACAGGCCCTTTGACCCAATAAGTCCACACTGACCCTCCGAAGAGCAACCCACCCAGACCCATTCCCCTACATTTACCCCTTCACCTAACATTACGGGCAATTTAGCGTGGCCAACTCACCTAACCTGCACATTTTTGGACTGTGGGAGGAAACCGGATCATCCGGAGGAAACCCACACAGACACTGGGAGAATGTGCAAACTCCACACAGTCGCCTGAGGGGGGAATTGAACCCGGGTCTCTGGCGTTGTGAGGCAGCTGTGCTACTGTGCCGCCCATTTATTGGAGCTAAATTCATTCAAGGAAGCTGGGAATATTCCATCAAATTGCTGACTTGTGCCTTGAAAGTAGTGAACAGCCTTTGAAGAGTAAGGAGGTTAGTTACTCACTGCAGGATTCCTAGCCTCTGACCTGCTGTTGTAGCCACTGTATTTATATGGTTGGTCCAGTTCAGTTTCTCATCAATGATAACCTCCAGAATGTTTATAGTGCGGGATGTAATGATGGTGACATCACTGAATACCAAGGAGCAGTGGTTAGATTCTCTGTCATTGGAAATGGTCATTGCCTGGATTTATATGGCATGAATGTTAACTGGCATATTTTAGCCCAAGCCTGGATAATGTTCAATTTTGCTGCATTTGAAAATGAACTGCTTCAGTATCTCAGGAGTCATGAATGGTGCTGAATGATGCTGAACATTGTGCAGTCATCAATGAATATCCTTATGATAAAGGGAAGGTCCAGCTGATGAAGCCCCTGAAAATAGTTCGGCCTAGTCTTGTTGCTATCACATAGAAACTTAGTGAGATTACACCGGGAATATTGTATATAGATTTAATCCCCTTAAGGAAGTAAACAAAAAACTAAATATTATGATTGCTGGAAATCTGAAATAAAAACAAACTGCTGAAAAAAACCCAACAAGTCAAGTAACATCTGTGAAGAGAGAAAGAGAGCTAATATTTTAAGACCAGTAGAACTTCTTCAGCACTAGAAGGATATACTTACCATAGAGACAGCCCAATAAAAGTTAATTAAACTGATGCTATAATAGACTGAATATCTTTTGAGGGGATTAGGCCTGAACGTTGTAACATTTAAAAGAGTAAGAAGTGATCTTACTAAATGATACAAAATTCTTATTGGGTTTGACAGGATAGATGCAGGAATAATATTTGGCCTGATGGGACTGTCTAGAACTAGGAGATACAGTTTCAGTGGCAGAGATAGGGAATTTAGGACTAAGATGAAACTTTCTTCACTCAGAAGTTAAAGAATCTTTGGAGTTCGCTATCCAGAAAGACTGTGGAGGTTCAGCCATTGAGTATATTTAATAGACATGAAAACATTTCTAGATGTTAGAAATATTGTGATATTGGGAAAATGGCAATGTAAAAGATCACTTGTAATTGACACAAATGGAACAAAATACTGAAAGGGCCAAAGGGCCTACTCCTGATTTAATTTTATGGCAGAGAGTCATACAACATGCAGATAGGCTCTGTGGCCCAAATCATCCATGCTGACCAGGTTCCCTAAACTGAATGAGTCCCATTTGTCTGTGTTTGGACCGTAATTTCTCTAAATTTTAAATGTTGTGATTATGCCTGCCTCTACCGTTTCCTCTGGCAGTTTATTCCATATATACACCACTGTCTGTGTGAAAAAAATTGCCCCTCAGGTCCCTTTTAAAGCTTTCCCCTCTCACCTTAAATCTATGCCTCTAATCATTTTTAAACTTCTATAAGGTCACCCCCCAGCCTCCTGCATTCAGGTCTTTTTGTGAAAATAAACAATTTGTGCATTTATTCAATACTGAATATATTTAGGGAGTTGATTTATTTTAAAGTTAGTAAGTAAACTCGGCAAAGATTAGTTGGCTCAGAATTGACATTCAAATACAAAATGTTTTATTTGTCTGTATGTTCATCTTCCATTAAGTACACTTTGTTTCATATTTTCATAACAAAGTTATCAATGTATACAAAATGTACAATTTACAAATGAGGCCATGTGAAGTCGCTAGTTAATTTCACTACATTAAGCGCCTCGGGTGAGTAAGGGAGACTGCTTTTCCTGAATTTTATGTTTAGTATGACATGATGGAATAACACAAGCTTTGGTAAACTTTGAAGAAAAATGTAAACTGTTTGGAATTCAGAAGTTTCTTTGAAACGTTAAGGTAAATTATTCAAGTCATTGTGTGAGCTTTTGAGGAAAACTGCTATCTTGTTTCGAAAACTGTGTGTTCTGATTTGTATTTTACTCACCTAAATTACACATACATCTCTGAAAGCTAAAATGAGTCACTGGATTGTCTTAATATTTGTTAATATTTGGATTTTACAGGTCAGCTGGATAAAGCTGCTGAACATTATGAGATATTCCATCAACTCACTGTGGGAAAGCCATGGCATGATGAAAATGGCTGCTGTCACTTTGCACAGGCCTGTGCGAATCTCTGGAGGATTTACACATTGCTAGCGGATGAGCAGCTTGAAAATGAACAATATAAAGAGGCAAACAAAAGTCTGAGAAAAGCTTATGACATAGCAAAAGAAGGTGGGTGCAAATAAGATTATCAGTTCCTGTCTTTTTTTTTTGTAGGGCCGCTCTTGGAATAAGATGAAATTCAACTTGGGATAAAATAGGTTTTAAAGATAAATGGAAATAATTTTATATCTGTGTATGTAATGCAAGATACTGAGTTATTTCATTCTTGAAAGCATTACAACAGTGAGAAGAGATGGATTGTTTCCTTCCCAGGTACCACTGGCCACAACAAAGTTTGAATTTAAAAGGAAGGTAATATTCCCAGCTATATATTAGACTGTATATAGCTCAGAATCAGAAACAAGTAGACCAAGTTCCTTAAAGTAACAAACTCAAAATAGTTTATTGTAAAAATATCTTACTGAAGCAAAGATTATTTAATATTTTAAAAATGAACACACTCTTCCAACTCTGAGGTAAAATAATGCTGCAAAGTTTTAACCTAAAAGTAGTTTGGCCTAGTAAAAGTTAAGTTCTGGAAAACAAAACTTGTTCAGTTTGTCCAAATGCTGAACTGCAATCAAATTCATTTTCCACGCAAATTATTAGCACTGAGGTTTCTTCCTGGATCAGCTAGGCCTCGTTGAATTCTCTTTTTCTGGAGACAAAGGTATACAATTCAGAGTTCTTATGTTCTGCCAATTAAGTGATAAATTAATATTTTAGAAAGCATATCTTCATGACATTAGTCAGAGTGAACATTGTCACATTTTAAGTTTTCCAAATGTACATTTTTTTTTAAAACAATAAAAATTATTTTCTTGACATTCAAAGCTTAAAGCCATTAAAATAAAGTTGGCATATTATTCAGAAACTGTTTGGCCTCCTGTGGCATCAACTGACATGCAGGCAAGAGCATAACCCATCATATTGGATAAGGGCATATGATATGTCCTTTAACTGTGCTTGAAGTAGACACTAGGATATTTGTAATTAAAAATCACTGATATGATCCCTGCTTTAGGTCAGGAAGACTGCAAAACCCTTATCAAAAAGTAAGATGCCATTCCTCAAACATTGGGCCTGAGCAGAGTAGTGTCTCATCCCTTGGAGATTCCACTTCTGTATTGCCTTGTAAATTATTGAGTGTATGAACCTCTTAACTGGTGGTGAAGAATGTGAAACAAAGTGATGGTGCTGTGTCTTCATCATCACTGTCTTCTTGCTATTCCTGTACTGTCTGATCAGGCAGCACTTCTTAGGTATCTGAAAGGAGAAAGGCACAATTTTACCTTGTTGTGTGGGGAGAGTGAGAAAGGTGGAAGTATATGCTTCCTAAATGCTCTTTGTAAATCAGAAGAAAATGAGGTGGCAGGGAAGTGGGATATGAAAAGTAGTATGAAGTATGAAGATACCATCATCTTTGATAGTTTGAGTAGCTGAACTGACCATGGTCTTACCAACAATAGCTAGGATCTTTCACTGCCGTAATGATATGTCTGTCTATGCCAGTTAATGTAATAATTGTAACAAGATCATCCAGGTGGGCCACCATTAATCTGATCCATTCAGGGAGCCCTGGCTGAAAGATAAGAATAGGAATGTCAAACGTCCTGTTCACTCTGAGGGAGTTGGATCAATGTCAAGGACCCTCCATGTGTAAATAAAGAGTGGCTTGGTGATGGGATACCAACCTCTGAAGAATTATTTCAGTGGCAACAGGAGAAAAGCATGCTCCTAAGAAATTCACTCACAACAGTCATCTTTTATTTGAGGTAAGCATTTCTAGCATCATGTCATTATTAGGTAAGATTGACTTGTTTGATCCTGCCGTCGATGACTGGTCCCAGATTGTGTAAAAAATACTTTTTTTTTTCCAGAGAAATTATACTGGGGCAGATGAAAAGCGATGTTTAATTCTCCTGATAGCTTGTGGATCCGCAGGTTTTTCAATTGTTAGGAGCCTAAGTTTCTCTGAGGCAGCCAATATGGAAACTTTTCAAGAGTTTGACAGATTCAGTTAAAGAATATTACAACCGCAAGCTGCCTCTACTTCTGAGATGCTACCGGTTTTACTCGGCAATTCAAGAACCAGGGGAATCCATGTTTGTATTTTTGACTAGATTAAGATGACTAGCAGAGGCATGTGATTTTAGTTTAACCATTAATGAGATGCTGAGTCATAGGTTGTGTATATGGGATTAATGATGTAATCGTGTAAAAGTGCCAACTAGCTGACGCCCAACTGGACTTTCAACGGGCACTAAAACTGGCTTTGTCATTGGAAACTGCAACAGGGCGACCATATGAGTTGCATGGTATTTGATGGAAGTGAACACCTTTGCCAGTCCAACTGAGCTTGGGGAACATCATTTGAGTGAAGGTAATTGCATAGCCTCAATCAGGACATATCCTATACACAGGGACTGTAAGTCAGCCTGCAGCCAAACTCCTACACAAAGCCAATCCTCATCAAATGCTTTCTTCAGGATCCAGTCCAGCAAGCCATTGTGGTTTCTGCTGGTATGCGGACTCAAGGCAACAATAGAATCCCACTAGGTTTAAGTTGAGTAAAAGAACTTGTAGGCATGTATCCAGGAGAGTGTACATTCTGGAAAGTCCACCTACATCTGGTTTGGAACAATTAAATTGCTCAGCAACATCCAAATCAGAACCGATTAAAATAAACATCTGGTTAACTGGCCACCCAGTTCTGATGGAGATCATTACCGGTGTGGCCGTTTCAGTGATTGCACAACCGGTCTTTAACAACATTCGCAATGGACTCCACCCATTAAGTTTGCATAAGACTTCAGCTAGACTGAGAAGCTATACAAGGGAACCTTTAGAAATTAAGGGTACAACTTCGGTTGCAGTCTTTTAAGAAGCTGCTGATTGTAGCAAAAGGCTCAGAGCCAAGCCTGATGGGGCAAACTTGTTTGAGAAAGATTCGGCTAGATTGGATTCACATTTTTTGATTACAGAATGGCTGCCTGAGTGTAGTCACAATTAAATACCTGGAAATTTTTCGGGAAGGTCTAGAGACAACCAAAGGAGCTAGGGCCACCTTGCACATTGACTAGGAAGCAATTTCATGATTCTGCAAGGTCCACCGAATGACATTTGCCTTACAGACAAGAGCAGAGGCAGAACTCGGGCTAGAAAGTGAAGGAATCGCCAAACCAGTTCGGTTTGCAGAATGGGCAACACTGGTGTTACCAATTGTGAAGCCCGACACGTCGTTTCGCCTGTGTGAAAAATTTCAATAAGTGGTAAACTGTTTTTTGCAGCTGGATAAATACCTAATCCCTGCCACAGAGGATTTACATGCAAAGCTGGCAAGGTGGACTGCCCTTCACGAAGCTGGACATGAGCTATGCATACATGCAATTGCGGTTAGGTGAGGATTGCCAGAAGTATGTAACAATTTATATCCATAAGGGTTTGTACAAATATACAAGACTGCCATTTGGGATATTGTCAGCCTGTGCAATTTTTCAGCGGTCAATGGAGAATATTTTGCAAGGTATACCCCAGGTCACCATTTATCTGGATGACATGCCAATAACAGGGGAGATCAACAAGGAACTTGAACATAGTCCTTAGGTGTTTCTCCCAGCTGGGCTTACACCTTAGATGGGAAAAGTGTGTGTTCCAGACACCCCACATGACCGACTTGGGGTACAGAGTTGACAAGACTTGGTTGCACCCATTGTAAGATAAAGTGAGGGCAATCAAAGGTGTCCTCGCTCCCACGACTGTACCGGAGCTTAGGTCTTTCCTTGGGCTCGTGAATTATTAGGGAAAGTTCATACATAACCTGGCCCCCATCTTGGCACCTTTGCATCAACACTCAAAAAAGGGTCAGCCTTGGAAATGGTTGTATAGCCAAGCCATAGCTTTAAGTAAAGTGTAGGAACAACTATCATCTTCTAAGGTGTTGGCTCACTATTATCCCAAGTGAGATATGGCATCGGGGTAGTGTTATATCCGACGTAGCCCAATAGACAGTGATATCCAATAGCATCTGCACCCAGGACTTTGCTTAATGCATTGCATTACCCAGATAGAGGAGGAAGGTTTGGCAGTCACATTTGGAGTCAGGAAATTCCACTAATACCATGCTAGGCTAGGTCAACTTTAAGAAGACAAGACAGTGCCTCCCATTGCTTCAGGCCAAATTCAGCAGTGGGCTCCAATAATAAGTGCATATAATTACAAGTTGGAAAACCATCCGGGTGGCCAAGTAGAAATGTGGATGCCCGTAGCCACCTCTCAGTGACAGATACACCACTAGAAGAGTCCGTGATTGTTATAAACTTTCTGAACCAACTTCCAGTCACAGCTGACAATGTGATATGGACGCAGAAGGATCTGATCATGGCAAAATTGAAATAGTTAGTAGTGATGGGGATGCCAAAGGATTGCCTCAAACTGAATTTTTGGACCTAGAGGATCCAGATCATAGTAGAGTACAGTTTTTTTTTATGGGGAGCGAGTGATTGATCTGAGAAAAAGTCACTGCCAGATACTAGCTGAACTCTACCAAGGTCATCCAGTAGTTTCTGAAAAGAAGACATTATGTCTAGTGGTCAGGATTGGATGCAATGCCCAGATTGCCAACAAGGACAAAACTTACCTCCAGCTTCTACCCTACATTCTCGGGAATGGCCAGGTAAACCTTGGACTTAGTTACACTTTGACCATGCAGGTCATTTCATGGCCTCAATGTTTTTTGTCATTGTGGATGCCCATTGAAAGTGTCTGAATAAGCACAGAGTTTATTTGTCAAATACTGGGATGATGATAGAAAAACTGCATACATCTTTTGCAATACACAGACTCCTGGAAGTGTTGGTCACGGATAATGGCCCATTGTTTACCAGCAGGAAGTTTGAGTATTTCCTAAAGTCAAAAGTTCCATACCAACCATCATCCAATAATCTGGCAGAAACAATAGTCCAACTTTGAAGGCAGACTTAAACAAAACAGCCTACAGATTCACTAGATACCAAACTATTCCAGATTGCTTTTGATTATAGGGCCACCCTTCCTGCAACTACTGGGATAGTTGCAGCAGAGTTGCTAATGGAAAGTAGACTCCATACCAGGTTAAATCTGACCCTCCTGGACCTAATGGAGTGAGATGAAACAGCATCAAGAATGTCAATGACGGACAAAAGACTCCACCAAGCGAGAGAGACAGTTTACTTCAGGGAACAAAGTTTGCTGTAGGAACCACTGGTTTGGCCTGCATGGGTAAGAGGCATAGCTGATGTGAAGTCAAGTCCAGTGACATATAACGTTTGGGTAGGTGCAATTGACCCGAACAAGCACATGGACCGTATGAAAAGTACAACCTCGCAAGCATTGCTAAGCAAAATTGCATTGCTCTTCGACAGCCTTTCTGACAGTTTCAGAAACCATGGGTTCTCCCTTTCCGTTAAGTGTTGAAGATATCTCAGAATCTGAGATGGACACAGTGGATGTCGCCTTGAAGATGAGATGCTTTATTCTGAGACGCTCCGGGAGCAAGAAACAAGTTATTGTGCATTTGTTGCTTCTTGTATCAGAGACAGACTTTAAAGAACCTAACTCAATGCTAAAAAAACCCCAGAAGCAGCTATACATAAAAAAAAGAACTGGCTATGTCCTCAGACTCAGAGGTGGAGGGATTTAGTATTCATAATGAGGTCAGCCAGATGGAACTCATAAAATATGAGTTCCCTGATTGGGGCTGTTAATCTGGTCCAATCAGAGAGCCCTGGCTGACAGGATCCAACTCTATTTTGATTTAGTCCCTACCCTCCCCTTCACTGTTTTGATCACACAGCATTGCCCTTTGGTTTGAAGGGCAGTGCTTGTCACTGGCCACTCGGGTGTTTTCCTATCTTGCTGGTGATGGAAATTGAATAAAGATTCATGCACTTTGTGTCTCTCACTGTGTCTCACACCTGTACACACACACACCATAAAAAAGAGAAAAAAAAGAAGACAAAAAAAACAACCAGGAGTGTTATCCCTCCCCTCCCCCCCCCCCCCCCCCCCTGCTGTTTGAAAAAAAACAGAAAAAGAAACAATGTCAACTAGTTGAGCTGAGCACAGCTTTGGAACACCAGGAGTATATCAAGTTCCTTGAAAATTTGAAGAGTTTTGTAAAGTGTTAATCATTGATGTATCCACATTAACATTGTCTCTCCACCTCCTGGCAAAGATCGTCCTGCGATGATAATGTTTGTTAAATGGCAGAATGATCCTGGGCTTTAAATTATTTCACAATAGATTTTGTACAAAGATGTTCTTTGGTACTGAATGGCTCTGTGTAATTAGCATCCCATCTCTATATTATGTACAAAGTAGTCTGGGATGCTAAATGGCCAAAACAGTCCCTCTGAATTGTATTCTAATTATGGAAGTGTGTATGTGTGTGTGAGCACATGAACCAAATTCTCTTCTCCTCACAATGTCATTAGCCTCAGATGTTTCTTAAAAATGAAGTATTGATTAAACATGATGTTAAACCTTGAAAAAAAAAGAACCAGTGTCGGCGCCCACGACTGGCTCTCGAGGGGCAAGTCCCCGGGGCTGGACAGGCTGACTGTGGAGTTCTTCAGGGCGTTCTGGGATGTCCTGGGGAGCGACTACGCACAGGTCCTGGGGGAGTGCCTAAATGCCGGAGAGTTGCCCCTTTCTTGGCGCAAGGCGTCATCGTCCTGCTGCCAAAGAAAGGGTACCTGTGTTCTTTGAAGAACTGGCGTCCGGTCTCCCTCCTCAGCACAGACTACAAAATCTTCGCCAGGGTGTTGTCTTCTCGCCTGGCCTCCGTGCTGGCCCACATGATTCACCCGGACCAGTCCTACACGGTCCCGGGCTGGAGGATACACGACAACGTCCACCTGGTCTGGGACTTGATCCATTTCTGTCGACGGGCTGGTCTGCCGAGCGCCTTCCTGTCTCTCGACCAGGAGAAGGCGTTCGACAGGGTCGATCACGAGTACCTGCTCGGGACTCTGTGGACATTCGGGTTTGGGACACAGTTCGTCGCCCAGATCCGACTTTTGTACGCCGCCGCAGAGTGTCTGGTTAAAGTTAACAGGTCTCTGATGGCGCCCCTTCGCTTCAGGAGAGGAGTGCGTCAAGGCCGCCCCCTGTCCGGCCAGCTGTATTCCCTGTGCGTGGAGCCTTTCCTGCGCCTCTTGCGGAGGAGGTTGTCGGGGCTGGTTCTGCGCAGCGCGGGCACAGGTGTGGTCCTCTCGGCCTACGCCGACGACGTGCTCCTCGCTTTCACCTACCCGGCTGACCTAGGGAGGATGCGCGAGTGCCAGGCCGTGTACTCGGCAGCGTCTTCCGCCAGGATCAACTAGGCCAAATGTCCCAGACTACTGGTCGGTCCATGGCGAGTGGACTCTCTGCCGGAGGAGTTACGGGGGTTCAGCTGGAGTACCACCCTTCTCTACCTGGGGGTCTACCTCAGCCCGGCTGAGGAATCCTGGCCGGCCAACTGGCAGGAGCTGGAGTCCAAAGTCTCGGCTCGCCTAGGCCGCTGGACAGGACTGCTCCGAGTGCTATCTTACAGGAGTCGAGTGCTGGTCATAAACCAGCTGGTGGCCGCCATGCTGTGGTACTGGCTGGTGACTTTGGTCCCTCCTCCTGGCTTTGTCGCTGACATCCAGAGAACATTGGTCGACTTCTTCTGGGACAAAAAGATGCACTGGGTCACCGCGCAGGTCCTGAATCTCCCTATTGAGGAGGGCGGTCAGTCGCTGGTGTGCGTCCGCACCCAGGTCGCGACGTTCCGCCTTCAGACCTTGCGGCGATACCTTTACACCGAGCCTCCTCCTAGGTGGTGCGTCCTGGCGACGTATTTCTTCCGCCAGGTGCGTAACCTCAACTACGACATGCAGCTCTTGTTCGTCGACCGTGACGGTTTGGAGGTCGCCCTCAAGGTGCTGCCTGTCTTTTACCAGGACCTGATCACTGTTTGGAACATGGTCGAGTCGCGTCGCGTTTACCCTCCGGCAGGAGTAGCGGCTGTCGTCAGGGAGCCGTTGCTCAGGAATCCGCACCTCCATACTCGCGGGTTCGAGTGACTGTCGGAGGGGAGAGCCGTGGCGGCGAGGGTGACCAGGGTCAGGGACGTGCTGGGTGCCGGGAGCAAGGCAGCGGTAGACGTCCGGTACGTGGCCACCACCATCCGACGCCTTAAAACCGTGGTGCTCGGACCCGACGTAGTGCACCAGTTGGAGGACGCTCAGGTGTGCGGTGGGATCCTGTCCGCGCTCACCCCAGCCCGGACGGAATTTCACATTGGCCCCAAGGTCCCGTACTTCCCGCGGGAGCCTGTGCCCAACAATCTGAGCGGCTTCCGGAATTTTAATTTCGTTCCCTTCCAGGGGTTAAAAAGGAGGGCCCTATATAGACTGCTGCTGCACACTGTCCACCTCTTCTCCCTCATCCACCGTCCGGATATGCCTTGGCGTGCCCATTTGCCACCGGGCGGTGGGGATCCCCAGTGGAGGGCTCTCTACATGGGAGTCCTTCCCCTTTCTCTCGGGGATCTGGGGTGGAGGGTGCTTCACGCAGCAGTCCCCTGCAACCGCAGATAGCGGTGGTTCACGGACTCCCAGCCCAACTGCTTGTTCTGTGGCGCTGTGGATTCCGTGGACCATGTATATATTGGGTGTGGGCGTTTGCACTCCCTTTTTGATTTTCTCAAAAACCTACTCCTCTGCTTTTGGTTGCACTTCAGTCCCACGCTCCTGATCTTCGTGCACCCAGTATGGAGGAGGGAGGGCAGGTCTGAAGACCTCCTGGTGGGTCTGCTCCTGGGCCTGGCCAAAGTGGCTATCAACAGGTCCAGGCAGCGGGCTTTGGAGGGGGTTGTTAGGGCCGACTGCCTGCCCCTCTTCCGCATTTACGTGAGTGCCTGGGTGTGCTTGGAGAAGGAGCACGCGGTGTCCACCAACACCCTGGAGTTGTTCAGGGAGAGGTGGGCACCGCAGGGAGTGGAGTGCATTATTTCCCCCTCCAACTCTATTTTGATTTAGTCCCTACCCTCCCCTCCCCTTTGATGTGAAGGGCAGTGCTTGACACTGGCCACTCGGGTGTTTCCTATCTTCCTGGTGGTGGAAATTGAATAAAGATTCGTGCACCTTGTGTCTCTCACTGTGTCTCACACCTGCACACGTACACCATGGGTGCTGGGGGAAAAATAAGCACAACCACAGTTAGGCGGTAGTGTGCGGGTTAAATAAAAAAAAATGGGTTTTAGCAAAAAAAGAAATAAAAAACCAGTGTGTCAGCCATCCTGTTGACTCTGAGAGCTGGATCCATGTCAAGGATTCTTTGTGTGTAAATAAATCGTGACTTGGTAACAGGATACCGGCCTCTGGAAATATTTCAGTTAGGACCTCGTGTCTGGTTGTGTAATACCTTGTCTTACAGGAGAAATGCAAGTGATTTGTTTTGTTCATATGTCTGTCATGGTTGTACAGTTTCTAGAAACTGTGAGATTCAAAAGACGTAGAGTCATAGAGATGTACGGCAAGGAAACAGACCTTTTGATCCAGCTAGTGCATGCCGACCAGATATCCTAAACTAATCCAGTCCCATTTGCCTACTGGCAGTGGATCTAGATGCATGATAGCATGGGTTTACCCTATGTTTATTTAGGTAGTTTAAGATTGTTAATAGGTGAGCACTGGGGATGTGGTAAATTGAACAATGTCTGTGTTTAGTAAAACAGTTGATAGTGTATGATGTGTGAAGATTAATTCAGTAACCATGATCACTCATGTAAGACCTTTGAATTTCTTTGCACACTGCTTTCAGATCCTTGGAATTTCAGTCCTGGCATTCTCCACCATCTCCATTTATGTTCTGAACATATGTTTGATTCACTATCAATATTGGACATTTTCTTTGTGCCTCCTTTACAAAAGCTTTCAAGTCCACTGTCAGAAAACCTTGGAACTGTGCCCTCTCACTAATGTTATGCTATTCTTCTGTAATTTCTGTTCAGGTTAAGCTCACAAATGATGCTCCTTTTTAAAAGTGTAGACTAACTTTTGGCAGTATATAGTAGCTTAACTTGGTGCTAGTGATTCATGCTATTGACTTCCTGCTGGTGAATTTCATTAATCCAAGTTCAACAATGGTATCTAAAGGATATGTGGAAAACTGCCAAATTATGACCTGTTCAAAAAAAGCAGGACTCCTCAAATCCATCAGTATATCCTCTGTCATCAAAGTGGTAGAAGGTGTCTTTGACAGTGTTCAAGCAGCACTCAATCAGCAATAATCTGGTCACTGATGTTTAGGTGGGTTCCACTAAGACTATTGGGATCTCATTATGTCTTTGGTCCAACATAGACAAAAAGAGCTAAAATCCAAAGGTGTGGTGAGTGAGGGTGACTGCACTTGATATCAAGGTAGCTTTTGACTGGTTGTAGCATCAAGGAGCCCTAACAAAATGGAAGTTAATGAGGAATCAGAAGAAAGCTTTCCTCTGGTTGATACCATACACAGCAAAAAGAAAGATGGTGGTGGTTGTTAAAAACCAAACATCTCATCCCGTAGTATCACTGCAGCAATTAATCAGGATTATATCATCAGTCCAACCGTTTTCAACTGCTTTATTAATGCAATTCCCTCCATCTAAGGAGGAGATGTCAACGGGTATTGCTGTACTTAATTGTTCATAAACCAAAATAACTAAATTTACTGACCAACCTGTAAAGACAACATTAATTGAACAATGATTCTGCCCCTCTGCTTCAGACACCTCTTCATGCACACTAGCGCTGTACTGTAATGACATCACCTCTAGCTACACAGATATACCCACCATGGTGAAAATTATCTGCGTTGGTAGCCAGTTAGCTAGTTCATAAGTCAGATATGTAATAGCATTCTCAGATATCTCTTCATTCACCATCGAAAGGATGACAGAGAAGAAAGGAATGTCTTGGGATGTCACTGAAACCTGTATGAGACACAAGAGCAGCTGATGAGAGTTAGCCTTAAAGACCCCTAAGATTATACTGCACAGAGGCCTTGCACTGGCCCTGCTTTTAGAAAACAATCACACAAACCCCACCTTCTACAAGCAATGCATGCATGGGTTCTTCAACAACAATGTGCACCTTTCACACCATCACTATGCTGATGCCCCTTCTGTCATAAGAAGAGGGAACCTGCCCATTGGTTTTCGCTATTGTGAGACATAGTGCATTCATTTCTTTTGTAAAGTCTAGCCAGAGAGAGGTAAAACAATGCAGTCTTGAATGAAGAAGGGTACCTCTTCATGACATGACATGAGAGATAACCTGCTGAGTAATCGCATGTCCCAGAATCATCATGCTCTGTGCTTCTCCTTAGAGTGAGTGAGTGGCCTAGGCATTTGCAAAAGTGAAGAAAAGCATATGCTATTTGTTGCTTCAGCTACTGTGATTGTTCCACATCCAATGTCTGTGCATGTGGTAAATGTTTCATTCACCATTCAGCTGGCAGAGAAAGTCGGTATATGCCAACCAAATTGGTTGTGCCTGGGGACATTTTCCTCCCATAAAGAAAGAGACGTGCCTCATTTCCCCTTATCGTGTCCATGCGTGCCTGGAGGTTGATACCCAAAAACCTAGAGATAGCTCTCTGTCATCCAACTTTACTACCGTTGTGCTACAACTTACTGGCATTTTAATGTAAGAGTTACAAAGTCAGATGTATCTCTGTTATATTGAAAGTATAGCATCAGCAAGGGAACATTAAAGGAATGTAAGCAGCTAGTCAGTTATAGATAGATAACAAGCAAATGACAGATACCTCATTTGTAAAATGTAGTTGCTTCTTTGTTAACATACTCAGGGGTTATCATAGAATAGCTTCTTACTGTGTGGCAAGGTTTATAAGTAGTTGACCTTATTAAACTTTTTTTCTCCCATGGGACTGTGTGCAATTAGCTGTTCCCAAGGTATTATTCATTTGAGGGCTTCACATCATTAAAATTTGTGGATGGAGTCATTGAGAAAAGGAATTTATTCTGGAGTCAGATATCCAGAGAACCCCCTCAAAATAACCAGTCAGTTCAGTTTTGTATCCATGCTGTCACTTGCATTATTTGTACAACACTGACTTGTAACCAAATGCTGTTGAGAAAGGAAAAAAGCAAAGATTTGCACTTCACCGTTCATGTGAAGTTTTTAGATTGTATAATCTCTGTGGAGACAGGTAAATTCTAAAATGAAATTTGAACTTTCATTTATTACCTGAAGAATTGCATCAGATTTTAAACAAAAACCTTTTCTGAATTAAACAAAACTGTCAATGGTTCTACTTTAGCCCACAGCAAGTAAACCTAAGCAGTCAAACTTATTGACAGCCTAAAACCTCAACCAAAAGAGGTTTCAGATCATTAGAGGAACTTTGTCAGCATTGCTAGCTATAGACTGGGTCTTACAATGAATTAACCCCTGCACCATCAAGGAGTTTCAGACTACCATAATTATCTCAGGAGAGAATATATTCACGGATATAGTATAGCAGAAATAACTGACCAAATCTTATTGTTTTGGCTAACTGTGGGTTGCATTGAGTTTTTTGGAGAGATTCTTGCCATATGGATTAGCAAGATTTCTCACCATATCTTACCAAAAACACTTCATTTACTACCTACCCCATGTCCATGGCATCCCTCACATCTAATGCAATTCTCACAGGGAGAAGGCAGAAGAATAGGATTGAGAAACATCTCAGCCATGATCGAATGGTGAAGCAGACTTGATGAGCCAATTGGCCTAATTGTGTTCCTACAGGTTCATTATTATCTAACTGCTGATAGATTGGGAAATTGGATTGTGCAAGACCAAGACCTGTGTTCCTGTCCACCAATCATTGAAGGTAAACAGTGAGGTGCAGCGGACTGTAAAGATGGCAAATGGTATAATAAAATAAAGAACTGCACGTGCAAGATCTGAAATGAAAACCAAAATTGCTGGAGAAACTCAGCATGCCTGGCAGCATTTTTGCAGAGAAAGCAGAGTTAGCATTACGAATCTAGTGACCCTTCTTCAGAACTAGATAGTTACTAGGAAAAGATGATATGTGTGTGGAAGGTGTGGGAAGGGGAAGAAGAAAGTGGTATGTGGAAAGGAGCCTAGAGACAGAGAGGAAGACAGTTAGGCAGACAAAGGGATGGGCAATAATAAGCCAGGTAAGAAGAAAGGCTGACAATGAGGACCATAAATAGGTGAAAATTGATGGGCTGTTTTCAGCGTAGCCAATGTCGTGACAGGACCTGGATTGTCAGGATGCATAAAGGGTAGAGAATGAGGTTTTCAGTTTCCAAAATTATTGAACCCTGAAGACTGCAGGGTCTCCAAGTGGAAAATGAGGGCATGTCCTTCCAGCTTGCTCTAAGCCTCATTGCAACACTGCAGCAGACCCGAAACAGAACTGTTTTGTCTCCCCAGATGGTATATTGACCTTTGCAGTAATGGGTTTGAGTACATTTGTAGTGATGTCTTGCTGAAATTTTACAGGGCCTTGGTGAGCCTATACCTAGAGTACTGTGTTCAATTTTTGTCTCCTTATTTGAGGTTCTGGCTATGGATGGAGTTCAACAAAGGTTCCCTAGACTAATTCCTGGGTGGAAAGACTGACATATGAAGATTGACTGGACCAGTTAGGATTCTGTCCACTAGAGTTTAGAAGAATAAGGGGTATCTCAGAGAAACCTATAAAATTCTAACAGCACAAGAAGAAGTAAAAAAGGGAAGGATGTTCCTAATGACCATAGAATGTGGAACTAGAGACCACAGTCTAAGGATACAAGGTACGCCATTTAGGACTGAGATGAGGAGAAATATCCTCAAACAGAGAATAGTGAGCCTGTGCAATTCTATGCCACAGTTGAGGCAAAAACATTGAATGGTTTCAAGAAGGAATTGGATATAGTTCTCATGGTTACACAGATTAAAGGACATGGGGAGAAAGCAGGAACAGGTTACTGAGTTGAACGATGAGCCATGATCGTATTGAAGATGGAGCAGGCTTGAAGGACTGAGAGACCTACTCATACTCCTATACGCTATGTTTACCTCGATTCCAATGATAGAATTCAAATGTTTTGGGAGCACACTTTTCTAAGCATGTCACTGCAATAGAGCCACAACTGACCGAGCAAAAAGCGCCCCAGGCGACTGTATTGAGGACTGCCGGAGATCTGATTCAGTGCCAGGCATGAGAGGACCTTTTGGTGTTGGCAGTCAGGCACTTTATTAGAATTCTTACAGAGGAACAGGAGAAGCATATGTGGGATGCAGTGGCCTCATTACCAAAAAGCTGCAATTGTGCAGCAAGGTATGTGATCATCTGGATACATACATGGATAGGTTGGTGGGAGCCATGAAGAGCCAGGTCCAACACCCTCAGGGTATGTTGGAAAGGTGCATGCCCACCTGCACTCCAGCATCTCAACAGTTGGTCCTCAGGTGTAACAAAAGGGACGGGGAACCTGGCAAACAGTCCAGGTACCACTTCCTCACAAGGCAATAAGGTAGTGCTAGGAGAGACCCAGATGGAGAAGGAACCATACACCCATCCCTCAAAAGTCTCCTTTCAGGATTCTCCAAAGGTCTTCCTCTTTACCCTGCCTCACTCCCTAACCCCTACAAACCTTGGAAGTTGAAGTCAAGGAGTGTTCACTTGCCTCTGGCAAGAAGGCCCTCAGAATGTCAGGGTGTCCAGTTACAAAGTATCTTGGGGTTACCCAACCAAACTTCCAGGGCTAACAGGCTCCAGTACCAAGCAGGCTCCCTCCACCCAAGCAATCGGACCATGCACTAATTTATAATGCAAGGGAGATAATGACCACCTATTGAAGGCACTTCAGTAATGCAGGTAACATTCCAGTGTTCTCACATTCCATGTTTGTGTACATTTCATCGTTTTATTCTCTATATTACATTGTTTCAGTCTCTCTATAACCATTAATGTAATTGTGGCATTATGACAACAGAACATTTTCTGTTGTCATAATAAATTGCCTCCGACATACTCTCCAATGTTTTGAGCAGAGTTTTAAGCAGGAGCCACAATCAAAACTGCTGGAAAAATAACAAAAGAACTGCAGATGCTGGAAATCAGCAACAAAAACAGGAATTGCTAAAAAAAAGTTCAGCAGGTCTGGCAGCATCTGTGGAGAGAAGTCAGAGTTAATGTTTCGGGTCCAGTGAACCTTCTTCAAAATCAAAACTGCTGAGACAGGCCTTTACCCTTTTGCTCTCTGGTCTCAGCCGCCTCTATTTATTCAGGTGGCAGACATGTCTTTAAGTTCAGTAAGGCTGGACCTCAGCTACATCGTGTCCAGAGCCAGTCTCCCCAGACAAGATTATGATTCAAAATGGAACCTGCCTCTCATTTCCAATCACTAACAGGAAAATCTGGCCATAAGTATTGGAAAACAGAATGTGTTCCACTTTCCAGCATTAATGCCTCTCATTTTCATGATTTTTTAGAAAAATCACATATCAAAGAAGTTAGTCAAACAAGTATGTTAAGTTAATATCAATGATGTGCTTGTATTTTCCCCTACTTCTGAGCTAGGAAGCCCAGATTCAAGTCCCAGCAATTTGAAAGGTATGTAATAACAGCTCTGAAAGTGGTTTTATAAACAATAATAAGGGGAAAAAACATCGACAAACACTTGTTGGAAATTCAGATGCCCCTGTGCCAGTACGTACATTGTTGATTTGAGGACAGAAAGGGTTCCTGACCACAGTTACCTAATATAGGCAATTGATGATCCTCTGATCGTATCTTTGGAGTCCTGAAGGGAGAGGGTGACCAGCCTCAAGTCATTGTCCATGTAGGTACCAATGACATAGGTGGAAAGAGGGATAGGGATGTAAGGCAGGATTTCAGGGAGCTAAGATGGAAGCTGAGAGCTAGAACAGAGTTGTTATCTCTGGTTTGTTACCCATGCTACATGGTAGCAAGGCAAGGAATAGGGAGAGGTATCAGCTGAACACGTGGCTGCAAGGGTGTTGCAGGAGGGAGGGTTTCAGGATAATTGGGGCTCATTCTGGGGAAGGTTGGACTTGTACAAACAGGACGGTCTTCACTTGAACCAGAGGGGCACTAATATCCTGGGTGGGAAATTTGCTGGTGCCATTCGGGCAGATTTAAACTAGCTCAGCAGGGGAATGGGAACTGGAGGTGTAGTTGCAGTGTACAGGAGGATGAGAGTAGGAAGGACAGGGAGAGGATTTCAGAGTTACAAGAATATGCTGGCAGACAGCAAACTAGTTTTGAAGTGTGTCTACTTCAACACCAGAAGTATCCAAAATAAGATAGGTGAGCTTGCAGCATGGATAGATACCTGGGACTTCAATGTTGTGGCCATTTCGGAGACATGGATAGAACAGGGTGAGAAATGGATATTGCAGGTTCCAGGGTTTAGATCTTTCATTAAAAACAGGCAAGGTGGTAAAAGAGGGCGAGGTGTGGCCTTGTTAGTCAAAGATAGTGTAACAGTGGCTGAGAGGATTTTTGATGAGAACTCGTCTACTGAGGTAGTGTGGGCTGAGGTTAGAAACAGGAGAGGAGAGGTCACACTACTTGGAATTTTTTATAGGCCTCCGCAGAGTTCCAGGGAGGTGGAAGAGAGGATTAGCAAAATTATTCTGAATAGGAGTGAAAGGAACAGGGTGGTCATTATGGGGGACTTTAACTTCCCCAACATTGACTGGAAATGCTATAGCTCTAATACGTCGGATGGATCAGTTTTTGTCCAATGTGTTCAGGAGGGTTTCCTGACACAGTATGTCAAAGGGATGACAAGAGGGGAGGCCACACTGAGTCTGGTGCTTGGTAATGAACCAGGCCAGGTGTTTGATTTAGTTGTAGGTGAACACTTTGGAGAGAGTGACCATAATTCAGTTACGTTTAGTTTAGTGATGGAAAGGGATAGGTACATGCCACAGGTCAAGAGTTATCGATGGGACAAGGGCAATTATAATGCGATTAGGCAACAATTAGGATGCATGGAATGGGGTAGCAAAAATGCAGTGGATGCAGACAATCGAAATGTGGAGCTGGTTTAAGGAACAGATATTGCATGTCCTTGATAGGTATGTCTCTGTCAGGCAGGGAGGAAGTGATAAGGTAAAGGAACCATGGTTTACTACAGAAATTGCATCTCTTGTTAAGCAGAAGGAGGCTAATGTGTTGATGAGGCAAGATGGTACAGATGAGGCAGTGGAGAGTTACAGATCAGCTAGGAAGGATTTAAAGAGACAGTTAAGAAGAGCAACAAAGAGGACACAAGCAGTCTTTAGCAAATAGAATAAAGGAGAACCTAAAGCTTTCTATAGGTATGTGAGGAATAAAAGGATGATTAGGGTAGGACTAGGGCCAGTCAAAGACAGAAATGGGAAGTTGAGTGTGGACCCTGTAGAGATCGGAGAGGTGCTAAATGAACATTTCTCATCGGTGTTCACTCAGGAAAAGGAGAATATTGTGGAGGAGAAAAATGAGGTACGAGATATTAGACTAGAAAGGATTGAGGTTAGTTACGCACAGGTGTTATCAATTCTAGAAGGAGTGAAAGTAGACAAGTCCCCTGGGCTGGATGGGATTTATCTGAGGATTCTCTGGGAAGCTAGAGAGGAGATAGCAGAGCCTTTGGCTTTGATATTTGAGTCATCATTGTCTACAGGTTTAGTACCTGAGGACTGGAGGATTGCAAATGTGCCCTTGTTCAAGAAGGGCAGCAGAAATGACCCAGATAATTATAGACCAGTGAGTCTTACTTCTGTTGTAGGAAAGGGTTTGGAAAGGATTATAAGAGATCAGATTTATAATCATCTAGCAAGCAACAATTTGATTTCAGATAGTCAACATGGTTTCGTCAAGGGCAGGTCGTGTATCACAAACCTCATTGAGTTTTTTGAGAAGGTGACTGAGCATGTAGATGAATGTAGGGCAGTTGACATAATATACATGGACTTCAGTAAAGCCTTTGATAAGGTTCCACATGGTAGGCTGATGGAGAAAATGCAGAGGCGTGGAATTGAGGGTGATGTAGTTTGGATTAGAAACTGGCTTTCTGAAAGAAGGCAGCGAGTGGTGGTTGATGGAAAATATTCAGTCTGGAATCCAGTTACAACTGATGTGCCACAAGGATCTGTTTTGGGACCACTGCTGTTTGTCATTTTATAAATGACTTAGATGCAGCCATAGGTGGATGGATTAGTAAATTTGCAGACGGTACTAAAGTCGGTGGAGTAGTGGACAGTTTGGAAGAATGTTACAGGTTGCAGGGGAACTTGGACTAACTGCAGAATCGGGCTGAGAGGTGGTAAATGGAGTTCAATGCAACTAAATGTGAGGTGATGCACTTTGGGAAGAATAACAGGAAGGCAGACTACTGGGTCAATGGAAAGATTGTTGGTAGTGTGGGTGTGCAGAGGGATCTTGGAATCCATGTGCATAGATCCCTGAAAGTTGCCATCCAGGTGGATAGTGCTGTTAAGAAGGCATACAGTGTGTTAGGTTTCATTGGTAGAGGGATTGAGTTCCGGAACCGCAATATCATGCTGCAACTATACAAAACACTGGTGCAGCCACACTTGGAATATTGTGTACAGTTCTGGTCGCCCCATTACAGGAAGGATGTGGAAGCATAGGAAAAGGTGCAGAGGAGATTTACGAGGATGTTGCCTGGTCTGGAGGGAAGGACTTATAAGGAATGGCTGAGAGACTTGGGTCTGTTCTCATTGAAAAGAAGAAGGCTAAGGGGGGATTTGATAGAGACATGCAAGATGACCAGGGGATTTGATAGGGTAGACAGAGAAAGACTTTTTCCTAGGATGATGACGTCAGCTTGTACGAGAGGGCATAGCTACAAATTGAGGGGTGATAGATTTAAGACAGATATCAGAGGCAGGTTCTTTACGCAGAGAGTGGTAAGGGCGTGAAATGCCCTACCTGCCAATGTAGTGAACTCAGCCACATTAGGGAGATTTAAACAATCCTTAGCTAAGCACATGGATGATTTTGGGATAGTGTAGGGGGCTGAGCTGAGAATAGTTCACAGGTCGGAGTAACATCGAGGGCCGAAGGGCCTGTTCTGCGCTGTATTGTTCTATGTTCTATGATTTGTAGCAATTTGTAGTTTGTTAAACAGTTTTGATATGATACATTAGTTAATTAGGAAGTATACAGTCCACAACAGATGAGGATGCTAATCCCAAAGTCATTGTGTAGAATTGGAGGAGTAGGGGCGCAGGTTTTGCAGTCTTTGATGGCAGCCATCTTTGTTCTTCACCTAGGCTGATGTAGGGGAACTCCTGGTCTTCCCTCGAGATGATGTTGGCTCGCCCCTCTGCTCTTGTTTAAATCCCTCTCTCCCCACCTATTCCAATGGATATGCATTTATTTTGCAGGCTGGCATTTCTGCTTTACCAATCAATTGTTTGAAACTTTTTGGCCAATGGCCATGAGATACATACTCATGACATCAGATAACTGGTGTCCCCTTGCCCATCTGTCCTTAAAGGTTAGTTTTCATTCTTTCCAAGAACGAAGCCTTTTCTAAAAACATTCCCTCAGTGTCAATACTGGAAACATTTATTTATGTATTTAAATAATATGGATAATGGAATGCAATGTAATATTTCAAAATTTCTGATTCTAAACTTGGAAGTGAGCTGGCAGTGAAGATGATTGACATTGATAACAGTAGAATGTAGTTTAGCAGAATGGACAAACAAGTGGAATATGGAATTTAATACAGTAGAAGTGTGAGGTGATCCACTTTGCCAAAAGGAATAGTGACAGTCAATATACACTAAATGGCTCTAAACAATGTACATTTAGTGTATATTGACCTCAGGTTTCATGTACATTGATTTTTGAAGATTACTGGACATAAGAGAGCAATTAGCAAATCATATAGAGTCTTGTGCATTTTGAATAAAGGCAATAAATACAAAAGCAAGTAAGTAATGCTGAATCCTTCCAAGTAACTACAATGTTGTGCCCCATTATGGTCATCACTTTAGGAAGGATGTGACGGCCTTTAACCTTTGAGATAGTGCAAAAGATAAATATCAGACTGTTTGCAGTAATAAGGGAATTTATCTCCAAAGTTAGATTGGAGAAGCTTTTTGTTTCTTTAGAGAAAAGGAAATTGAGGTGCAATTTGATAGAAATGTAAAAGATTATAATATGTTTAAATAAATTAGTCAAACAATACCTGTTCCCATTTGCTGATAGTACAATGATCAGGGTACGCATGTTTTGAGAGAAGCATGTCAAATAGAAACTTTAAAAGTGGCAAGTGGTAATGATCTGAAATTCACAGCCTACAAGGGTGGTGGAATCACAAAAGATAAATGATTTCAAAAGGAAATTTATGATCACTTGAGCAAAATAAAAATATTAGAATATGGGAATATAGCAGAACAATGGGACTGATTGGATTGATCTACAGAGAATTAGCATCTACATGATGGACAGAATAACCACTTCCTATGCCACAATAACTCTGTTACTCTATGAAATAGTCTGGAATTACTATCAAACTTTCTTATGGTCAACAAAAATGAGGAAGTCAAATGGAAGTTGATTAATACAGTTGATACGCCCATCATTAAACATTGCATAAATAAATAGTGTCTTAGCAAATACAATACCAATATATAATCTAAAAAGGTGTCCATAAGTGCATTTTTTAAGAAGTTATTTAATCAAGGAGCCTCGATTACCTGGCATTCGATTATCTGAATTTCGGATTATCTGACAAGATCGCAAGGTCTCAGTGCTTGACTAAACTGTGTTATCCAGCATTCGATTAAGCGAACATTCGATTATCTGACAAAATACTCCCCGCTCATGTCGTTTGGATAATCGAGGTTCCTCTGTATATTTAAAACGCAGAAGGAAGTAATTTGGTTCATCATGCCTGTGCAAGGCATAAAAGACCTAATTCTATTTCTTAGCTCTTGATTTTTATCCTGTAAGTTACAACACCTCAAGTTCATATTGTACATTCTTCTTAAATGCTGTAGGTTTTAAGTCTCTACCACACTTTCATGCAATGAATTTGAACCTTGCCAACCTCTTGATGAAAATTTTTCTCCTCAACTCTCCCCTTGCACACATCAACTGCAGCCTCCCAGATTGCCTTGATCCAGTACAATTCACATACTGTAACAGATGGCAGATGACATTTCCCTGGCCCTACAATCATCCTTGGAACATCTGGATAACAAGGACACGCACCTCAGATTCCGATTTATTGACTTTCATTCCACCTTCAACACCATAATTCCAACTAATCTCATCTCCAAAACTCCAAGACCTAGGATTCTGCTCCTCCATCTGAAACTAAATCCTCAACTTTCTGACCCACAGACCTCGATCAGTAAGGATAGGTGGCAACACCTCCTCACATAATCCTCAACACTGATGCCTCACATGGCTGCATATTCAGACCCCTTATTCTACTCCTTATACACGAACGAGTGTGGCCAAATTCAGCTCGAACTCCAATTTTGCTGATGATACCACCAGTCGTTCGAAACTCAAACAGTGGTAAAACAGGTAATAGGAAAAGGATAGACAGCTTACTGGCCTGCTGTAAAGCCAACAATATTTCCCTCAGCATCAGCAAAACAAAGGAGCTGGTCATTGATTTCTGGAAGCAGATCGGAAGCATGCTGGCGTAGTTGAGAGCTTCAAATTCCTCAGAGTAAATATCACCAGCATTTTGTCCTGATCCATCCACATCGAAGCTATAGTCAAGAAAGCAGATTAACACCTCTACTTCTTCAGAAGGCCAAGGAAATTTGGCATGTCCACAATGATTCTTAAGCATTTTTATACATGCACCATGTAAAGCATCCCATCCGGATGCATCACAGCTTGTTATGGCAATTGCACTGCCTAAGACCACAAGAAATTACTGAGTTGTGAATGCAACTCAGTCCATCACAAAAACCAGCCTTCCATCCATTGACTCCATCTTCGCTTCCTGTTGTCTCAGGAAAGCAGCCAACATAATCAAAGACCCATCCCATCCTGGTTATAATTCCACCCTCTTGCCTGGGGGAGAAGAAATAAAAGTTTGAAAACATCTACAGACAGACTCAAGAACAGCTTTTTCCCCGCTTCTATCAGACTTATGAACTGACCTCTCGTATATGAAAGTTGATCTTTCTCTGCACTTTCTCTGTAGCTGTAACACTATATTCTGCAATTTCTTCTATTACACTGATGTACTTATTTAAGGTATGATTTGTCTGAATAGCACACAAAACAGTACTTTTCACTGTGTCTCAGTACATGTGACATTGATAAATCAAATAAAATCATCCTGTTGTGATGTTAATTTTAGAGGGCACATGCTAATGAGCAAGAACCCAAAATGTAGCACATCTGACTAGCAGTCATTTCACAGTCCTCCTTGCAGCAGTCAATGTAATGGAATGCAGCTGTGTCTTCTTGTAACAGAAGTTGCTGAAACTCTTTAACAAATTTGCCTGCTCAACTATGCTGAACATTATCTGCAAAAAAAACAAACGCACATCCACTTACTAACAAGAGAGTCATACAGCATAGAAACAGACCCTTCAGTCCAATTAGTCCACACCGGCCATGTTCCCAAACTAAACCAGTCTGACTTGCCTGCATTTGGCCCATATCCATCCAAACCTTTCTGATTCATGTACTTATGCAAATGACTTTTAAGTGTTGTAACTGTACCTGCATCCATGACTTCCTGTACAAGTTCATTCCATACATGAACCACACTCTATGTAAAAAAAGTTGCCCGACATGTCCTTCTTAAAATTCTCCTCTCATTTTAAAAATATGCCCGTCAGTTTTGAACTCCCCACCCTCGGGAGAAAGCTCTTGTTATTCACCTTATATATGCCCCTCATGATTTTATAAACCTCAAAAAGGTCACCACTCGAACTTCCTACACTCCAGTGAGAAAAAGTCCCAGTCTATTTTAAAACTGAAACCCTCCATTCCTGGCAATATCTTGGTAAACGTTTTCTGAATTTTCTCCCATTTAATGATACCTTTCCTATAGCAGAATGACCAGAACTGGACACAGTACTCCAGAAGAGGCCTCACTAATGTCCTGGACAACCTCAACATGACAATCCAAGTCCTATAAACAAAGGTCTGAGCTAAATGCCTTCTTAGCAATCCTATCTACATGTGACACAAACTTCAACGAATTACGTACCTGAACCTTTTGTCTCTCTGTTCTACAACAGTACCCAGGGCCCTATCATTAATTGTATAGGTCCCACCCTTGTTTGTCTTACCAAAATGCAATATCTCGTGTTTATCCAAATTAAATTCCATCTGCCACTCCTCAAACCATTGACCCAATTGATCAAGATCTCTTTGTAATCTTAGATAGCCTTCACTGTCCAGCATACCACCAATTTTGATGTCATTTGTAAATTTATTAACCATGCCTCTGATATTCACATCCAAATCACAAACAAAAATGACAAACAAAAGTAGACCGAGTATTGATTCCTGTGGAACACCGCAGATCAGAGGCTTCCAGTCCAAAAAACTACCCTCCACTACTACCCTCTGTCTCCTACCATAAAGCCAATTTTGTATCCAATTGGCAAGGTAACTCTGAATTCCATGTGATCTAACTTTACTAATGAGTCTGCTATGGAAAACCCTGTTAAAGCCATGTTGTGAGATTGGTAATTTTCTGTAAGTAAACACCAAAACACAACATTCTGGTTAGTGGTGGTTTCTCTTAGACAACCTGAAAGCAGCAATACAAGTTTGAATACCATAAGAAGAACTGCAGACATGATTTGAAATTTTTGTAAGATGTATGTACATTGAAACCTCATTTGGTGCAGCCCCCTCTACAAGTGGCATGGAAAGAACACTCAGAAAAAGATTTGTGGACTGGCTAGATTGGTAGTTCCTGCAAGTAATGTTTGGGTTTTGAATTGGGCTGTAAAGGTTGGAGAGCTGTCCAAACAACAGAATTTGCTGCTCCCCTAACCAAGCTATTCCACTACAGCTACAGCACTGGGATCTACCCAAAATTTGGAAGCTTGTCCAGGTATCTCCGTGCACACAAAGCAGAACAAATCCAATCTGGTCAATTACCGCCCCAATGGTCTACTTTTGATCATCAGTAAAGTGATGGAAGCAGCACCTGCTCGCTGATGCCCAGTTTAGGTTCTGCAAGGGTCACTCAGCTCCTGACCACATTACAACCTTGATTTAAACATGGACACAAATAACTGAATTCCAGAGGTGAGCTGAGAGTGGCGGCTCTTGACATCAATGCTGCGTTTGATTGGGTGCAGAATCAAGGAGCCCAAGCAAAACTGGAATCAGTGGGAATTAGAAAAGAACTCTCGACTGGCTGGAGTCATACCTGGCACATAGGAAGATCACTTTTATCATGGAGATCAGCCGTCTCAGTTCCAAGACATTTCTGCAGGAGTTCCTCAGAGTAGTGTCTTAAACCTAACCATATTCAACTGTTTAATTAATAACTTTCCCTCCAGGTCAGAAGTAAAGATGCTCAGAAATGGTTTCATGATGTTCAACATCATTTGCAACTCCCCAGATACTGAAGCAGTCCATGTCCAATGCAACATGATCTGGGTAACATCCAGGTTTGGGCTGACGAGTCAAGGAACATTCATGGCACTCACCACCCTGACTTGGAAATATATCACTGTTCCTTCACTGTCATTGGGTCAAAATCCTGGAATTGCCTCCCCTAATGGCATTGTGGATGAACCCGCAGCAGGTGAACTGCAGTCGTTCAAGAAGGCAGCTCATCACCACCTTCTCAAAGGTAACTAGGGATGACCAATAAATGCTGGCCAGCCAATGACATCCACATCTCACAAATGAATAATGATAAAAAAACTTTCTACCTTATCAAACCAAGTGCACCAACCATACACGTACCTTGAACATAAACATTGGCATCTGGCATTTGCCAAAACTTCAAAACTACCACACTTTTCTGATACACTGGCAGGGCACAGTGGAAGCACATCTTCCATTGCAGGGTGCACAGGCTGCGGAAGGGACACTTGGTCTCAAGTTCACAGATTGGACCAGGCTGCAACTCTGGGCTGCTTATTTGCTTTCTTAGTGTTCACTCAATTGTCATTTATCTGCATGCTCACACCATCCATTCCTTACCTCGCTGTGCCAAAAAGAGCAGTCAGCCAACCAAGTTGAGTCTGTCAGGTAGCACTCTGGTTTCATGTGGAATTTTTTGATATCTAGCTTGTTTTGGAGAGTTTGGTAAGACAGGTTTTTTTTATTATTATTCATTTGTGAGACATGGGTGTCATTGGCTGGCCAGCGTTACTGTACGACAGAGTGCTACGTCAATCTCACACCTATGCATGTGCAAGCAGATTATGCAGAACACACACTAGATAACACATAAGTACCCATTCCTCAAACACTTTGGGGACTAGTCCTCACCAAAGGTCATGGAGACACTCATTAGTTAGAGATTTCCCAGCTTAGTAATTCAAGGATAGCCTCCATTATCGATCCAGCAGATAGGTTATGGTCAGTTTTGCAGAGAAGGGGTTTCAGTCAGAGATTCTTCGTCTGTGCAATCCAGGAGTGGGTCACAGTCAGTCCTGTGGTTCCATAATGACCAGTTCATTGGGTAGGGCTAATGCATGGGGAGGTGTAAATTCCCAGATTGGGTCTGTGCACTTCTTGTCTGGGGCTGTCTGGTTAAGTCATTTAACTAGTACTGTTCACGGAAACAAATGGGTTAAGGGGTCTTTTGGGAATGAGACTCAGCATGTTATTCTTTGGGTCCAGAGACACAGCAGGGGTGACAATGGGTGTACAATAGTATTTGCAAGGGGGTTGGTTGGAGTACATGGCTGTGAAGTTGGTCATGTGGGAAAGGAGTCCATCCACGGTCAGGAGCATCCTGTTTTAAGGGAATGTGATGAATGATCACACGTGACATTGTAATCTGATATCACAATGGTGGCTGTGTGGAAAGATCAGGCAGGTGCAGGAACATGTAGATACGTTGGACAAGAATCTAGAATGTGTGTAGCCCATGGAATTTATAGGAAAGGGTAGCATGGTGGCTCAGTGGTTAGCACTGCTGAGGCCTAGCTCCAGGGACCCGGGTTCAATTCCAGCTTTGGGTGACTGTCTGTGCGGAATTTGCACATTCTCCATGTGGCTGTGTGAGTTTCTGCTGGGTGCTACGCTTTCTTCCAACAGTTTAATGATGTGCAGGTTAGGTGGATTGACCATGCTCAATTTCCCCATAGCATCCAGGGATGTGAAGGTTAGGTGGATGAGCCATGGCCAATCCAGAGTTACAGGGATTGGGAGGGTGGGTGGGGTAAGGTCTGTTTGGGATACTCTTTGGAGGGTTGGAGAGCCAAATGGCCTTGTCCACACTGTAGGGATTCTATGAATAAAACAGTGAAATTTATTGAAAACTGCAAAGTGAATTACAATTCATTGTCACCCTTAAAAGGTCATCATCTACCTATCCTTTCCACTATGTATTAGTATACTCCATAACTCGACAGCTAGGATGGAGGATGCCTACTCAGCAGTGGAGCCCATTACTCTAGGAGATTTGATTGGGTGTCTCAGTCAGGCATGAAAAAATCTTCTTGCAGGGGTAAGTGGACCCTTCTTGTATTGATTTTGCAAGGATTAAAGAGGCTCAGGCATGGTAAAGGAGTGTCCTGAGAGACCTCTGAAAAGCATTTGTAGGGTTCTTCCCCCAGATGGGTACCTCGTGATGCTGCTCAGTTCCATTTCCCCTATCACTGTGCCTTCAGGCCTGAGGACCAATGATGGGGTGAGAGAGTGCAGGTGTGTGCATATTTCCATCTGACACTGAAAATGACCACTTGGCTCTCCATGGCAGATGCCAATCTGTCCATGGAAGCACACAAATGGTCACATAATCTTGTTATGGGCACTGCATCCCATCATTTTGCCCATCCTGTTCCTCATTGTGCATATATTTCCATGCTGTATGACTCTATATGGATGAAATCCCTGATTGCTGACACTATAGGTCCTGATTTGGAGATGCCGGTGTTGGACTGGGTTGTACAAAGTTTAAAAAAAAATCACACAACACCAGGTTATAGTCCAACAGGTTTATTTGGGAGCACTGGCTTTCGGAACACTGCTCCTTCATTAGGTGGTTGTGGAGTATAAGATCGTATGACAGAATTTATAGCAAAGTTTACAGTGTGATGGAGCTGAAATTAAAAATTGAAGAAGACCTGGATTGTTTGTTAAGTCTCTCATCTTTTAGAATGAAGATGTTGATTTCAGTTCTTTCATATTTAAAAGTTACATTCTCAAGTGAACTTTAACAATTGGGGTCATGCCGGCCCAGATAATGCATTTAAGATGTGAGCTGTCTCGTGTGAGCTGACCGCAATGGTCAGACTGATGGTCGAGCAGAGCAGAGGCTGATAGCCAAGTTTGGTATCGATGAGAATGGCTTCAATGAAGACCTTGGGTTCATGTCACACTACAGGTGTGACATTGCACTATACACTCTGACAGACACAGCAGATACAGACGTTCCTACACACACACACGAATGCACACAGTCATACTCTCTCTCTCTCTCTTTCTCTCTCTCTCTCCTACAGACCCATACACTCAAGTAGACCCTCTCTCATACGCTCACACATACACTCCTATACTCTCACATGCACCTTCTCACAAACTTATACCCCGTTATACTCACATTCACACGCATGCACACACTCTCTCTGACACTCGTAACCACCCCGCGACACACACACATATAAGTTTGTGTTGGGTGAATTTGTACTTGCAGAATTATATTTTACTTTGCTTAAAAACTGCATGAATCCATGCAAGTTTCTGTAAAACCGTTTTTTTAGATTAGAATCAGTCTGACCATTGCGGTACAGACAGTCTCACACGAGACAGCTCACACCCTAAATGCATTATCTGGGCCAGCATGACCCCAATTGTTAAAGTTCACTTGAGAATATAACTTTTAAACGTTCTGCAATTTACATATGATAGAACATGTTCATTCTAAAAGATGAGAAACTTAACAAACAATCCAGGTCTTTTTTAATATAAAGTTTCAGTTACATCACACTGTAAACTGCTATAAATTCTGTGTTTTACAATCTTACACTCCACAACCACAACAGCATTCCGAAAGCTAGTGCTTCCAAATAAACCTGTTGGACTATAACGTGGTGTTGTGTGATTTTTAACTGTAGGTCCTCTCCTGCCTAAAGCTGAGCAGGTGCCTGGTCTCTGGTAGTGCTCCAAAAACCAGTGGCCTGGGGTGTTTCTCCCTCACCCAGCTGCAGAAGTGGTACAGTGACGGGCTCATAAGATTGAGGTCCCACAAATTCAAGTTTGTAGTGTTCCCACCATGTTGTCAGTATCTGGGTAGTTGCAGTTGGAGGAGGCTTCCTCAGGTTTCCCAGGAATCCTGGCATATCTCTAGGGAGTTGGTGAAGATACTAGCCATATCTACAAGACACGAGAGAGAGATGGCGTCACGGCCAGTGGTGTGCAATGATTGAGAGTGATAACAGAGGTATACTGGAATGAGTGTCAGGACATGGATGTCTCTCTGTCTCTGTAGGAACAGTCCATCCCAGTCTTCTCCTGCAAGGGCCAGGATTTTCTCCTTGTAGGGGTGAGGGCCATAATGACAGGTACCCTTTACTGGCAGGGGTTAACTCTGCCCTGTTATGGATTGTCTTGTCCTGTGATGAGAACAAAGGGAGAAATGCAGTGAGGGGAAATTGGGTGGCACAGCAGTTAGTCCTGTTGAAGGTGAGCGAAAGATGGCATGGTTTATCACAGGGTCAGCACAGAGGCCACGCAAGGTTATTGGTGGGAAGTTGAGGTGGGTGAAAGGAGTAAGGGAAAATGCTGCAAGCAATAATGAAGGAGGCAGACCATGAGCATTAGTGAAAGATGGATGCAGTGGCAGGGGTGGAGTGAGTGCAAACTAGTAGAGAGGAATGTGGCACTTGTTCTGGAGAAGATCACTGACCTACTTGTAGCACTTCCAGCCATTGCTCTGGATTGTGGATATGCCACCAACCCGGGGGGGCGACTATTTATCTCTCTGTCAGGAAGGAAGGCACACTTTTACACCACCGCTTCAAACAGGACTTTTAGGTCTCAATTGGAGAATCATGGTGCCATCTTCCTCTTTTCTGATATCATCCAGAAACATCCTTGAGCAAGCTGACAGCTCCAAAATGCCAGTGCTCAACCGGATACATTGTGGTCTCTTAAAGATGATGAGGCTGCAAGAGTGGCAGCTTTTGTCAGATATCCATTGGCAATTTGTTAAGATGGGGCTTGAATCAGATGTGATGGATACTGCAGGTATGGGGTATATTGTTAATGGTGTGAGTTTGGTAAGTGTTACAAAGCTGCAGAATAGTAGTGAGTTGAGAAGAATGCATGGTCTCCTTTAAGAGAGTGCTCTTCTGAACTTAAGGGACAGCAAATGCTGTCAGTATACAAAGCAGCTGGGAAACTCTGTTCCAAAATAGACACGTGTAACAATTGGCTGTGAAATGGATACCTGAGTTTCGGTCGCTGTTATGACAACAAATCAAATCTGACCAATTGATTTAAACCGAACACTCAGCCTCTTCAAAGCCAATCAAATTTAAAATCCGATGATGTTGACAGCCTGAAACCAATCTGACTATAGGAATTGCAGGTGTACTCAGGGGTATAAAAGCAAAAACCAGGGAGGGAGCAACTGCCTCCAAAAGAGAGCCAACAGCCCTGAACGAAATCTCAGAAAGCACATTCTATTAAAGGTACCAAGGAATATTATACAAAGATACTTGCAGTAAAAAAACATTGAAAACGGCCCAGGGAGAAAACAGCAGACTCGGAAGGACAGAAGGGAACAGCAGAATCGGAGAGATGAAAGGAAACAGCAGAATTGGAGAGACGGAAGAAAGCAGCAGAATCAGATAGATGGAAGGGAACAGCAGTTTTGGAGAGACGGAAGAAAGCAGCAGAATCAGATAGATGGAAGGGAACAGCAGTTTTGGAGAGACGGAAGGGAATAGCAGAATCGGAGGGACGGAAGGGAACAGCAGTTTCGAAGTGACAGAAGGAAACAGCAGTCTCAGAGAGACGGAAGGAAACAGCATAAGAGACTGTATGGACTTTCAGAGATTAAATTAATTTAATGTTTAGTAACTATGTTACTGGAGCAGGATTTTAATAGAATTGGGGTCAGGTAATGATCAGTTAAGAAAAAGGGGGCTCAGGTTTGTTAGTAGTTTTTTTTTAGTGTTCACTGTTAGAGTTAGGAAAATAAATGTTATTTTCTTCTTTGAACAGAGGAAATCAGGAGTTTTCTTTCACTCACACATTTTTAACAGATTACGAAGTGAGTTTTAATTAGCAATTCAACCTCCGCATTGTAACAGATTGGGGGCTCAGTTCCAGGATTTGGACAGGTCTGGATGGATTTGGACAGATTTGGGGTACAAAAGGTCCTAGCAGATTTAAACACACTTGGGGATTTGTGTCCTAGATCCTTAAATAAAACTTAGATGAGAAAAATCTGTTTAATTTTGGCTAGATTAAAAGTGACAGAAATGGCACTTCCAGTCACTAAATGTTTCTGGAGTTGGAAGAAGTGACTTTGGGAGTTTTACAAAAGGTGAGCAAGGAAAAGCTGCTGCAGTTGGCAGACAAGCTGGAGATGGGGTTGCCTGTGTCTCTGAGAAATGATAAGATTATGCCGAAATAGCTCAACATTTAAATGTGCTGGAAAGGCCATTAGAATCTTTGGAAATAGCTAAAATTCAATTGCAGATGAAGCAGCTTGTGTTTTAGAGGAGAAGAAAAAGGAAAGCAGATTCTTAGTGGAGCAAAAAAAAGGGAGAAGGTTTGAACTTCAGAAGTTGCGAATTAGTCAGGAAAGTCGAGTTAACAGGATGGAGATGAAGCAAGAAGGTAGGGATGTATACAAATATGTTAAAATATTGCCACATTTCGATGAGAAAGATATCCATGCCTTTTTTTATTTCATTTGAAAAATTGGCTAGGCAGATGGAGTGGCCAGAGAACTTGTGGGTAATGCTAGTTCAGACTAAGCTGGTAGGCTGAGCTGTCAAATGAGGGGTGAAGAGATTATGCAGATGTAAAGCCGGCTGTTTTGAGTGCCTATGAATTGGTACCAGCAGGTATAGACAGCAGTTCAGAAACTTAAAGAAGGAACCAGGTCAGACTTATATTGAGTTCGAAAGAATTAAACATAGCAATTTTGGTAGATGGGTGTAAGCATTAAAAATAGACAAGACATATGAGGCTCTAAGAGAGATTATTCTGCTGGATGAGCTTAAAAACTCGCTTCTAGAGATGATAAGAACTTGTGTAGTGAACAGAAAGTTCAAGAAGTGAGAAGAGTAGTAGAGATGGCGGATGAGTATGCATTGATGTATAAGATGAAATTTAGCTTCTGACAGGAATTTTATCCTGTGAAGGATAGAAATTGGGAGAAGGGGAGATCCTTTACTACAAAGGAAAATGTAGATGACGTTGGAAATAGCTTACCACAGATGAAAAAAGAAGCCCAAGTGGGGTGAAAAGGAGGTGAAAGGTCTGAGGTATTTCCACTGTGGTAAGGTGGAACACGTAAAGTCCTGGTGCCGGTTCTGAAGGGCTGGATTTGAGTTAGTTCTCAATCTCTATAAATGCTTCACCTCTGTTGATAAAGTTTACTCAGGAAGAATGGGGAGGAGGGAAAGAAGTTACAATTTTAAGAGTAACAGGATCTGGTCAGTCTCTGATACCAAGAGATTTGCACGCCTTCTGAACCATTACCCAAGAGGGTGATAATTTGTGGAATAGACTGTGTAGTAACAAGATCCCACTATCAAAAGTTACAGCAAGAAGGAAAAACTAAAGAGAAAGACAAAGGAGTTGAGGTTCAGTTAGCTGACACCCTATTTGATGAAATGGTTCAGAACCTCAACCTGAGCTACAAATCTTATCAAAAATAAAAGATAAAATGGTACAGGAAAAACCCGAACAGGTAAAGGGTCAGTCAGAGATCTCCAATCTTGAAAGACTAATTGACTTACAACCGAAAGATAAGGCGATAAAAGATCTACATCATGATGCATACTCAGAAAAGGAAGCAAAATGTATTCCTGAGGGTTATTATCTTAAGGATAGAATCCTAAGATGAAAATGGAGACCACAGCAGGTTAGTGGAGAGGAGAAATGGATGGAAGTGCACCGGATTGTGTTGCCAGTAGCATACAGACATGAATTACCTGTAGAAGGTCATCTAGGTGTGAGGAAGACTCAGGGCAAGATATAAAAGAACTTCTATTGGCCTGGACTGCATAAAGATGTGGTTGAAGTTTGCCATGTATGTCATATGTACCAAATGGCAGGGAAGCCACAGGCAGTAATAAAATCAGCACCTATGGAAAGGGACCTAGTACACCTCTGCAGAGTGAGGAATCAACTCCAGTTTAAGTGGATTTTGATGTGTCTCAAAATAGGTTAAATAACAAGGAAGTCCTGGAAGAATGGGATAGGATAGAGCTATCTGTCTCGGGGCAAAGAACCAAGTTGAAAGGTTTATTGCAGCAGTATGAGGACAGCTGTAGGAATAGAATGGGGAAGACTGATACTATTGAGCATGAGTTGGAAGTAGGGAACGCTGTTCTGATAAAACAACACCCCTTACACGGTTAATCCTGTCAAATGTGCGCAGGTATAAAGGGAAGTGGATACGATGCTCAAAGAAGTTATCATCAAACTGAGTCAGAGTGAGTGGAGTTCACCGATCGAGTATGTTCCCAAACCTGACGGGAATCAGTGATTTATGTGTACTATCGGAAGGTCAACATTAACTAAATCAGACTCATACCCAATACCAAGGTTGGAGGATTATATAAAGAAAGTTGGACAAGCCTCATACATCATGGAGTTGGACTTTAATTTTATACATCGCAAACATGTTCGCTTCTCAGTCTCCTCTACTCCAAGAAAAGCAATCACAGTCGGTCCAATCTCTCTTCATAACTGAAACTCTCCAGCCCAAGCAACATCCTGATAAAGGTACGATTATTGGAGAAAGCGAAAGACATTTCTGCATTTGTAACCCCAAATGGGTTATATCAATTCAAAGTGATGCCCTTTGGAATGAAGAATGCACCAGCCACATTCCAAAGACTCATGAACAGAATTGTGGCAGAAGTGACTAATTATGCCGTCCATATGGATGACTTGCTGATCTTTAGTCATTTGTGGAAAGATCATATGGTGCACATGGCAAAGCTCTTTGAAAGATTATGGAAGGCAAAGCTGATTATAAATCTAGCAAAGACTAAGTTCACAAAGATAGAAATGACATCCTTGGGACATAATATCGGACATGGAAGAATGACCCCAAGGAACGTGAAGATGAAGGCCATCGAGGAATTTCCATGATGATCCTTGAAGAAAGAGGTGCCTCGATTTTTGGGACTGACTGGATTCTATTGGAAGTTTGTACCAAACTTCAGCAGCGTGGTGCTGTCAATAATCTAAATTCAAATGTTAGCTCCTCAGTACTGTTAATGGATTTGCTAAAGAAGAACACAAAATTTCAACAGACAGAACACTGTCAGGAGGCATTTGAAAAAGCCACACTGACCATCACACCAAACTTCATAAAACCTGTTAAAGTCACTATCAATGCCAGCGATATAGGGGTTGAAGCTGTATTGATGCAGGAAGACAAAGATGGAATTGAACAGCCAATTGGTTACCTTTCAAAGAAACTCAATATTCATCAGAGAAAATATTTCACAGTTGATAAGGAGTTATTGAATTTAGTACTAGCCTTACAACATTTTAAGGTTTACGTTATGAACAATATTTCAGAGACGGTTGTATACGTCGACCACAACTCTCTCATTTTTTTGGAAAGATTTAAGGACAAAATTCGAGACTATTTCGATGGAGCCTCATGTTACAAGCTTTTAATTTGCCAATTGTACATGTGGCATATCAGAAAAATGTTATTGCTGATGCTTTATCACAAGCTTAAAAGAAAATGAACTAGTACAGTCTAAATGTTGTGCATATGTGTGCAGGATCAGTAAAGAGTTGTAACTTTAGATTACTAACATATGCATTTTGTAATAATGGTATTAAGGTTTAGAGGGGAAAAAATGGAAGATGAAGCCGTCTTTCAATATGATGGTTTATTTATTTCTTTGACCCAACGACAGTGAAAGAATGGTGATGTATTTGCAAGTCAGGATGGTGAATGACTTGAAGCAAAACTTGAGGGCGATGATGTTCCCCTGTATCTGCTGCCCTGCCCTAAGTGACCATGTGTTTGGAAGATGCTGTCTAAGGATCTTTGGTGAGTTTCTGCAGTGCATCTTGTGAATAGTACACATTGCTGCTACCCCACTGTTGGTGAGGGAGAGAGTTGCTGCTTGTGGATGTAGTGCAATCAAGTAGGCTGCATTGTTCTGAATGATGTCAAGCTACTTGAGGGTTTTTGGAGCTGCAGACAAGTGGGAAGTATTCCATCACGCTCCTAACTTGTACCTCGTAGATGATAGACAGGTGATGGAAAGTCAGGAGATGAGTTACTTGCCGCAGTATTTCTAGCTTTTGATCTGCTATTTTGATCCAATTGAGTTTCAAGGGGAACTCCCAGAATGTTAATAGTGGGGGATTCAGTGATGGTAACATCATTGAATGTCAAGAAGCAGTGGTTAGATTGTCTCTTATTGATGATGGTCATAGCCTGGCATTTCTGTGACACAAATGTTAATTGTTCGCTTATTTGCCCAAGCCTGGATATTGCTCATATCTTCTTGCATTTGAACATGGAATGCTTTAGTATCTAAGGAGTCATGAATGGTGCTGAACATGGTGCAACCATTGACAAACATCCCCACTTCTGACCCTATGATGGAGGGAAGTTCACTGATGAAGCAGCTGAAGATGCTTGACCCTATGACACTACCCTGGGGAACTCCTGCAGAGATGTACTGGAGCTGAAATGATTGAACTTCACCAACATGACCATCTTCCTCTCTGTGAGGTGTGACTCCAACCAGCAGAGTTTAACCCTGATACCCATTGATTCCAATTTTGCATGCCACACTCCGTCGAATGCAGCCTTAATGTCAAGGACTGTCACGATCAACATACCTCTGGAATTCAGCTCTTTTGTCTATGTCTGAACCAAGGCTGTAATGAGGTCAGGAGCTGAGTGACCCTGATGGAACTGGGTGCTGGCGCTGTTTGATAGCACTGTTAATGACACTTTGATGATTGAGAGTAGACTGATGGACAAGTAATTGGCCACATTGGATTTGTTCTGCTTTTTATATAGAGCACATACCTTGATAATTTTCCACATTGTTTACTGGAGTTAGAAGAATCAGAAATGTTTTCATGGAAAGTTAAAATTGTTAAAAGGATAGACAGAATAGATGCAGAAAAGCTGTTTCTCTTGGCTGGATATAGAACCAGGAAGAAAAGTCTGAATGAAAGACAAGCTTTTTAAGGTGAAATGAGGAAAAACGTCTTCACTCAAATGATAATGAATCTTTGGTATTCTGCATTTAGAGGGGTGCTGGCAAACAACTCTAGTAGATGCCAGTGTTGGAACTGTACTGGAAGTGCTGGGTAAAGGCGCGGCAAGTTCTGAAGCTCAAGTCTTCAGTACTTTTGCCAGAATGTTGTCAGTGCCTGAAATCTTTGCAGTATCTAGTGTCTCCAACCATTTCTTAATATCACGTGGAGTGAATTGATTCAGCTGAAGACTGGTATCTGTAATGATGGGGACGACTGGAAGAGGCAATACTTCAACCTTATCTTTTGCATTGATGTGCTGGACTCTTCCATCATTGACAATGGGTATTTTGTGGAGCCGCCTCCTCCAGTGAGTAGTTATTGTCCTCTACCATTCGCAATTGGATGTGGCAAGACTGCAGAACTTAGATCTGATATGTTGGTCATGGGATCACTTAACTCTGTGCTGTTTGGCATGCAAGTAATCCAGTTTCATAACTTCACCAAGTTCAAGCCTTATTTTCAGGTAAGCCTGGTGCTGTTTCTGCAGTGCTCTCTTGCACTCTCCATTGAATCCGGGTTGATCCCCCTGGCTTGATGGTAATGATTGAGTGGAGAATATGCCAGGCCATGAGGTTACAGATTATGTTAGAGTACATGCTGTTGTTGATAGCCCGTAGTGCCTCGAGGATGCCCAGCCTTGAGTTGCTAGATTGGTTCGAGTCTGCCCCATTTAGTACAGTGATAGTGCAACACAATACGATGAAGGTTATTCTCAATGTGAAGGTGGGACTTCATCTCCACAAGGACTGTGTGGTGGTCACTCTCACTGATACTGTCATGGACAGATGCATCTGCAGCCAGCAGATTGGTGAGAATGAGATCAAGTATGCTTTTCCCTCAAATTGGTTTCCTCACAGCTGTCACAGACCCAGTCCAGCAGCTATGTCCTTTATGATCTGATCAGTTCGATCAGTAGTGTTGCTGCCACGTCACTGTTGGTGGTAGACATTAAAATCCCACACCCAGTGAACATTTTGTGCCCTTGCCATCCTCAGTGCTTCTTCCAAGTGTTGTTCAACATGAAGGAGTACCAATTCCTCAGTCGAGGGAGGATAATACATAGTAATCAACAGAAGGTTTCCTTGCCCAGGTTTAATCTGAAGCCATGAGACTTCATGAGGTCTGGAGTCAATAATTGAGGACTCCCAGGGCAACTTCTTCCCAGCTATATACCCCTGTGCCGGTACCCCCGTGGGTCTGTCCTGCCAGTGGGACAGGAAATATCCAGGGAAGGTAGTGGCTGGGACATTGTCTGTAAATTATGATTCTGTGAGTATGACTATGTCAGGCTGTCAGGCTAGCCCCCAGATGTTAGTAAGTCAGACTTTGCCAGGTTTACAGGGCTGTTTCTGCTGTTGTCTTTTCCAGTGCCTTGGTTGATGCTACGTGCTCTGTCAGGATTCATTTCTTTGAGACCTTGTAACGATTGATACAACTGAATGGCTTGCTAAGCAATTCCAGCGGGGAACTGAGAATCAGAATTGCTGTGGGTCTGATATTACACATTGGCCAGACCAGGTGAGAGTGGCAGATTTCCTTCACTAATGGACATAAGTGAACCTGATGGATTTTTCCAACAATCAACAATGGTTTCATGACCATAAGTAGATTCTTAATTCCTGAGTGTCTTTAATTGAATTCAAATTCCACCATCTACCATGGTGGGATTTTAATCTTGGTCCCTGGAACATTAGCTGAGTTTCTGAATTAAAAATCGAGCTATTAAACCACTAAGCCATTGTTGCGCCTTTTTATTATTAGCTGAGTATTAATCAGATAAGTTGAGGCATTCCACAAGCTATAATCTCCCTTATTTAGCAACCAACTGCTGCCTAGTGAAGAGCTCACAATGCCATTTGTAAAACTCATTAGAAAAATGGCACGAGATGCCCCTGACGTCGTACATCTTGTCCAGTTTTGCAGTAACCAACGTCGCTCAAACCTCTCTATAGTTCTGACTACATATTCGTTTAACATCAGGAGTTGTTTGTTATAGACCTCTCATTTTGCCTGCCTACTGTCAAGACAGTCCCAGAACATTAGCATGGGAATAGGTCATTCAGCTGTTTAAGCCTATTCTGCCATTCCAGTTTATGACTGATTGTCAACTTCAGTGCCATAACTGTAGACTGTTCCCATATCCCTTAATGTCATTAATAACTGGAAATCTATCAATCTCCCTTTTATAGCTACTTGATAACTGAGCTTCAGCACTCTTCTAGATGCAGAATATCAAAGATTCGCTATCGTTTGAGTGAAGACGTTCCTCCTCATTTCAGTCTTAACTAGCTTGTCTTTTACTCAGGCTTTTTAGATTACATTAGATTAGATTACATTACAGTATAGGAACAGGCCTTCGGCCCAACAAGCCCACACCGACCCGCCGAAGCGCAACCCATACCCGTACATTTACCCCTTACCGAACACTATGGGCAATTTAGCATGGCCAATTCACCTGACCTGCACATCTTTGGACTGTGGGAGGAAACCGGAGCACCCGGAGGAAACCCACGCAGACACGGGGAGAACATGAAAACTCCACATAATCAGTCGCCTGAGGTGTCTCTGGCGCTGTGAGGCAGCAGTGCTAACCACTGTGCCACCATGCCGCCCACAATTTTCTTCCTGGTTCTAGACCTAGAGCCAAGAGAAACAGCTTTTCTGCATCTATTCTATCTTACCCTTTAACAATTTTAAGTTTCCACAAAAATATTTCTGATTCTTCTAACACCAGAAAATACAAGCTCAGATTCATTAATCTCTCCTCATACAGCAGTCTCTCTATCCCAGTTTGGAGAACTTTCTATCCCAGTTTGGAGAAACTCTCCTGCACTCCCTTGATGATAATTACATATTTCTTCAGACAAGTGGACCGGAACTACATATGGGACTCACTAGTGCATTTACAATAAACCGTCTTTGCTCCTGTACTCAAATCTGCTTGTGACAAAGACTAAAATGTCACTTGCCTTCTAAATTCCTTCCTGAACCAGAGTACAAGCTGTCAGTGACAAGGTCCCTTTAGCCATTAGCATTTTACAGTCTCTGATCATTTAAGAAATATTCTACACATCTGTTCCTCTTACGAAGGTGGATAGCCTAACAGACATCCACATTATAGTCTATATGCCACATTCTATCCACTCATTCAATCTGTCTAAATCTTCTCAAAGACTCTTTGTATCCCCACAGCTCTCATTCTCACCAAGTTTTGTATAATCTAAAAACTTAGAAATATTACAACTGGCCCCACATTCAAATCATTAATATAAATTTTGAAAAGTTGGAGTGCAAGCTATTGAACTTTAAGGTAACCTCACTGATCACAGCCTCCCAATTTTGAGAATTACCTGTTTATTCCTGCTTTCCACTTTATGACCATTAGCCAATCCTCAATCCATACTAGTATACTGCCCCAAAACCATGAACTCTAAATTTGTTTACTAATCTCTTTTAAGGGAATTTATCAACAGCCTTCTGAAAATCCAAATACAGCACATCCAATTGATCTCTCTTATCCAATTCTGCTAGTAGTGTACTCAAAAAGCTCTACCAGAATGTCATACATGATATCCACCTTTCATAAATCCACATAGTTTAACAGGATGGAGTGAATCATTTTTAAGAATCTTTAATACGATTCTAGTATTCTCCCTACTACTGACATCCAACATGTATGTAGTTTTGTTTTCTTTTTCTCTTCTTTCTTAAGCGGTGAGGTTATACATGCAGTCTCCAATATGCAGAAACTGTTGCTGAATTAGTAGACTTTTAAAAAATGATCACTAATGCATCCATTATCTCTGTAGCCATCTTTCTCTACATCCAAGGTTAAGGTTATTAGGTCCTTTTTAAACCCATTATTTTCTCCAGTACTACTTTTTTGCACTAATACCGATTTCCTACAGTTCCACAGAACCTTTGGGCCTTAATTATTTCAGGGAACTTCTTGTATTTTTTCTCAATGAATTCAGACAGAAAGTACTTATTCTGGTTATCTGCTATGTCTCTATTCTCCTATATCTGCCTACAATGGACCCACATTTGTCTTTGCTAACCTTCTCTTTTTGTCTATACATAATTAAGATTTTTACATTTTTAGTTTTATTGATACCTTGCATTCATATTTTATTTTCTATTTCTTGAATTTGCTGAATTCTATAATTCTCCAGTCCTCAGGCTTACAACTTTTATTTGGCAATTTTATAGCTCTTCTCTTTGATAATTAAATTCCTGTGTTAGCCATGGCTGTCTCACTTTTCCCTTTTGTTTATTTTTGCCTAAATGGAATGCATGTTTTTGAAAATGAAGCATTAATTCTGTAAAACTAGTCTATTGCTAATCCATCAAGCCTTGTAATGTATTTTTCTAATCCACCATAGCCAGCTACCTCCTCATACCTTTATAGTTGTCCTTGTTAGGTTTAATACCTTGTTTCAGATTGAACTTTGTCTTTTTTTCAAGCTTAATGGAATATTCCTTCATATTACAGTAAAAAGGTGAAGTCACCTTATTCTTACCAGGCCGTGGGGCTGTTCTCGCATTAAAGAGAGATGATTGTGGTGATTTAACCTGAGGGTCACCATGCCTCAGGCAAGGGAAAGATTGAGGAGAGTCTTTCATGGAACTCATGCAATTGGCATCCCTTTATTTTGCAAGCCAGCCATCCAGCCAACCTAGCTAACCGATGTAATTATTCCATGAAGATTCTTTTACAGCAAGATTATTAATTTGTCCTTTGTATGCATAATAAATCCAAAATATGTTGTGCCCTTGTTGTTTCCACAATATATCTTGAACACATTCCAAGAATTCTTTCTCCATAGTTGCTTATTAGATTTAACTGGTCTATGAAGGGCTTTTGCCCGAAACGTCGATTTCGAAGCTCCTTGGATGCTGCCTGAACTGCTGTGCTCTTCCAGCACCACTAATCCAGAATCTGGTTTCCAGCATCTGCAGTCATTGTTTTTACCTATAAGTAGATTACAGTCATCCATGATTACTGTACTCCCCATGTTACATGGACCTTCAATTGATTAAGTTATAACATCCGCAACATTATCATTACTGTTTGGTGGTCTGTAAAGCACTCCTACTAATGTTTTGATACTCCTTGCTGTTCTTTAGCTCCACTCAAACAAATTCTGCATTCTATTCCTCTGATCAGAGGTTCTCTCTCACTAATATACTGATCCAATCCCTTATTATCAACAACTACCATCACTTTTTCCTGTTGCCTATCCCTCTTAAATGTTGAATATCCTTTAATATTAAGTTCCAAGTCCCAGTAACCTGCAGCCATGTTTTCGTAATGGCAACTAAATCAAAACCTTTTATTTCTACCTATATCATCAATTTACTTACTGTTGTATTCTGCCCTTTTAATACCATTATGTAATTTGGACTTGGTTGATTCTATCATTGCAGTTGTGCTTTTCACTTTCATTTACAGTTTTCCTACTTCCTGTAACCTGCTTTGTTTTTATTCTATCTGAATCCTGTCTGAGGTTACCATTTCCCTGACAAGCTTAAAAAGTTTAAATCCTCCCCAGAGCACTAGTAAACCTCCTCATGAAAATGTTAGTTTCAATCCTGCTAAAGTATAACCTGTCTTCTCTTTTATAGGTCTCACCTAACCCTGGACAGCTACCAATGCCCCAAAAATCTGAAGGCCTCCAACCTACACCAGTTTTCCAGCACATGTTCATTTGCTTAATTTTTCTATTTCTATGCTGTACTCAAAACAATCTGGAGATTACTGCCTCAGCGATTCTGTTTTTCAACCTCTTACCTAGTTCCCTAAGTTATACTTATAGAACCTGATCACTTTGTCTAACAGTGTGGACTGTGAACACATGCTCTTCATCCTTCCCTCAAAGCAATGTCCTGAGGTCCTTGACCATGAGGTGAGGGAGGGGACACACCATCATGAAGTCTACAGCCACAGAAACGCCTGTCTAGTCCAAAAGCTGTTGAATCGTCTACCCAGTTACGGAATAAAATAGGCTTAATCAACTCCTGTATTATCTGGCATTTTCTTCTTGACTGCCTAGCATTCACCCATCCCCTCTCTGTCAGATTGATCTTAATATTCATGTGATAAGGTTTTTAAAATGTGTTTTCAATGTAGTTCCCAGCTTTGTAGATGTACTGCAGCACTGAAGTTCCATGTTTTTGTTCAAGTCTCTGCTCTTGGTACTCCAAACAAATGTGATCTTCTAGACCTGATGTAGCGTCCAAGACTACAGTTGGACTGGGGGGTGGACAAAGTTAAAAATCACAACACCAATTTATAGTCCAACAGGTTTATTTGAAAGTACAAGCTTGGACTTTCAAATATACCTGTTAGACTACAGCCTGGTGTTGTGTGATTTTTAACTCTCTCTCTACAGATGCTGTCAGACCTGCTCGGTTTTGTACCAGTATTTTTGTTGCTTGTCTCAGATTCCCAGCATCCCCAGTGCTTAGCTCTCATTTGAGTAATCCTCCTACCATTGGTCCACTCATGTCCATCAGATAGAATAATTGTGATCTTCATATGCCTGGGTGGTGGGCCTGAATCGGGGATTCCTAGCGATGTCAGTGAGGTCCTGGGACATCAGCTGGATCTGGAATGAGGATTCAATGCAGCCCAGAGACCGCAGCACTCCCCAGAAACCACAAAGACCTTAAGAAAACCCAGAGCCATGCTTGACAAGAAGGACTGTAAAGTTGAAGATTATTTCTTATTTTTCCGCCTTTATATTTGTCTGATAATTGAACAGAATATGAAGTTCTATTTAAGTAATTTCCATTTATTCATTTTGTAATGGCAACTAAATACGTTTCACTGTATTTTTCCCAAGTATGTGTGACAATGCAATCATTCATTCATGCATTTCTTTCTGACATAAAGTATGGTTTTATCGTGCTTATCAGCTTATTAAAAGCAACTATTGAGGAAATACCATACTTACACAGACTAAACAATCCTCGCATGTGTATGTATGTGATATTCCCTGCCTCAGGTTGATCAGTCCAGGTCGGGGCACTCCTCTCAAAGTCGCTATTTCAGATCATTGTCTACACAGTTGATCCCAGTTTTTTTTGTATGTCCTCCTTCTCGAAGTCTGGCTTTTTGAGAGTTGTTCTCTCCCTGTCTTTCTCCAGATTATCTTGCCTAGATACAATTGTAAAGCTTCTTTTAATCACTCTTCCTTTCCAGTCACAGGAATTCAACTTATTAGTGATATTGTATTCTTCACTGTTTCATTTGGCCTGTAGTTAACATCTCTCATCTCTTATCCTATTCCATATAATAAGACATGATGGATCCACTTCCTAGTGGAGACAACCTGGCTCCAAATGTAATAAGTTATTTTGTGGTGTTACAGTTCAATACTGAGGAAATATCACATTTAGGACAGTTTGTTTGTAGTGAATTCATTGTCCTTGAGGATAGTAATGAGGTTAACTTATTTCTGGATTTCACAGTAACCTGTCTGCCTGAACTGCTGCTTCTCAGATATCTGATACTTGACATTCAACTAAATAAATTTGCAGAATGCTATTTTGGAATTTTTCGATAATCATGAGTTCCCTTGCATTCTCAATTTTTTTCTCTCTCACCTGTAATTGAGACCACTAACCCTATGGCATGTCTTTTTCTCTTACAAATTGTACAAATGTTTGATTGTTTCTTTCTGTAGTCCTAAGTTTTAATTGATAAGCTTCAAGGACTATTTTATAAACATTAAGTATTGCTTTTTTGAACAATTTTGTAGACTGCTGATTCATTCTTCTGATAAACCGTTGTGCACATTTATAGCTGTACCTGTTAAAACACACTGTAGCATTAAGGTCAAAAAGTCATTTGGCCATTTTGTCTTGTCTACCCTTTCAAGTGAGGAGATATACCTTTTAAACTCATCTTAAGTGAAAGTGTGGTCTACTTCTTGGAAGGTAGCAGGAAGAGACCCCCTTAAGATCATCACCGTTCCCTCCTCCAATTCTTCCTTTATTTCTTGCCTCCTACCCCAGTGAGCTGTCGCCTTCTCAGATTTTACTATTCACAATGACTAAGACCCTTGCTAGAGGATATTAGAGGATGTCATCTGACTGGCCCACATCAGAATTGATGGAAACCTGATGGCTTGCTCAATGGTTGTCCTGCTGATCAGTTGGTATCTGCTGTATTGCTGCTTCATCCAAATAAGGGTTCAGTTCCCACCATGACAGTTGGTTAAATTTTAAATTAATGACAAAGTATTTGGAATTAAAAAGTTAGCCTAATGGCCACCATGTAACTGCTGTTAATTTTAATAAAAACCTAATGTCTTTTAGGGAAGGAAGTCTACTATTCTTACCTGGTCTGACCTACGCCTGATGCCAGACCCACAGCAATGTGGGTAAGGAGATCAAAATTAGGAACCAAATATTCAGGAATATTTGAGTTTTGAAAGGACAGGCAAAAAGGAAAGAGTGGTGGGGTAGCATTGTTAGTACCGGATGGAATAAGTACAATAAGAAGAACTGATCTTGGATTGGAAATGGTAGAATTCATGTGGATGAAGGTGAGAAATAAGAAGGGGAAGAAAACGCTGGTACGAGTAGCCTATAGGCCCCAGAACAGTAGCTTTACTATTAGACACAGAATAAGCCAGGAGATAATTAGGGCATGTAAAAAGGGCAGTACACTAATCATTGGTAGCTTTAAGCATGTAAAAAGGACAGTACACTAATCATTGGTAGCTTTGAGCTTCATATAGATGGGAAAAGTCAGATTAACAGAGGTAGCTTGTAGGAAGAATTCACAGAGAGTTCAGGACAGTTTCCTAGAACAATATGTTGTGAATCCAACCATGGATCAGTCTATTTTGGATCTGGTGAGGTGTAATGAGGCAGCTTTAATAAATGATCTCATAGTAAAATAAATCCAGGAGATGGTAACCATAACATGGTTAAAAATTAGGTTCCACTTTCAGAGGAAGCAGCAAAGTTAATTACAAAGGAATGAGGGCACAGCCAGCTGGACTGGACCAGAAAAGGAGTTTAGCAGCGAAGACAGTTAAGGGACAATGGTTTATCATTCACAACAAAGAAAAATTCTAGGAAGAGGATGAGCTAACCATGGTTAACCAAGGAAATTAAAATTGCATCAAATTGAAAGAAAACAACAGATAATGTAGCAAAGATTAATGGTAAGCCAAAGAATTTTAAAAACCAATTAAAGACAACAAAATAATAAAGAGGGACAAAATAAACTTTGAGAGCACATTTGTAAGTAATATCAAGATAGGTGGCTAGAGTGTTTTTAAATAGAAAGAAGAGAAAGGCAAAAGTGAACATAGGTCCCTTAGACAACATGTCTGGGGAAATGATAATAGTGATAAGCCAGGAAATGGCAGAAAAGTTGATTAAACACTTAGCATCAGTCTTCACAGTAGAATCCAGTAATAATTGAGGGAGAAAAGGAGGAAAGGTGATAACTATAATAGCTATATTGAGAGCAAAGTACCAGGGAACCTAATGAGACTAAAGACTGATAAGTCCTCTAGACCTGATGGGGTGCGTCCTAGGATATTAAAAGAAATAGCAGCAGAGATAGAGGATGCACTGGTAGTAATTTTCCAAGATTCCTTAGATTCTGGAAAACTCCCAGAGGATTAGAAAACTGCCAATGTAACACCTTTATTGAAAAGGAAAGGATATAAAATACAGGTAACCACACTGTGAGAGACCACCATTGGGGAGTGAATTTGTGGAATTCTTTACCACACAGAGACATTAAGCCTGGGTTACTAGGCATATTCATGAAAGAGATTGACCGTCATCCCATCACCAAGTCTCCCTTTATTTCCTTGACACTGATCCAGCTCCCTCTGAACCAGCTCTCAGAGTGTCAGATGTCTGACGCTCCTGTTTTTATCTGTCAAACAGGGCTCTCTGATTTGACCTGGTTAACAGTCTTAATCAGGGAACTCATACTATGAGGTCCACCTGGCTGACCTTATTACAAACACTACAGAGATCAACAAATATTTAATCGTAAGGAAAACAAGATTTATGGGGAAAAGAGTTGAGGAATATCATAATATCTCTGTGAGCGAAATCAGATATGTGTGGTGCAATGAAGTTGAATACATCCAATCTATCCTGAGGAGTTAGATAGATTACTTACAGTGTGGAAACAGGCTCTTCGGCACAACAAGCCCACACCAACCCGCCACCTACCCATTCCCCTACATTTACCCCTTTACCTAACACTATGAGCAATTTAGCATGGCCAATTCACCTGACCTGCACATCTTTGGACTGTGGGAGGAAACCAGAGCACCCGGAGGCAACCCACGCAGACACGGGGAGAATGTGCAAACTCCACACAGTCAGTCGCCTGAGGTGGGAATAGAACCCGGGTCTCAGGCGCTGTGAGGCAGCAGTGCTAACCACTGTGCCACCATTCCGCCCACACCATGTATTAAACATTTTCAAGTTTGGCTATGTCAGGACAGATCCCAGATGTCAAATAATAAAACCGTAAAGATTAAATGACATATTCACATATCATTTCCTGTTTTGAAGACAAATCCTTACAATGAATTACTACCAATGGTGAATTTAAATCTTGGTCTTGCTCTCCCTTGTTTTTGCCCATGGGGTGCAATATTATCACAATGCATATGCATCCAGGAACATTTTTTGTAATTATGTCCATATACTACTCGATCAGTTCTTGACTAATGCAAAAACCAGAAGCTGTGTCTGAAAGCAGTATCTTTTGAATGGTATCTTGAAAGTAATAATCTCTTGAGATTCCTCTGTTCCCACATTTGACATTAAGTTTGGACAAAAATTTGGAATTCAGTACCTGTAATGTTGGGATCTTGTGAGAATATCTCTTTAAAGTGAGATTGAGGTATCTTGAGTCCAAGTATATCCAAGATTGTGCTACCTTTTTTCAGTCCATATATAATGGAGGTGCATCAAATGGTGTACTGATGCACCCAACAGATAATGTAATTATATTCCATATTATCAACTCACTCTTAAGCTTTTCCAGTGTATGCCACTGTGCTTTTGAGGAAGTTCAATCAATGGGGTTGCATTTTCTCTGAAGTATTGTATCTGAAATTTCCTATCGCATCAAATCTGTCTGAGTATATCTGTTGAATGCCACAGGTTTGACTCAAATTGATTATTGTTGGCGTCATCTGCCATGATTTGTACATTGTGGATCTCGTGTATTGCTGCAATATTGAGTTCCACGCATGCCAGTAACCCTGCTGTTGCTGGTCTGCTTGTCTCCAGTATGCATTTTCAGGTTTTTGAATAATAATCCACTTTTAATTTAAACCAAATTCTTAATTTATAACAGTGGAGTCTTCAGTTGGTACACAAGGTATGAATAATTAATGTTTGTGAATTAAGGAAAATTTATTAAGTATGTTATGAGATATACTTTTAAAAAAGTGATGGTAGCATAAAAGTTTTTTTTATCCTTCAGGGGTCTAGTATTCCAAGAATGCTGACAGCACAGCTAAAGTACATGTGTTTTGTTTCAGAAGAACCATTAAACTGTGTTTCAGAGGAATTGTATCACAGAAGCAATTGCAAAGCTATGTTAAGGAAGACCCTGAGCTTCAGCTTTTTCTCTTCTTCTGACTGTTCCTCATTCCTTATAACAGAACAGTCCAAAGTAACTTTTTGATTGACTACAAATGAGGAATATTGATGTTACCTCACCTCCAAAATATCTGCCACTTGGGTCATAGGCTAAGAAAAATCTTTATCTCTTATTTCCTTTGACCTCAGAGGTTCATATCATTTATTTAGGTACAGATTGCAAGTGTATAAATAAACTTCATCCTCTTAACAATAATACAAACTATTATAAATAACTTTTATAAAGGTTCTAACCTATTCCCATAGATATTGAGGCAATTAAGAACAAACGTTAGAGGTAATTTCCTAGAAGGATATCAAGAAAGGATATTTTTCAATATGGGAGTGCAGTCAACAGATATGGTTGATGTATCAAGGTAATTAGTGAAGTAAGATCTATTAAAATATATGATTCTTGTTTAATACAAGTTATCTTTATTAAATTCTAAAATATTTATTTTTTATAAAATTTATGTAGTTTATTTATGTGAAAAGGAAGTCTTCTGAAGTTGTTAAACTTTAAAGGGTTTATTCATATCAGGGAAACTCAAAGCTGTAGTTTCCTCCTCTTGGTCCACATAGGACACCGTGCACATTTCCAATCCCTGAGGCCAGCATTTGTACAGGAAGTGTGTCCAACCACAGCTCCTGGTAGCTGGGGTTTCAGAGCTGAAAGGGTGGCTGGAACACTGTGGAGTATCCATGAGTCTGAGAACATTGTGGATTGCATGTTTAAGAAATATTTATACCACAAATCAAGGGACCTGAAGAAGGAAGGGACTTGGTGACCATCAGGCAATCCAAGAGAAACAGACAAGTAGTTCCTGACTCCCTGGGTTCTGCTTGCAAATCAATTTTCCATTTTGGAAGCTGATAAAGGAGGTTCCTCTTGGAATCCCAGACAAAGCCAAGCTTCTAGCACCACAAGTAGCCTGTCTATACAGAGGGGAGGAAGACTGGAAGGGCAATAGTAAATAGTCAGGAGAACAGATAGCCACTCGTGTGGCCATTTTTGTGACTTCAGGATGGTGTGTTGCCTCTCTGATGCTAGGGTCCTGAACCATTAAGGGGGAGGATGATCAAGTAGAGGTCATGGTACATGTTGGTACCAATGACATGAGTAGAAAGAGGGATGAGGTCTTGCCTCCAGAATAGGGAGCTAGGCAGTAGATTAAAAAGTAGTACCTCTTGGATTATAATTTATGGATTACTCCCAGTCCCACATGCTAGCTAGAAATAGGACAATAGTGCATGGCTCATCAGCTGGTATAGGAAGGAGGGTTTTAGGTTCCTGGATCACTCAGAGAATTTCTAGGGAGAATGGGACCTGTACAAGCGGGACTATCTACATCTGAACCAGACCGAGACAAACATTCTTGCGGGACTGTTTACTCGTTCTGTTGTGAGGAGTTTAAACTAATTCAGCTTGGGTAGGGGGCAGACTCTTAGCAGAGTAAGGGCGCGGAATCATTTAATTAAACAATCACTTTAGAGGGAGTGCAGCTGCATTTGAAGGGGGTAGGACAAGGTTGGATGATGTTTAATGCCAGGAGTGTCACAAATCAGTTAAGAGGGATGATTGACACATGGAAGTGTGATGTAGTAGCCATCGCAGAGACTTGGTTGAGGGGTGTGCAGGATATAGAATCTTCAGACAAAACAGAGGAGATGTAAAAGAGGAGGGGGCATTGCATTATAAATTTAGGAGTCAGTCACATAAATAAGGAGAGATGATATCTTGGAGGGGGCATCAAATGAAGTTTTTTGGTGGAGCTTAGGGATACAGCTACTCAGTGGAAAGCTGAGGAGCAATTTTTTGCCCAATTCGTGGAGATGTGTAAAAATAAGAATAAAAGGGTAATTATCTAGTATTAACTGGGATAAATGTAGTGTTAAGGGCTGAGATGAAGTGGATTTCTTGAAATGTGAACTTTTTGGACCAATTTGTAAAGGGTTAATTTTGTTTGAGAAGATGGGTGGTCTGATGGAGGTGTACAAGTTTATGAGGAAACTGGTCAGAATGGATAAGGAGCAGTTGTTCCCCTTAGTTGATGAGTTAGTCACAAAGGGACACAGGTTCAAGGTGATGGGCAGGCGGTTTAGGGGAAATGTAAGGAAACTTTTTTTTAACTTATAAGATGGTGATAGTCTGGAATGAGCTGCCTGGAAGGGCAAATTCCCTCACATCCATTTAAAAGTACTAGATGGGCACTTGGCACATTATAACATTCGAGGCTATGGGCCAAGTGCTGGGAAATAGATTTAGGTTGAAGGTCATGCGTTGGGGTAAACTCAATGGGCTGAATGACCTCTTCTGTACTAACTTCTATATAGGTCATTCTGTTATAACATACGATTCATTAATGCGGATTCATTGTAACATGATTGACAAATTGGAAACGCTTTTTAAAGCCTGAACTTTTAAAGCGTGTATTGGTTATAATACGATTCTAGCCCCATTAGTTTAAATGGCACTGCTATTACGTAATTTTCTTGTAGCGTGAGATTGCACGAGAATGGAACTATCATGTTATAGCAGAGCCGTCTATAAATCTATGAGTCTATGATTGTCATACCTAGTTCAGACTGCTGACTTAAACTATTTTAAAATTTCTTTAAACCTGTCAAAGTGGCCTCAATTTGCACAGTGTTATTAAAATAGGTACAGTTGTTAAATCCATTCTTTTTCCTAGTTTTAAGGCCATTGTAATAATGAACAGATTGCCACAGTTTGCTGTAGTGGCATTTTGCCAGATGACCACTTCTGGTAACTTTGCTTTATTTTCCATCTTTACTAGTATGTGGCAGTGAGGAAAGATTATTTGAATAGTGCATTGTCAACAATCGTCCTTTGGCTTTGCCACATCTTGGGCCCAGCTAATGGTTAATGGTAGAGAATGTGCCAATGTAGTGTACCTATAGAAGAGGCATTGTTCTTAGGTAACATGACAGCTTACTGCAACTATAGGAATAAGTGTAAGTACATTTGATCAGGTATAATTACTGAAACCTTAAGAAGCTGATACACATGCATCAGCTTCCTTTGATGGCTAGAATAGAACTTCCTGTCTCCACCCCAAGATTGTGTGCAACATAAGTAGTATTGGTAGAGCCAACTTAACTGTGCAATGAATGGATGACCTGTTATACAGTCAGATTATAGAATCCCTGCAATGTGGAAGCTGGCCATTCTACCATCAAGTGAACACCAACCCTCCAAAGAGCATCTCATCCAGACCCAGCCCCACCACCCCTTTACCCTTCCCCTGCATTTCCCATGGCTAATTCACCTAACCTGCATGTCACTGGACACTATGGGCAGTCTAGCATGCTCAATCCAACTAACCTACACATCTTTGGAATGTTGGAGGAAGCCAGAGCACCTGGAAGGAATCCACACAGACATGGGGAGAATGTGCAAACTCCACACAGACAGTTGCCTGAGGGTAGAATCAAACCTGGGCCCCTGGGGCTGTAAGGCTGCAGTGCTAACCACTGAGCCACTTTGCCACCGTAGGTTTGGTTTCGGTTATATCATTGACCCCCAGTGGTCTAGTTACATGTTCTTCAGGATTCTGACTGGTGGTATGTTCACGCTGTCCCCGCATTAACTTTGGCAGTGGCATTGTTTTGGTACTTCTATGCATGCATATGATGCTGATTACACAAAAACCTCTCACTGTATGATTTCATCCACACATTGTATCACATTCACAATGTGGCAAGCTTAATGGCTTTCTAGTAAAAACTTCTTTCACCCTGGTCTGTGTGGCCACACACCTTGTATATAAGTTTATATAAAAATATTGTCTCCAGCTCATTCCCTGTGTTTGCTACCAGGATGCTACACATGCCTTTTGTTTATCCTTATTTTCTTGTAGCCTCTTGAGGCACTTCTAGTTTTCCCATGTTGGTGAGTCCAATGTCCTTTTACATTCTGTGCTTTGCAAAGATCTTGGAATGGAGGATAGCTTTATGTTGGTTGCAGAAGACAGGACTTTCTATGTGATTTGATTTGGTTTCTGCATTTTAGCTACTGCGCTAATATTAGTGACTTACACCCATTGCTTACAGGTGTTTTTGTCATATTGTTCATGGGTTGTAGGTGTGACCGATCAGGTGAGCATTTATTGCCCATCCATATTGCCTAGGAAGCATTTTCAAGTCAACCACATTATTGTGGGTCAGACAAGATAAGAAGAGCAGATTTCCTTCCCTAAAGGACATTTATGAACCAGATTTTCTTTTACAACAGCTGATAGTAGTTATATGATAATCATTTACCAAGCTTTTTTTTAAAATCCCTGACTTGTTTTCATGAAACTAAAACATCACCATCTACTTTTTTAGGATTCAAACCCATCTCTCCAGAACATTAACCTGGTGTTCTGGATGAACAGTCCAATGATATTAGCACTACACCACTGCCTACCCACAAAGTTGTCATCCATCTATTGTTATGAAGTTGAAAGCATATACTGTACCTTTAAGAGAGAGAGAATGTTGTTCTGAGCTGAGAGATTATAAGCACCTGTGTGTATGACTAGATGACTGTCCCAGAGTGTACTGAAAAATTGAAAATGTATAACATTGGGCTGTGAAATGGATACCTGAGTTATGATTGCTGTTTTCACAACAATTCAAATTTAACAAATCAGTTAAAATTATACCACAGGATACTAAAACCAAATCGAGTTTAAATTTATTATTTTGCCAACATCAAACCAACAAGATGATCCAATGTTGGGGAAGGTATAAAATGTGGACATATTGAAAATTAGTCACATAGCAATTACTGTAGAGAGAGAGAGCGTGCGTTAATTGCCCATGTAACATCTTGCTCCAAGAAATTAGAAAACGCTCTCTATCAAATGTACCTTTTCATGTGAAACATACTTGCAATAAAAAGAAAAGATGACCCTGGGAGATCCTCAGTCAGAAGAAAAAAGACACAGAAAAAGATGACGACTGTGTGGTTTTCGAATTAAGTTGGTGTAATTTTAATAAGTGTCTTATTGGAACAGTATGTTGTTATAGAGTTGGAGGCAGATAGTGAGCTGTTAAGAGAAAGGGGGGCTTTCAGTTGTGAATAGTTGTTGTTTTATGTTCACTAGAGTTTAAACAATAAATTGATGTTATTTTCTTTAAATAATGGAATTTGGGATTTCTCTGTCACTCATATTTTAACAGATTACAAGAAGATGCGAACTTTTTTGGGTGTTTGGTTTAATTAACAGAGGGGTTCACCTCCATGTCGTAACACTATAATAGATCCATATTTTCTGTCAACTGTTGGTAGTGTGTAAAGATCATGACCTTTTGCTTTTTCCAGAAGGTCTTTTTGGAAGGCTTTCGTTGGCATATTCCTTTATTGATTCAGATAATTTTGCTTCTGAAAATTTGCAGTTTCTCCCCTTATCGAGGCACCTGTTAATACAGTGATCAATTGATTCTTGTAGCTTCTAGCGAATTTGGAGAAGATTTGTAGCTCACATTGAGGTTCTGGATGTAGGTTTGCTCGCTGAGCTTCAAGGTTCATTTTCAGATGTTTCGTCACCATACTTAGGTAACATCGACAGTGAGCCTCTGTTGAAGGACTGGTGTTATGACCCGCTTTCTGTTTATGTTTTAGGTTTTCTTGGGTTGGTGATGTCTTTTCCTGTCCTTTTTCTTAGAGAGTGATAAATGGGGTCCAAGTCGATGTGTTTGTTGATAGAGTTCCAATTAGAATGCCATGCTTCTAGGAATTCATATGCATGTCTCTGTTTGGCTTGTCCTAGGATGGATATGTTATCCCAGTTGAAGTGGTGTCTTTCCTCCTCTGTAATTAAGGATACTAGTGATAATGGGTCATGTCCTTTTGTGGTGAGTTGATGTTCATGCATCCTGGTGGCTACTTTTCCACCTGTTTGTCCAATGTAGTTTTTGTTACAGTTCTTGCAAGGTATTTTGTAAATGACGTTCGTTTTGCTTGTCTGTAGAAGGTCTTTTAAGTTATAGGTTGTTGTGAGGTCTTTTAAGTAATAGCAAACTTACACCTTGTAGCTTTTGTCTGTGATCCATTAGCTCCACTTGGTGTATTCTGAAGTTCATCTTAATTCACAGCTTATAAGGATCTTTCTGATATTCCTTAGATAGATGCAAAGTGTTGAGTCTATGCAGCTCCTCTTTTCCAATGGTTACATTATTCCATTGTTTGTTTAGCTGGTTCTGCGATGGATAAAACTAAAAACGTAATTCTTTCCTTAGTATAAAGAGCCTAAATTCAGATAGGACACTTATTAGTTTCCAATCCATGCTGGGGGATGTAGTTGACAGCTTCCTGATGTTTCCTGTCTTTTCCAGATGTTCATGATTTATAGGGGATTTGGAATTTCTTTGTTGCACAGAGATATTCGACTATGCAGTCTCTTTTTAAATTCTTGTTTGTTTTTGGCTTCTGTCAATACATGCATTCAGGTAGCACATTTTTATTGTTTTGCATGCTTCTTCTTCATAATGCAACAATGACGCTGAAAGACACCTCACTGGTCCTGCACTGATTCTGCCTGACTTGAAACTGATTCCAAAATATTGACATTGAATTAACTTTTCTTTCCCATTTGCTACTGATCTGGCTATTCCACAAATCAGGTGTTCACTCTCCCAAGTACTGACTTGTGATTCTAAAACATTCTTAATCACAGTTACCTAATATAGGCAGTCAACAATTTGGAACCAATGTTCTGATAGTTTATTGAGTTTGTTAAGCAGCGAAAGTTTAGATATGATACATTAGTTAATTAGATAAATGTGCATAATGTGACAATTGAAGATAGTTCACTGATAACAGATGGCAAACAGGCTGGTGTGGAATGTTTTGGCCTTTAAAGCAGTGGAGACAGCATCCTGCTCTCTAGCCAAGGTGTAGAGAATTCTTCCCTTGATATCTCTTCTCTTGTTCTGTTTGTTTTTTTTATCTGTTGATGAAGATTGCCCAATCAGAATTGCTACATAAAAGTCCTGCTTGATGAGAACTATCCCCTCTCCTACAGCACTTATCGTTATATCATACTCTGGGGTAAGGTTATTTTCTCCGTGTCAATCAATTATCTAAACCCTTTCAGCCAATGGCATGGGACAACTATCCATGACATTGGATGACCATTTTCCCCTTGCCCATCTCCATTTAGTTTTTATTCTTTTTAAGAACAAATTCTTCTTTTGAAAACAGTATACTGTTAACAGGGTACATTTGGCATCAGATGAGCTGGATCAATGCGCATAGCAATATCTATGTTTCTAGAAATTCTTCCTTTTTATTGTTGAAACATAGGAATTAGGAGCAGGAGTAGGCAATTCAGCCCTTCAAGCCTGCTCTACTATTTAATATGGCTGATCTCATCCTGGTCTCAGCTCCACTTTCCTGCCTGCTCTCCATAGCCTTTTATCCCACTTTTCATCAGAAACATACCTATTTCTTTCTTGAATCTGTTGAATGGTTCTGCTTCCACTGCACTCTGTGGCAGTGAGTTCCACAGATTCACAAAATAGATTTTCCTCATCTAAGTTTTGAATCTACCTCCTTTCTCTATATATCTATGCCCTGTTGTTCAAGACTGTCCCACAAAGAGAAACATCTGTTAAAGGTCCACCTTATCAATCCCCTTTAGCATTTTATATACCTCAGTCTGACCCTTCCCTCATTCTTCTGAACTCCGGTGAGAACAGGCCCAAGCTATTCGACCAGTCCTGTACAACAACCCTTTCATACCTGGAATCAAGCTTGTGAACCTCCTCTGAACTGCCTCCAGTGCCATCACATCCTCCTTCAAGTAAAGAGACCAGAACTGGACACAATATTCCAGATGTGATCTCATCAACATCTTATGTAATTGTAACAACATGTATTTACTTTTATAATCCTTCTTATTATATGCTAGACTTGCATATCCACTTTCAGCAATTCATGCACAGAGATGGCTGGATCCCTCTGCACTGATGTACTTTGAATCTGCTTCCTATTTAAATAATAATTTGACCTTTTATTTTTCTAGCTAAAATGGACAACCTTGCACTTATCCATAGCTTCTGGCCCATTCTCATAGCCTATCAGTATTTGTCTTCATCACAGCTTGCTTTCCCACTTATTTTAGTATCATTCGCAAACTTTGCTATGTTTCACTCTGTTTGCCAATCATTTATGTGGACTGTAAATGGCAAGTTTTGAGAAGATTTGTAGCTCAGGTTGAAGTTCTGGATGTAAGTTTGCTCACTAAGCTGGAAGGTTTGTTTTCAGACATTTTGTCACCATATTAGGTAACATCTTCAATGAGCCTCCGAATGAAGCACTGGTGATATAGCCTGCTTTCTATTTATATGTTTGGGCTTCCTTGGGTTTGTGATGTAATTGACTCCAGCAACCTCCCCACTACAGAGGTCAAACTACCTGCTATATAATTTCCCAAGTTTTGCTTATCTCCTTTTTTGAATAAGGATGTCACATTAGTATGTTTCCAATCCACTGGTACTTTTCATTAATCCAGGGAATTTTGGAAATCATAACTAATGGCATCCACTACCTCTGCTGCCACCTCCTTTAATACTCTAGGGTGCAAGCCATCAGGCCCTAGGGATGTATCTGCTTTTAATCCCATCAGTAAACTTAATACCTTCTCCCTAGTTTAGTAATTTCACCAAATTTATTTCACCTCTGTAGTAACCGTCATTTTTGAGAAGAAATTATTATATTCCACTGTGAAAACAGAGACAAAATATTGGTTTAGTGCATCTGCCATTTCTGAGTTTACCATTGTTACCTCATCAGGTTGGTCCTCTAAAGGGCCAACATTCACTTTCACTATTCTCTTCCTTTTTATATACTTATAGAAGCTTTTGGTATTAGTGCTTACATTTTCTGCTAGCTTCCTTTCATTTACCAAACTAGATTTTGGACAGGTAATTACTGTTGTAATAGCTGTTAGATGAAATCTCAAACTACACAGTAAATACTAGAAAATTTCAGTTTTATAAGCAACTCCAGTATGTAATAGCCTGTAGAGAGACTCTGTCCGCCAGAGTTTCAATACACCTACAGTTCCTACATTTGCTACATGCTGCTTGTGTTGTTGCAAATCTTGTCTGTGCCTCCTCCTACAATCTTCAGAATTGCACCACTGTCATCATCATGTTACTTTATAGAACATATGTTTAACATGATTTTCAAAAGAAACGAGATATATAAGAAAAATACTTTTTCACTCGGCATGTCGATAGGGTATTGAATGCACTCCCTGGAAGAATGTTCAAGAGGACAATTATTTGATCATAATAATATGCAAGGGTATGGGAAATAAAATGGAAGTTGGCACTAGCTAATGATGCTCAATTGAACGGTGCAACATAGGTGCGGTACACCAAATGGCCTCCTGTGCAGTAACAATTCTGTGATTTATGGAAACTAATCAATCACATGTACATGCACATGATTGACAAAATATAAGTAAGTTTTATTTGTTTGAAGACTAGAGTGAATGCATAATTATGTTACAGACATGCACAACAATCAGGTTTACTCTAGGTCCAAATACCAGCAACTATGACCAACATTAACAGCTAGAGCCACACGGGATGCTGATCACATGCCATTTTATACCCTGTTTTGGTGTTATCTTGTATTCATTATTTAAATACTCTCTCATAGTGATGATGCAAGAAATTCTTAACAAGCTTTTCACTAATGTTCATTTTCTTTAATGGGATAAGAACAGGATTCCTGCCCATTCCTTAACATGGTGATCATAGCTGACGCAAGGATCAATATGTCAAAATTGACATATCTCTTGATACCATTATTTTTTGGCCTTCTCCCCCCTCCCTCCTGACTATTTATGCAGGGTCTTGAAATTTCAAACATGTTTCTAATTTTGATTTATTGTGCAAATTTTGTGCAAATGATTCACATTTGTAGATTGTCATTTAAATTAGGGGTGTGTGAGAACCTAAATTATGTAATCAAATTGTGTAAGTTATTGAGTTAAAAGTACTCCACTACTTTACATGCTGAAATAGTATCTTTACATGTGTATATGTAGACTTTATGGCTAAGTATTTCTCTTTCCACAGTTTTCCTTGTTCCTATCCATGTTGCCAGATACTTCTATAGCCAAAATGCTTGTGGACTACATTACCCCAAATCACCACTATTGCAAGCAACTTTGTAGAAATAACTGACACTGTCAAGACATGATTTTCAACACAGAGTTTTTCTAATCATCCAACCACCAGCCCCCACTCTCCCAAGATTCCTTAAAGAAAATTTTCCAAATCCTCAACTACTAACACCCAGGTGCATGAAAACACCACATTAAGCCATACTCCAGCCTGACTTGGAAATATATTGCCCTTCCTTTGCTGTCACTAGGTAAAACTCTTAGAACTCCCTAACTGCATTATTAATATAACTAATACCCATGGAATACTGCACTTCAAGAATGCAGTTCACCAATGTTTTCTGAAGAGCATCCCTACACCTCCACATCTCACCTTCAAACATCCGCTAAACCTTACACAGACCATCGTTCACAGCAAGCTACCCAGCTTTCAGGACAACATCACACAACCCTGTTATGTCAACCTAAACAAGACATGTCAGATCATCGACATGGATACTATCATCACACATGGGAACACCACCCTGCACGTGCACTGTAGAAACTTGTGGCTCAGCCAATGTTGTCCATCTCAAATGCTGCATGCAACGATGCCCCGAGGCTTGGCATATTGACATGACCATTCAGATGCTGCGACAATGGGTGAATGGACACCATGCAACAATTGCTAGACAGGTATGTTCCCTCCCAGTTGAGGAACACTTTAGCTGTAGAGGATATTCAGCTTCTGATCTTTGGATAAGCATACTCCAAGATGGCCTTTGAAATACACAACAACGCAGACTCGTTGAGCAGAAACTCTTAGCCAAGTTCCATACCCATGAAGACAGCCTTAGCCATGATCTTGGGTTCATGTTGTATTACATGTGACCCCACCGTGTTTTCTAATTATCTCTCTGCCTCATTTAATTGGATTGTAGGTCTTCCCTTTGCTTGTTATTCAGCTGTTGATGGTTTATTTATGCTATCTGACACTTTTGATCTCCTGCAGAGACTTATTATTTGACTCACACCATTTGCATGATCTTTTGAACTCTCTGCCTATAAATTCTGTATCTGTGTACTTCTCTCTCCCTACGCCTGACAAAGGGGCTACGCTCCGAAAGCTTGCGCTGTCAAATAAACCTGTTGGACTATAACCTGGTGTCATGTGACTTCTGACTTTGTCCATGAGCACGCAAAGTTTGGATTGTTGGTTGTTCAGGCTTTTTCTGCCATCATACTGGATTCACAGCCCTGCTATGAATTTTGAGAATACTTTAGTTGCATATTAGATTTGGAATCCATTATTGGAAAAAAACAGTGAACATCTTTTTGAATAACTCACTTTCAATCAGATTAGTTGAAGAATGCATGTGATCTCCAAATTCTACCACAGTTAAGTGACATGGACACCAGTATCATAAACTACAAAGAACTGCCTGCAATCATTTGTGGTCCTGCAAATTTTGGACTAATTGAACATTTGTGTAATTTGATAAATTCACATTTTACTGTTTCTTGACATGTCATATACAGCAACTTGAATAATTCATAGAAATTGTGAGAGTTTGAATGCCACAGATCTCCTGAGCTCTCAGTTTTGATGTAATACCAGGACTAATTCTGAATATCCTGGAAAAAGAAACTTTGTATCCCATGTGGGAACAGGATGTGATCCAATTAGGTCATCAATAAATACATATGTGTATAAAACCATTTACATTGCAACCTTCTAAATAAATTTTGTCTTTAACGCCTGAATGTTTTCCCACCTCAAATCCCTCATATATAATTATTTGTAATAAAAAACTGATTTACAAATGTATTTGCTGTGTTTTGATCATGACTGCAGGACCAATGTAATTGTTTTTAGAAATGGCTGTAAAGAACTTGTGTGTCATTGCTCATAGACCACTTGTAATTTTCATGCATCATAGCAAATAATGGTCCATGTGTTCTGGTGAGCCTGGCTCTGATTCATGCTAAAGTAAATGCTTCAAAAAGTGAATATTGTTGGTAATTTCTTAATTTGGAAATTGTTCAATATATTTGGTTATTTTGGTTTCTTCATGGGATTCATGACAGCAGGCGCAAACATAATTCCAATGCTTTGACTTGATTGATAACAATATTTCTTCATTTTGTATCAGAAATACATTTTATGTAAAGAATTTTTTGATTAAGAAACATGTTTTTAAGCTTTGATGTGTTCACCTACCTCCACTACCTCTGTCTCCTATCTCATCCTCTGTTCATGGATTTGACATGATTCATTCATCCTGCAATGTCCTACTAGTGAGCGCAAAGGGTCCAGCTTTTTACTAATGTGGATCCCATAACATTACACAAGCATTTCAGATGTTCCAAGCCTTATGAGGCTTTAATTGTTCTTAGTAGTTAACGTTTGTTCTTGCTCATTCCATTGATAAAAATTTCTTTCCCCTCACCACCACACCCCCCCACCCCCCTTTTTAGTGTATAGGCCTTTTACACATTGATGTTGCAAAGAAATTCCAATTTAATTACTACTAGAAACATATCACACCACCAAGGTATTTTGATTTACTTTTCTGATTGCATAAGGGATTTGTATTTTCTCATTGCCTTCTTGGAAACCTTTGTCCCTATGCACTCTGCAGACAAAGGACAAGGTAAAATCCAACTCTGGGACCATGACATTCTATCTTTATTCTCTGGTGTCCATACTTGAGTCTGCCTTACTGCCCTGCCACCTGTTGCCTTCATTAATATACATTTGGCTGCATAACATTGTTTATTTTGCTACTACAGTAGCATAGATATTTCAGTTTTACACATTTTTGGCCTTGTATCATTGTAATAATACAAAAACAAACAAAATGTCACTTATTTTTCACAGTAGATTTGTATTAATTAGTCCACGAAATCCATTGTTTAAATGCATTTGGGTTAAAACCAAACTAAACTGTGGATCTAGGAATTTTAGAATTATACTATAACTAAAGTGTGTACTGTATATGTAAATTGATATTTGTTTCCACCAGGGGGCGATAAGAAGATGGAATTAGCAGCTCTGTATCGTGTGGCTTTAGGGTACCTTAGTGCTGGAGAGCCAGACACAGCTATTGGCGTAAGTATGATGCTTATGCTTAATCCTTTGTTTTTATTATGTTATCTCATTCAGTGTAATAACCACTTTGAGTACTGAACTTGTTTTGATCCTTTGAAAACATGAACATGAAATCCCCAATGTGTTCCCCCTCTAATTGTTATATGATTGTTATGATCTTGCTGTGTTTTCTGGCTTTTTAGAAAAGGTACAACACTGGTGAATCATTAAAGGACCATGAACAAAAAGGAATTTGTGAGAGAAATCTGCAGGAAGAGGGAGGGCAAAATGAAAGCATAAAAATTAAGCGTTAGAGACAGAGAAAGGGCAAACCATACAGAGAAAGATAGGCATGATAGAAAACAAATAGAAAAACAAGCAGAGATGAATAGAAAAAAAGAAATAAAAGAAGAGACACTTTCAGGAAGATAAACACAATATTTGTTTTCTGTAAACAATATAATAAGGGATCAATTACCACATTAATATGTTTTGATGCTTTATTATTTCACATTCAGTAAAGTAGTCAAAACTAACATTAAGTGAATTTCTTAAACTACTTTTTAATTAGTTTCTAATGGTGTGATTGAAAATATTTTGGAGTTAATTCAATAATAGGAAATGTAGTAGAGAAAAAAATTAAAGTTTAAAGATCAGTAGCATTACATATATATTCTGGAGCAAGAGAACTTTCTTAACCTTAAACACTGTTCACCTGCAATTATTTTTGATTACCTCATCTTCCCAGAACGATAAAGCCAGGAACAGACTGCCAGTCTTAATATTAAACATAGTGTTATTTTATTGAATTCTTGCGATATTTGTACTATCAGGAGTTGTTTATATGCATTTTCATAAAATGAAAGTATAGACAAAATCTAACTGATATTTTCAATATTGAAAAACAAAAGCAAATGTTTTCTTTACTTTTTAAGAACCATTGTGTACAATTTACATTTATGTTTTATTATATTAATCATCTCTCCATCTGAGTGGAGCTCAGATGTATACAGGCCTCAGATCATAGTTTCCCTTCCCTTGGGATGCCTGCTTATCATTATACTGAGCTTGCTAGCTTTCTGCTTTGCCTTGTGGTAATATGCTGTTCATTGCCAGGACAAGCCTCAGAGACTTGCTAAAGAGGTCCTGCCACACAACTCAAGACTCCTGGGGTCTATGCTCTGGGGTCTCAGCGGTTGTTTCCCCAGCTTTTCCATCAGAGTTTTCATCTCCTTTATCCTGTTGTAGTGTGCCCACCTCGGGCTCTCTTTCTACGGAAAACTATAACTGGGATCTAACAGCAACAGCTGCTGTAAAAGACGACCATTTCCTCCCACTGTTACCTCATTAGTATTTGCTCATTCAACTACAAATAAATTTATGGCTACTATTGGGCATCTGTGAAGGAATAATAATTTGAAATACCTGTGAATAGAATGCTTGCAATACTTTACTTTTTGGTTAATATTTTGTTTGAAATTATGGCGTGCAATTTGTAGTGTATTTTTTTTAAATGACTGCAATGATTCTATGTTATGAACCTGTATGTTGTATAGCAATATATGTGTATGATTATTTAACTAAATTCAGACTGACTTACCTGATATAGCAAGTGTCTCTGATTAACCCATGATTTGCAGCTAGCAAACAAAAAATTAGAGAAAACATCTCCCAGTTACAGTTACAAAGTACAATTAAGCTTTAACACTTAGGTTTGTTCTATCCTGAACTTCTGTGTGAAGTAGTTAATATCAGTATCTGAGTTCTTCCAGTATATCACAGCACCAGCTACACTGTGTCATACTTGCAAGATAAAACAATTATAGGTTTTGGTTTCAAACATGCGTTAAGTAAGCTAATATTTAACAGTTCTTTCTATAGTTACTTGGTACAGAGCCAAAGAAATGTGCTTTTTAAAGTAAATATTACTTATTATGTGGATTTTATTTCACTGAAAAGAAGTTTAAAATACCAAACATTCAAGCATCTACAATGTCAACTATGCCGGTGGAGCCTAATACAGCAATAAAATGCAATAGGATAAAAAGGAAAAAGGGCTTAAAAATCTTTAGAATATTGGAGGCAACACCTGCTGTTGAGATCAACAACATGCCCATTAGGCTTAATCCTACCATGGCAGATATTTAGATAATTGTTTTGCTACTTTTTAATGCTGAATACAGTAAAACCAAACTTTAGCTAGTTGCAAAGATAACATAATAATGTATTAATTTTGACAATTTTCAGAAATACAAGTTATTTGAAGAGATTTTTTCAGTATTTTAGTGTTATTTGTTTTGCCCTGTGTACTGACGTTTTTCCAATTCTGAAAATGTTTCATGATTAAACTCACAGTAATAGTTATAAATGAACACACTTCAAAATAAATTATTATATAACAATTTGTTTGCATCTTAATAAATTTATATTTAAAATAATGTGCCAATTATTTTAAGGTTGAACACTTCTCAACCGTACTAGGTTCCCAGCAGGTGTTTTAATACTTAAATCTGTGTATAATGCACTCAAAAGAATATGACTTTAAATGCAAAATTCTATCAACATTAAGAAAAGATTTTTGATCCGTGAGAATAAAGCTATTTGCTAATGTTCAGCTCTTCAATGGAACCTTAGGTGTAGTTACTTTATGGTGCTGAAGCATGCATATACTATGATTTCAGACTCATGGGAGGATACTGGAAATTGACAACCAGGTATATTGCTGTCGACATAACTATGAGATAAAAGTAAGGCAGATATCTAGACCAGAGCACTACTTTCAAAAGACAGCTCTGACCATTTTCTGCACTTACACTCACCAGTCTCTTGCTTTTCCAAATCCACATTTTCTTCTGTGCCAGCAATATTCCTTGCATCATTCATGTCCCACCGAATCTAGATTTCCTCCATGTCAATGTGGTCCTCCATGCCAAAGAAAAGTACATCCAAGAGTCTCCAAATATAGTGTTATATGCCCCCTTACATTTCTTGTATTGCTGTTGGTTTCAATTGTGTCATTGCACCTCATTCAGCAGCACGCTGGCATGTTTTGTCAATAACCATTTATTTGTTGCTGAATAGTAGCAGCCATTACATCTGACCTCCCTGTTTCATCAATTATGGATAGATTATTGGATGTGAACATCTGCAAAACCTTGCAGTTAGAATCACCTTCTGGCTGGGATTAGATTAAGTATCAGATTGGTGTTTGTTGTCAGACCAAACCCGAGTGGAATGACTGAAGAATTCAAGGAACAGAAAACTGCCATCAGCAGGCACCTAAAATTGTTTACAACCACGGCTGCGAAGTACTGTCCACTTAGAGTTTATTTATTTAAAATTACCATGCATTCTGTTCTGTACTTCATGAAAATAAGTTCTATCTCATGAGCCACTGAAACTACATTGGTTGCATATTGAACTACATATTAATTTAGGGATTAATGAGAGAAGCACGGTCCCCCCACCCTTACCTCACCCCGACTTTTGTATCAGATAGAAATAAATTCTGAAATATGTTTTCGATTTTAATTTTCAATATGGCACTTTCAGTTTGAGCAGCTTCCTTCCTATGGGGGGATTTTTTTTGTCATGTGACTGACATGCTGCCCCACCAGTGAGAAAATTCACTGGATTGCCCACTAATCATCTCATTAAGAGTAGAGTTGTGAGCGTGGGAGAAGGTGCCTCGACTCAGGTGGCACCAGAAGCTGCCAACTAATCAGAAAGTGGCAAATCCTGGATCCTAAGGTGCACTGGTCAAGGGCTATTCCAGAGGAGATCCAGTGGTGAAAAGGTAAGTTTGTTTTTAATCTTCTTCGTGGGGTCTGTGTGTGGGTAAGCAAAGAAATGAAGGCAAGGACATGGGGGCAGCCTTGTCACCCATCTCTGCCTGTTTGAAGGCCTCCATTCACCTGCAGATCACCATGGTGTTCCAGTCAGGAAATTGCCATGGAGGCAGAAAATCAGGGAGGTGATTAGGTAATGCCTTTAGAGTGACCAATAATTGACCCCTTACAGCCTTAATTGTTGTCAAGTCAAGTAAGTTGTCAGTGGACCATTTCGCCCAACATGTAGATACAGAAGTGGCAGGAAGGTGGTATGTTTCTGTCCAGGCAGACCTGCCCAATTATTTCACATGTCATTACCCCTCTCTCCACATTCAGGGAGGGGAAAACTGTACCCTATGAAGCCCTATGTGCATGTTAATGACTAAACGTAGCATACAGACAATAATGTGGCTGTAAGTCTGTTTGGGTGAAAGATAACTTTGAGAGGTTTAAAAAGTTCAAGCATGATAACAGAGAGGATTTAATTATGAAAAAATACTGGAGATATGAGGTTTTACATTATTTAGAAATATTCCCGACATAGAAAGTTTGGGAGAAGATTTGTAGCTCGGGTGCTCGTTGTTGTGGCACCAGAACTGCAAAAAGAAGAAGATGAACACCTGTACAATGTATTCGCCAAAAACGGATACCCTCGCAATTTCATCAACAGATGCCTAAGGGAAAGACAACGGAATGAGGACATGCCACAACCCAAAGGACTAGCCACACTACCATACGTCAAAAACATTTCTGAACTGACAGCCAGACTACTGCGACCACTAGGACTCATAACAGCGCACAAACCAACAGCAACTCTCAGACAACAACTCACCAGGACAAAGGACCCAATGCCCAGCATGAGCAAAACCAATGTAGTGTATAAAATCCCATGCAAGGACTGCACAAAACACTACATAGGACAAACAGGAAGACAGCTAACGGTCTGCATCCATGAACACCAACTAGCCACGAAACGACATGACCAGCTATCCTTAGTAGCCACACACCTCAGATGACAAGCAACATGAGTTCGACTGGGACAACACTACTATTATAGGACAAGCCAAACAGAGAACACCAGAGAATTCCTAGAGGCATGACACTCATCCACACATTCAATCAATAAGCACATTGACCTGGACCCAATATACCGACCACTGCAACGGACAGCTGGAACTGACAACCGGAAGCGGCAGAGACAAATCACTATAAATGCCGGAGGAAAGATCACAAAAGCGCTTCACAGGAGGCTCCCAAGCACTGAGGATGTCACCTAGACAGGGGACAAAACGTCTGCAACACAAATTCCCAGCTCGGCGAACAGAACCACAACAATACAGACATAGAGTCATAGAGATGTACAGCATGGAAATGGACCCTCCAGTCCAACTCATCCATGCCAACCAGATATCCCAACCCAATCTCGTCCCACCTGCCAGCACCCAGCCCATATCCCTCCAAACCCTTCCTGTTCACATACCCATCCAGATCCCTTTTAAATGTTGCAATCGTACTCACTTCCACCACTTCCTCTGGCAGCTCATTTCAAACATGTAGCACCCTCTGCTTGAAAAAGTTGCCCCTTAGGTCTCTTTTATATCTTTCCCCTCCCACCGTAAACCTATGCCCTCTAGTTCTGGACTCCCCCACTCCAGGGAAAAGACTTTGTCTATTTATCCTATCCATGCCCCTCATGATTTTGTAAGCCTCTATAAGGTCACCCCTCAGCCTCCAGTGTTCCAGGGAAAAGAGCCCTAGCCTATTCAACCTCTCCCTATAGCTCAAATCCTCTAACCCCGGCAACATCCTTGTAAATCTTTTCTGAACCCTTCCAAGTTTCACAACATCTTTCCGATAGGAAGGAGACCAGAATTGCAAGCAATATTCCAACAGTGGCCTAACCAATGTCCTGTACAGCCGCAACATGACCTCCCAACTCCTGTACTCAATACTCTGACCAATAAAGGAAAGCATACCAAACACCTTCTTCACTATCCTATCTACCTGCGACTCCACTTTCAAGGAGCTATGAACCTGCACTCCAAGGTCTCCTTGTTTGGCAACACTCCCTAGGACCTTACCATTAAATGTATAAGTCCTATAAGATTTGCTTTTCCAAACTGCAGCACCTGACATTTATCTAATTTAAACTTCATCTGCTACTTCTCAGACCATTGGCCCATCTGATCAAGATAACCTTCTTTGCTGTCCTCTACACCTCCATCACATAATTTAGCATTCAACACAGGCAATCTGTTGCCAGTGAGTAGAATCTTGTAGTTACATTAAGAATCCCAAAGGCTGAGGAGGGAAGTGCTTAGAGATGGTTAGACATAGGCACACAGGCAGCAAGCTAATTAGACATTCAGTGATGAAGAGCAGAAAGGGTGGACAGAGTGCCATATTTAAAATATATCCAAGTAAATTTCAGGTGTGGCTGGGACAGGGAGGCCTTGCATTATTGATAAAAGAAGCCATCACTAGAAAAAACTTCTGAGGGGCAGGATTAATAAAAATAAAAGGGCAGCATGGTGGCTCAATGGTTAGCACTGCTTCTTCACAGCGCCAGGAACCCAGGTTCAATTCCAGACTCGGATGACTGTCTGTGTGGAGTTTGCACATTCTCCCCGTGGTCTGCATGGATTTCCTCCAGTGCTCTGGTTTCTTCCCACAATCCAAAGATGTGCAGTTTATATGAATTGCCATGCTAAATTGCCCATTCTAAATTGCCAATTGTGTTCAGGGATGTGTAGGTTAGGGATAAACGTAGAGTAATAGAGAGTAGGGGAATGGGTCTGGATGGGTTATTCTTCAGAGGGTCGGTGTGGACTTGTTGGGCCAAATAGCCTGTTTCCACACTGTGGGGATTCTATGAATTTTAAGAACAAGGTGTATACTTGTGTGAAAACCAGAAGCTTCAGACTGGCTATGTTTGTAAATAGCTTGAAAAATCAACAGCTGTAAACTGCCAATCTGATCCCTTGAAAATCTGCAACTGCTGCTGCAACCACTTGCTGTTTTTAAGTAATGTCTCAGTGCAGAGAACAAATGGCCCAGTGGTGACAGCAGGAGACTCTCCTGCCTGACCAACGTGTCCTTAATGGATTGCAGCAGAGGTGAGCACCCATAGAGTCGACAATGAATTGGATTCAGTGCTGCAACAACCTTCAGCGCTCTGCGAGGGTAAGTGGCACAATTCAAACCTCTAGGGATAGGTGAAACACTGCTCCTCACGTCCACCTGTGCCTCCAGGCGATTAGGCTTACAATCAAATGGCAATGTATACCTGCCAATAAGCAGGTTGAAGTCTTGGTCCACCACAGGACAGCTACCAAGATCATCTCAGGCAACAGGGCATAGAACTCATCAAGTTACCTCGACCTCAGTTGTGGACATTAGGATTGCACAAAGGCATAGTGGTCAAAAACTTAAGTGCAAAACCTTCTAATTCTCAAAAGTGGCATGGGTGTCCAATCATTCTACAGCAATGTAAGTTTAATTTTAAATATATAGTTTTGAGAAATTTATTCATATGTGTTGATTATTTTGGGACATTTGAAACCATATGGGGGCTTTTAAGAGTTTTTGCATTCAAAGAAGCTCAGTGATGGCTGATATGGGGCTGAAGGATTCATAATTTATTGTTGAACCTTGGATGTGTTGGCAAATCTGGGATCCTTGACATTGGATGGCTCCCACGTTTGTCAACTTTTCTTAGTTCAGGGGAGTGCACCATCACTGGAAAGGCAAGATATGTTACTTATGCCTTTATTACCTTGCAAATGCTGTTGTCTCAGCATCATCTGCAGCTAAATGAATCTGTATTTTGCAAGTAAACTCAGTGTTCTGAGGTAGCCTAACCAAGAGCAGAGCATGTGGAACTGAATCATGTGCATGTGAGCTGCTTCCAAGTCCAAAATGTGTGAAGCTTTGACAGATCCATGAATATGTTCTTGCTCATGTTGAAGCCATCAAGCCTTTTCCCTTCTAGATACAAAAGGTCAGCCACCTGTCGGTTGGTAAGTTTGCTGGATCTGAAGGCATTTGCAGAGACATCCATGGAAGTAGTAATCTAAGCATCCTGCAAGGGAGATTAAGTCAGGCATTGTGGTCCTGTCTGACAAATCGCTCCATCTGTAGCTGAAGCTACACAATGCATCACCATATGATCTTCTGATTTTTCCCCTTCGTTTTTGCTAATCAATGAATCTGGCTGTTTCATCTCAACTGGCAGTTCCTTACCTATTTGCTGGGTGCAGCAGAGTGCAATGAACTAAGATGTTGTCTGTGGCACAGGCAGTAGAATCTCATCTTCAACAGACAGTCCAACGGACTGTATTTATCTTGCATTGTATCTTTGCAAAGCTTTGGGTTTCCACACAAGTTATGAGTCTAGACTTCTGAGAGTGTCCCCTGCACAAGGAGCCAACCCTGCAGATGCCAAGTGGAGGTGAAACGGTGGTGATTCCTGAGACTGACTAGAATGTACAAGTCACAAAAGCTCCTTGGGAAGCATGTATATGTGTGCAATACAGTAGCGCCTCGACATACGAATGACCCCGTTCACGAACAAATCTGTTTACGAACAGGATTGTACGTAAAATTTTGCCTCAACATACGTACAAAATTCAAGGTATGAACAAATGAAGTGAAGTGCAGGCTTTTGTTGAGAGGCATCACCCTAACAAAACTGTGACCAACAGAGCAGTGAACATTTTAAATGACAATGTGATGTCCCATTTTCAGAAAATTCTGCAACAAAGGAAAAAACAAGTTTCTATGGATCGTTTTCTTGTGGCATCACCAATCTCCAAGAGACAAAAAAGAGAAAAGACTCCGGAAATATCTGAACAATGGAAAAATTGATTCAGTTTGTGAACTTTTCAGTTCACGAACCAGGTCCCGGAACGGATTAAGTTCTTAAGTCGAGGCGCTACTGTATTCAATTTTGGTGATTATGAGCCAGCTACACATTGATGTTGCTGAGTTCCCAAGTGGCTGTAAGTGCCATAAATCTATTGTCCTTTGGTAGCCTGGCCATATGTGCCTGTGCAGAATCACACTATTGGCCTTTGTGGGCAATCACTCTGTCAGCCTTTCTGAACATTACGTTGATGAACTCCCTTTTTTCATTTATGTATGGTTGACTGAGAGATGTTACATGTATCCCCTCTGGAGCCATAGGATATCTCACTGGAGTAGAAATTCAAGGTGCAGTGACTTTTAAAGCTCCTGGCAAAGGATTTTCTCCATTTCCACTTGGCTTTAGGTGTTTCTGCAGGAGCTATTACAGGTCAATGATTGTCTGCTGTGACATCCTCAATGGCAAATGATACTGCCTCTCTAACATTTGCAGATGGTTACTCAGATTTGATTATGTAACATTGCACAGCATCATGCTGGTCACAACAATGTGGTTGACTTGTAAATGCCCTTTGCTTAATGATATCTTGAACTGTCGGTTTATTCCCTGAGTGTCCTGCTGGCCATATCTGCTCCAAGTCCTGTGCCATCTTCTCCTCTTCTGTCACAGCATCATAAAACACTGGATGCACAGGACCATCCCATCTGCATGATGTAGACAGTGGGCAGAAAACCACCAAAGTCAACACAGCTTGCCTGGCCCTCCCTGACTTGGTCATTGTGGATCAATTGTCACTACCTGCTATACATTGATCAGACCTTGGTCACCACCCAGACCATCATGGCTAACTCTCTCCTCAACCTTGTCTGGACCCTGACACCACCACACCACCCATTCACCCCACCCGAAAACCCATTGCCTCCCTTTCATAAATATCACTTCAGACAGTCACCACTCCCTCTTCCATGGGTAGCCTCAACCTCCCTGAACAGTTGGCACCCTCCTTTCCTACCCTCCTTAGATAATTACCACTAACCCTTTCCTGGACAGCCATGCCTCGACTTCCTCAACAACTGCCACTCAAGCTGAAAATTACAGCTCAGCCTCCTCCCCCAAGTTCAACAGATGCCCTTATACAAAAAACCAGCTCCTACTCACTGCAAATCCACCAGGAATAATACTTTGCTGTTGGATGCTACCATTCACTCAACATGAATCTGAATGCACATGTCCCACACGTTCTGCTATCTTAACCATATAAGTACAATTTAGTCTGACCGCTTTGAGATTTAAACTGTGTATTTGAGTTTCTAATGCATTAAGAATCTGTAACACGGTTCTTACATTCTTCCATTTTTTTTTGCAGCCATTTTGTTCAATTTTTTAGGTTCGTTTAATTGTCACTCCTTAAGCAAGTATGACTTATTTTGAAATTATCATAATAAATATTCAGTTCTTATGCAGCAACTAAATGTGTACACCATTTCTGAGGAGTAAATCTTTCAGTAACATTCAGAAAAAGCTGTTTTATATGAAATTCCCTTACCTGAGGTGCTTTCACTTAGACCTCTTTCGTTTCTGATAATTCACAGTATGATAGTTTTGTAAGATGTTATCAAGTTAGTTAGATAGTATATGTTCAATGACTCTTAAAATACGCTAATTAAATTTAATGCTAATAGGTATTATAAAAACCTTTCACTGTACTCATGTATTCTGTACTGGGGTAGAGATGACAATAAAGGATATTCTATTCTACTTCTACCTAAAGGTGAAAAAGTGAACTCTTGCTTACACTAGCTGGGGGATATTTTAATCTTCTGCCCAAATGGTGCTTGGAATTAATCGAGCAATTCTAACATCTAGTCAGAGACTATTTTTCAGGTAGTCCACACTTTCTCATATTTTTCACGTAATCTGGCCTATAAATTGGCACAAAGTACAGGAGCTTGAAATATGTAAAGATTACTTATATATAAACATCTGAATTCTATGCAGTTTTAGAGCTCCATTTACCTGTCTGAAAATTGCATCAAATGGGCATTAAGGATCCAAATCCCTTTGATTTTCTCACTTCCTCTGTTTTACATAATGTTTCAGAAACATTGAATGCAAAACTAACATTAGCAGTAGATGAATAATGAACAAATTTAATTGTTCGGTAGTATAGAACTTGAATATTGCTGAAGAAAGCGATTTGCCATTGAATCTTTTTATCTTGCACTCATCAGTACAGAATCACAAGAATGGGAAATTTTTGTTTAAATTCAAACCAATCAAGTTGACTTGGATTGATCAAAGCATTGCCTTTGGGTATGCATCAGAAAATAGTTTGAAAAGATGCAACATATAGATATGTTCTTTCTGTTTGCAATGTGCAAGGCCCTGAGTATGAAAGCATATAGCTTCGAGCAGATGTCAGTGCAAGCCTGACTGATAATTTGATGAGTCGAGAGTGTCTTGCTGGAAAAGCACAGCAGGTGAGACAGCATCCGATGAGCAGGAGAATCGATGTTTTGGGCATTAAGCCCTTCATCAGGAATGAGGCTTGTGGACCAGGGTGCTGAAAGATCAATGGGAGGGGATGGGGTTGGGGGAAGGTAGCTGAGAATGCAATAGGTATGTGAAGGTGAGGGAGAAGGTGATAGGTCGGAGAGGAGGGTGGAGCAGATAGATGGGAAAGGAGGTCGGAGAGGAGGGTGGAGTGGATAGATGGGAAAGGTGATGGACAGGTCAAGAGGGCGGTGCCAAGTTGAAGGCTTGGGACTGGGATAATGGGGGGGGGGGGGTTTGCGGAGGAGGGTAGCTGGAATGAGGAAACTGTTGAAATCCACATTGATCAATGTGGTTGCAGGGTCCCAAGATGGAATATGAGGCATTCTTCCTCCAGGCATCAGGTGGTAAGGATTTGTCAATGGAGGAGGCCCAGGATCTGCATGTCCTTCACAGAGTGGGAGGGGGAGTTGAAGTATTTAGCCATGGGGCAGTGGGGTTGGTTGGTACAGGTATCCCAGAGATGTTAAGAACAAAGAGAACAAAGGAAGTGTACAGCCCAGGAACAGGCCCTTCGGCCCTCCAAGCCTGTGCCGATCCAAATCCACGGCCTAAACCTATCTCTGAATTCCTAAAGATCTATATCTCTCTGCTTCTCACCTACTCATGCATCTGTCCAGATGCACCTTAACTGAGTCTACCACGCCTGCCTCTACTACTTCTACTGGCAACACGTTCCAGGCACCTACCACCCTCTGTGTAAAGTACTTTCCGTATATATCCCCCTTAAACTTTTCACTTCTCACCTTGAACGTGTGACCTCTTGTTATTGAATCCCTCACCCTGGGAAAAAGCTTATCACTATCTACCCTGTCTATACCCTTCATGATTTTGTAGATCTCAATCAGATCCCCCCTCAATTTCCTTTTTTTTAATGAAAACAATTATAACCTACTCAACCTCTCATCATAGCTAGCACCTTCCATACCAGGCAATATCCTCATAAACCTTCTCTGCACCCTCTCCAAAGCATCCACATCCTTTTGGTAATGTGGTGACCGGAAACGTACACCATATTCTAATTGCAGCCGAACCAAAGGCTTGTAAAATTTTAACATGACCTGCCAGCTCATATATTCAGTACCCTGTCCGATGAAGACAAACATATCATATCCCTTCTTGACCACTGTATCCATCTGTGCAACCACCTTCAGAGTACAATGGACCTGAACTCCCAGATCTCTCTGCTCATCAACCTTTCCCAAGGCTCTTCAGTTTACAGTATAGTTCACTCTAGAATTAGAACTCCCAAAATGTATCACCTCACATTTGCCCAGATTGAACTCCATCTGCCACTTCTCAGCCCAACTCTCCAGTCTATCTATATTCTCTTGTATTCTTTGACAGTTCCCTAGGCTTTCTGCTACTCCACCAATCTTCGTGTCATCTGTAAACTTACTGATCAGATCAACAATGCCCTCTTCCAGATCATTTATGTATATGACAAACAATAATGGCCCTAGCACTGATCCCTGTGGAACACGACTGGTCACCTTTCTCCATTTTGAAAAACTCCCTTCAACTAGTACTCTCTGTCTCCTGTTGCTCAACCAGTTCTTTATCCACCTAGCTAGAACATCCTGCACACCATGTGACTTCACTTTCTCCATTAGTTTACCATGGGGAACCTTATCAAACACCTTGCTAAAGTCCATGTATATGATATCTACAGCCCTTCCTTTATCTATGAACTTGGTCACTTCCTCAAAGAACTCTATTAAGTTTGTGAGGCATGATCTCCTCCGCACAAAACCATGTTGCCTATCACTGATAAGCCTAATATAAATATAATAGATTCTATCCCTCAGTACCTTCTCTAGCAACTTTCCCACCACTGATGTCAAGCTCACTGGTCTGTCGTTACCTGGAATATCCCTACGACACTTCTTGTACAGGGGGACCACATTAGCAACCCTCCAGTCTTCCAGCACTTTACCTGTGTTTAAGGACGCTTAAAGGTATCTGTCAGGGCTCCAGCTATTTCCTCTCTCACCTCCCTCAGCAACCTGGGATAGATCCCATCCAGTCCTGGGGATTTGTCCATCTTAATGTCCTTCAGCCTACCCAACACGTCTTCCCTCCTTATGTCAACGTGATTCAGAATAAACAAACTTCTATCTCTAATTTCAACATTCATCATGTCCCTCTCCTCAGTGAACACTGATGCAAAGTAATCATTCAGAATCTCACCCATTTTCTCAGGTTCGACACACAACCTTCCTTCCTTATCCTGTAGTGGACCAACCCTTTCTCTAGTTACCCTCTTGCTTCTTATATATGAATAAAAGGCCTTGGAATTCTCCTTAATTCTGCTCGCTAAAGTTATTTCATGACCCATTTTAGCCCGCTTGATTCCTCATTTAAGATTGGTCCTACTATCTTGATATTCCTCCAAGGCCTGATCTGTTCTTAGCTGCCTGGACCTTGTGTACGCTTTCCTTTTCCTCTTGGCTAGTTGCACAATTTCTCCTGTCATCCACAGTTCACAAATCTTGCCTTTCCTGTCCCTTGTTTTCAAAGGGACATGCCTATTTGAAGGGAAGCCTATCTTTGAAAGCCTCCCCATATCAAATGTGAACTTCCCTTCAAATAGCTGCTCCCAATCCACATTTCCCAGCTCCTGCCGAATTTTGATATAATTGGCCTTGGCCCAGTTTAGTACTCTTCCCTTCAGACCACTCTCATTTTTGTCTACGAGTACTCTAAAACTTACAGAATTGTGGGCATTATTCCCAAAGGTATCCCCCACTGCAACTTCTACCACCTGGCTGCCTCACTCCCCAACACCAGGTCCAATATGGCCTTTCCCCTAGTTGGACGATTAACATAATGGTCCACAAAACTTTCTGGAAGCGCTTTACAAATTCTGCCCCATCCAGACCTTTCACACTAAGTGTATCCCAGTCAATGTTGGGAAAATTAAAATCTCCCATCGCCACCACCCTGTTGCTTCTACACCTTTCCATAATCTGTTTACCTATTTGTTCTTCTACCTCTCACTCACTGTTGGGAGGCCTGTGGTACAGCCTCAATAATGTAACTGCACCCTTCTTATTTCTCAGCTGTACCCATAATGCCTCAGTGCTCAAGCCCTCCATGGTGTCCTCCTTTAGCACAGCCGTGATACCATCCCTGACCACCAATGCAACTCCTACACACCCTACCCCCCGCCCCCCCCCACCCCCCTTTTACTTCTCTCCCTGTCCTGTCTGAAGCATCTATATCCTGGAACATTGAGTTACCAATCATGCCCTTCCTTCAACCAAGCCCCTCTGATCGCAATAATGTCATACTCCCAGGCACCAATTCAAGCCTTAAGTTGTCTGCCTTACCACTGTACTCCTTGCATTAAAATATATGCACTTCAGCATATTCCTTTGCATTCATCTGCTGTCTGCCTACTCGTCCCCTTGGTAATGCTAACGTCATGATCCTTACAGTCTCTAGTTTCCACTTCATTGTCTACTAAACAGTTTGCTCTGAAACGATCTGCTAGGAGGCGTCCTGTCTCCACAATGTAGAGGAGACCACATCGGATGCAATGGATACAGTAGATTACATTGGTGAGGTACAGGTACATTTATGTTGGATGTAGAAGGATTCTTTTGGACCTTGAACGGAGGTGAGGGGAGTGGTGTGGACGCTGGTTTTGCACTTCCTGCGGTGGTAGGGGAAGGCGCTGGGTGGGGGTGTGGTCTGGTGGGGCTGTGTAGACCTGACAAGTGAGTCGCGGAGGGAATGGTCTTTCTGGAACACAATAGGGGTGGGTAGGGAAATAATTCTCTGGTGGTGGGGTCCGTATGTAGGTGGTGAAAGTGGCAGAGGATGATGTGATATGTGCAGAGGTTGGTGGGCTGGAAGGTGAGGACCAGGGTGGGAGGGTGGTTCTGTCCTTGTTGCGTTGGGAGGGGTGGGGTTCAAGGACTGTGGTGCAGGAAGTGGAGGAGATGTGCTGGAGGGCATCGTTGATCACATGGAAGGGGATATTGCGATCTTGGAAAAAGGAGGCCATCTGGGATTTTCTAAAGTGGAATTAGTCACCCTGAGAACAGATGAGGCGGAGACAGAGGAATTGGGAATAAGGGATGGTGTTTTTACAGGAGGTAGGGTGGAAGGAGGTATAGTCTAGGTAGCTCTGGGTGTTGGTGAGCTTGTAGTCGATGCCTGTGGTTAGTCGAATTCCGGACCAGTCTCCAGTCCTTCTGCAAGAGACCATTCCCATCACAACTCCCTCGTCAGGTTCACGCCCCCACCAACCCACACTCCACTCCTGGCACCTTTCCCTGCCACAGCAGGAAGTGCAAAACCTGCGCCCACACCACTCCCCTCACCTGCATCCAAGGCCCCAAAGGATCCTTCCACATTCAACAGAAATTTACCTGTACCTCCACCAAAGTAATCCACAGTATCCATTGCACTCGATGTGGTCTCCTCTACATCAGGGAGACAGGACGCCTCCTAGCAGATCATTTCAGAGAACATCTCTGGGACACCTACACCAATCAACCCCACCACCCCGTGGCTGAACATTTCAAATCCACCCCCCCCTCCACTCCGTCAAGGGTATGCAGGTCCTGGGCCTCCTCCATCGCCAAACCCTTACCACACAACACCTGGAGGGAGAATGCCTCATATTCCGCCTTGGGACCCTGCAACCACATGGGATCAATGTGGATTTCAACAGTTTCCTCACTTCGCCCCCAACATTATCCCAGCCCCGAGTCTCCAACTCGGCACTGCACTCCGAATCTGTCCATCACCTTTCCCATCTATCCGTTCCACCCTCCTCTCCAACCTATCACCTTCTCCCTCACTTTCATCTACGCATTACATCCTCAGCTACCTTCCCCCTAGCCCTACCACACTCCCATTTATCTCTCAGCCTCCTGGTCTACAAGCCTTATTGCTGATGAAGGGCTGATGCCCGAAACTTCGATTCTCCTGCTCCTTGGATGCTGCCTGACCTGCTATGTTTTTCCAGTACCACACACTCAACTCTGATCTCCAGCAACTGCAGTCCTCGCTTTCTATGACTTGATAATTTGATAAGTGGACACTGCAAGGAATCTTCCAATATTCTAAATACAAGATTTGAACTCGTCATTTCTGCTTACGGGTGGGACATATTATATCGCACAATCATGCAGTTTTCACCTTACTGTTTATGCATGCAAGTTGTTTCACGATTTGAATGGCAAATCCTTTTGAGCACAAAGGCAAGAAATTCCCATCTGCACCAGAAGGTTCCAAGGTTAAAGGTCTGGTTGCATACTTAAAATCCAGCACTTTGCTCATTGTAGGCCTGCAATATTGCAGAAGCTTGTGTTGGTCACCTCCATTTTCTCATTAGAGATGTTTCACAATAAAACAGAAAAAACAAAACTAGATAGAGAAAGGTGAAGATGACATATAGAGTATAAAGAGGGCTGTAGACAGGTTAAGTGAGTGGGCAAAAACACAGCAGCTGGAATATAATACTGGCAATGAAATTATGCACTTTGGCAAAAGGAAAAGAAATAAAAGTTATTTAAATTGAGGAAGACTGCAGAAAGCTACCCCAAAGAGAGATTTGTGGGTACGTAAATGACAAAAAGCTGTCATCCAAATTCAGCAGATAATAGAGACAGCAAATGGAATGTTGGCCTATATTTCAAAGGGAATGGAGAATAAATATATAAATAAATATAACTGGAGTGTAGGAGGTTGTATCGTTCACCAGGTCAATCTTTATTTACACGTGCATAGTACTTGACGCCGGTCTGGCTTTCTCAGAGCCAGCCGTCAGAGTGCACAGAACCTTTCACGCTCCTGTTTCTATCTGTCAGCCAGGACTCCCTGATTGAACCAGATTAACAGCCTCAATCAGGGAACTCATAGTGACCTTATAAAATCATGAGGGGTATGGATAAGATGAACAACATAGGTCTTTTCCCTAAGTTGGGGTGTTCAAAATTAGAGGGCATATTTTTAAGGTGAGAGGAGAAAGATTTAAAAAGGACATGAGGATCAACTTTTTTACATGGAAAGTAGTTTGTGTATAGAATAAACTGCAAAAGGAAGAGGTGGATGCAGGTACAGTTACAGCGTTTAAAAGACATTTGGATAAGTACATGAATAGGAAAGGTTTGGAAGGATATGGGCCAGTGCAGGCAGGTGGGACTAGTTTAGTTTAGGAACATGGTCAGCGTGGACTAGTTGGACTGAAGGGTCTGTTTAAGTATAGGTCTAAGTCTAAGGGACAGAGAGGCCACAGAAGTAAAGAAATAGCAGTTAGGAACTAACCTGCAATCTTCCTGACCTCTCCGCCCCCACCCCCACTCCGGTCTATCACCTTCACCTTATCACCCTCACCTTAACCTCCTTCCACCTATCGTATTTCCAACACCCCTCCCCCAAGTCCCTCCTCCCTACCTTTTATCTTAGCCTGTTTTGCACACTTTCCTCATTCCTGAAGAAGGGCTCATGCCAGAAACGTCGATTCTCCTGCTCCTTGGATGCTGCCTGACCTGCTGCGCTTTTCCAGCAACACATTTTCAGCACTACAAGCAGAACCTAATTGAGAAGGGCTTGATAGATGGTATCTAGATCTATGTGTTTGTTTATGGCGTTGTAGTTGGAGTGCCAGGCCTCTAGGAATTCTCTGGCATGTCTTTGCTTAGCCTGTCCCAGGATAGATATGTTGTCCCAGTCGAAATGGTGGGTTTTTTTCCTCAGTGTGTAGGGCAACGAGGGAGAGAGGGTCGTGTCTTTTTGTGGCGAGCTGGTGTTCGTGTATCCTGGTGGCTAACTTTCTTCCTGTTTGTCCTACGTAGTGTTTGTGGCAGTCCTTCTATGGAATTTTGTAGACGACATTGGTTTTGTCCATGGGATGTACTGGGTCTTTTAAGTTTGTTAGTTTTTGTTTGAGAGTGTTGGTGGGTTTGTGTGCTACTAGGATTCCGAGGGGTCTTAGTAGTCTGGCTGTAATTTCTGAAACTTCTTTGATGTATGGGAAGGTGGTTAGGGTTTCTGGCTGTGTCTGGTCTGCTTGTCGTGGTTTGTTCTTGAGGAATCTGCAGACTGTATTTTTTGAGTATCCATTCTTCTTGAATACGTTGTATAGGTGGTTCTCCTCTGTTTTCCGAAGTTCGTCTTGCTGCAGTGTGTGGTGGCTCGTTGGAATAGTGTTCTGATACAGCTTCGTTTGTGTGTGTTGCGATGGCTGCTGGTGAAGTTAAGTGTTTGGTCAGTGGTTGTCGGTTTTCTGTATATATATATATATATATATATATATATATACAGTTTCTATAATTTCTGGACATACAGAAAACCGACAAACACTGACCAAATACTTAACTACACCAGCAACCATCCCAACACACACAAACAAAGCTGTATCAGAACACTATTCCAACGAAAACTAGCTAGCCACAAAAAGACACGACCTTGTCTCCCTCGTAGCCCTACACATGGAGGAAAAAAACCACCATTTGGACTGGGAACAACACATCTATTCTGGGACAGGCTAAGCAAAGACATGCCAGAGAATTCCTAGAGGCCTGGCACTCCAACCACAACACCATAAACAAACACATAGATCTAGATACCATCTATCAACCCCTCAGAAAACGAACAGGAAATGACATCACCACAAACCCCAGGAATCCCATCCAGGACAAACATATAAGCAGGAGACAACAGCTTCGCTTCACTTGGAGGTCGCCGCTGATGATGTTACCTAGCCAGGTAATGAAACATCTGCATATCAAACCTACAGCTCAGCAAGCAAACCTACACCCTAAACCTCAACCTGAGCTACAAACCTTCACAAACCTTGCAAAAAACTCCATGTATATTAGTCACTTTTCCTTCAGATTGCATTAGAATTTTTATAATCTTGCTTTGGCATGCAAGACCTTCCACCTGCACAATGCCAACAGGGCATATATTGGTTGCAACCATCTCCCTCCATGGCTTTATCTATATATAAGACGTTATGGGGTGGGTATCACACAGCAAAGTATGTGGTTCCATAATTTCATGGCATCTCATTAGCATACAGTGTCATGAGTTTTTAAGCTACTCTGGTTAATTAAGATTGGAACCCAGTGGAGCATGATCATGCTCTGGACTCATGGTTGATCAGATAAGCTTAACCTGCACTAACTAAAAAAATCTTGCCACTTTAGCAGCACGGTAGTTAGCACTGCTGCCTCACAGCACCAGAGACCCGTGTTCAATTCCCACCTCAGGCGACTGACTGTGTGGAGTTTGCACATTCTCCCAGTGTCTGCATGGGTTTCCTCTAGGTGCTCCGGTTTCCTCCCACAGTCCAAAAAAAATGTGCAGGTTAGGTGAATTGGCCATGCTAAATTGCCCGTAGTGTCTGGCTGGGTTGCGCTTCGGCGGGTCGGTGTGGACTTGTTGGGCCGAAGGGCCTGTTTCCGCACTGTAAGTAATCTAATCTAGGTGCTGCTTTTCCAAAATAAAATAAATTTTAAATAAGTATAGTGGATATCTGATATAAGACAAAAGAATACACTGCAAATGTGCTTATAGCCACGCAATTCTGCTCACACAAAAATATAAAGGGAAGCAACCATGCTGAAAGCATGGTAAATAAATCTCTCCCATGAGACCGAAACAGATGGAAGGGGCTGGAACTAACACCATTTCTACCGGCAAAAGTTACCATTTGCTGCTGTCTTTTAGCTCAGCTGAACATGACAATTGGGAATCGTTTTCTCCTGTTGAAAGGAAGTACTGTACTTCTCTCTGTTTAAAATTCCTTTTCAATCCTACATACCTACTTAATTTTAAAATATGCAGGTGCAGACACAGGGGCTGTAACTAACACAATCAGGAATCTCCTTTCTCCTGCTCAAAGGCTATACTCTACGATATTTGATCATGCGGGTATAATGTCATCCAACTATAGTGCTTGGATCCAAACGTGTGTTATGTCAGGCTTCCACTGAACTTCAAGATGGTGAAACTTACATTCTTCGTTAGAATGAAGATGGACCTTCCTCTGTCAATCCACCAGATTTGCCCAGTTTTTACCTCCCAGAGTACCTTGTTACCCTCTGTTGCCCAGTCACTTGCATCCTCCCCCACTTTTCCCCGTTTTGTTGAATTCATCCATGTTTATGTTAACTTCAATACTTTGTCCCCTGAGCTCCTAAACACCCACTTCCCAATGTCCCTCCAGATTTTCTGCCCTCCTGTCCTCGAAGCTACCTGTGCCAGCACCTTCCATGACTCCCACTGCAATGAGAGTCTGTCCCTCACCCACGTAAACCTACCTTTTGCCACATTTGATGCAACCTGATCCTTAACTAGCCTGTTCCCCTTAGCCATTTAACAACTCCATGTAACCATCATTTGAAACCATGCCACTGTAAAGACAAAGGTAAAAGACATTTGGATAGATACATGCATAGGAAAGGTTTGGAGGGGTAAGGGCCTGGTGCATGCATGTAGGACTAGCTTCGTTCGGGATTACGTTTGGCATGGACTGGTTTGACCAAAGGATCTGTTTCTGTGCTGTATGACTCTAATACTATGTTTCTATACCAGGTATGCTAGACCTGTTACCTGTGATCAGATATCTGAAGGGACGGTTTTCTCAAATGAGCCAAAATTAATTGTAGGAGAAAGTGAGGACTGCAAATGCTGGAGATCAGAGCTGAAAAATGTGTTGCTGGAAAAGCGCAGCAGGTCAGGCAGCATCAAAGGAGCAGGAGAATCAACGTTTCAGGCAAAAGCCCTTTATCAGGAATACATGCAGAGTGCCTGAAGGGTGGAAAGATAAATGAGAGGAGGGTGGGGATGGGGAGAAAGTAGCATAGAGTACAATAGGTGAGTGGGGGAGGGGATGAAGGTGATAGGTCAGGGAGGAGGGTGGAGTGGTTAGATGGAAAGGAAGATAGGCAGGTAAGACAAGTCATGGGACAGTGCTGAGCTGGAAGTTGGAGCTGGGGTGAGGTGGGGGAAGGGGAAATGAGGAAACTGGTGAAGTCCAATCTAGACAAGTTGAGTGTGTGGGCAAACACATGGCAAACAAGGTTAATGTGAATAATTATGAAGGTAATGAGAGTGCACACTTTTGTGTGAATAATAGAAAGACAGTATTATTTAAGTATTGATATATTGAGTAACGTGGATGTATGAAGGGATCTGGATTTCTTGGTGCACCAGTTAATGAAAGTAAATAGGCAGGTGCAGCAAGCAATTAGGAAGGCAAATCATACATTGGGCTTCATTGCAAGAGTGTTTGAATTCAGCAGAAGGGATATCTTACCACAGTTATACAGGACCTGGATGAGACTGTGCCCTCAAGTATTATGTGCAGTTTTGGTGTCTCCACCTAAAAGAGGTTGTATTTGCCATAGATGGAGTGCAGAGAAGGTTCACCAGTTTGATACCAGGAATTGCAGGACTGTCATATGATTAAAGATTGGTTCAACTGGACCTACATTCACTATTGTTTAGAAGAATGAGAGGGGATTTGATTGAACTGTATAAAATTTCAATAAAATTAGATAGATAAGCTGCAAGGGGGATGTTTCTCCTCATTGGGGAACCTATAATCAAGGTTCACAGTTTCAGGAGACAGGGTAGCCTTTTTTGAATTGAGAAGAGGAAACTATTCTTCAATCAGATGGTGGCCAACTTGTGGAATTCATTACTACAGGAGACTGTGAAAGGCTAAGTCACTGAATGTATCAAGAAAGAGATTGATAACATTTTAGATATCAAAGCATATGAAAAACAATGAGAAATATAACATTATTAGATTACTTACAGTGTGGAAACAGGTCCTTCAGCCCAACAAATCCACACCGACCCTCCAAAGAACAACCTACCCAGACCCGTTTCCCTACATTTACCCCTTCACCTAACACTACGGTCAATTTAGCATGGTCAATTCACCTAACCTTGCACATTTTTGGACTGTGGGAGGAAACCGGAGCAAATCCACACAGACACTGGGAGAATGTGCAAACTCCACACAGAAAGTTGCCTGAGGTGGGAATTGAACCCAGGTCTCTGGCGTTGTGAGGCAGCAGTGCTAACCACTGTGCCACCGTGCTGCCCATAATAGTTATGATAGAGGATCAACCATGACAATACTAAATGGCAGAGCAGGCTTGTATGGCCAAATGGAATACTCCTGCTCCTAGTTTCTATGTTTCTATATTTCACAGGCTGAGTACATTTGATATTCTGCCTGTTATGAACAGGCAAAGAGGCATGCTGTCTGATATGATGCAACTGCCAAGAGACCTGGCATCACAATGCTATGGAAATTCATGTACACAATACATAATTACGTGGTGTGCAAAACGCTTTCTTGACTTGACAACAGCACCTTGTTAGTGGAGAGTACCATTCATGTTTGCTACTGCATTGTAGCAGCATGACCTGGCAAGCTTCACCTTTGGCACAGATTTGTGATACACCTTATCTTTCCAGGGTAACCTGAGGTAAGCTCGGTACTTATCAGGACTACTTCAGGCCCATTTAGGGGTTTATAAAAAATGTGACCAATAATCTGATTCGGGTAACCATGTCCCACAGGATTGCTTTGATACCTCTATTCCATCAGGCTTGTAAGATACACACACAGATCAGCTCTATTTGCTCATAAAGTCCATTTTATGGTGTAAAGAATTGTTGACCAGTGAAAGTAGGTTTATGGTATTCAGTAGTTGAGAGACCATTAGTTTATTTCTCAACTAGTGCACCAAGGAAAGGAAGCTTATTAGACTACTCCATTTCAAAGGTCAACTTTGGGGTGCATAATGGAGCTTATTAAGGTATAAAAGAAATTCTTACATGCAGCTGTGTAATTCAAAATAGAAAATGTATTAATCAGATGGGCCAATAGGCCGAGAGGTGGCAGACGGAGTTTAATTTAAATAGACATATGGTGTTGCATTTTGGGAAGGTAAGTCATGGCAGCACTTATACAGTTAATAGTAGGGCCCTTGGCTAAGCAAAGAGCCCTAGGGTGCAAGTGCCTGGTTCCTTGAAAGTAGAGTTGCAGGTAGACAGGGTGGTGAAGAAGGCGTTTGGCACACTTGTCTTCATTGGGCAGAACATTGAGCATAGATGTTGGGATGTCATGTTGCATTTGTAATGGACATTGTTGGGGCTGTGTTTAGAATATTCCATGTAATTCTGGTCGTCCTTCTGTCAGAAAGATGTTGTTGAGCTGAAAGGATGCAGAAAAGAAAAAGATGTTGCTGGGACTAGTGGGCTTGAGTTACAGGGAAAGGCTGAGTAGGCTGGAGCTCTTTGCCCTGGCCCGTCACAGCCTGAGGGGTGACCTTATAGATGTTTATAAAATGATGAGGGACATGGATAGGATGAATAGCCAAGGTCTTTTTCCGAGAGTGGAGGAGTCAAAAACTAGAGAACATAGGTTTAAGGTTCAGAGGAAAGATTTAAAAAGGACCTGAGGTGTAACGTTTTCATGCAGAGGGTGGTGTGTGTTTGGAACGAACTGCCAGGAGAAGTGGTGGAGGCTGGTACAATTGCAACATTTAAGAGGCATCTGGATGGGTATATGAAGAGGAACAGATTGGAGGGATATGGGCTAAATGCTGGCAAATGGCACTAGGTCAGATTTGGATGTTTGCTCGGCTTAGATGAGTTGGACTGAAAGGTTTATTTCTGTGCTGTTTGACTCTATGACATATTGGGAAATTGTAAAAGAGAGTAGATTAGGTTTCATTCCATCAAAAATGCATTTGTTATGGATACCAATGAAAATGTTCATGAGATCTGAACTTCGAGTCAATTTCCATAACAATACAATCTTCTTGGGCATACGTAGTGTTGTTTAAGCTAAACTCTCATTCACAAGTTCAATGAGTATATATTTAGACAACGCCAGTGCATCTGGATTGCCATGATATCATGACTGGTGCAACTGTCTGAGTTCTTTGGGCAGTATGTTCATGAATAAGCTTACACCTTTGAATGAGTAAATGGATGTACATTGCTATCAATACAGGTCTTCGGGAAAATGAAGGAAACCTTCACCTTTTATGTAGAAAACTTGTTCCAGTGTGGGTGTTACATCATGCTCAACCATTTGATCAAATCGTGTTATGCAGAAGCAGTCATCCATCTGATAGTTGGTAAAAATAAATTACATTTGTGTGTCTTAGTTATCTATCCCTTGCATACTGATTACTTTGTTATCAAGGAATTCCACCCTAACTCCATTTTCAAGTTTGCTGACGACATCACTGTTGTAGCTCAAATCTCAAAAAAGGAAGTGTACTGGAACAAGATCAAGTGCTTAGCAGCATGGCATAAAGACAAAAATCTCTCCATCAACATTAGCAAAATGAAGGAGACATTGACATGAGAAACCAGAGTGGAGGGCACGACCCTGACTGCATCAATGGTGCTGAGGTGCAGATGGTTCAGGGAGTCAAGGTCCTAAGAGTAATGATCACCAACAATCTGTCTTGGTCCACCTATGTCGATGCGATGGTCAAGGAAGTATAATAACATCTCTACTTCCTGAGGAAGCTAAGGAAATTTGGCATATCCACAAAGACTCTTACCATAGAAATCTTCCTCTCTAGATGTCTCACAGCATTGCATGGCAACTCTCTTCCCAAGACCGCAAGAAACTGCAGAGAGTCGTGAACACAGCCCAGACCATTACGCAAACCAGCTTTCCATTCATTGACTCCACCTATACTTCCCGCTGCCTCAGGAACATATTATCAAACATCCGTCTCAGCCCAGTTAAACAGTACTATCTTCCACCTTTTTCCTTCAGGCAGAAGATATAAAAGTTTGAATACAAGTACAAACAGATTCAAGAACAGCTCCTTCCCTGATGTCATCAGACTTTTGAACAGATACTCAATTGTTAATACTGATGTTTCTCTCTGCAGCTGTAACACTATTCTGTACTCTGCTCTGTACCGTGATGCCCTTTGTATAGTATGATCTGCCTGTACAATGTGCAAAATAACACTTTACACTGTATCTCAGTACATGTGACAACAGTAAATCAATCAGTAAATCTATTAGTGGCAGGGTTCAATTGATAGTAAACATTTGTCAATTATTGCTTTGTACAGTGCAATAATAGCACATTACTTCTGGCCCTGAAGATTCCTGGACGAAAGTGAAGACTACAGATGCTGGAGATCAGAGACAAGATTAGAGTGGTGCTGGAAAAGAACAGCAGGTCAGGCAACATCTGAGGAGCAGGAAAATCAATGTTTTGGGCAGGAGCCCTTCATCAGAAATCCTGATGAGTGTTCAACAAAAGTACAATAATCTTACCTAACGAACAGCAGGAAAATATATAAGGTATTTCTGAGTAGCAATAGGATATGAAGAAAAAGCAAAAAAGACTGTGAGCGGGATGCGCCACTCTTTGTCCTGAAAGGAAGCATGCAGGTTGAAGATACTTCAAAAGTGAACAAAAATATATTTTCTTCTAAGCTGTACTTCATAAAATTAGTGAACTCTTTTACTATCAACTTTCCGTTTAGTTACTTGAGTTAAAGTATCAGTTTGAACCTTGCTGTTTCAAAAATCCATAGTTTGTGGCCATAGCTAGGTTTGACTTATTAGATGTCATGATTACCAAACCATTTGTTCTACTTTGAAGCAATCATTTATCAGTTAAGTTGTAATTAGTTTTGCTATTGGATTTCAAATTTCTCCCTTCAATAAATACATGATCAGAATTAAATTTTAAAAAACAAGGTTACTAAGCATTGGACCAGTAACTTTAAGTACATATTAGAACAGTTTTTTCTAGTTTACAACATCAATTCGAAACCTTTTCTTCTGCATTGTAAAAGATAATCTAAAATTTTCAAGAATAATTTTGTGAAAAATTAAATCATCCTTTAGGTTACAAATTGTTAAATGCTATTTGAGGTGATGATATATGAGTTGACCATTAAGATATGTTTGAGTGTCTTTAAGTTATAGGATTTCAAGCTCTTTCAAGTGTGATGTAAATTTTACAATTTAAAATGTAGGTTATTAAAATGAATTAATACATGAATAGCAAATTTATACCAGATCGAGGTAGCCACTGCTTTTACAATTGACAGATCATAACATATTTGAAGAAACATTATAAAGAATTTATTTGGAAAATATCACAAATGAACCTTTTCTATTACTGTTATATAAAATGACCCCCAGATAGATGTAGAATTCCCTCAGCACATGTAATAAAAGTGGGTACTTACGTTGCAGTAGTGGCCTCAGCTGGCCCAGAGTCCATGCAGAACTTATTGAAATAATTTATTAATGCAAATCTCGGTCCCTCAAACTGAAATACCATTCATTTTGGGCCACATGAGGCTTCTTTAGCCATTGCCAGCCATACATAGTTCTCGCTGTCCATGACTGTTTCACTGTGTAAAACCAAAATGAAAATTTAGTGCTGAATATGATATTAAAATCTTTGTATGAAAGTTAAATTTTAAATGTAACATAGTAAAGTGATAGGCATTTAACACTGTGAAATACCAGGAACAAGCAGATAATCAAATGACTTCTGAAATACAAGTTTGTTTTGCTGCATAACTGAGCTGGGTTTGTCGATGTCCCAGATGAAAATAATATGCAACTCTCTCAATCCTCAGTTTTGTATTCATGGCTGCAAGAATAATATTGTTTTTTAAAAGAAATTCAATGACCTAAAGAAAAAAGAGCTACAGGTTGAGGAACCATCAGAGTAGGAGCAGTCCTTCTCCAGGGAGGAACAGATTGTCTAATCAATAAACTCTGAAGTCATTGATGTGGATAAAGATAAACACATGAATTGGTGTTCCGTAGTCCAGTTGAAGATTAAACGAACAACTTTGAGATTTATTTTCAGAATGAATCTTTTTAGTTGAGTTCTGCCTGCCTACGGCATCCATCATCATTACATGATTTTTTTTACACAACTTTAATATTAGAACTATTTCTGTGAAGATTAAGTTGCAACATGTAACTCCTTCACTCACAATGAGGAAAGTCAATATTTTAATTGTGAGAAAACAATAGACAGCTTGTTGAAACTTAATTTTTTAATTTTTCCTACCAGTATTAGAAATTGCAGTTGTAAGAAACTTTCTTCATGTGAAACAAACAGTATTTACGTCAAAAATCAGCATAGCAGAAAATAAATTGTTTCTGTTTTAATTGTACCCTTAAGGAATGTTTTCATGACCTTGTACTCTCAAAGGGAGCAAAAATTTGAGGCAGAGGATCTTGCGGACTCATAGACTCAAAATCCATAATGTTCCTATTTATTATATATAAATGCCACCAAGAGTTCCCCAAAAATATTGTTAGCCTCACCTGGATTTTGTTCAGGGCCAGTACAAAATAGAATGTCGATGTTAACCCTATATGTCAACACAAGAAAAGCAGAAGCCGAAAGGGAAAAAGTAGTCTATGTTCAACGAGATTCCTATAAATGAAAAGTGTAGACTGTCACTTGTAAACAAAATCTACTTAATCTGTTACTGGCAGAATCAGATGACAAAAATATATAACATAAAGCTCTAAACATTATCCTGTTTTGGACATGTTTGTGCTTATTTAGATGTGATGGAAGTTCTTAGGAGTGTTTGCTGCTAGTGTTTTCAGGATGGAAGTTCCCCTACATGAGGTATTTAGAAAATGGAGAAGAGAATGCTAAGTAGGTCAAGCTACACAATAGGTCTGTGCCCATGATCCAAGACCAACTCAGCCTGATGCATAATGGTTGTGATCAAATTCCTGTTTGAAAGACAATTACTGCATGCAGTGGCTTCTCTTCCCAACGAAAACTCAGACAACAGACACATTAGCATCATAAAAAGTATGTGAATACCTAGCTAAGCATTACGTTGGATGTTTTCATGGAAGCAACCTCAACACAGTGTGTCATGTTTTCACCACCATTGCATTTATCATCCTGACTTAGGCTTCAAGAGATCATTGACCATGCCTGCAAATCCTAGCACACTTATCTGGCAGGAACAATCTGGACAGGGCTTTTGTCAACAGAAAGAGGATGCAGTAATGCTTCAACAAAAAAAATGATATTTATCTGCTGCACTTCATGAGAAGCACAGGCTGATATGTATTTCCTATTTATCTTGATTAAGAAGGTTCAACAAGGATGAGTAAAACATTAGTAAATATTGTGTTATGTCTCACAGTTAGAATATCTTTAAAAGACATGCTCATCATATCATCATTGTATCACATCATGTGACCTGATAGTATAAAGGTCTCAGACTCCAACTTCTCTGGGGCCACTTGAAGAATGACATGCTGATGAAAACCAGCTGCTGTTTGTAATGAAATAGCGTAATATTATCACAGAGTGCCTGTATCCATAACATACGTATACACAATGAGCTGTAAAAGAATTATATCAGATAATATGTATTATGTTATCCACATCTGTGTTGTGAGAGCTAACATAAATATTGCTCCATCAGTTCAAATAGACCACTGGAGGGCAAAATCCCCCATAACATTGGCAAGATAATGATGGTAGCAATGGTGGTAATCATCAGTGGCTGCTAAAATATAAGTACAGGCAGGACAACATGAATTATTTTTTAGATTACACTTTAGTCAAATGCTTTCAAGATGTCAAAGCAGATGCTGTTCAGCAGCTGCAGAATGTGGGATCTCATGGAGACCACTGTGATCCCAAGCTAACACATCTGCAATAAGTGTCTGCAGTCTGAGGAAATTTGAGTCACTGAAGCTGGACAATAGACAATAGGTGCAGGAGTAGGCCATTCTGCCTTTCGAGCCTGCACCACCATTCAATATGATCATGGCTGATCATCCTTAATCAGTATCCTGTTTCTGCCTTATCTCCATAACCCTTGATTCCACTATCCTTGAGAGCTCTATCCAACTCTTTCTTAAATGAATCCAGAGACTGGGCCTCCACTGCCCTCTGGGGCAGAGCATCCCACACAGCCACCACTCTCTTGGTGAAGAAGTTTCTCCTCATCTCTGTCCTAAATGGTCTACCCCGTATTTTTAAGTTGTGTCCTCTGGTTCGGCACTCACCCATCAGCGGAAACATGTTTCCTGCCTCCAAAATGTCCAATCCTTTTATAATCTTATATGTCTCAATCAGATCCCCTCTCAGTCTTCTAAACTCAAGGATATACAAGCCCAGTCACTCCAGTCTTTCAGTGTAAGGTAATCCCACCATTCCAGGAATTGACCTCGTGAACCTACGCTGCACTCCCTCAATAGCCAAAATGTCTTTCCTCAAATTTGGAGACCAGAACTGCACACAGTACACCAGGTGTGGTCTCAGCAGGGCCCTGTACAGCTGCAGAAGAACCTCTTTGCTTCTATACTCAATCCCTCTTGTTATGAAGGCCAGCATGCTATTAGCTTTCTTCACTACCTGCTGTACCTGCATGCTTACCTTCATTGACTGGTGTACAAAAACACCCAGATCTCTCTGTATTGCCCCTTTACCTAAATTGATTCAATTTAGGTAGTAATCTGCCTTCCTGTTCTTGCCACCAATGTGGATAACCATACATTTATCCACATTAAACTGCATCTGCCATGCCTCTGCCCACTCACCTAACCTGTCCAGGTCACCCTGTAATCTCCTGACATCCTCATCACATTTCACCCTGCCACCCAGCTTAGTATCATCAGCAAATTTGCTAATGTTATTACTAATACCATCTTCTATATCATTAACATATATTGTAAAAAGCTGACGTCCCAGCACTGATCCCTGCGGTACCCCACTGGTCACTGTCTGCCATTCTGAAATGGAGCCGTTTATCACTACTCTTTGTTTCCTGTCAGCCAACCAATTTTCAATCCAAGTTAGTACTTTGCCCCCAATACCATGTGTCCTAATTTTGCTCACTAACCTCCTATGTGGGACTTTATCAAAAGCTTTCTGAAAGTCCAGGTACACTACATCTACTGGATCTCCCTCGTCCATCTTCAAAGTTAGATCCTCAAAAAATTCCAGAAGATTAGTCAAGCATGATTTCCCCTTCGTAAATCCATGCTGACTATGACCTATCCTGTTACTACTAACCAGATGTGTCATACTTTCATCCTTTATAATAGACTCCAGCATCTTTCCCACCACTGAGGTCAGACTAACTGGTCTATAATTTCCTGTTTTCTCTCTCTCACCTTTCTTAAAAAGTGGTACAACATTAGCCACCCTCCAATCCGCAGGAACTGATCCCGAATCTATCGAACTCCGGAAAATAATCACCAACACATCCACGATTTCTCAAGCCACCTCCGTCAGTACCCTGGGATGTAGAGACCATCAGGCCCCGGGGACTTATCAACCTTCAGACCTAACAGTCTCTCCAACACCAATTCCTGGCAAATATAAATTCCCTTAAGTTCAGGACCCTCTGCCACTGTTACCTCAGGGAGATTGCTTGTGTCTTCCCCAGTGAACACAGATCTGAAGTACCTATTCAATTCTTCTACCATTTCTTTGTTCCCTGTAATATATTCCCCTGTTTCTGTCTTCAAGGGCCCAATTTTAGTTTTAACCATTTTTTTGCCTTTCACATATCTAAAAAAACTTTTACTATCCTCCTTTACATTATTGGCCAGTTTACCTTCGTATCTCATTTTTTCTCTGCGTATTTCCTTCTTAGTAATCCTCTGTTGTTCTTTAAAAGCTCCCAGTCCTCCGTTTTCCCACTTACCTTTGCTATGTTATACTTTTTCTCTTTTAACTTTATATGTTTCGTAACATCCCTCGTCAACCATGGCCGCCTATGCCTCCTCCTAGGATCTTTCTTCCTTTTTAGAATGAACTGATCCTGCAACTTCTGCATTATACACCGAAATATCCGCCATTGTTCCTCCACTGACATCCCTGCTAAGGTATTGCACCATTGAACTTTGGCCAGCTCCTCCCTCATAGCTCTATAGTTTCCTTTATTCAACACAAATATTGTCACTTCAGATTTTACCATCTCCCTCTCAAATTGCAGATTGAAGCTTATTGTATTATGGTCACTACTTCCCAATGGCTCCTTCACTTCAAGGTCCCTGACCAATTCTGGTTCGTTGCACAATACCAGATCCAAAACTGCCTTCTCCCTGGTCGGCTCCAGCACCAGCTGTTCTAAGAATCCATCTCTGAGGCACTCCACAAAGTCTCTTTCTTGAGGTCCAATACCATCCTGATTCTCCCAGTCTACCTGCATGTTGAAATCCCCCATAATAACTGTAGTAACATCTGTGCGACAGGCCAATTTCAGTTCCTGATTTAACTTACATCCAACATCCAGACTACTGTTTGGGGGCCTGTAGATAACTCCCAAGAGGATCTTTTTACCCTTAGTATTTCTCAGCTCTATCCACAATGACTCTACATCCCCTGATTCTAGGTCCCCCCGCACAAGGGACAGAATATCATCCCTTACCAACATGGCCACCCCACCCCCTCTGCCCATCTGTCTGTCCTTACGATAGCACGTGTAGCCTTGAATATTCATTTCCCAAGCCCTATCCACTTGAAGTCACGTCTCAGTTATCCCCACAATATCGTATCTGCCAATTTCCAAAAGAGCCTCAAGCTTTCATCCATCTTATTTCTAATGCTTTGTGCATTCATGTTCAATTTGTTACTGCCCTCAGCCTTCCCATAAACTCCTATTTCACTCAATCTTACAGCATGATCCCATTCTGAGTTTTCTGCCTCATTGATACAGTTGTCTTTCTTGACTTCCCTTGTTCTAACTTTTCCTCCAATTTCCTTCTTAAACATCCAGTTTGTCCCCTCCCCCCCGCTACTTAGTTTAAACGTAGCTGTGTTGCAGTAGCAAACCTGCCTGCCAGAATGCTGGTCCCTAACCTATTAAGGTGCAAACCGTCTCTCTTGTAGAACTTATGCTTACCACAAAACATACCCCAGTGATCCAAGAATTTAAATCCTTGCTTCTTGCCAGTTCCCCAGCCACACGTTCAAGTCCATTATCTCCCTGTTTCTGGCCTCACCAGCCTGAGGAACTGGAAGCAAACCGGAGATAACCACCTTGGACGTCCTGCTTTTCAGCCTTCTCCCTAGTTCTCCAAAGTCCCGCTGGAGTATGTTCCTCCTCTTCTTCCCGACATCATTTGTGCCGACATGTACCACCACCTCTGGCTCTTCACCTTCGTCCTTGAGGATTTCCTGCACTCTGTCAGTGATGTCTTTAACCCTGGCACCAGGAAGGCAACACACCATCCTTAAGTCCCGTCTGCTGCCACAAAAACCCCGGTCAGTTCCTCTCACTATGGAGTCCCCTATTACCACAGCTCTGTGCGATGTCCGACTCTTCCGCTCTGTCTCCATGCCAACTTTTGATTGACAAACCTGGCCGCCTTGCGGACTGGCAGTGTCATCTGAATCTACTGTTTCCAAAAGATTCAACTTGTTCCTGACAGGTACTTCCCCCGGAGTCTCTTGCACCTGTCTCCTCTCTGCCTTCCTCATCGTCTGCTCTCATCTGCTCTCTTCTGGTACGATTGGTGTAATAACCTCACTGAAGGTCTTGTCCAGAAAGATCTTGTTCTCTCGGATGAGCCTAAGGTCCTCGAGTTCTTTCATCAGTGCTGCAATATGCTCTGTCAGTAGCTGAACGTACACACACTTTCTACACTTATACGAGCCAGACACACCAGAGTCGTTGACCTCCCACATCAAGCACGTAGCACACTGAACCAGCTTGGCAGTCATGTCTTCACCCTCTTCAACTGTGACGTAATCACTTCACTCAACCTCCTTGTCAAAGACTCCTGAGCTAAAGTCTCACTCTTCAATCCACAGGAACTTCATTGGACCCTCTTTTTGGGGCAAGTCTGTGGACTTTTAATTTAGGTTAGAGGAGGAGGGAGGGAGGGAGGCCCTACTTTGTAGGACCTGGGGTCTAGAACACACCCACTCAAATAACAATCACGTACCTTCCCGACCGGCTTTGTGCTCTGCCTTCACTTCCGCCCAGCTCCCACCGCTCTTGGCTGCGAAAAGCTGTGGACTCTGAGCTGTGGACACTGCAATGCATCAATCAAATAGAAATAAAAATGAATGATCTGATAGCCAAAATAGAGACATGACTAAAAGGGTATGTGATATTTTGGAATGACAAAATGCTAAAAAAGGTGAAACGATAGTCCTGTCAATTAAGGATGATATCAGCATAATGAGGAAAGATGACCTGAACTTTTCGAATCGGTTTTGGTAGACATAGTAAATTGTAAAGATAGGAAATCAATTGCAGGAATGATTTCTAGCACCCTGTGTTCTAATCAGACTGTGAAATGGGGTGTGCAAACTCAAATATTGGAGGCTCATGACAATGGTACAATAATAGACACAGGTGATTTTAATCTGCATATAGATTAAACAAATTAGGTTGACAAAAGTTTTCTCAAAGATAAGTTCATTGTGTTTTCAGAACTTCTTTTTAACAGCAGCATGTTCTGCAGCCAATCAGAGAGCACACACTGTTCTGGAAGTACGAAAATGAAATGAGACAGAATTACATTGGTTAGCTCAGTTGGCTGGATGGCTGGTTTGTGATGCAGAATGATACCAATGGCATGTGTTCAATTCCCGCACCAACTGAGGTTACAATGAGGACTGTCGAGATCAAACTCACTCCTCACCTGAGATGTGACCCTCAGGTTAAACTCACAACCAGTCATCTCCTTGCCAGAGGAAGTGATGGAGGCTGGTACAATTACAACATTTAAAAGGCATCTGGATGGGTATCTAAATAGGAATGGTTTCGAGAGATATGGGCCAAATGCTGTCAAATGGGACTAGGTTACTTTCGGATATAGTCAGCATAGATCAAAGGGTCTGTCTCCATGCTGTACAGCTGTATGACTCTAATTAATGACACCCCTGCATAGCAGTGATATAACATGAATAGGGCCTTCAGTTTGAGGGAGAAAGGAAGGGATCTAAAATCAGTGCTTTAAACTTAAATAAGTTCAATTTTAAGGGTATGAAGACAGAGCAGGCTAACATGAACTACAAAATTCAGTTAAGGAATATGTCAATAGAGATGCAGAGGGTGACAGTTGAGGAGTTAAATTCATGTGAGAAAGGAGAAGTCCGGGGAAGGATGCATCATTCATGATTAACCAAGTAAACTAAAGGCAATATCACATTGAAAGATAAAGCACTTGCAAAGATTTGTGGTATATCAACTGATTAGATAGAATAATAAAAACAAAAATGAATGACTAAAAAATCCTAAGTGGGAATCATGCGAATAATCAGAGAAGGCTAGCTAGAAACATAAAATCAATAGTGAAAACTTCTACAGGAAATTAAAAAGGAAAAGATGAAGCAAAAATGAGGGTAAACCCTACAGAGACTGGTAGGTCACAGTGGAAACTAGACAAATGGCAGATGAATAGATTCACTGTGGAGGACACAAATAATATTTGAGAAATAATTGTAAATCAAGAGGTTAAAGACAGAGGGAAATTCAAAATGATAATAGTCATCAGGAAGAAAATAACTGAAGTTATCCCTTCACTCTGAGACTGTGCCCTCAGGTCCTAGTCCTCATACAAGTGGAAAACGTCTTCTCTGCATCCACTCTATCAAGGCCTCTCAGTATTCTGTAAACTTAAATGAAATTCACCTTCATCTTTCTAAGCTCCAATGAGTACAGACCCAGAGTCCTCAACCCATCTCATATGGCAGATCCTTCATCTATGGGGTCATGCTTGTACACCTTCTCTGAATCTCCTCCAAGGCCAGCCTATCCTTTCTTAGATACAGGACCCAAAACTGCTCACAACATTCCAAATGCAATCTAATCAGAGCCTTATACGTCCTCAGCAATACAATCCTATTCTTGTATTCTAGCACTCTCAAAATGAATGCTAACATTGAATGTGCCTTACTAACTGTCAGCTGAAACTGCATGTTAACTTTGAGACAAGACTGAACTCGGACTCTTAAATCTCTTCGTGTTTCAGATATCTGAAGCTTTTTTCCCATTTAGGAAACAGTCTAAGCCTCTATTCTTCCTAGCAAAATGAATGACCTCATTTTCCCACAAAGTATTTTAACTGCTATTTCTTTACTTCTGTGGCCTCTCTGTCCCTTAGACTTAGACCTATACTTAAACAGACCCTTCAGTCCAACTAGTCCACGCTGACCATGTTCCTAAACTAAACTAGTCCCACCTGCCTGCATTGGCCCATATCTCTCCAAATCTTTCCTATTCATGTACTTATCCAAATGTCTTTTAAACGTTGTATTTGTACCTGCATCCACCACTTCCTCTGGTAGTCCATTCCATACACGAACCACTCTGTATCTCCTTAACAATAACTGCCCTTCTACATAACTTTGCATCAGATCATTAATATATAACTTGAATATAGTGCAGAACTCCACTAGTCATTGGCTGCCAACCTGAAAATGACTCCTTTATCCCTATTCTCTGCCAGTCAGCCAATCCTCTTGCCATGTCAGTGCTTTGACCCTAACAGCATTTTATCTTCTCCAGCAGCCTCCTGAATGGCATCTTGTCAAAGGCTTTCTGGAAGTCCAAATAGATCATGTCTACTGGTTTGCCTTTGTCTAACTTGCTAATTACATCCTCAAAGAATTCTAACAGATTTGTCAAGGCATGATGTCCCATTGATGAAGCTGTGCTTATTCAACCCTATTTACCGGCACTTCCAAGTACTCTGCAATATCATCCTTAATAATGGACTCTAAAATCTTACCAATGACTGAGATCAGGTTAATCAGCCTGCCTCTTTTTTTGAACAAGTGTGTTACATAGGCAATTTTCCAGTCCTTTGGGACACTCCCTGATTCCAGGGGTTCCTGAAAGGATTCGTCCACAATCTCCTCGGCTATTTCCTTCTCAACCCTGGAGTAGAATCCATCTGTTCCAGGTGGTTTCTCCACTTTCAGACCTTTCAGCTTCACCAATACCTTCTTTTCTGTAATGGCCACTGCACTCACTTCTACCTGCCTGACTCTTTTGGAGTTCTTCTATGCCACTGGTGTCTTCCACCCTGAAGACTGATGCAAAGTACCTGTTCAGTTCCTCCACCATTTCTTTATTCCCCATTCCTGCTTAATCCAGCCTAATTTTCCAGCAATGCAAATTATTAGTTACCTTACTCTTATATTTTCACTTCTACACCTTATTGCTTTTCAGTTGTTGTCTGCTGGTTTTTAAAGGCTTCCAAATCTTCTGGCTTCCCTCTAATCTTCATCACAATATGTGCTTTTCCTTTTGCTTTTTTACTGTCCTTGATTCCTCTTGACAGCCACAGTTAACTTGTCCTCCCCTTACTATGTTTCTTCTTCCTTAAAATGAGTTTCTGTTGTGCCTCCTGAATTATGCCCCAGAGACCTCTGTCATTGTTGCTCCACTGTTTTCCCTGCTAGGCTCCCCTTCCCATCAAATCTGGCATGTCTTTCTGATTCCAGCTTCTCCCTCTCAAGCTGCAAGATGAATTCAATCATATTATGGTAATGTCCCCTAGACGTTCCTTCACCTTAAACTCCCTAATCAAATCTGCCTCATACATCACCAGAATTTCCTGTTCCCTCTGGTAGGCTGTACCACAACACTGTAAAAACAATGACTGCAGATGCTGAAAACCAAATACTGGATTAGTGGTGCTGGAAGAGCACAGCAGTTCAGGCAGCATCCAACGAGCAGCGAAATCGCTGCTCGTTGGATGCTGCCTGAACTGCTGTGCTCTTCCAGCACCACTAATCCTGTACCACAACACTATTTCATAGACATTCCATAAGTTCATTTTCTTGGAATATACTGTACACCAAACCTGATTTTCCCAGTCAACCTGCATATTGAAGTTATTAATTATAGTAATAATACTTTTCTTACATGCCTTTTCTATCTCCTGATTTATTTTTTCCTCTGTGGATCCTCAATTCTTCCCACACAGCTACTACACCTTCTGACTCTATATCACTTCTTGTTATCAATTTAATTTCATTTCTTACTAACAAGGCAATCCCGCTTCTTCTGCCCATCTGCCTGTCCTTTCGATAGGAAGTATATCCTTGGATATTTATTTTCCAGCCTGATTCCCTTATAGCCACATCTCTGTGATGCCCACAACATCATACCTGCAATTTCAATCTGCACTACAAGCTCATTTACCTTGTTATGTATATTGCGTGCATTTAAGTACAACACCTTCAGTCGTGCACTATGTCCTTTCTCATAGTTGTCCCCTTATCTGCTATGCCTGAAGTTGGATTACTGACCCTTTCTGTACTCTCTGTTGTATTACCAGTTCTGGAAATTTTAATAACGTCTCTTAAGCCCTCCCCCACTTTAACTAGTTCCTGTCTCACAAACTTGATTACGGTTTTTGAAAAAGTAACAAAGAGGATTAATGAGGGCAGAGCGGTAGATGTGATCTATATGAACTTCAGTTAGGCATTTGACAAGGTTCCCCATGGGAGACTGATTAGCAAGGTTAGATCTCATGGAATACAGGGAGAACTAGCCATTTGGATACAGAACTGGCTCAAAGGTAGAAGACAGAGGGTGGTGGTGGAGGGTTGTTTTTCAGACTGGAGGCCTGTGATCAGTGGAGTGCCACAAGGATCGGTGCTGGGCCCTCTACTTTTTATCATTTACAAAAATGATTTGGATACGAGCATAAGAGGTACAGTTAGTAAGTTTGCAGATGACACCAAAATTGGAGGTGTAGTGGACAGCGAAGCGGGTTACCTCAGATTACAACAGGATCTGGACCAGATGAGCCAATGGGCTGAGAAGTGGCAGATGGAGTTTAATTCAGATAAATGCGAGGTGCTGCACTTTGGAAAAGCAAAGCTTAGCAGGACTTGTACACTTAATGGTAAAGTCCTTGGGAGTGTTGCTGAGCAAAGAGACCTTGGAGTGCAGGTTCATAGCTCCTTGAAAGTGGAGTCGCAGGTAGACAGGATAGTGAAGAAGGCGTTTGGTATGCTTTCCTTTATTGGTCAGAGTATTGAGTACAGGGGTTGGGAGGTCACATTGCGGCTGTCCAGGACATTGGTTAGGCTACTGTTGGAATATTGTGTGCAATTCTGGTCTCCTTCTGTCGGAAAGATGTTGTGAAACTTGAAAGAGTTCAGAAAAGATTTACAAGGATGTTGCCAGGGTTGGAGGACCTGAGCTACAGGGAGAGGCTGAACAGGCTGGGGCTGTTTTCCCTGGAGCGTCGGAGGCTGAGGAGTGACCTTATAGAGGTTTACAAAATTATGAGGGGCATGGATAGGATAAATAGACAATGTCTTTTCCCTGGGGTTGGGGAGTCCAGAACTAGAGGGCATAGGTTTCGGGTGAGAGGGGAAAGATATAAAAGAGCCCAAATGGGCAACTTTTTCACGCAGAGGGTGGTACATGTGTTGTATGAGCTGCCAGAGGATATGGTGAAAGCTGGTACAACTGCAACATTTAAGAGGCATTTGGATTTGTATATGAATAGGAAGGGTTTGGAGGGATATCGGCCGGGTGCTGGCAGGTGGGACGAGATTGGGTTGGGATTTCTGGTCGGCATGGACGGGTTGGACCAAAGGGTCTGTTTCCATGCTGTACATCTCTATGACTCTAATAACCTTGCGACCTCAATTTACCTTGATTTGTGCCATCAGTTTGTAATGATTCATGCATTAAGATACAAGGCCTTCCAGTTTGTTCTATTATTGAGTTTCCGTACACTTTTATGGTTCCTTAGCTCAATATGACATTCAGAAGTGTATAATATGTGGGATTGATAAAGGGAAACTGGTTGACATGGTGTATTTGAATTTCCAAAAGGCATTTGATAAGATTAGTCCACTAGATAAGAGCTCACAGTATTGGGAGCAATGTATTAACATTTATTGGACATTGGTTAACACACAGAAGACAGAAATTAATTGGTCTTTTTCAGTTTGGAAAGAGGTAACCTGTGGAGTGGCACAATGATCAGTCCTCGAGATTGAATTATTTTCTACCTAATTTAGTGACTTAGAAGAGGGGACAGAGGATAATGTTTCTAAATTTGCAGACATACAAAATAGGTCAGAGAGTATTATTGTGATGATGACAAAAGGAATCTGTAAGTGCAGGGTGTGGGCAAAAACCTGGCAGATGGAGTTTAATGTCAGACAATCAGAGTTTGCAAACTTTGGAAGAAAGAATCAAAAGGCAGACTATTTGAATGGAGAGATTCAAAATCTGCAGCATGGAGGGATTTTGGTTCTTGATGTAGTCTGTGGCAAACTACATACATCTAAACACTTGGACCAATATGTTAGTTAAACACATTTACCCAGACATATTGTAATATTGAGATCAAGAGACACAAGTTGGATAACTGATCAAGTAGTGGCAACTTTTATTGAATGAATAAGCAAGCTCTGCAAAATTTAATTGTCCGAGGCTCCCCAGATATACGTCCCATGTATACTTGAACTTGGGTTTGGCTGCTGAAGATTGCAAGATTCAATAGTCTCTCTCTCTCTGTCTCTCTTCCTCTGTGGATCTCACACTCCAGTTGAGCTCTCTAGGTGAAGCCACCTTCAATCTTGGATGTGATATATCTGTTGATGGAGTTTCTGCTGCTTTCCCAAGCCAAATACAGGATTATATACCTTTCTTGCACATTTCCAGAAAGTTCTGCCAAGCCTTCCCATCCTATTGCAATTCTTCATTTAGATGTACCATTCCAATGGTAACAATGGTGCCTTCAATAATTGGCATTCCTTCCGTTGTTCGCTGTGTACAAGTAATTCTCCTATAACATTGTAGTGGCATTCCCAAGTGATGCCTTGTTATAGAAAATCATGCAACAGAAATAATGGGGTCTATGGGAAAAACAAGGTCAGGGGTGAACCACAAAAATACCAAAACTAAAATAGTACTTAGCCTAACACAGTCTAAGTAAATTTTGACCTGTTGTAACTGACCTGCTGTGTCGTACTGTATAGTGCAATTCATCAGAATTTTCAACTGGTTACTTTTGATTGGCATCTATACCTGCTGGCTGCACTACGTTCAAGTCAGTCTTCTGATCTCAATGAAAGGCAACACTGCACAAGTCAGATCCCAAAATGAAACCTGCCTTGATAGATCAAGGGCTGAATCTTAACTTCTTTCGCTAAGTGTCAGTTTTGTCAAGTTTTTCAAAGTGTTTCACATCACAGTGCTTGGAGCTATCTAACACCTTATTTTACAAAACCGGATTGGTCAACTACCTACCCCACCTTTTGGTGCCCCTCTCACACATTCTAGAACCATCATACTATGTACATTCCAAAACAACTCTCTACTTCCCAGATATCCCAGAAATGACCAACACCCATGGGGCAGCACCATCTTTAAAAAGATATTGTGCACCCAGACAAGGGCTGTCATTCTGGAGCTGCCCTGCATGGTTCCTAACATTGGCCCTGGATGTGCCAGACAATGGAAACTTGGTGCTTGTCTTAACATAGAGATGCTGCTGATGGGGATCAGGTGATGCAGAAGAAGGACATCCTTTTCTCCAGGCCAACAGAGGATGCCATTCTACTGGAACCACGCCATACTGGACCAGGGTTATCCTCCAGGCCAGTGCAGTCTCAACCATCTGAAGGAATGCACAGAATATAGGAAGATCCACTCTGCCAGTGACTCAGTCCATCTCTACTATTGTACCCACCATTTCCTGCAACATCTTCTCCACTTACTGTTATCCTCATGAACGTCTGAACCTGACTAACCTTGAATTTCTTCTGCACAGCCTACTCACCTCCTCAGGAAATCTCCATACATGCACCAAAAGTAACAGTGTGCCACATGCCTTTCTCTCCCTCTATCTTTCTATCAGGATAGATATTAAGAAGATGTTTCTGCTAGTGGGAGAATCTCAAACTAGTGCATATTGTTACATTATAAGGACACACACATTTAAAACTGAGATGTAAAGGAATTTCTTCTCCCAGAGGGTATTAAGTCTGGAGTTCTCTGTTCAGACGGTTGTAGAAGCTGGACTCTGAAAATGTTTGAAGAGGAGGTAGATTGATTTTCAAAAAATCAGAAGTTGAGGGCTGTAATGAGCTGGCATGAAAGGTAAGTTGAATCCTGATCAGCTATGATCTTGTTGAATCATGGGACTGGCTTAAGAGGCCAAAAGGGGGGGCCTACTCTTGCGCTTACTTCTTCTGTTCTTACGAATGAGATGTACATAGATTTTTAGAGGCCTTTGAATGTGCCACATCACAGTATAGGCAATTGCAAAGTAGCATGATTCATTAGCTAACAGGAAGCAGAGGTAAACCAATGTTTTTCATTCATGCATGGGAAGTGGCGTTGCTAGTTGAGCCAGTGTTTATTGCCCATTCCTAGTTGTCCTTGAGAAGGTGTTGGTCAGCTGTCCCCTTGAACTGCTGTAGCCTATGTCCTGTTGATAGACCCACAATGCTGTTAGGGAGAGAGTTCCAGGACTTTGACCCAATGACACTGAAGGAACGGCAATATATTTCCAAGTCAAAATATGTTCCAGAACTGAGATGACTGATCTCCAACAACCACAACCCTCTTCCTTTGTGCTGAGAATGATTCCAACCAACGGAGAGTTTTCTTCTGATTCCTGTTGATTCCAGTTTTGCTTGGACTCCTTGATGCAGCATTCAGTGAAATGTAACCTTAATGTCAAGGCTGGACCTCTGGAATTCTGCTATTTTGTCCATGTTTGAACCAAGGTTATAATGTTAAGGGGCTAAGTGGTCCTGGAAGAACCCAGACTGGGCATTAGATTAGATTAGATTAGATTACTTACAGTGTGGAAACAGGCCCTTATGTTATTCCTCAGCAAATGCTGCTTTATACCACTGATTTTTGGATATCTTCCATCAGTTTTGGATTGACAGATGTAATGATTTGCCTTCCCAGGGATCAGTGCCGGAGTCTCAGTTATTTACAATCTAACAGTTTTTAAGTAGTACAGAACTTGAGTATTGCTGAAAAAGACACATTTTGTTGAAGTTTGTCAACTTACACTCGTCATGATAATTTGCAAGAATACCAATTTAAGAGGAAATCCAACATTTATACTCTATGAAAGGAGAAAGCTGATTGAGATGAGATGATGGCATTGTGGTATTGTTTTTGAACTAGGAATCGAGACACTCGGGTATTGTTCTGGGACAAAAACAGAAATTGCTGGAAAATCTCAGCAAATCGCAAACTCAACCTCAAACAAGGGGACATAGTTACAGGATAAGGGGGGACACATTTAAAACTGAGATGTCAAGAAATCTCTTCTCCCAAAGGTTAGTAAATGTCTGGAGCTCTCCGGAGACTGGTGCAAGATAGACCCTAAAAATGGTTAAATAAGTGGAAGATAGTTCTGAAACTCAAACTGAAACTTAACCGTTTCTGTCTCCACAGATGCTGCCAGATCTGCTGAGTTTCTCCAGCATTTTCTGTGTTTCAAGGAAGTGGCAGAGTAGGGGTACTAAGCCCAGGGCTTATCCGCTTCTGTCTGCTTTCTTTCTCTCTCCTTTTCTTTTTACTTTTGTCCTTCCTCGTTTTCTTTTCTTTCCAGCCTGGAAAGTGGCAGATGAAGAAGAAAGTCTCTGGCAGCAATGGCAGCAATGCAGGTTGAGCCATACACAGCTCCACACGAGGGTCTCCCGGCAAGTAAGGAACATGTCCCGGGCTGACCCCTCCAGCCTAGTCCCAAAGGCTAGGCTGAGATTCTAGGTCCGCAGCCAGGCCCGGATGCCTGAAGGAGGAGAAAGGTGGTCTCGACCCGGCATGGCAATCTCCTTGTGTGATGGTCTCCCAGTGTGGCGGTCTTATGCCAGCATGGTGGTCTCATCCATGTGTAGAGATCTTCGTCATCTTCAGTGTTCAGGTGTTCCAGCAGATTGGCAGGCAGTCTCATCCAGGAGTGGTGGTCACAGGCAGGCATGACGGGCTTGTTTGACAGATGCTTCCGACTCAGTATTCCAGCAGCCTAGCAAGGTGGTCACATCTCGGCTGCATCTTCAAGGTATTTCATTGTACCTTAATCGGCTTTTCCTGAGAATAGGAGCCATTTTGTAAACTGTGATGAACTTTTGTCTTAATTTTACTTTATTATTATGTATGATTTCTGTCATTGATGTAGGCATCATGGTGGGATGAGTTAGAAAACTTTTCACTGTATTTTCCATGTAAAAGTTCAAGTGACAATAAATTGTATGCTTCAAACTTCCAATATCCACAGTATTTTGCCTTAGGTTAATCAAGCAACAACCTGACATGTTCATACTTACAGAATTAAACACAACAGACAGTATCCCAGGCCATTGCCAACATGGTGGCCAGGTGATATATGGTCAGGAGGAGGTTGTCACGTGGCTCCTCAGTATTGAATTTAGATATCATGAGGTTTCATGGCAGTCAGATCAAGCATGGGCTTGGAAACCTCTTGCTGATTACTACCTCCTCACATCCTTCCTGCCAACTGATGTATCAGTACTGTTGAACAGTACTTGGAAGAAGCATAAAGGATGGCAAGGCATATATTCTGGGTGGAGGATTTCAATGTCCATCACAAAGAGTGGCTCAGCAACACCACTATTGACCGAGTTAGTCAGGGCTTAAGGACGTAGGTGCCCAGCTGAGTCTGCAGAAGGTGGTGAAGAAGGAAAAATGTACTTCTCCACATCCTCATGAATTTGCCCAGTGCAGTTTAATCCATCCATGAAGGTGGTGGAGGCCTGGAATTCATTCCCTAGAGATAATTGAAACGGGAAACCTCACAACCTTTAAAATAGTTGGATGAGCATTTGAAATGTCATAACATTCAAGGCTTAGATCTATAATGGGAAGGTGGGATAAGCATAGGTAACAGTGTATTTTTGGTGGGCTGAAGGGCTGCTTTTGTACTGTATGATTCTATCATAAATAATTTCAAATCTATCTGTCCACACGCCATTCCCAGAACAGCTTGCCTCTCGACTGATCCACACAAATTTACCAGCATTCTCTATGATTCCGTTATCTTTAAAAAGCCATATGCACTCAGATGAGCACTGTCAGTCTGGAGCTGCTCTGCACAATTGCTAACATTTGCTCTGGCCGTGGCAGTCAGAGGGAAATTGGAATCCCAATTTGCAGATAGGGACTCGGAAGTCCCGCTGAAGGATATGGTGTGCTGCTGAAATTTCCTTTTCTCCTAAGACCAGCAGTCCAAGACACAACATTAGACCGTGTCACCATGGTCCAAGGTTATCAACCCAGTTCAAGGCTGCAACCCGGTTTAAAGCAGTCTCAACTAACATCAGGACTGGACAAGTGCCTAACACTATAGGGAGATACTCAGTATTTCTCTTCACTCCACTGACGTAAGTATCACCATCTTCTCTCTGTAACCACGCACACACACTCCGTGTCTACCACTGCCACATCTCCCACCAGACTCATACTCTATCACACTGACTATTACTTGAAGCATCTTACCCTCCAACTCAATATCACTCTCACCTGCTCAGGACACCTGCACCACAGTAATAGCTGTGTCACCCACTTTTGTCTTCCCTAGTGCCTGCCTCTTTCTTTTTCCATCAGAATATAAGAGAATAGCAGCCTACAATAGCATAGAAATAAAGATAGGTAGTGTTCTGCCCATCATTCGCTGCTCCCCTAATGAGTAAAGTACACTTACTTTGGCTGCTCTGAGCAGATTTGGGCTGGCATTGGAGGTTTCCATTGACTTACTGCTCTGGGAACCCCTGAACAAAAACTATCCTACTTGACTGAGACCTGCTGACAGCTGTGACAAGCTTCAGGTTTTGTGCCAGGCTTTGCTTCTGCGCTAAGTGGTACAGCAAGACAGCAATAATATGAGCCTGGTATCTCTGGCTGCGGAGGCAATGCACAAAAATTCAAGGCACTGTAAAGAGGGATTAGGCATCACCTAAATAAGGTGAGCTCTGGGGAGTTAATAATGTGGTGCATGGAAATAGTGGAGTCACTATCTTGCTTCCGTTTTCACAGTGGAAAATATCTAATACTTACCCAACAGTAACAGGTAATGCATAGGTTATAGAAAGGAAGGAATTTAGTACAATCATCACCACTTGGAGAAAAAGTACTGAGCCAGCTAATGGGATTAACGGCACAAAAGTCCCCAGACCTAACTATTTTTATTCATGTACAGGATGGGGTCATTGTTGGCTCGGCCAGCATTTATTGCCTATCCTAATTACCCAGAGGGTAGTTTAAGAATCAATCATATTGCTGTGCATATGGGGTCATGTGTAGGTCAGATCAGGTAAAGATGGCAGTTTCCTTTCCTAAAGGACATTAGTGAACCAGATGGGTTTTACCAACAATTGAAAGTGGATTCATCGTCAATCTTAGACTTTTAATTCCAGATTTTATTGACTTCAAATTCTGAATTAATAGTCTAGTAATACCATTAGACCATCACCTCCCCTGAAGGTCTTCATCCAAGGGTCTTAAAGACAGCAGAGATAGTGGATCCATTGGTTATAATTTGGAGATGCCGGTGTTGGACTGGGGTGTACAAAGTTAAAAATCACACAACACCAGGTTATAGTCCAACAGGTTTAATTGGAAGCACACTAGCTTTCGGAGCGTTGCTACCACCTGATGAAGGAGCGTCGCTCCGAAAGCTAGTGTGCTTCCAATTAAACCTGTTGGACTATAACCTGGTGTTGTGTGATTTTTAACCATTGGTTATAATATTCCAAAATTCCCAGGATGTGGGAAAGGATCCTGTGATTTGGAAAACTGCCAATATTCAAAATGGGCGGGAGACAGAAATTAAGGAACAGTTAGTTTAATATGTGCCTTTGAGAAGTTTTTGGAATCCGTTATTAAAAAAGTAATCACAGGGCATTTGGAAAGTCAAAATATAACTCATCAGAGTTAACATAGTTTTATGAAGGATAAATCATATTTAACTAATTTGCTAGAGTTCTTTGAAGATGTAGCAAACAATATGGATAATGGGACTTCCAGAAGGCATTTGATAAGGTGCTGCACAAAAGGTTAATACACAAAGCTAGATCACATTTAATTAGGAGAAATTTATTAGCTTAGATAGAGGATTGGCTAACCAACAGAAAGCAGAAAGTCAGGATAAAAATGGATTGTTTTCTGGTGGTCATAATATAACTAATGGGTGACACAGGGTTCAGTTATCCATCCCCAAGTATTTGCAATCTATATTGATGATATGGATAGAAAGTACTATAGCCAAATTTTCAGATGAAACTAAGTAAGTTGCAGTGAAGAAATTGGAACTTTACAAATGAATATGGATAGATTGGGTGGATGGGCTAAAATATAATAGATGGCGTTTAACATGAATAAATTTGAGGTCAGAGGAATAGAACGCAATTTAACAGGTAGACAACTCTTTATCCAAAATCCTGAAATCTGAAAAGCTCCAAAGTCCGAAAGTTTTTTTGTGAAGTTTTTATCTCATTAACAAGGCTGTTTGGCATGCAAACAATTAACCCAACTCCACACCCACTCGATGTGTGTCACTCAGATGTGACATGGGGGGGTGCATGGCCCAGCACTGGCAGGTCTCAATTCTGTCTCAGGCCCGTAACTCACAGTGAGGCTACTCTTCGGTAAGATTTTTTAAACTTTCATTATCAAACTGTTATTTATTCTGAAATGCGAAAAATTCTGAATTCCGAAAACTGGCTTGTCCCGAGCATTTTTGATAAAGGATCGTGTACCTGTATTATCAAAATAGAAAAATTTCAGAGTGATTTGTTGCAAAGGGATTTGGGTGTCCTCATGCATGAATTGGAGAAAACTTGTATGCAACTACATGAATTAATAAGGCAAGCAAATGTAATTTTGGCATTTATTGCTAAAGGAATAGAGTATAAAGATAGGGAAGTGTTGCTGCAACTATAAAAGGTATTTGTGAGATTGCACCTGGAGTACTGTATACAGTTTTTTCCTCTTGAGGAAGAATGTAGTTGTATTGGAGGCAGTTCAGAGGAGGTTCACTACATTGATGAGGTGTTTGTCTTCTAAAGAGGGATTGAGCAGTTTAGACCTTTACTCTCTGGAGTTTATAAGAATGAGAGGAGACCTAATTGAGGTTTATAAGATGTTGAAAGTGATTGACAAAGTAGATGTAGAAAGAATGCTTCCCCATGTGAGGCAATCTAGAATGAAGATAAGGTGTTGAAAATTTGTTTTAAAACAGAGTTCAGGAGAAACTACTTCTCTGAAAGGATTGTGAATCTGTGAGATTCATTACCCCAGTGTGCAGTGGATGCAGGGACATTCAGAAAATTTAAGGAAGAGATTTTTAATTCGTAATGGCTGAAGGATTATGGAGAACAGGCAGGAAAGATGAGTTGAGGCCAAGATGAGATCAGCATTGGTCATATCAAATGGCAGAACTGGTTTGAAGGGCTAAATTGCTTAACTCCTGCTCCTTGTTCTTAGGTCAAAGCCACTCTGTGCTATGACAACAAATGAAAAGACTAGAGCTGCAGCCTGGTTCAGTTCATGATCTGGGTGCATGTCTGCTAGCATATCATGTTCTTTAGCACTTTTACATGATAGTTGCTTGTGCAACCCAACGTGCATCGTTGAAGTGGAGAAGAATGCTGTAAATGGATTGGAAATGTGCCATGAGAGTTATTAAAGGCTTGCACAATTCAGAAGCCAATATCAGTGGACATGGAGTGCATGAGGCCAATGCCCGAATGCATCCCTTGAGATGTTGTTGCCTAGTTGTACAGAACAACTAGTGACACGGTGGCACAGTGGTTAGCACTGCTGCCTCACAGCGCCAGAGACCTGGGTTCAATTCCCGCCTCAGGCGACTGACTGTGTGGAGTTTGCACATTCTCCCTGTGTCTGCGTGGGTTTCCTCCGGGTGCTCCGGTTTCCTCCCATAGTCTAAAGATGTGCAGGTCAGGTGAATTGCCCATGCTAAATTGCCCGTAGTGTTAGGTGTAGGGGTATGGGTGGTTTTCGCTTCGGCGGGGCAGTGTGGACTTGTTGGGCCGAAGGGCCTGTTTCCACACTGTAAGTAATCTAATCTAAAAAAAACAAGAAGAGAGCAGAACCTGCCAGGTGCTTTCTCAGGTTTCCTTGCAAGTTTTCCTGATGTCAAGTTTGGTGAGATTGGAAAATTAGGAGACTGAATATTAATGAGGCAAGTCATGCTGTTAGCAAAGCATTTGACAGCAGTAATTCCCTTCAATTGATACCTTACTGTTGCCTATCAAAAATCTTGTTTGGCTTTTTGAAAAGCATAATGTTGGTGAGTTGCTCTCAACATTAAGATGGGCCTTCCTGCACTTGTCACCTGATTCTGCCACACAATTTTCCATAGCTTACGTTGTTCAGACTCATTAAGATTCTTCCCCATATACTTGAATACATTTGGCATTTAAGATGACTTCACTTTTCAACCACAATGTCTTATATTCGCTTTTGTAGTTGTCAGCTATTCATGCCACAAATAGGTGCTTTACTTTATACCTGAGTGCAAGAGATCAAACGAGCGACACTGGCTAGATACCAAGATGCACATGGTTCACTTTTAAACCTCACATGCAAGTTAAAGTTCCAAAGATAAGTCATGTTGAACTTGAAAATGTTAAATTTATTTTTCTCTTCATCGATGCTGCCAGACCTGCTGAATTGCTCCAACACTTAATTTGTTACAGATCTCCTTTGGGTTTTTTTTGGATTAAACTATTCCTGTTTTTAGAGGGATTTTTCATGGCTTCAAAGGTCAACTCATATCCACATCTACAGTGTTCTTTTTAAACTTTTTTATTGTAATAATTTAATGCAACTCAGTAGTTTGCTTCTGCATTTCAGAGGGTAATTAAAAGTCAACCACATTGGCATTGGTCTCGAGTCACATGGTGGCCAAACTAGATAAGAATGTCAGATAACCTACTCTAAAGGAGGTTGGTGAATCAGCTTGGTTTTTGCAACAGTTTCATGGTCAACCATTACTCAGACTATTTTTCAATTTAAGATTTATTAATTAATTTTGTTTAACTTCCTCCTGTTAATGTATGTCTCTAAAGTATCACTCCAGACCTCTAAATTACCATCCCAGAAACATTGTCACTATATGACCATTCCTATGACAAAAATCTTTATAAAACACTACTTAAAACAAACTCAGTTCCATTTGCTTGCACTTCTTGGCTTAGATGTTTGGTTCCTGCATATTCCACATTTTTCTTTGCTGCAGTGGGTAGAATGATTTAGACAGCAGTTCCCATTATTGTAAGGTATTGTGCCCCTGCCAGGAATCTGACCTTTCACATGTACACTATCAAAATCTTGGTCCCCACTCTTAAAAGTCCCAGTTCACTCTGTAAATGGAAAGTTTAGTACTTTGATTGTTTTTAAAAATATAAAAGACAGTGTCTTAGGACCCTTAGACTTGATTTCTTAATTTTAGCCTCTTGAACATACCAGCACAGTATCTCTGAAGTGGTCATTTGTTTACTAGGCCATGTAATGCCACCCCTACTTGTTCTTTGAGAAAGTGATGGTGATCTCCTTCTTGAGCTGCAGTTGAAGCAAAGGCATATCTATTTCAGGCTAACTGGCTGGTTGGCAAATCTGCACACGAACCGAGCAAATGCAGCTAAGTAGGTTTAAAAATCTCGTTCAGGACATTTTTGTGTCAGTTATTTCATTTAAATTTTTATTTGGAATCCTTTAATTTCCAATTCCTGGAGTGTACCAGCATAACCAAATATTCTCATCAAATTATATAATCCTCACTTTATAAAACCTCACGACCAATAACACCTCATTGAGTTTTTTCTGAGAAGGTGACCAAGCATGTAGATGAGGGTAGGGCAATTGACACGGTATACATGAACTTCAGTAAAGCCTTTGATAAGGTTCTGCATGGTAGGCCTTTGGAGAAAATGCAGAGGAATGGGATGGAGGATGATTTAGCAGTTTGGATTAGAAAGTGGCTTTCTGTAAGAAGGCAACGAGTGGCGGTTGATGGAAAATATTCAGCCAGGAGTCCAGTTACTAGTGGTGTGCCACAAGGATCTATTTTGGGACCACTGCTGTTTGTCATTATTATAAATAACTTGGACGCAGGCATAGATGGATGGGTTAGTAAGTTTGCAGACACTAAAGTCGGTGGAGTCATGGTCAGTGTGGAAGATGTTGCAGGTTGCAGGGGACTCGGATAAACTGCAGCATTCAGCTGAGAGGTGGCAAATGGAGTTCAATGCAGATAAATATGAGGTGATTCACTTTGGGAAGAATAACAGGAAAGCAGAATACTGGGTCAATGGAAAGATTGTTGGTAGTGTGGATATGCAGAGGGATCTTGGAATCCATGTACATAGATCCCTGAAAGTTGCCACCCAGGTTGATAGGCTGTTAAGAAAGCATACGGTGTATTAGGTTTTATTGGTAGAGAGATTGAGTTCCAGAGCCGTGATGTCATGCTGCAACTGTACACAATGCTAGTGCGGCCTCACCTGGAATATCGTGTACAGTTCTGGTTGCCCCATTACAGGAAGGATGTGGAAGAATTAGAAAAGGTGCAGAGGAGATTTACCAGGATGTTGCCTGGTCTGGAGGGAAGGTCGTATGAGGATAGGCTGAGAGACTTGGGTCTGTTCTCATTGGAGAGAAGAAGCATAAGAGGCGATTTAATAGAGACATACAAGATGATCAGAGGATTCGATAGGGTGGACTGTGAGAGTGTTTTTCCTAGAATGATGATGTCGGGTGTACGAGGGGACATAGCTGCAAATTGAGGGGTGATAGATTTATGACAGATGTCAGAGGCAGTTTCTTCACAGAGAGTGGTAAGGGTGTGGAATGCCCTGCCTGCCAATGTAATTAACTCAGCCACCTTAGGGGCATTTAAGCATATGAATGATGATGGGATAGTGTAGGGGAATGGGCTTTGATTAGTTCACAGGTCGGCACCACATCGAGGGCCGAAGGGCCTGTTCTTCGCTGTATTGTTCTATGTTCTGTGTAAAACGCCAGGTACTGGGTTCCAGAAATCCTTTCTAAAAAAAGCCTTTGCTATTTTTATTAGAATTGACTGAAGAAATAATGCACTCACTGCCCATATCTTAATTTGCTGACGTAGATAGCCAGCTGGCAATACTTCCACCAGCAGAATGAACTGAGAAAATTACTCGCTATTGTGAGAACTCATTGCAGAAAGCTTATGCAGAACAGGCTGAAAGGGCTGAGTGGCCTACTCATGGTCCTTGTTTATTTGAAAGGTCAGTAACTATGGGCAAAAAATTAAAGTAATTAGTCGAAAGTTCATAAGAGAATTGAAGAATTTCTTTTATTCAGAATATGAATGGAACTTATTACTGAACTAAAAGGATATCGGGACAAAAACCCTTACTGTATTAAAAGAATCTTGGATGTGCATTTGAAGGCCATAAGCTACAGTGTTGTGGACCAAGGGCTGGAAGATGGAATTAGATTGAATATGTCTCCTCCAACCAGCAAGTACATGATGGGCCAAATGACCTCCTTACATGCTGTAAGTCTTTTTATGTTCCTGTGAACACAATATAAGATTCAAGCCTGAAATTAATACTAATACTCACAGTATCATGCAGTAAAAATTCAATTTGACTGTCCATCACTATCAATCAACTGTTCCCATATTATTTTCTCTGTTATAAACAGCAGGATAATATAATGGAATTCAGACTTACTATGAAAAATGTCATGGGAAATTCACAAATGTTGAATATACTCTTATTATTTTATTGGGAGTTCGATAGTTGGAAGGGTTAATTAACACATGTATAATTTAGTAGTAATCATTACCCTTCAAATACTTCCTTATACCTTTAGGTCATAGGAGAAATGTTTTGTGACATTAAGTGCTGAATCTAAAAGTGTCCAGCTACTAATTTAACATGTCACCACCTGCGCTTCAAACCTCAGTGAGCTGACTTCACTACATTATGACATGCTGGTGCCCAGATTGGTTCTAGTCCTTGTTACTGTCCAACTTGTCACAAATTGTTAGGTAGTGACCTGTTTGATTTACCTGCTGATTGATTGTCTGAGTCATGACCAAGCTGTGCAAATTAGGTATGAATACCCACTGAGCTCACAGACTCAAAATGTATGCAATACTACCATGCCAAAAACCAGAACAATGATACATTGTTCATTGGGAAAGTAACAATCCTGTAAGCTTTACAAATTTTTAAAAGCATCTAAATGAGACTTTTTATTAAAGTTTTTTTTATTTCAACATCTCAGCAATCTCCCTATTTTTGGAGTCTGAACTTGTTTCCAGTGTTTCAGGTTGATGACTTAATATCAGACCACCAGCAAAACAACTCATCGAGATTTTCATAGTTACTTGCAATTCTAAACAGAAACTGGTGATGGTGATCCTTTCATTTATCCATTATATTGGTAGTAACAGCACAATACAAGAACTATTTGTTTAGGCTTCAGAAAAGGTTTGTATAACTTGCCTGTATTATTGAGAGCAGAAGGCAATAACCCCACAATGTACCCTTAAGTATACAGAAAGGTTTTTTTTGTCTTAGTGCAGATGCATTTTATTCACTTTGAAAAATGTGTCATGGGGACTTCAACAGAGTAAAGAAGGACCCAGCAGAAGGTAGACCTGAAGCTAGTGTTCTCTTTACAGTTTCGGCAATAATATTGGTCATACTCAGGTAATCTGTAAACAGTTACAGTGAAGTAATGAAGTAACTATTGTTAACTGAACAAGACTGTTCTTGTTAAACTTGAAAGACAACTATTCTCATTCCACGTTATACCACTTCAAGCTTGAAAGGACACATAGACACACAACATGGTGAGCCTTGGTGCAGTGACAACATATGGACGCACCCAAAACTTAGTAAGCATCACTAATCAAAGCAATTTATAAATGATGCCATGTAAGAAAAAGTAGATGCCAGTTTTAAGGAAAAAAAGACAAGAATAAAATATGCCAGTGGTCCATAGATTTCAGGAGCAATGGATACTGCTAATTGCTGATAACACCAAACTCCAGGAATCTCATGGCAAAATTTAAAATACAGAATAGTTCATACAATGACCATGAAAACATTTCAGTCCTGACAGAAAATATGCAGAAACAGAAGAAATCAGTGATACAGCCTGCATTGTAAAGTGTTATCTATAAAAGAAATTCCAAATGCAGGTTGAACTAATAAAAATGTCAGACATTGACATTCGCATGAATTAAAACCAACATTCATATGCAAAAGGGGAAACAGAGGAGTAATGCAGGTTAAAGGGGCAGTAATTTAAAAAAAAGACGAGTTGCAGCTTGGATTGGCATCACCCGATTTTACGCTTTTCCATTGGGCAGAAGATACAAAAGTTTGAAAACACATACCAATAGTTTCTTTCCCACTGTTAACAGGCTTATGAACCTTCTCTGTATTCTGCATTCTGTTCTATGACTCCAGTGTACTTATGTAAGGTATGATTTGCCTGGTTAGCATGCAAAGCAACATTTTTCACGATCTCGATACATGTGACAATAATAAATTAAAATCAAATCATCATAGTGCAGGATACTATGCAGCAGAGTTGACAATTGAAACTTAGAGGACCATGACATGGAATTCATAGATTCCAGGAGTGGAGAGGCAGGAAATCAAGAACCAAGACATTAAGGCAGATAAATATGGATAACTTGAAAAAGTACACAATTCTGTACTAACATAGAATGTTTTCTCAGAAGAAAAGCAGACCACAATGGGAATCTTAGCAAGGCTCTGAAGTGCAAGAAACCTCCGTACAGCTGTGAAGAAAAACACTACTGTAGTGTGGGTAAACCTTCTGGGATAGCAGGAAAACACAGTGAATTACCATGACTGCAGAAAAAGAATATTTAAAGAAGATTAAATACCTAATCACATTAAAAGACTGTGGCATCTGAAATAGTATTACCAGGAAGATTTAATTTCAGATATGGGTTGAACAGAACAAAACTGGACACTCTAGAGAAGACAATTCTTGAGATATATAATAGCTTCCAAACTGGAAAGTTCGACAGAAGCTGAAGAAATATACATTGCTGTATACATTTGAAAATATAGCAAGATTGATCTAATTGATTGCTAAGGAACAAATTAAACATTATGCAAATTAAAGGAGATATTGAAAACATTCAAAAATTATTTCAATCTCAGAATTAATAAAATTCTTGAAAGTTCAAGCGTGTTTGTATTGCTTATAAATAATAGAAGTGCAAAAATCTGGGCGAATCCATAGATCATTTCATTAATGACCTCTAAATGATACTGGAGAAATGCAACTAGGGTAACAAAGTCAGAGTTCATAAGAGCTAGTTTGCTGTAGCCATTACTTGAGAATCTTTGTCAAATTTATTACAGCCCAAAGAAGACCGAACTCTACAGAAAGCCATTCAGATGATGAGTGAAACAGAGGTTAGGAAACAAAATAGAACAACCCAAAGAGGAAAGGAAAATAATTTGCACAGGAGAGCTATACAGCTTATTCCTTTCTTCAGATATTAATGACAATGGACACACCAAATAAGCCAATGTAGTGGGTAAGATATGCACCAGGCAGTAAAATTCTTGGCTGACGCTTTGGAGCAAAAGAAATCTCATAGACACAGGAAATGCCCAGGTTTAAAATCTACATACTTTTACCAAAAGAAATTAAGTCACTTTCAGAAATGAAAATGAAACAGGATACTGACATGGAGAAACAAAAGACCAAACAATTACCTATAAAAAGAGATGAATTGTGTAGTACAGTTTTTTAGTAGTAGATAAACCCTACGTTTCCCTAGTGGAAATCAATGGTTTCAGTGATCAGTTTTTAAAAAACATGAAATTGTTTTTAACTGTGATCTGGGAGACATGGAAAAGATATCTGTCAAATTGAAAATCAAGGATGAGAAACAAGCAGATTTTTTGTAAAGTTAGAAATGAAGAAAGATTGATCAGTATGCATCTGCAGTAATTTTAAGTTCACTGTTAAATAGGGACTATACCCTTTGCCTTTCATCAATGATATATTTGCTGGAGGTAATCTTTTCAGTAGAATTGATATTATTGAGTCAATCTGCATATGAATATAAATCCCGAGTCATGGAAATACTTGATCATTGTAACATATAAAAGACTATTCAAATATAAGAGACATCCATTTGGAATCACATTTTTACCTGTGTTATTCCATTGTGCCATGGATCAGATTTTAGTCATAGGATAAAAAGGAAAAAAGCATCTCCACAATTTAGATGTTAATCTGTAGTGACTTGAAATTTATGGCCAAAGAGGTTTTTTTTGGTCATTCACAAGATAATTGTTCATTGTTCATTGTTGTTTATATCAGCATTTATTGCTCATCCCTAATTCCCCAGATAGCAGTTAAAAATCAACCACATTGTTGAGAGTCTGGAGTCACATGTAGAGCAGACCAGGTGAGGGCAGCAGTTTCCTTGCCTAAACCAAATAGGCTTTTCCGATAATTGACAATTGTTTCATGACCATCATTAGACTCTTAATTCCAGATTGTTATTGAATTCAAATTCCATCATCATCCAGAGAGAATTTGAACCTGGGTCTCTGGATTACCAGTCTGGTAAAAGTGCCACTATCATATCGCCTCTCTATGCTGAAAGACAAATATGATTTTTTACAAAATCTTCTATTGAATATTTAGGCCATGTCATTCGTGCAAAGGAGCTACACAAAATACCCTCTAAAGTAAAAGCCATAACTGAGGCAGCAGCACCTAAAAATGTAAAAATGATCATTTTTGGACTTCATGAATTACTCGAGCAGGTTTGTCCCAAATCTTGCAACCATTCTCAAACCGCTACATATTTTATTAAGTCAAAACAAGAATTGGAAATGGGAAAATCAATGTGCAAGTTCTTTCACACGAGCGAAAGAGGCTTTATTAAAGTCAGAAGTCCTGATCCATTTTGTTCCCAAGATACCGTTGCAAATTGCCATAAGAGTGGGAGTGGTCATTTGTCACACATTATCAATTGGTGAAGAGAAGCCAATAGCTTTTTTATCAAGATCATTAAACAAGGTTAAACTGTGCACAGATAGAGGAAGAAGCTCTAGGAATCATTTTTGGCCTTGGAAGATTCCACCAATACCTGTATGGCTAGGAATCTACTAACAGACCAAAGACCATTAACCACAATATTTGCACCTCATACAGGAATATCTTCTCGAGAAGCAAACCATATATAGAACTGGGAATGGTTGCTGGTCTGCTCACACTTATACAAATACTGGCAATACAATTTACATGGAAATGCTAATGAGCTTTCTAGATTATCTTTATAAATGAATCATTTACAAACAATCCTTATGTAGACATTCTCTGCATCAAACAAGTAGAAAATACTCCAGTAATGGCAGAACATGTTACCAACTATCACTGTAACACAGACTGGACTAGTTTTCTATACTGTACGACAACAGATGCTGTGGTATGGAGAAGATCTGCAGATCAACTTGTGTCAACCACAGTTAATGTACCAGTGATAGTGTTAAAGGAAGATCCCTAAGTAACTGCATGAAATAGGAACCTGGATATACCTGAGGACAGAACAGCAACTTGGTCATCTGAGGGACACAGCACCTTGGTGCAGAATACCACGACATTGTGCAAACCACTGAACATTTAGTCATCTCAGGAAAAGACAACAGATGATGTTCCTAGTACACCTACAACACCAGAGGTTAAAATTAATGAGAAAAATAAACAGACACCATGAGGTACACTAACAGCAACAGAGGAATTGGTATTCTCTAAAACATCTTGCCTACTGACTATATATGACTGTACGTATTGTGATTATTTTCATTGCAGGAACCTCTAATGGAGAAGAGATGGTGTTTTGTAGTTGTTATATTTGGTGGACTGTCACATTAAGAGTCTAATCACATAACATAATGATGACATCACTGGGCATTTTGGGCAGGAAACAATTTAGTCTAACCTTCCTGCCTGTAGAGTGAACATCTCCATAATAAAGCTCCTGCTATTTCTCACGTTGGTCTCCCTTGGAACTTAATATACCTCTAATACTGTAACCATACTGATGTTGAGCAGAGGATTGGCGTTCAGTACTATACTGAGTTGGACAACCCTTCAAGTTACTATGTTCTATGCAGGGGAAATCGAGGAGCTGTGTGCTCTGGTTAGCTGTCCAAAAACATTGATGTAACTATAGTAACATAATTTGAATATGTTTTATGTTGTGTGAATAGTCTACTACTGTATAAGTTAACTTCTCACCATGAATGTGCTGTTTTTGCAAGATTCAAGTCACCACTATTTATGTTTTGCTCAACCACCATCATTTTTATACTCGGTGGTGTCGATATCCTCAGACAGGGCACTGTAACCTAATATTTAAGGCAGGTTTTTAATCATCTCCCCAGTTTGGAGCTGGGCAGTGTTGTCGTTGCAAATCTAATGCTGAAGATTTGCATTAACTCTAGCACCATGGATATTGCTAATCTTGACGTTTGGGAGGTGAATGATTTATATCTCTCTTTACTTAAGAAGTGCATTTAGCTGTTGTTCCTCTTGAGCCACTTGCATCCAGCACGAAGTGAAAGTATTAAAGCTCGGAGCCACCTGTCAGTTCGAAGATGTCCAATGCAAGTTGTTCATATTTCTCCATTCTTCTGAAGAAGTGTCATTGGACTCAAAACATTAACTCTGCTTTCTCTCTCCAAATGCTGCCAGACCTGCTAAGTTTCTCCAGCAATTATGGTTTTTGTTTAAGATCTTCAACATCCACAGCTCTTTGTTTTATAAAAGTGGGGATGCTTTGCTGTAGTTGTGTAGTGGTGCGATCACTTCTGGAGTGCTATTTTGGTTTTAATCACCTTATTTTTGAAGGGACATAATTGCAATTGAAAAAAGTTTATTCAACTGATTCCTCGGATGAAGGTGTTATGAGGAAAAGTTGGACAGGTTGGGGCTTCAAGTTTAGAAGAATGAGAAGTGACTTTTTTGAAACATGTAAGATCCTGAAGAGCCTTGATGCTGAAAGGTTGTTTTCCCTTGTAGGAGAGACTAGAATTAAGATATGCAGTTTAAAATTAAGAGGTCTCCCACTGAAGACAGGGATGAGAATTCTTTTTCTCAGAAGGTATGACCTGCACCATGTAACCTTATGCACCATACAGCTGCCAAAACCTTGTCAGGGTACCAATGCTTTTTCAGTTGTCATTGTCAGCATGTAATTATCACTCATCTACCTCTTTTGACTAACATTTACAATGCAAAACTCTTGCATGCCCTACCGTACGTTTACACCATTTCAAAGGTTAGGATGCTCACACACTCTTGCAGCATGAATAAATCAAATCAAATTATTTAGCTTTATGTGGCACTTCACCCAAGTACTTGAGATTAACCCCACAGCTACTGACATACTATGCTGCCAGGCTTATTTGGTCAGGTCTTGTTTCCCAACTCATGGGAAGAAAGCTTTCCACCATTTGTTTGGCCTCGAGGAGAGTGCACAGAGAATAATTATTAAACTATTGTGTCTCCAGATGCACATACCTCATCCATTGCATTAGTTAGGCAAGTATATGATCTTTTCAAAACCTGTACCAATTGTGGACAAAGGGAAGACAATCAACTGTCACAGTGAGCACTTCAGGAGGAATTAGGCTCTCAGCATTACAGTGGTTCATCTGTCAAATAGTTTCCTACTTAATATACTGAATTGCCCCTAACCTATTGATGCAGCCCATCTGTTTACCTTCTGTACATGGGCAGTGGTCTTTTAATTCACTTTAATGCAGCTGTTCTCTTGTCAGAGCGTTCACTCTTTGCCACCATACCTGTCACCCTGGGTCTCTGATTTGCTGGCAGTCCTGCCTGTCACCTGTACGCCTAACGCATAATTATGGCAGAATTATAGAACCAGACAGCAAAGCACGTTTCTACTGAAGTCGTCACCCAGTTGTGCATAAATTCTCACAAATTCTTCCTTCACTGACTGACAGAGATTGGCCTTCACAGCATTTACAATGGAAGAAAAGATATTGAAATCATCTGCAACATATCATGTGGAGTTGCATCAGGGAGAAGCCAGAAAAGTCAAAGATGATTACCTTAAAGAAACCATGTATAGCAATACCTCTATTTGTCATGACCTCTATTTGAACTCCTAGTGGTACTGTGGTCACCATGAGACATTTAATTCCGTATTTTTTTTTAAACTGGAAACAATTCTATATTTCAATGTCCACCACCAATAGTGGCTTAACACTGATTGAGCTGGTCGGGTGCTAAGGGATGTGGCTGCTAGACTGGGTCTGTGCAGGTGATGAGGGAACTAACAAGAGGGAAAAACGTACTTGACCTCATCCTTACCAACCTACCAGCTGCAGATGCATCTGTTCGTGACAGTATTGTAACCACCGCACAGTCCTTGTGGAGCCGAAGTCCTGCCTTCACATTGAGACTAATCTCCATGATGTTGTGTGGCACTGTCACTGTGCTAAATGGGACAAACATCGAGCAGATGAAGCAACTCAAGACTGGGCATCCATGAGGTGCTGTAGACCATCAGCAGCAGCAGACTTGTACTCCAGAACAATCTGTAACCTCATGGCTTGGCATATCCCCCACTCAACCATTACCATCCAGCCAGGGGATCAACGCAGCAGGTCAGGCAGCATCAAAGGAACAGGAGAATCGATGTTTCGGGCATAAGCCCTTCTTCAGGAATGAGGAGGATGTGCCAAGCAGGCTAAGATAAAAGGTAGGGAGCTTGGCACAGCTCCCTACCTTTTATCTTAGCCTGCTTGGCATACCCTCCTCATTCCTGAAACGTTGATTCTCCTGTGCCTTTAATGCTGCCTGACCTGCTGCGCTTTTCCAGCAACATATTTTTAAGCTCTGATCTCCAGCATCTGCAGTCCTCACTTTCTCCTAGCCAGGGGATCAACCCTGGTTCACTGGAGAGTGGAGGAGCAGCACCAGGCATAGCTGAAGGTGAAGTGTCAACCTGGTGAAGCAACCAAACAGGACTGTTTCCAAGCCAAACAATATAAGCAGCAAGTGATAGGCAGAGCTAAGTGGTGAATGAGTAAACAACTCAATTGAAGAGGAGTCTCCACAAATCTCCCCATCCTCAATGATGGAAGAGCCCAACATATCAGTGCAAAAGATAACGTTGAAGCTAAGTGGATGATCTATCTTGGCCTCTTCCACTGGTCCCCAGCATTACAGATACCAATCTTTAGTCAATTCAGCTCACTCCGCATGATATCAAGAAATGGTTGGGGGCATTGGATACTGCAAAGACTACGGGCCCTGACAACATTCCCACAATAGCCCTGATGTCTTGTGCTCCAGAACTTGCTGCTCCCCTAGCCAAGCTGTTCCAGTGCAGTCACAACACTGGCATCCACCTGACAATGTAGAAAGTTGCCCAAATATGTCCTGTACATTAAAAGCAGGACAAATCCGACCTGGCCAATTACCACCCCATCAGTCTCCTGTCAATCATCAATAAAGTGATGGAAGGTATCATCAACGGTGCTATCAAGCAACACCTGCTCAACAATAACCTGCTCACTGATGCCCAGTTTGAGTTCCATTAAGGCCACCCAGCTCCTGACCTCATTACAGCTTTGGTTCAAGCATGGATATAAGAGCTGAATCGAGAGGTGAGGTGAGAGTGACAGCCCTTGACATCAACCCTGCATTTGAACGAATATAGCATCAAGTAGTCCTAGCAAAACTGGAATCAGTGAGTATGATGAAGGGCTTTTGCCCGAAACGTTGATTTCGCTGCTCGTTGGATGCTGCCTGAACTGCTGTGCTCTTCCAGCACCACTAATCCAGTCAGTGAGTATTGGGGCAAACTCTCCAGTGGTTAGAGTCATACCTAACACATGGAAGATGGTTGTGGTTGTTGGAGGTTAGTCATCTCAGGGCAGGACATCTCGGCAGGAGTTCCCCAGGATAGTATCCTAGGCCCAACCGTCTTCAGCTGCTTCCTCAATGACCTTCCCTCCATCATAAGGTCTGAAGTGGGGATGTTTGCCGATGCTTGCACAACGTTCAGCACCATTCGCGACTTCTCAGACATTGAAGCAGTCCGTGTCCAAATGCAACAAGATGTGGACGATACCCAGTCTTGGGATGACAATTGACAAGAAACATTCCTGCTACATAAATGCCAGGCTATGACCTCCCAAATAAGAGACAATCTAACCACCGCCCCTTGACATTCAATGGTGTTACCATCACTGAATCCCCCATTTCCAATTTCCTGGGAGTTATCATTGGTCAAAAACTCAACTGAAGTCACCATAATGGCAGTGGCTACAAGAACAGACCAGAGGCTAGGAATATTATGGTGAGTAATTCACCTCCTGACTGCCAAAAGCCAATCCACTATCTACAAGACCCAAGTCAGCAGTGTTAACAGAATATTCCCCATTTGCCTGGATGAATGCAGCCCCCAAAAACACTCAAGAAGCCATCCAGGACAAAACAGCCTACTTGATTTACACAGCATCCACAAGGATCCATTCCCTCCAACACTGACACTCAGTAGCAGCAGAGCTTACTATCTACAAAGTGCACTGCAGAAATTCACCAAAGATCACGCACAGTGGTTAGCACTGCTGCCTCACAGCGCCAGAGACCTGGGTTCAATTCCCGCCTCAGGCGACTGACTGTGTGGAGTTTGCACATTCTCCCCGTGTCTGCGTGGGTTTCCTCCGGGTGCTCCGGTTTCCTCCCACAGTCCAACGATGTGCAGGTCAGGTGAATTGGCCATGCTAAATTGCCCCTGGTGTTAGGTAAGGGGTAAATGTAGGGGTATGGGTGGGTTGCGCTTCGGCGGGTCAGTGTGGACTTGTTGGGCCGAAGGGCCTGTTTCCACACTGTAATCTAATCTAATCTAATCTAATCTAATCCTCAGATAGCACCTTCCAAACCCATGACCACTTCCATCTAGAATGACAAAGGCAACAGATATATGGGAACACCACCACCTTCAAATTCCCCTCCAAACCACTCACTATCCTGACTTGGAAATATGTCGGCGTTCCTTCACTGTTGCTGGGTCAAAATCCTGGAATTCCCTCCCTAATGGCATTGTGGGTCAACCCCAGCAGATGGACTACAGTGGTTCAAGAAGGCAGTTCACCACCACCTTCTCAAGGGCAGTTAGGGACGTGCAATAAATGCTGGCCAGTCAGCGATGCCCATATCCTATAAAATGAATAAACATTTTTTAAAAACTTGGGATTTGAACCCAAGTCTCCAGAACATTACCTGTGTCTCAGTGCTACTAGCCCAATGACATTATCACGAAACAATTGCTATTGATTGAAATGCCACATTTATGTTAAAGGCAATGAGATTGTGGATGGTGCAGCATCGATTCGAAAGAATTTTAACTGTCTTCCTATCTTAACAATTTTGTATTATTTGATTATTTTCATTGCACTTGAGGAAATACTCCTGGCATTGATCTATTCTGCAATCTCTTCACATCATCTCCCAAGTAGTGGCTGAAGGACCAGGGAAATGTGTGCTCCTATTTCTCTGTGGTGTCTGCACCAAAGCCACTAGTGTAGCATCGGGAATTTTGGTGCCTACTAACCCACTTCACCAGTAACTTCATACTCTTTCTGTTACACAATGTTTGCAGCCAGAATACACCATCCCTTTAAGAAGCACTGGCTGCCATTATGTAGTATCATGACCTTCCAAACTCACGTCTTCTCCCTCCCACCCAGATGGAGCCAACAAATAAGATAGCGTAGTATAATTAGCAAACAACACAGATATTACTTAGTTAGGCAGTCTATGCTCCATCCTTTATGTACCCATTTCAACTTGACTTGGTCATATGTTTTAGTTCTGTCGAGTTAATTAATCTTCAGTCATAAAGTAACTTCTAATATTAGAGTACTATGTTGCTCTAATATTATGATGTATTTCAATATCACAACATTTAAACTGAAAGCTATCAAAACTGTTCAGAGAAGAGCATTTAATTGAACATGACAGTTGTACAAAAGAATCTTGTTAAACAGAGCCCTGCAAAGTTTCAGTGATAGATCTTAAATTACATTTTAAAGAAATCTTAAATAACTGGTTAGGCAGCAGAAGACAGAGAGTAGTAGTGGAAGGGAGGCTCTCAAAGTGGAGAACTGTGACCATTGGTGTTCCCCAGGGATCTGTGTTGGAACCACTGTTGTTTGTGATATACATAAATGGTATAGGTGGACTTTATAGGTGGTTGGATTAGCACGTTTGCAGATGACAGTAAGATTTGTGGAGTAGCAAATAGTGAAGGGGATTGTCAGAGAATGTAAAAGTCCATTGTACCCTGAAGGTGGCAATGCAGGTCGATAGAGTGGTCACAAAGGCATATGGCATGCTTTCCTTCATCGGATGGGGTATTGAGTACAAGAGTTGGAGGTCATGTTACAGTTGTATAGGACTTTGGTTCAGCACATTTGGAATACTGGGTACATTTCTGGTCGCCATATTACCAAAAGGATGTGCAGAGGAAGTTCACCAGGATGTTGCCTGATATGGAGGGCACTAGCTAAGAAGAGAGGTTGAGTAGATTAGGATTATTTTCATTAGAAAGACGGAGGTTGAGGGGGGACCTGATTGAGGTCTTCAAAATCTTGAGAGGTATAGACAGAGTGGATAGCAAGAAGCTTTTTCCCAGGATAAAAGTAAATTACTGCAGATGCTGGAATCTGAAACCAAAACAGAAAATGCTAGAAAATCTCAGCAGGTCTGGCAGCATCTGTAAGGAGAGAAAAGAGCTGATGTTTCGAGTCTAACTGACCCTTTGTCAAAGCTAAAAAAGGGAGAAATAGGGAGGTATTTATATTAGGCTGAGATATACTAGGCTCAGCCTAATATAAATACCTCCCTATTTCTCCCTTTTTTTAGCTTTGACAAAGGGTCGGTTAGACTTGAAACGTCAGCTTTTTCCCAGATTGGGGGACTCAATTACTAGGGGTCACGAGTTCAAGGTGAGAGGGGAAAAGGGGGATATGCATGGAAAATTCTTTACGCAGAGTGCGGTGGGTGCCTGGAACATGTTGCCGGAAGAGGTGGTAGAGGTGGGCACAGTAGCGACATTTAAGATGTATCTAGATAGATATATAAATGGGCAGGGAGCAGAGGGATACGGATCCTTAGAAAATAGGCGATAGTTTTAGATCGAGAATCTGGATTGGCGCAGGCTTGGAGGGCCAGAGAGCCTATTTCTGTGCTGTAATTTTCTTTGTTTTTTGTTTTTGTACACAAACTTTAGAGACAATGACCTTTCTGTCTCAATTTTAAAAACACACTGAAAACTTTAGACAAAAGAATATTGTTTGGTTATTCATGGATCTGAAATATATCTGTTAGCCATATATAGCAAACTTATTAAATAATATCACAACTTATGACAAAAGAAACCTCTTTTTGTTCAACTTTTTTTTATACAGGTAACATTATAGACTATACAAAGTAAGTGAAAAATAGAATGTGCTCAAAAACAATTCAGTATTTTTGCAGTTTCTTTCTCTTATTTATGATGCACAATTCATGTCTCTTTTGTTTAGTTCTTGCAAACTTATTTGGAGCTTTCCAAATCCATGGACGATGACATTAGTTTAGGCAAAACCTATGAAGCTCTTGCGAAAGCCTTGATAAGGTAAGATGGAATTTATCACTGAGAATTCAATCAACTGTGGAAAAACTAAATTGTTAGAGGTCAGTCACCAAGCCTTACAACCTACTTACATTCAAAGAAATGCCCTTCTTGAATGACCCTTGCATGAACGTTATCCAATTATTTGCTAGGCAGAGTTCAAAGATGGCATGAAGTACAGGCAAATATTAGATGTTTTATCAGAGTAAAGATCTAGCTGACATGTTGTTCCAGCCAATATATTGTTTTATGTTTAAAGTTACAAACCAAGTATTTCAAACTCTTAAAAGATTTTAGATTTTGATTTCAGTTTTCGAAATGCACATTTTATTGCTCAAAGATTATTTTCCATGAGCTTAACATTCTATTTGTTCATTTTTTTTTGGTCAGTCCAGGATGATTAAGTGAATTCCCAATGGGGAAAAATGTTTTTTTAGTTACAAATGTATCTACAGTATTATACCTCAAACATTATAAGACTGCATTTATATTAAAGGCAATTCAACAGTCCAGTAAGCATCACAATTTATTAAATTAAACTGGTTCTTTCTCAGATGAAATTTTGGAAATGGCCAGAGCAAAAAAAATTAATTGAAAGTGTTTACATTAATTCATGAAATGAAGAAAGTCGTTTAAATTTCCACCTGTCACCAGTCCCATTTTCTTCTTGCTAAAAGCTCTGGTCCTTAAACTTGGTGGCACAATTGGCAACCCCCCAGAGTGACTGTTTTCATCTCTGCTATATTTGATTTCTCCACACTGAACAAATGATTAAGTTTTCATGCATTGGTTCAGCCAAAATCTGTGTTCACTCAACCACATCCTTTATTGATTACTTCTACTGCAAACAGTAGGCTGTGTGTGATGTACATAATTGGACAGTTGTCAGGGGATGTGGGTGTTAAGAGTCCTAGTTCGCCAGCTGGAAATTGGAATCACCTTGATATACAAATAGTATGTGCTAGCTCCTCTCAACCTTGAGACTCAGAAAGCATGTTTTCCTGGAAAATAAATTAACTTTTAAAGCCTCAAATAGAAGTTTCTTAAAGTATATTATATCTTTCTCAAATAAAATAATATAAAAACAATATTTCAGTGCAAAAACTCTCTGTGCTGTGTGTCTAATCCATCTTTACTATTACTAATATTAAGCTTTTTTGCAAACTGTGGAGGAAGCTAGATGAAGAATTAAGTCTATGGAACATGGATTGCGTATGATATACATATTTGTTTTTCAGTGTTATATAGATGCAATTGGAAAAATATTAGGATACCTGGTTCATTCTTCCAAATGCTGTGGGCAAGAAAAATAAATAATCTCCTCATGAATGAAATAAAAAACAGTCAGAAACACCATTTTATGTTAAAATCTTTTTTATTCCAAAACTCAACTGAAATATATTTTTAGGTAAATATTTGTACGCTTCAAAAATTAAATTGAAGTCTTTGAATTTGTTAAGTAGCAAAGATGCCATGGAGCATGCTACAAGCATTATCTTGGAGATTACTGTGAACAATGTTAATGCATGAAAGCTTTTGCACTCCTTGCAAATTCGTCTCTCCGGTTTCAATGGGAATGTTAACCTATTTATTTTAAATGATTAAAATTTCCATTAAAGTAACAGAATGTGAAAATTTGATATATATTGAGCATTCATATAATTGCATTAGTCAAAGTACTTTCAATGATGTTGCTACCAGCTGTGACAAAATGTACTGCAAATGTGAATTGAAAGCAGAGAGTGGGATTTGTTGTTTCGCACTTTCAATGGGAACAAGTGTCTGTTTATCATGTGCATGTGCCAATGACATTTGCCAATATTTCATGGCCAGGATTCTTTGTGTTTTTTGATTAGCTCGTTGACAAGGTGAGGAGGAAGAAGTTAGCAGTGATATGCCCCAGAAACCTCAATAGCTGAAAAAGAAACGAAATTAAAATATTAACCTGGAATTTCCACTGGCCAGACTGCTGTTATTCCACCATAGATAGAAGTTGCACGTGGGGACCCGGTAGAATCTCCGTCATAGCATACGCTAAAGAAATTGCCTAGAAAATTGAATTTTGGGCCACCAGTTCCACTAGAAGCATAGAAATAGTGAAAATAGGTGCTCAAGTAGGCCATTCAGCCTTTCAAGCCCTTTCATGTCATTCAATATGATAATGAGCTAATTTTCCAACTCAGTAGCTTGTTCCTTTTTGTTCATTCCCTTTGATTTCTTTAGCCCTAAGAACTATGTCTACTTCTTGGAAACATTCAATGTTTTGGTCTTTCTGTAGTAGAGAATTCCACTGACTCACCACTCTCTGGGTAAAGAAATTTCTCCTCATCTCAGTACTAAATGGTTTATCCCGTATCTTTAGACTTTGACCTCTGATTCTGGAATCCCCAGTCATTGGGAACATCCTTCTTTTGTTTCCCTGTCTAGCCCTATTAGAATTATTTAGGTATCAATGAGCTCCCACCTCATTTTACTAAACTACAGTGTATAGTCTAACTGATCCAGTCTCTCTTTATATATCAGTTTTGCCATCCCAGGAATCAGTCTGGTAAGCCATTGTTGCATTCCCTCTCTAGACAAGATCCTTCCTCAGCTACGGAGACGAGACCTGCACACAGTATTCCCGATGTAGTCTGCAATTGCAGCAAGAAATCACTGCCTCTGAACCCGAGTTTCCTCACTATTAAGGCCAATATAATAATTGCCTTCTTTGCCACCCAGCTGCATTGGCATGCTTAAAACCAGCAACTGATGTTCAAAGATACCCAGGTCTGATTGCACCTGCCCCTTTCCTAATCTATCACAATTCAGATAATAATCTGCCTTCCTATTTTTGCGACCAAAGTCAATGACCTCACATTTATCCACAATTTACTTCATCTGCCATGCATTTTCCCATTCACCCAACTTCTCTAAGTCAGAGAGTCATGGAGATGTACAGCATAGAAACGGACCCTTCAGTCCAACTCATCCATGCCGACCAGATATCCCAACCTAATCTAGTCCCATTTGCCAGCACTTGGTCCATCTCCCTCTAAACCCTTTCTATTCATATACCCATCCAGATGTCTTTTAAATGTTGCAATTATACCAGCATCCACCTCTTCCTCTGGCAGCTCATTCCATACACATTCCATGCGTGAAGAAGTTGCCCCTTAGGTTTCTTTTATATCTTCCCCTCTCACCCTAAATCTATGCCCTCTAGTTCTGGACTCACCCCCACAGGGAAGATACTTTGTCAATTTATCCAGTCCATGCCCTTCATGATTTTATAAACTTCAATAAGTTCACCCCTCAGCCTCTGATGCTCCAGAGAGAACAGCCCCAGGCTATTCAGCCTCTCCCTGTAGCTCAAATCCTCCAACCCTGGCAACATCCTTGTAAATCTTTTCTGAACCTTTTCAAGTTTCAAAACATCCTTCCAATAGGAATGAGACCAGAATTGCATGCAATAGTCCAAAAGTGGCCTAACCAATGTCCTGTACAGCCGCAACATGACCTTCCAACACCTATATTCAATGCTCTGACCAATAATGGAAAGTATACCAAAAAATTTCTTCACTATCCTGTGTACCTGTGATTCCACTTTCAAGGAACTATAAATCTGTACTCCAAGTCCCTTTGTTCGGCAACATACCCCAGGACCTTACCAATCCATGTGTAAGCCTTGCTATGATTTGCTTTTCCAAAATACAGCACCTCACATTTATCGAAATTAAACTCTATCTGCCCCTCCTCAGCCCGTTGACCCATCTGATCAAGATCCTAATGTACTGTGAGGTAACCTTCTTCACTGTCCACTACACCTCCAATTTTGGTGTCATCTGCAAACTTACTAACTATACCTCCTATGTTCACATCCAAATCATTTATGGAAATGATTAAAAGTAGTGGACCCAGCACCAATTCTTCTGGCATGCCACTGGTCACAAGTCCCCAGTCCAAAAAGCAGCCCTCCACCACCACTCTCTGTCTTCTACCTCCTAGCCAGTTCTGTATGCAAATGGCTAGTTCTCCCCATATTCCATGAAAACTAACCTTGCTAACCAGATTACTGTGAGGAACCTTGCCAAATGTCTTACTGAAGTCCATATACATCTCTGCATTTTCCCCATAATTCACCTTACCACACAACTTTGTGGTGCCTGCAGCCTTGGAGATATTACATTTAGTTCCTTCATATAATTAATATATATTGTGAAGTGAAGGAAGTCAATTTTTGCAGAGAAATGATGTTGGGAAAACTGATGGATTAAAAGCTGATAAACCGTAGGGCCAAGCACTAATCACTGTCGTAAACCACTAATCACTGGCTGCCACTCAAAAAGACCTATTTATTCTTTGTTCCCTGTCTGCCAACACCTCCGCTACATTGATGACTGCATTGGTGCCACCTCGCGCTCCCGCGAGGAGGTTGAGCAATTCATCAACTTCACCAACACATTCCACCCTGACCTTAAATTTACCTGGACCATCTCTGACACCTCGCTCCCCTTCCTGGACCTCTCCATCTCCATTAGTGATGACCGACTTGACACCGACATTTTTTACAAACCCACCAACTCCCACAGCTACCTGGATTACACCTCTTCCCAACCTACCTCTTGCAAAAATGCCATCCCGCATTCCCACTTTCTCCGCCTCCGCCGTATCTGCTCCCAGGAGGACCAGTTCCACCATAGAACACATCAGATGGCCTCCTTCTTTAAAGACCGCAATTTCCCTTCCCACATGGTTAAAGATGCCCTCCAACACATCTCGTCCACATCCCGCACCTCCGCCCTCAGACACCACCCCTCCAACCGTAGCAAGGACAGAACGCCCCTGGTGCTCACCTTCCATCCTACAAACCTTTGCATAGACCAAATCATCCGCCGACATTTCCGCCACCTCCAAAAAGACCCCACCACCAGGGATATATTTCCCTCCCCACCCCTTTCCGCCTTCCGCAAAGACCGTTCCCTCCGTGACTACCTGGTCAGGTCCACACCCCCCTACGACCCACACTCCCATTCTGGCACTTTCCCCTGCTACCGCAGGAACTGTAAAACCTGTGCCCGCATCTCCTCCCTCACCTCTATCCAAGGCCCTAAAGGAGCCTTCCACATCCATCAAAGTTTTACCTGCACATCCACTAATATCATTTATTGTATCTGTTGCTCCCGATGTGGTCTCCTCTACATTGGGGAGACTGGGCGCCTCCTAGGCGCCTCCTAGCAGAGCGCTTTAGGGAACATCTCCGAGACACCCGCACCAATCAACCAAACCGCCCCGTGGCCCAACATTTCAACTCCCCTTCCCACTCTGCTGAGGACATGGAGGTCCTGGGCCTCCTTCACCGCCGCTCCCTCACCACCAGACGCCTGGAGGAAGAACGCCTCATCTTCCGCCTCAGAACACTTCAACCCCAGGGCATCAATGTGGACTTCAACAGCTTCCTCATTTCCCCTTCCCCCACCTCATCCTAGTTTCAAATTCCAGCTCAGCACTGTCTCCTTGACTTGTCCGGACTTGTCTGACCTGCCTAGCTCCTTTTCCACCTATCCACTCCACCCTCTCCTCCTTGACCTATCACCTTCATCTCATCCCCCACTCACCCATTGTACTCTCTGCTACTCTCTCCCCACCCCCACCCTCCTCTAGCTTATCTCTCCACACTTCAGGCTCACTGCCTTTATTCCTGATGAAGGACTTTTGCCCAAAACGTCGATTTCGCTGCTCGTTGGATGCTGCCTGAACTACTGTGCTCTTCCAGCACCATTAATCCAGTATTTGGTTTCCAGCATCTGCAGTTATTGTTTTTACCTATGTCCATAGCTACTCCTAGCTCCATGCACTTTAATTTTACATCTAATCTCTGACATCTTATATTTCTTTATGTGCTATATCTCTTCTCAAAAGCTTTCTGAAAGTCCAAGTAAATCCTATCCACTGATTCCCCTTATCAACTTTGCTCATTAAATCTTTGAAAAATTCTAGTAGATTTGTCAAGCAGATCTCCCTATCATAAATTCATGCTCACCCTCACCAGTATTGTCAATGTTGTCCAAGTACCTGGCTATTAAAGTTTTTATTATGTATTCTAGCAATTTTCCTGTTATCAATGTCAGGCTAACTGATCTATAATTCCCTGTTTTCTTTCTATCACCCATTTTTAAATAGTGGGTTATATTAGCTGCTCTCCAATTCATAGGAATTGTTCCAGTGTTTATAAAATTTTAGAAGTTTATCACCAATGTATTGCTTTCTCAGGCCACTTCCGTGCGGTGTAAATTATCAGGCCTGGGAATATGTCAGCCTTTAATACTATCAATTTCCCCAAAACCATTTCCCTGCGAGCATGGATTTCCATCAGTTCCTCCTCTTACTAGACCCTGTGTTCCCCAACATCTTTAGAATGTTTTTTGTGTCCTTCTTTGGGAAGACAGAACCAAAAGATTTAATTGGTCTGTCATCTCTTGGTTCCCCATTATAACTTTCACTGTTTTGTTATGTAAGAGACCTAATTTGTCATCACTAATCTTTTTCTCCTCATATAACTATAAAAGCTTTTACAATCAGTGTATATGTTTCCTGCAATCTTCCTCTAGTATCCTAGTTTCTGTTTCTCAATGAATTATTTTGTCCCCCTGTGCTGAAATCTAAACTGCTCCCAACCCTCACATCTACTTTTTAGCCAATTTATATGCCATTTCCTTGAGTCTAATATTATCCCTGATGTCCCTTGTTAGCCCTGTTTTGGACACCTTTCCATTTTGATTCTTGTGCCAAACAAGAATGAACAATTGTTACATTCTTCCGTATACTCGTTAAATGTTTGCTATTGTAAATCTATTGTCATCCCTTTAGGTAAAGTCCCCAATTTTATTATCATCAGTTTGCACCTCATACCTTCACAGCTTCCTTTATTCAGATTCAGGAGCCTACTTGCAGAATCAAACTACGTCACTCTCCACCTTAATGAAAAATTCTATCACATTATGATCTCCCTTCCCCAAGGCTCCTTGCACAGTTAGATTTGGTATATTCCATTTTCACTACTACAAAATACCCAGTTTAGGATAACCTGTTCTCTTCTTGGCTCCTCAGTATACTGATCCAGAAAACCTTCACACAGATTAAAGTTGCCCATAATTACAGCTGTACCTTTATTATTTGTGTCTTTAATTTCCTGTTTAACACCATCCCTGAAGTTACACCACAGTTTGGGTATTGGGGAGAGGGGGTCTATATACTCTATATACAGCTCCCACTATTGTTTCTGCCCTTTGGTGTTTCAGCTCTATGCCTGGATCTGTCTTAAAGTCTACATTTACATTGAAGACTTCAGATAGTTTCAATGAAATTAAGTGAAATTGTTACTCAGGAAAAGTTAGACTATTAAACATATCATCTAACTCCTGAATAACTATTCAACTGACCCCTATTTACCACCATATACATACAACCCAAGTACACTTCCCCAGACCTTTAATACACCCTGATCCAATACCCACCCCGAGTATCAACCCAACTCAGCCCCACTTACTTCCCAACAGATCTGACCCCCACCCGCCACTCCCCTGCATCATCCATACCTCTTAAATCCCAAGGACACAGCTTACCTCTCCCCCCACCCCAAACCAGCCCAGATGCTACAGCCTGGAGTCGACCCAGTACCACGACCCCTTAGCACCTGACCTGTCTTGACATCACCCCATCCGAGATCTAAAACTGCAACCTTGCCTCTCACTTCTATGCAACCTGATCTGAACCAATAATCCCCCCCATCCTTCTGCATGCTGGACTCAAAACAACATTCCCCGGAATCTGACTGCCTCCCTTCTCCCTATCCTGCCACTGAACGGGACTTGAATCGTCACTCCACTGGTGGACCTAATGCATACTTGGCTGCCCCCTACCAGGGACTTGACCTAAAAGAAAGGATCAAAGGAGAAGTAGCTACACTTGCTGATGACATAAAAATAGATAGGAAAATGAATTGTGAAGAGGACATATGGGCTCTACAAAGGGATATTATAGATAGGTTAAGTGCGTGGATGAAGATCTGACAAATGGAGTTCAACATGAGAAAGTGTGAAATTGTCCAATTTGTTAGGAAAAATAAATTTGAAACATATTATCTCAGTGGTAAAGGTTGCAGAATTGGGTCTCCTAATGCATAAATCACAGAAGGTTAGCATGCAATAACAAATGATCAGGAAAGTTAATAGAACATTATGTTTTACTGTGAGGAGAATTAAATACAACGGTAGATCGGTAATATTTCAGATATATAGGGCATTGGTGAGACTACATCTGGAGTACTGTTAACTGTGCTGGTCACCATTCATAGGGAAGGATGTTAATGTTTTGAAGCAGTACAGAGAAGGTTTGCTTGACTAATATCTGGAATGAGCAGGTTGTCTTATGAGGAAAGGCTAGACAAGCAAGGCCTGTATTCTCTGAAGTTTAGAGATGTCAGAGGTGACTTAATTGGAACATATAAGATCATAAGGTGACTTGACCAAGTGGATGTGGAAAGAATCATTGAATCCCTACAGTGTGGAAGCAAGCCATTCAGCCCATTGAGTCCAGACTGCCCCTCAAAAGAGTATCCCACACTGACCCCTACCCTATCCTTGTAACCCTGCATTTTCTCACATCTAATCCACTAGCCTATACATCCCTGGACACAATGGGCAATTTAGCATGGTCAATCTACCTGACCTGCACATCTTTGGACTGTGGTGGGAAACCGGAGCACCTAGAGAAAATCCATGCAGACACTGGGAGATAGTCGGCCAAGGTTGGAATTGAATCCAGGTCCCTGGCTCTGAGAGGCAGCAGTGCTAACCACTGAGCTCTGTGCCGCCCATTGGGAAACCATCCAAAGGGTGTTTTCCCTTTGAGAGAATCTAGAACTAAGGGTCATAGTCTAAAAATAAAGAAAAGAAAACAAAGAACTGCGGATGCAGAAGATCAGAACTAATGAAGAGTTGTCAGACTCACAACATTAACTGTTTTCTCCCCATAGATACTGCCAGACCTGCTGAGATGAAGGAAAACAATTGTCTCAGAGGCACCAGCTAACCTACACCCCCTACCCATCCGGCACTCTATCCTCCCAGCACCCGAACATCATAGTTGCCTTATGTGCTGAGATTCAACAGCAGCTCTCAAAGTGGCTGTCAGGACTTTTAAATTTCAGGAAACTGCAACTGACTGCTATGAAAAGGAGATATTGTTTGCCTTCCCCCGACTGTTCTGCATTTGGAAAGAACTGTCAGAATGGAAGTACAGCTGCACATTTTTGATGAAGACCTGAACTGAATTGCCTCTCCAAGGTGCAGAGACTTCTTTTTTAAGGAAAGAGATGGGGTAGAGTGGCAATCTGCATGAAAATCCAGCTTAATATCTTCTGACCATTTAAAATTTAAGAGACCCTCTCACTATAGCAATGCTAGACAGTGGGAGCATTAGAAACTAGTATGGGTATTGATCTTCTTGAGCCTGCTTCACCATTTAATGAGATCATGACTGATCTGAACCTTGACTCCATATAGTCCTTGATGTTATTGATTACAAAATCAAAACCTCGTTCAATCTTGAAAACTCTATTGATCTTGAAATCCATGGCCTTGGATTTCTACTAGTTTTTATGTGAAAAGTGAATACTGATTTTCATCCTGTATGATTCAGCTCTACTTTTAAAATTATGTCATTCAATTTTTACTCTCTTACTAGAAAGGTTTCTCCACAGTTATACTATCAAAATAAAATCTACCACTTAAACATCTTAATCAGATAACTCCTCAATATTCTATAATAAGGGCAATATAAACAAGGTTTCTGCAGCCTATCCTCATGATTTGATCCTATAAGCTTTGACATCGTTCAGGTTAATCTGCGCTATAATGCCACCATATCCTTTCTGAAGCAAAATACTAAAAACACAATGCAGTTGTCCACATGGGGGTCAGACCAACTGAAGAATAATTTCAAAATCTTTGTAACTCACTCTCCTTGAAATAAAGTTAACATTCCATTATACTCTTGAATTACATATTGTTATGACATGGGGTAAATCCTTCTGCTAATTTGAACCAAACCCACAGAAAAGCTCACCTCGCCTCGTAATTTGTTAAAATATGAGTGACAAAGAACTGCAAAAATCCCTCTATGTAAAGAAAAAATTAACGATTTGTTCTTTAACTCCAAGAAACACAAGAATATTAAACAACAACTATTTGCACAGTAATCCCCCTTTGCCTGATCAATTTATCTGCATCCCACTCTACAACAATATACTGATCCAATAAAACCCCCTCCCCCCGATTAAGTTTACAGAAAAAAAATCCAATTTCAAAACCAGCCAGTTGCCACTGTTCCCTTGGTATCTTTATCTGTACTTTCCTGGGTCTTTTCTTTCATCTTCTGCTTCACAAATTTCATATAAAAGGTACCTTTCAGAGAGTGCAGGCCATCTGTGTTTGATGGTGCTCTTCGCTGTGGCTAACTATTCAAAATCCCCCAAAACATTGGACCATGTCATTGGTTTGATGTCATCAAAACATTTAAATTCTAATGCTATTGGATTTTGGTATCTTGTGGCATAACTTAAATTGTTTGGCCAAATTCGAATTTGTTGTTTACCATAGCATTTCAGCTTCAGCTTTTGGTTCACAACCAAATGTTACGCTTTAAATTTTTCAACATGCTCTGTGCCTCTCTAGGTCTGTTCCAGCTTCCACTCTCCCTTAAAGGTACAGTACAAACCTACACCTTCATAACACCACCCCACTTAAGGAAATAAAATGAGCCATCGCAATGAAAAGATGACTTCAGGTTTTTCTTTATTCCTTAGCCACATTACCATGACATACATATGACTTTAATCTAAGTTCATATTAACTTCTTCCCACATATATATAACATTGAATAGATACCAACCTCATCTCTGCTTTATCAGTGAAATACACGATAACACATTTGTTATTACATTCTTATGACCAGAAACATGCACGATTTGTAAATTAAAAACTCTGTAATATAAGAAGACTCCAAGGAAATACTCTCATCTTCTTGTCTTTAAAGCATTCAAAGAATTTAACAAGATTGCGATCCATATACATTACTGTTTCCAACGCATTGTTCGTGACATAAACATTAAAATGTTGTAAGGTCAGTACCAAACTCACTAGTTCTTTTTCAGTCATCGAGTATTTTATCTGGTGGGTGTTGAGTTTCTTTGTAAAATAACCAACTGGCAGTTCAATTCCATCCTCATCTTCCTGAAGCAGTACAGCTCCAACTCCTATGTCGCTAACATCGAAAGCAACTTTGAAAGGTTTCAAAACGTTTGGTGTAGCTAAAACAGGTGCAATGGTTAATTTTGTTTTTAAATTGTCAAATGCCACCTGGCTCTGTTCTGTCTACCAAAAGTTTGTGTTCTTCTTCAGCACGCCTGTTCATGGTGCTACTACGCTGCTGAAGTTTGGAACAAATTTCCGATGGAATCCGCTTAGTCCCAAAAATTGAAGCACTTCTTTCTCCGAGGTTGGTCATGGAAATTTCTCGATGGCATTCGTCTTTGCATTCCTTGGGGTCAACCTTCCATGACCGAAGTTATGTCCCAAGAACGTCACCTCTGCTTTTGCAAATTTAGTTTTGTTTAGGTTTATTACCAGCTTTGCTTCTCTTACTTGGTCAGAGCTCTGCCAACTGTACACGTGATCTTCCCAGGACTCACTAAAGACCACCACATCATCCAGATAGACTGCACAGTTTGTTAACGCAGCCGCTACTCTTCATGAGACTTTGGAATGTGGCAGGTGCGTTCTTCATTCAAAGGGCATCACTTTGTATTGATATAGCCCATTTGGAGTTACAAACGCAGTAATTTCTTTCACTATCTCTGATAAAGGTACTTGCCAATAACCACACAGTAAGTCCAACTTCATGATGTAACTGGCTTGTCCAACTTTCTTGATACAGTCTTGGAATCTTGATGTTGGGCATGAGTCTGATTTTGTTACAACGTTGACCTTCTAATAATCCACGCAAAACCATTGAGTCCCATTAGGTTTGGGAACTAAGATGATCGATGAACTCCATTCGCTGTGACTCTGTTTGATGATATCTTCATTGAACATGGCCTCCACTTCTTTCTGGACCTGTCTGGCTTTGAAAGGATTAACTCTGTAGGGGCGTTATTTTATCAGAGCGGTATTCTCTACGTCTACGTCATGCACAATAGCATTAGTCCACTCCATATTATTCCTACATATGTCTTTATACATTTGTAACAAACCTTTCGACTACGTTCTTTGGTCCTGAGACAGATAGTTTACTAACCTACCCCATTCCTCAAGGACTTCCTCATTGTTTAACATATTTTGAGGCACACCAAATTCCACAGCAGCTGGATTTGATTCCTCACTCTGCAGGGCAGTAACTAAAACCTGCTTACCCAGTTCTTTCTCTCTATGATAATAAGAGTTCAACATAGTCACATGACATAGCTGATACAGTATTTTCCTATCTGGCATCTTTACCAGATAGTTCACCTGATTCAACCTTTTCTCAATTTGATAGAGACCACTAAACTTGACTTTGAAGGGATCTCCTATCACTGGTAACAATACTAAAAAAGTCATCCCCACTGGAAAACATCCGAGTCTCAGAGTTTTTATCCACCACCTGCTTCATTCTATATTGTGCCCCCCCTTAGGTACTGTTTAGCTAACTCACTTACTCAATTTAATCTCTCCCTCACCTCTAATACATAATCCAAGTGTGAGACCTCCGACTTTGCTCCTGTCAATTTCTCTTTAATTAATTTCAAAGGGCCTCTCACTTCAGGTTCAAATATTAATTCAAGGGGAGTAAGCTGAGTAGGTTTGTTTGTGATATCTCTAATAGCAAACGATATCTTTATCCCAATCATTTGGGTAATCCTGACAGTATGCTGTCAACATGGTCTCCAGGGTCTGATGCCACCTTTCTAAATCTCCCTGGGATTCAGGATGATATGCACTTGATTTAAAGTGCTGTACACCTAAGCCATTCATTACTTCCTTAAACAGCCTAGCAGTAAAATTAGACCCTTAGTCTGGCTGAATCTTTCTGGGTAGCCCATACTGCGTAAATAAAGCTACTAACTCCTCTGCCATCCTTTTTGCCTTAATACTCTGTAATGGAATTGCCTCCAGAAATCTGGTAGACACATTCATTATGATTAACAAGTACTGCTTCCCACTTTTAGTTCTCAGGAGGGGATCTACCCAATCAATTATAACCGGCGTGAAAATTTCAAATGTGGGAATTGACAACAAAGGTGCTGGTTTTATTACTACCTGTGGCTTACCTACCATTTGGCATGTATGATATGCATGGCAAAAGTTAACCACATCCTTGTGCATTCCAGGTCAACCGAAATGTTTTTGTACCTTGCGTGTGTCTTCCAAACCCCTAGCCGACCACCTATAGGTAGTTCATGTGCTATATGCTACCAGCAACACAATCTGGTGCACTTCTGTCCATTTCTCCTCTGCACTAACCTACCATGGTCTCCATTTTCATCTTAGGATTCTATCTTTCAGACAATAACCCTCAGGAATATCCTCTGCCTCCTTTTCATCAACATATATATCTTTTATTGTCTCGTCTTTCTATTGCAAGTCCATTAGCCTTTCAGGCCTAAGCACTTCTATCTGACCCTCTGCCTGTTCAGGATTTTCCTGCACCATTATGTCAAACAGAGTATCCGCTAACTGAACCGCAACTCCTTCGTCTTTCTCTTTAGGTTTTGCTTTGTGCTGTGACTTATAATAGTGGGATCTTATTTCTACACAGTCTGGGAAAATACGAAGATATGTTTTTCTTTTAACTCCTCAGTTTCCTGGTCTTCCTTAGGCTTTTCCACAACAAGTCGTGTCACTCCCACCTTGGACCCTCCTAAATCATTACCAAAAACAAACTGGATTCTTGGAACTGACGCCGTGTCAATCATTTCCACTGTTACTGCCCCATTCCTGAGTTGAGAACCTATCTGGTCCACTAATGTGATCCTTCTTATGTGGCCTACATGTGAGTTCAGACCCACAGCAATATGGTTGACTCTTAACTGTCCTATGAAGTGATCTAGCAAGCCACTCAATTCAAGGGCATTTGGATATGGGCAAAAAATGCTACAGCAGGCTCAAAAAGCTGACTCCATGTTTATAATACCAGCCTTGCTATCAAAACCTATATTTCAAAAATAATTTTTAAAAACTAGCTTTTGATAATTGTGCACATTTCAAATTTATTTTCTCCACTACAGCTTCATTTTCTCCATTTTAGCTTTGTTGGATCCAAATTGGATGACTTCATACTAACCCATATTGAATTTAAATTGCCTTGCTTTATTCACTTACTTAATTAGTCTCTATCCCTTTACAACACCCATCTCCCATCTGAACTATATACTGTAACTTAGCATCATTTGCAAATTGTGTATAGAGCTTTCTATTAGTTCAGCTGAATCATTATGAAGTATTATGAAAAGTTGAGGTTCTAGACCAATCCCAAGCGAACACACATGTGACATCCAACTAGACTCTGCACACATTTTTCTGCATTCTCTGTCTACTTCCCAACAAATTTTTAACACAAATCAAAGGCTGCAATGCAAACCCTGTCTAGAAGCAAAATTTGGAAATTGAGGAGTACCCTTTAAAAGACAAGGGGTAGAGTTTTCCCCTTTGTAGTTAAAAGGTGTTGCCGAGTGAAGTTCTTGGTGTTTGGTCTGCTGTGACCCAGCGCAAATTTTCCCAAACTTCCAGTCTTCATATAATTGATTATGAAATTGGGCTGTTGGGTGCATTTCTTGGAAAATTGCATAGTCAGAGGCATAATTAAAGCATTGCTGCACACCATTTCAGACACTGGAAACCAGGAATGACCAATCCCACTGTGATGTTTGAGCCTTGTCATTGAAGACATGGCCCTGAAGAAAGGCAAGCTAACTGCTTCTTTCATGGACAAGGATCTGGAGACATTCATGGATGAGGTGGTGAAAAAGGGGCCAGTCCTTTTCCCAGTGAATTGCTCCAGGAGACCATTCCACCAGAACCACCCAACCTGCACACAGCAGCCTGGTTCTGTGCTTGTTCCTCGATTAAATAAAGTGCATATCAATGCAAGAAGAAGCTTAATAATCTTTTGTACTGTACAAGGGTAAATGGCACCATCCCTAACTTTTTCTTATTTTAAAGGCAGATGAAGTGGATGTTCCAGGTATGATGTAGCTGGTCAAACCCTTTGGCTTTAAACAAAACAGAATTTATTTGAACATTGCAGTTGAAACACGAACAGAAGAAAACAGAATTTAAAATAACCTAACTGATTCAATTTAGCAACTTAACTAAGGAACGGCTCTAATCCAGCAACATCTCATAAACACATCCCTTGGCACAGGTTCTTATAGGCAGAAGGGAACAGCATCCAAAAAGATTTCAGAGAGAAAAGTCAGTCAGGAATCATCTGTTGAAACTTTGCACTGCAGCAGCTTCTGACTGTTACAGCTAAACCAAACTAGAAAAAACCTAAACTGGGAAAACTGCCACTCCCCTGCCATTGTTAGACTAGGCTCTTCCCAGACATTACTGCACTCTGTCTTTACGACCTCTCTTAAAAATAACCCAAGGACAAAATAGCCTTGTTAAAGTGATAACATCATCACATTCACCAAGTTTCATGGACCACAACTCTCAGTTGACCAGAGGAAAGTGTGGTAGACATCAGGGCTCCCTATTTCATATGAGAAGATTCATAATCTAGTTTGGAAATATTGCAAATAAATGACAAGCTAGCTTTCAGCTTCTACTACAGAGATCTGGAGTTGTTGGTAAACTGGCTGAGAGGAAGGCAGTCCTTTTCCCTGCTGAAGTGAGTTTCAATTAGTTTCTTTCTGCCTTCTCAGGATTTGCAGTGCATTGCTCTGTCGCACATTCATCAGTTGCCCTCTTGATCAATATCCTGATCCTCAGGCTCAGCTTCATCCTCAGAAGATTGTTGTCGATCACTCATTTTGTCTGCATCCAAGCTATTGTCCCCTTGTTGACTCCACTTGCGAATGGCACAGAATGTCACAATGATGTGAGATTCCCTTTCTGGGCTGCACCAGATATTGATACCTCATCTTTTTAAGGAAGCCTATTTTCTCATCCATTTGTTAAACGTATGGACAAAGTTATTTCTTTGTTCTGCCTTTCTGAGTGTTTCATAAAGGAGTCATGTTTGGAGGAGTTATTATAATGATCACAAATAGTAATACTCTGCAAGTCAGATCCAAGAATGAAACCTGGCTTGATACATCATAAGTTTTATTTTTACAGTTGGTTATTGTGGTGATTGGTCATTGAACATTTCAACACAAGACTACCATTGTTCTTTAATAAAAGAGCACAAGTTTAATACACAAAAAAAATCAAATAAAGCCCTCTCTATTTATAATAAAATAAAGAACTGCATGTGCTGGAGATCTGAAACAAAAACAGAAATTGCAGTTAAATCTCGGTACATCTGATAGCATTTGTGGAGAGAAAGCAGAATTAACTTTGAGTCTGGTGACTCTTCAGAATTATGTCTGAATGTGTAAGTCAATTTGAAATCATCTTAACATAAACAGCAATATTTTTCTCAACATTATAGGGTAAAGTTGTTATAATCCTATTAGACCATAGGGTTGCTGTCACATTAGAGAGAGGCAACTGGTGATTGTTTAATCTGAGGGTCACCATATCTCAGGTGAGGGGAGAAGTAGAAAAGCAGAGTCCCTTTTCAGAAACTCAATCCCAGAAAAATATTACTCTTCTTTTTACTCTCATATTTGTTACTCAACTGGCTTGTTTTTTTTGGTTTTTCTTCTTGGACTGCTGAAAAAGTTCTAAACCTTCCAGTAGTGATGGCCTGAACCTCCTTTTAGTACTGTCAACCTGAAAAACTTCTATGTAAACTCTCATAGCTTGGTGAATTCACAAACTAAGATGCCCTGGAGTGTCTGGAAGATAGTGCAGGCAACTACTATGGAAAACACACCACATTAACAAGCTTTGGAATCTGATGGAGACTCCGAAGGACAGGCAAGTCATCCAATTCAGGTAGCTGCCAATGTGAAGTAGCAACCGGGGAACTGTGCGGATTGTCCAAATCCTCAACCCATAAATTCACTGAGGATGCAACTGATGCCACTTACCCAGAGCTTTTCCTCTGTGACTATGAAAATCAAGCAACTTGGGTACTGGGCTTCTGTGCTTTGCTGGATTTCCCCATGTGCAGGCTCCTATTGCGTGCACCCGTATTGCTTGGAAAATTCTCTATCATCAATCGACAAACTTTCTAAAATAAAGCTTCCACTCCATTTATGTTGAAACTATGTCTGACCATTGATGCCAAATTCTCGATATTCCAGAAATACGGGGAGCTGTCATGATCATACAAGCTAGAGAATACAGAGGTACCTGCCTCTCACCAAGGTGCTTGGGTGGTTATGAAACCAGGGTTACTATGATAAAGGTGTATGATGTATATTATCAAATACATTATATTGCAAATTTGGAGTTCTAAAAGAGAGGCAGACGGGTTTTTGTCTCAGTAGCTTTTTTTTCTAAGAGGCTAGAAAGTCTTTTTGAAAAGTGACCGAAATGTATAGTTTTCAAGAAAGCATGTTACTTAGTGTCTAGCTAGACATTTGAAGAAAACAACAATGTGATCTGTAGGTCCAGGTTTTATTGTATACCTCCACCTCCTTGGTGGATCATCACTTGCTGCTTATCCCTCTGGAAACTGTGCAGCAACTGCTGGACGTTTCTGTTCTTGCCGAGTTTGCTGACAAAGTTGCAATTGCTGGGTTTTTTTTGACTTTGTCTTTGAAGTTTCATGAAGATTGTTATGACTCCAACAAAACTGTTCTCCATTTGAACCTCATGAGCAGGTAACCTTTGGATAATATCAGAATGATAACTGTATTTTGTTGAAGGAATTCCAGAGCCATCACACCATAAATATGTGCATGTCCTCACTTAAAGTTCAAGAAACATCACACCTATGTGGAAGCTCTGATTAAGTCTACAAGGATATTTAACAGATAATGTCTGTGACACTGGTGTCTCCAGTTCTCACTTGTGGCAACCTTAGGGATGATTTTTTTTTGCTGCAAATATGTAACTTCACTGGAATCTACAGTCTGCAGCAAACTGTTCTTGCCATGTAGGAAATACAGGAAATGACACAGATCTGCTCCAGTGATGCCCTAGAAGCAACTTCAAACTGGGTACAGAGCATCATGGGAGGCAAACCCAGCTCAGCCCTTAGACTTCAAGTTGCACCTAAGAAAAGTCAAATTGGAGAAAGATTTAGCAATACAGGACAGAAAGATGAAAAAGATAAGTTGGTTTTACTTACTTCATGATGACTTATTCAATCAGACAACTATCACAAAAACTACTTTCTGTCTCCTACATGTAAAGACAAAGAAGTTAGATACAATTAGTGGAATTATAAGAAGGTGGAATCATATGAGCAATGATGAAATCCATGACAGAGCCTGACATGAAGTTTGGTTAGATCAAATTGGATATTGGAAGCATCTCACTCCATCTTTTGTTCTTTTGACAAGCAGTGTGCAGAGTTTCTAGCTAGGCAGCAGCAAGATGTCAATTAAGGGGGATTATTTCTTGTTAAATACCTTGTTAAATAACTTTTATTATTAATGTTCAACTTCCTATTTTACCAAACACACCTAACAATCTAGGTGTTGAGAAAACTCAATATGGAAGCTAGAGTGGGTTCCTGCAGGCTTTAGCGAGCCTGCCTCCACTGCACTCTGCGGCAATGAATTCCACAGGCCCACCAATCTCTGGCTGAAGAAATGTCTCCGCATTTCTGTTCTGAATTTACCCCCTCTAATTCTAAGGCTGTGTCCACGGGTCCTAGTCTCCTCACCTAACGGAAATAATTTCCTAGCGTCCACCCTTTCCAAGCCATGTATTATCTTGTACGTCTCTATTAAGTCTCCCCTTAATCTTCTAAATTCCAATGAATACAATCCCAGGATCCTCAACCGTTCCTCATATGTTAGACCAACCATTCCAGGGATCATCCGTGTGAATCTCCGTTGGACACGTTCCAGTGCCAGTATGTCCTTTCTGAGGTGTGGAGACCAAAACTGGACACAGTACTCCAAATGGGGCCTAACCAGAGCTTTATAAAGTCTCAGTAGCACAACAGTGCTTTTATATTCCAACCCTCTTGAGATAAATGACAACATTGCATTCGCTTTCTTAATCACGGACTCAACCTGCATGTTGACCTTTAGAGAATCCTCGACTAGCACTCCCAGATCCCTTTGTACTTTGGCTTTACTAATTTTCTCACCGTTTAGAAAGTAGTTTGTGCTTTTATTCTTTTTTGCCAAAGTGCAAGACCTCGCATTTGTTCACGTTGAATTCCATCAGCCATTTCCTGGACCACTCTCCCAAACTGTCTAGATCCTTCTGTAGCCTTCCCACTTCCTCAGTACTACCTGCCTGTCCACCTAACTTCGTATCATCTGCAAACTTCGCTAGAATGCCCCCAGTCCCTTCATCCAGATCATTAATATATAATGCGAACAGCTGCGGCCCCAACACTGAACCCTGCGGGACACCGCTCGTCACCGGCTGCCGTTCCGAAAAAGAACCTTTTATCCCAACTCTCTGCCTTCTGTCAGACAGCCAATCCTCAATCCATCCCAGTAGCTCACCTCGAACACCATGGGCCCTCACCTTGCTCAGCAGCCTCCCGTGTGGCACCTTATCAAAGGCCTTTTGGAAGTCTAGATAGACCACATCCACTGGGTTTCCCTGGTCTAACCTACTTGTCACCTCGTCAAAGAATACCAACAGGTTTGTCAGGCATGACCTCCCCTTTCTAAATCCATGTTGACTTGTTCTAATCAGACTCTGCTCTTCTAAGAATTTAGAAACCTCATCCTTAATGATGGTTTCTAGAATTTTACCAACAACTGAGGTTACGCTAATTGGCCTATAATTTTCCATCTTTTGTCTTGATCCTTTCTTGAACAAGGGGGTTACAACAGCAATCTTCCAATCATCCGGGACTTTCCCTGACTCCAGTGACTCTTGAAAGATCTCAACCAATGCCTCCACTATTTCCTCAGCCACCTCTCTCAGAACTCTAGGATGTATCCCATCGGGGCCAGGAGATTTATCAATTTTAAGACTTTTTAGCTTTTCTAGCACTATCTCTTTTGTAATGGCAACCATACTCAACACAGCCCCCTGACTCCCTTTAATTGTTGGGATACTACTCATGTCTTCCACTGTGAAGACTGACACAAAGTACTTGTTAAGTTCTCCTGCTATTTCCTTATCTCCCATCACTAGGCTTCCAGCATCAGTTTGAAGTGGCCCAATGTCTACTTTTGCCTGTCGTTTGTTTCTTATGTATTGAAAGAAACTTTTACTATCATTTCTAAACTCCAAGTCATTAATGTAGATTGTCAATAGCTGGGGTCCAAGGACCGAACCTGGTGGCACCCCACTAGTTACTTTTTGCCATCTACAAAAAAAGACTTATCCCAACTCTCTGTCTTCTGTTCATTAGCCAATCATCTGTCCAAGTTAATAAATTACTCCAATCTGAGGGATTTGTCTGCCCTCAATTCTAAAAGAGTGCTGAGTACATTTTCCCTATTGATGTTGACCAATCTAAGTTCTACCCTTTCTATATCCTCTGATTTGCCCGTTCCTATTGTCCTTTACCGTGAAAATGGAGGCAAAATATTGATTTAGCATCTCTGCCATTTCAGTGTTCCCCACTATTAACTCTCCAGTTTCATCTTCCAAGGAACCAACATTCACCTTAATGACGATATCAATAGAAGTTTTTGCTATCCCTTTTGATATTTTGTGTCAGTTTTCTTTTGTAATTTACCTTAGCTGTTTTTATTTTTTTTTAGTATTCCTTTATTTATGTTTAAAAGTTTCCCAATCTTCCAGCCTGCCACTGACCTTTGCAATATAGTATACCCTTAGTTTTTTTTACTTTAAATTGTCCTTGACCTCCTTGTTTAGCCATGGGGTTTTTTTACCCCCGTACCATCTTTCTTCCTCACGGATACAGTTTAGATGTGAGGAATTGAGTAGCCCTTTAAACATCTACCATCGCTCATCTGCTGTCTTACCTTTTAGCCTTCCTGCCCAATCTACTTGGGCTAAATCTGTCCTCTTGCCTATGTAATTTCCTCTGTTTAATTCCAGAACACTACTGTGGGACTCTACTTTCTCACCCTCAAACTGAACTTTGAATTCTATCATACTATGGTCACTTCTCCGTAGAGAATCCTTAACTATGATATCATCAATTAATCTCTCCTCCTTACACAATACCAAATCCAAAGGAGCTTGCTTCCTAGTTGGTTTCACAACAAACTGTTCCAAGAAACAATTTCTAATACATTCAATGATCTCTGCTTCCAGGCTACCTTTGCCAATTTGATTCTTCCAATCTATGTGCATGTTAAAATCACCCAAGATTATTGCCATGCCTTTCTTGCAAGCCTCTAATATTTCCTGGTGTGTACTGTTCCCCACTGCAGACTTATTGTGCCCTCTATAAGCTATCTTCTTTCTCTTCCTCCCACTGTGTCTTAGTGCACTCCCTGGTTTCCCAGTGGCTTGCTTGGCACAGGAGTCTGTTGGCCCTGGAGGTTCATTTGGGCAGCCCTGGGCCCACTTGTGCCTGAACTGGCCAGGTGTGCTGAGATTCAAGTTGATCCTCCTTGCTGGGAACGTCTAAGGGTCAAAAGGGTCAGGCAGGGTGAAGGACCTGAATTAGCAGATTGGAGACTTCTGCAAGGAATACGTGTTCCTTCTCCAGCTGGATGTCTCCTTGTAAGAAAGGGGCACCACGGGTGCCACCATGTTCCCCATTCCCCTGTTGTCATGCCATTGGTCCTGAGGCCCAATGGGGGGGCAACAATGTGTGTAGATGTGTGCATCCCTCCTGCAGACCTTGATTTTCCAAAGCAATCATCCGATATGCCTATGGAGAAAGCCTGATATTCGTAGCAACATATATGTCAGTTGCTCTTATTCTTTAATGTGAATATAGATGAAGTCTGTAACTGCTAACAAGACAATGACCTCTCCTACCTAGGCTGAGCAAATGCTTTGTCTTAGGCAATTTTCTGAATGCCAGTGTCATCCTCAGCCAGATGTAGAGCTGGCCGAGTGAGATGCTCACCAGATTGAGCTCCTTTATGTTCTAAGACTAACAATAGCAGCAAAGTGTCAACATTTGAGTCGATGGGGAGTGCAGGATGCAGCCTTGCCAATGCTTCCTCTAAGTCCTCAATATGCTTGTCCTGAAGAGGTCAAGGAGGTGGCTTCTTGACCAGCCTGAGATTTCAGAGGTGGTAGATATTTTGGCGGTATCTGCAAGGAAAAAGAGGGACAACATCACAGCCAATGGTTAGATGTGGCATACAGTGAATATGATAATGGCAGTGCAATAAAGAGTTGAAAGGACCATGATTCTCCTATCCCACAGGGTAAGGAGCTTGGTGTCTCATACCCCTCCAGCAGGGCTCTTCCTGCCCTGTTATGGGCTGTTTTGTAATTAGAGAGAGGGAGGCACTGAGTGAAACGATATTGGGTGACACAGCATTAGTGCTGGTGTAGTTGTACAAAAGGTGGTGAGTGTTGTGTGTGAATGAGTAAGCAATGCAGAGGCCATGCAGTGTTAATAGTGTGCGAGATTAGGGTGGAATGAGAATGAGTGAGGGAAGATGTTTTATGCAATAGTGGGAGTTGCAGACACAGGCCTTGGTGGGAAGTGTGTATAGTATCAGAGATAGTTTGAGCATGAGGTCACAGAGGTAACGCAAGTAACAGAGGTAGAGATAACACAAGATTTAGCCAAATATTCCAAAAATAGTACTGGTTCTTTATTTGAAGGTGGGAAAAAAGAGATAAGGCATTCATGACTGGATGCAAACTTTGTTACCTAGAATAGAACACTTCAGTGACCAGCTGTGCTCTAATGTTCCTTGCAGCAATCACTGAGGAGCTCCCTAAGTGACAGTCACTATGTAATTCTGGCTCAAAGTCAGAAATGGATGTGTCTAAGGAGGACTTTTTGGATGTTTAGGATGAACAGAGCACAATTGGGTATGACAAAATATGCATACAAGCTCCCTTTTGAGACTCCAGTAATCATTGCTGAAAGCATATCCTTCGATATATTACTGCTCTACTGCTGATCATGCAGCCATTTGTGGGCTAACATTCATTGATGTAAGAAGTAGGCCTTCTCACTCTCAAACTATTACAAGCCTGAATTTTTTTAGACAGTAATGAATAGTTGGGGGTGGAATAAAAACTGCTTAAATTCTGCTTCACTCTTCTGTCTTTAACCCTTATTACGTCTCTATTCAATGGTACATAGACAATGTAATATGTGTTTATAGGAGCCTTCACACTTCTCCAGGCAGTGGAAATGAAAGCTAAAGTTGTCCAGGCTACATGTAAATAAAACTCATTCACAATCACAATAGACATAATTCAAATATTTCAATTTAATTCAAAATTAACTCTTCTGCCAGACTTAGCTGATTCTGACAACAGATGCACTTTGTGGCAAGAAATTAGGGCATGATCCCACTGATGTGCCCATGCATATAATGAGATCAACAGCAAGACTACAGAAATTTAGACTCCCATTTGTTTATCATTGGCAAGCTGCAGATTACAATCAAACCTCAAAGGCAGGTCACCAACCTAAGGGTGGCAGCCCTCTGGAGACTCATGGGGAGAGGGGCAATTGGGAAATAGGGACAGCAATGGTCAGCAGTTGTCTGTGAATTTAATGTCCGAACAGCTGCTCCTCCCAATCCTACAATAAGATAAATAAACAAGAAATTGTAGAGACTTTGAACAAGTATTTCTCTATCTTCTAAAAAGAAACCAAAAGCATACCAAGAATTGTAATTAAAATCAAACCTTAAAGGGAAAGAGGAACTTAACACTGTCACTATCACTGGATAAAATGTATTTGGAAAACTATTGGATGTAAATCCTAAGAGCTAAGTCTTAAAATAAGGGAATGTAGAGATAATGTTTGATAAAAGTTCAAGCAGATTGATAAACCACAAATGTAATATCCTTGATTCAAGAAAAAAGAGCAGAAAGCAGGATGCTATAGGCCAGCTAGCTAATATCTGTCACTGGGAAAATGCTGGAATCGATAATGAAAGGTGTAACAGCAATAGATTAGGAACTTCATAATATAATCAAACAGAGCAAAATGGCTTTATAAAAAGAAAATCATGTTCGACATACTTATTTGAGTTCTTTGAGGATGTAACAAGCAAGGTGGACAAAGGAGAATTGGGATATATAATATCATGTGTTTGGATTTCTAAAGACTTCTCCACAAATTAAGAGTTCATGGCTTTAGGATAATATATTAAAAGAGATAGAGAATTGACTAAAAAACAGGAAATAGAGTCTGGACTTTATCCTCCCTTGCCGAATAGTTTGAAGACATAAGTCTTGTAAATCTACAGGGTGGCCACCTCATTGACTAACTGCACACACTGGTTTGGTTGAAATTTAATAAGGGTGCAGGGGAAATATTTGACAGCCTGCCTGTTCTGGGGCCAAATGAAGGCCTTTAAGGGCCTCGTTCCTGCTAATGCTGATATATTGCCTAAGATGGAAGGAGGCCCAGGCCATGCTGAAACTAGGCAACTTTAGCTGCATAAACTAGGGTCTGGCAAGGGAAGGGGGACAGTCTTTTGGGGGGCTTCTAGAACCTTGGGCTTAATCTTCCACTCCTGATTAATCCCCTTACCCCTTCTTACCCTCCTCTTCATGGCCCCTGAATTGAAATTTACTTGTCTGTCTGGGCTTCTGAACATTGGGAACCACTTTATAATCCCACCAGTGGCTACCAGAAGTGTTTCTGAGACTACAGAAATGCTGACCAGCCTAATTGGCTGTTAGCTCTCTAAGGCAGAGCATCCTCCAAAGTAAAGCGGGGAAGTCTCATTTATAATATAGTTAACACTGCCCTCAGCTGTAAATTGCTGCAGAACACCAATAAGACTCTGGACCCATGGCTTGATCTCAAGAAACCCCCCAATCAAGATATTTTAGCTGGGAAGGGCAAGCAGGGATCATGGTACATCTTAAAATCCAGCCCAAATGTCAGGACAAATGGGTCATTTTTAGATTGGCAAATTATAATTTGTGGAGTCCCACAGGAATCAATGCTAGGGCCTAAACTAATTGCAAGCTATCCTTGGTACAAACACTTTATTTGATATTCTTCCTTTTAAAATTTTTGGAAATTATGTTACCTTGAAAGGTAACCTGTTAAGTCAGTAACATCTGTAGATCCAAGGCTAATTGCCATAAACCACGATTTGCGTCCAGTTTGATATACAGGGTGCATTTCACTAGCTTTGCCAGACTTTCATCCATTTAAAGCCATTGGTGAATCTCATGTTCTGCTACTTTATTTAATGCAGTTAGATCCACGTAGGGCCTTATTGAATCGTTAAGGTTCAATAGAGTCATAGAGATGTACAGCATGGAAACAGACCCCTCGGTCCAACCTGTCCATGCCGACCAGATACCCCAACCCAATCTAGTCCCACCTGCTAGCACCCAGCCCATATCCCTCCAAACCCTTCCTATTCATGTACCCATCCAAATGCCTCTTCAATGTTGCAATGTACCAGTCTTCACCACTTCGTCTGACAGCTCATTCCATACACGTACCACCTTCTGTGTGAAAACATTGCCCTGTAGGTCCCTTTTATATCTTTCCCCTCTCACCCTAAACCTATGCCCTCTAGTTCTGGACTCCCCGATCCCAGGGAAAAGACTTTGCCTATTTACCCTATCCATGTCCCTCATAATTTTGTAAGCCTCTATAAGATCACCCCTCAGCCTCCAAGGCCCCAGGGAAAACAGCCCCAGCTTGTTCAGCCTCTCCCTATAGCTCAAATCCTCCAACCCTGGCAACATTGTTGTATATCTTTTCTGAACCTTTTCAAGTTTCACAACATCTTTCCGATAGGAAGGAGACCAGAATTGCACGCAGTATTCCAACAGTATCCTAACCAATGTCCTGTACAGCCGCAACATGACCTCCCAACTCCTGTACTCTAACCAATAAAGGAAAGCATACCAAACACCTTCTTCACTATCCTATCTACCTGCGACTCTACTTTCAAGGATCTATGAACCTGCACTTCAAGGTCTCTTTGTTCAGCAACACTCACTAAGACCTTACCGTTAAATGTATAAATCCTGCTAAGATTTGCTTTCCCAAAACGCAGCACCTTGTATTGATCTGAACTAAACTCCATCTGCCATTTCTCAGCCCATTGGCCCATCTGGTCCAGATCCTGTTGTAATCTGAGGTAGCCCTCTTCGCTGTCCACTACGCCTCCAATTTTGGTGTCATCTGCAAACTTACTAACTGTACCTCTTATGCTCGTATCCAAATCATTTATGTAAATGACAAAAAGTAGAGGACCCAGCACGAATCCTTGTGGCACTCCACTGGGCATAGGCCTCCAGTCTGAAAAACAACCCTCCACCACCATCCTCTGTCTTCTACCTTTGAGCCAGTTCTGTAACCAAATGGCTAGTTCTCCCTGTATTCCGTGAGATCTAACCTTGCTAATCAGTCTCCCATGGGGAACCTTGTCGAACGCCGAACTGTAGTCCAAAAAGATCACATCTACCACTCTTCCCTCATCAATCCTCTTTGTTACTTCCTCAAAAAACTCAATCAAGCTTGTGAGACATGATTTCCCATGCACAAAATCATGTTGACTATGCCTAATCAGTCCTTGCCTTTCAAAATACATGTACATCCTGTCCCTCAGGATTCCCTCCAACAACTTGCCCACCACCGATGTCAGGCTCACTGGTCTATAGTTCCCTGGCTTGTCCTTACCGCCCTTCTTAAACAGTGGCACCATGTTTGTCAACCTCCAGTCTTCCAGCACCTCACCTGTGACTATCGATGATACAACTGTCTCAGCAAGAGGCCCAACAATCACTTCTCTAGCTTTCCACAGAGTTCTAGGGTATACCTGATCAGGTCCTGGGGATTTATCAACTTTCATGCGTTTCAATACATCCAGCACTTCCTCCTCTATAATATGGACATTTTGCAGGATATCACCATCTATTTCCCTACTTTCTATATCTTCCATGTCCTTTTCCACAGTAAATACTGATGCAAAATACTCATTGAGTATCTCCCCCATTTTCTGCGGCTCCACACAAAGACCGCCTTGCTATCTTTGAGGGTCCCTATTCTCTCCCTAGTTACCCTTTTGTCCTAAATGTATTTGTAAAAATTCTTTGGATTCTCCTTACTTGTATTTGCCAAAGCTATCTCATGTCCCCTTTTTGCCCTTCTGATTTCCCTCTTAAGTATACTCCTACTTCATTTATACTCTTGTAAGGATTCACTCAATCTATCTTGTCTATACTTTACATATGCTTCCTTCTTTTTCTTAACCAAATCCTCAATTTCTTTCATCATCCAGCATTCCCTATACCTACCAGCCTTCCCTTTCACCCTAACATATACTTTCTCTGGATTCTCGTTATCTCATTCCTGAAGGCTTCCCATTTTCCAGCTGTCCCTTTACCTGCGAACATCTGCCCCCAATCAGGTTTCAAAAGTTCTTGCCTAATACTGTCAAAATTGGTCTTTCTCCAATTTAGAACTTCACCTTTTAAATCTGGTCTATCCTTTTTCATCATTATTTTTAATCTAATAGAATTATGGTCTGCTTTAAGCATGCATGAATCCTATCGCATTACAAAGGTAATAAATGAAATTTCTCCTTGTCTGAACATTCAATCTGTTTCTTCTTTAATTTTATCCAAGAATGGATGGGACACTTTTCTTGATATATACCAACAAATTGGTTTTGCATTTACCCTTAGAGTAATGTAATACTTTATCTTAATTTCCCCAAATCTGTAAACTATTTTTGGAATTCCCCTTGAAATTTACTTCTGTGGTGTACATCTGCAAACTCAGAGACCTTGTAGATTATTTTCACCATTAAATATACTTTTCTGCTTCATTACAAATATTCTTGATTCTAAATGACGAAGTCCATGATTTCGTTTCTATTTGTACGTAAGCTTTGCTGTGATTTTGCTTTTTACGTTCAATGGATGCCTCTCCAAGTCTCTTTAATTTCATTATGGCTGGCTACAGTTCAATGTCTTTGAGATGCACGGTGGCTCAGTGGTTAGCACTGCTGCCTCAGCACCAGCGTCCCAGGTTCACTTCCAGCCTCAGGCGACTATCTGCATCACATTCTCCCCATGTCTGTGTGGGTTTCCTCCGGGTGCTCCAGTTTCTTCCCACAGTCCAAAGATGTGCAGGTCAGGTGAATTGGCTGTGCTAAATTGTCCACAGTGAGAGGTGCATTTGTCAGTGGGTCTGGGTGGGTTACTCTTCAGAGGGTCGGTGTGGACTGGTTGAGCCGAAGGGCCTGTTTCCACACTGTAGGGAATCTAAACTAATTTAATCATATTTGAACTGGCCTGATGATGCTGAGACATTGGCCATGTATCAAGTTTAAACTCCAAAGTTGCCCATTTACTTGCAATTTGACACTTCAGTATTTATTTCCAACATCGCGGGTTTCTCCCAAAATGTTTTTATTCTGGTCTTGTGTTTCTATCTCTTGAATCTTCTTTGGCTTTCAAGACTTTGCCTTCTGCCTTATTGTGTTCCTCACTTGAATTTTGCACACTTTTCTGAAATGGCACACTTGTTCTTGGTTGTAGCATTGTATTCCCCCTAGTGTGAAGTCCACTTTTTTTTTGTTCCTGCCACATCTCAGACAATAGAAATAGTGGTTGGTGTGTTTTACTCTGCCTTGACAAAAGACAAGTTTTGTGCTATTTCTTTCCTGAAGTCTATGTAATGAATTGCCTTGCCCAATTTACTTCATCTTCCCCTGGAACAATCATCCTGTTCTGCCTTTGACGTTCAGTTTGCCTATGAACTTAAACTGACTTCTCTGGTATCAAATCCTTTTTGACTTGTAAAAGGCCTGACAAGACTTCAAATGAAACTCCAACCATGAACCAGTTGCTAAAGAACTCTGTCTTCAGCCCCTAAATGTAAGCAATTCTCTGTCAACTGGTATGGAACATTTATGAATTAGTCCATATTTTCTCATAGCCTCTACTTTCTTTAATTAAACTTCACACCCTCCACACACTGAAATATGATTCAAATGCTTTTAATAATTATTCATACACTTTCACAATTCCATCAATGACTAGTCTTGCAACTACATCATTCGTGATGGTCCCCATCACACATAGTAATATATGTTTCTGTTCCTTTTCTTCCCTTTTAGTTTAAGCTTGTAGCCATTCCATATCTCATAAGTATTTATTTTCAAATCTGTTCCTGAGTCTGGTGTGGTCAGTTGGTTCTCTGAGCTGTGGAGCTGCTCCTTCATCTGTCACTTTTTGTCCTTTGCGCTCTGTTTTGGCTCAGTATATTTGGTTCATAGATTTGTTTTCCAGCCTTCTGTTGCATCCATGATATTGTGAATCTTAAAAAATATTCTCTGTTGTTTATCGGGTGTTTGGTTCACTTTCCTGCGACCATGTTTTGTTGTGTATTTGGGACCAATTCTATTTGTCTTCTTGAGTCCATAATTTTTCTACAAGAACTCCTAATTTATAGCTTATTCTCTGAAGATCCACACACAGCTTCTGCTCCTTTCTAGTTCTCTCTACATATCCATATAACACTGATGTCATAATTGTATCATTTTTAAAAATTATCATTATGCATTTCTTTGATATTAATCCCATCATTACAAATATTAGGCACTTTGTAGGCATGTATTTTGTTTCTTCCCTCACCCTCACCACCATTCCCTTTTGCCCTGCATGCTTAACTTCCCTGCCACTGAATCTCCCCTGTCTTTGCCATGTCACAGACCTTCCTGTTGTTTTTATTCCCTGCACCTCTTGCTCATCACCTATCACATCTCTAACTTTTCCCAGTTCTGATGAAAGGTCACAGACCCGATTCATCATCTGTTTCTCTTTCCACAAATGTTGCCTGATATATTGAGTATTTCTACCATTTTCAGTTTGATTTTGATTTTTTTATAGTTCCTTTCAGAACCTCAAGATTCTCAAAAGCACTTCACAGCAATTAAATTAATCCAATGAAATGAAATAAATAATAAAATGAAGTAAGGGAAATAAAATTGTTTTTGTTTATCAGAAAAGCCCCATCTTGTTCACTAATGTGCTTTAGGGAAGGTAACTGTTATCCTTACCTGGTCTGGATTACATGTGACTCCAGACCCACAACAATGTGGTTGACTCTGAATTGTTGTCTGGCATTTGGAGATAGGCAATAAACGCTACCCTAGCCAGTGACATCCACATTCCACATACAAATTTAAAAGATGAAGTACTATAGAAATCCAATATAGCAGGCTTTGACAAACTGCAGAACTATTAATAGTGCAGAGCTCTGATCGGTACCTGAAATAACAAATACATTAAGGACAAAAGGGTAACGAGGGAAAGAATAAGGACCCTCAAAGATCAGCAAGGCGGCCTTTGTGTGGAGCCGCAGAAAATGGGGGAGATACTAAATGAGTATTTTGCATCAGTATTTACTGTGGAAAAGGATATGGAAGATATAGACTGTAGGGAAATAGATGGTGACATCTTGCAAAATGTCCATATTCCAGAGGAGGAAGTGCTGGATGTCTTGAAACGGGTAAAGGTGGATAAATCCCCAGGACCTGATCAGGTGTACCCGAGAACTCTGTGGAAAGCTAGAGAAGTGATTGCTGAGCCTCTTGCTGATATATTTGTATCATCGATAGTCACGGGTGAGGTGCCGGAAGACTGGAGGTTAGCTAATGTAGTGCCACTATTTAAGAAGGGTAGAAAGGACAAGCCAGGGAACTATAGATCAGTGAGCCTGACATCGGTGGTGGGCAAGTTGTTGGAGGGAATCCTGAGGGACAGGATGTACATGTATTTGGAAAGGCAAGGGCTGATTAGGGATAGTCATCATGGCTTTGTGCGTGGGAAATCATGTCTGACAAACTTGATTGAGGTTTTTGAGGAAGTAACATAGAGGATTAATGAGTGCAGAGTGGTAGCTGTGATCTATATGGACTTCAGTTCAGCATTCGACAAGGTTCCCCATGAAAGACTGATTAGCAAGATTAGATCTCATGGAATACAGGGAGAACTAGCCATTTGAATGCAGAATTAGCTCAAAAGTAAAAGGCAGGGCAAAGGGGATGGTGGTGGAGGGTTGTTTTTCAGACTGGAGGCCTGTGACTAGTGCAGTGCCACAAGGATCGGTGCTGGGTCCTCTACTTTTTGTCATTTACATAAATTATTTGGATGCGAGCATTAGAGGTACAGATAGTAAGTTTGCAGATGACACCAATATTGGAGGTGTAGTGGACAACGAAGAGGGTTACCTCAGATTACAACAGGATCTTGATCAGATGGGCCAATGGGCTGAGAAGTGGCAGATGGATTTTAATTCAGATAAATGTGAGGTGCTGCATTTTGGGAAAGCAAATTTTAGCAGGACTTATGCACTTAATGGTAAGGTCCTTGTGAGTGTTGCTGAACAAAGAGACCTTGGAGTGTAGAATCATAGCTCATTGAAAGTGGAGTCGCAGGTAGATAGGATAGTGAAGAAGGTGGTTGGTAAGGTTTCCTTTATTGGTCAGAGTGTTAAGTACAGGGGTTGGAAGGTCACGATGTGGCTGTACAGGACATTGGTTAGGCCACTGTTGGAATATTGCGTGCAATTCTGGTCTCCTTCCTATCAGAAAGATGAAACTTGAAAGGGTTCACAAGAGATTTACAATGATGTTGCCAGGGTTGGAGGATTTGAGCTTTAGGGAGAGGCTGAACAGGCTGGGGCTGTTTTTCCTGGAGCATCGGAGGCTGAGGGGTGACCTTATAGAGGTTTACAAAAGTATGAGGGGCATGGATATGATAAATAGGCAAAGTCTTTTCCCTGGGATCGGGGAGTCCAGAACTAGAGGGCATAGGTTTAGGGTGAGAGGGGAAAGATATAAAAGAGACCTAAGGGGCAACTTTTTTACACAGAGGGTGGTACGTGTATGGAATGAGCTGCCAGAGGAAGTGTTGGAGGCTGGTACAATTGCAACATTGAAGAGACATTTGGATGGGTACATGAATAGGAAGGGTTTGGAGGGATATGGGCCAGGTGCTGGCAGGTGGGACTAGATTGGGTTGGGATATCTGGTCGGCATGGACAGGTTGGACCGAGGGGTCAGTTTCCATGCTGTACCTCTCTATGACTCTATGACTCTAACTCCACAGAGGCCAATAACATGTCACCAAGTAACCATCTATTTATGTGTGCGTAGTACGTGACATTGATCTGGCTCCCTGAGAGCCAGCTGTCAGAGTGACCGGAACCTCTGACAGGGCTGTTTATATCTGTCAGCCAGGGTTCTCTGATTGGACCAGGTTGACAGCCCCAAACAGGAAACTCATATTCTATGAAGTCCACCTGGCTGACCTCGTTACAATCACCAAATCCCTACTCCATCCCTACTCCTCTAAGTTGGGCTTTTGGGCCTATTTTCCTTCTTGTAACCCCTCATTGCGTATTTTCACAGCAGGCCTGCCCGCCACTTGCACCCAGACCCTCTTGGAAGAAACTCATCCTCTTCTTCAGATAGTAAATGCATCGAGGCTGTGACATCCACCATGTCCAACTCACACCTCAAGATTTCTTCAGTGCTAGAGGGGGAGAGCCCATGGATTCTGACAGCCTTTCCGGCTGTTCTGAAAAGGCCAAGAATGCTTTGCACCTGTCCCATTTGTGAGTTTGCTGCTTTCATGTGATCCACATGTTGTTCAGGACTACCTCACATATCTGAACTTTGTACCTTGTGGGTACTGACCTCACATCGACCCTGCCTCTTATTTATGTAGGGTCATTTCCATGGTTTTGACACCAAACTATATCTCGGAAGTGAACTACCTCTCGTTTAGAAGAGTCTTATGTCCAACATTGATAATCTTGATGCTATTTCACCCTCCACCCAGGTCTGGAATGATCAGATTTAACCTGATGCAGAGTCTTCTCACCTTTAGCATTAGGAGGTCAGATAATCAAATAGGAACCAAGACAGTTTGATATCAAGTGAAGCTGTAGGCTGTTTCTTCAAGCCTGCCTTGGACTGCTCTTTCTGCCAAACCGTTGGACAATGGATGGTATGGAGCTGTCCTTATATGCCAAATACCACTTGGCTCTAGGGAAGTTCCCTTCTTGCATATAATGGCCTGTTGTCTATGACCAACGCTTCTGAGAGCCCATGTACTGCAAAAGATGCTCACAGCTTTTCTATCATCATCTCTGTATTTGACAACTGAACTCTGTATATGTCCAAACACTTAGGGTGAGCATCCACAATGCTGAAGAATGTTGAGCCCATGAAAGGGCCAGCGGCATAGACGACATGTAACTGAGTCCAGGGTTTACTTAGCCATTCCCACGAATGTGGGGGAGCTGCTGGTGGTAATTTTTGTCCTTGTCGGTACTCGCGGCACTGCCCCATCAATGCGGCTACATCTACATCCAATCTTGGCCACCAGATATAATCTCTCATAGAGTCATGGAGATGTACAGCATGGAAACATCCTTCAGTCCAACCCGTTCATGCCGACTAGATATCCCAACCCAATCTAGTCCCACCTGCCAGCACCCGGCCCATATCCCTCCAAATGACTCTTAAATATTGCTATTGTACCAGCCTCCACCACGTCCTTTGGCAGCTCATTCCATACGCATCCCACTGTCAGCGTGAAAGAGTTTCCCCTTAGGTCTCTTTTTATCTTTCCCCTCTTACCCTAAACCTATGCCCTCTAGTTCTGGACTCTCCAACCCCAGGGAAAAGACTTTGTCTATTTATCTTATCCATGTCCCTCATAATTTTGTAAACCTCTATAAGGTCACCCCTCAGCCTCCGACGCTCCATGGAAAACAGCCCCAGCCTGTTCAGCCTCTTCCTATAGCTCAAATCTTCCAATCCTGGCAACATCCTTGTAAATCTTTTCAGAACCCTTTCAAGTTTCACAACATCTTTCCGATAGAAGGAGACCAGAATTGCACGCAGTATTCCAACAGTGGCCTAAGCAATGTTCTGTACAGCCACAACATGATCTCCCAACTCCTGTACTCAATACTCTGACCAATAAAGGAAACCTTACCAACCACCTTCTTCACTATCCTGTTTACCTGCGACTCTACTTTCAAGGAGCTATGAACCTGCACTCCAAGGTCTCTTTGTTCAGCAACACTCACTAGGACCTTACCATTAAGTGTATAAGTCCTGCTAAAATTTGCTTTCCCAAAATGCAGCATCTCGTATTTATCTGAATTAAACTCCATCTGCCACTTCTCAGCCCATTGGCCCACCTGGTCCAGATCCTGTTGTAATCTGAGGTAACCCTCTTTGCTGTGCACTACATCTCCAATATTGGTGTCATCTGCAAACTTACTGTCTGTACCTCTAATGCTCGCATCCAAATCATTTATGTAAATGACAAAAAGTAGAGGACCCAGCACTGATCCTTGTGGCACTCCACTGGTCATAGGCCTCCAGTCTGAAAAAACAACCCTCCACCACCACCCTCTGTCTTCTACTTTTGAGCCAGTTCTATATCCAAATGGCTAGTTCTACCTGTATTCCATCAGCCAGTATCTTCATTTTGGACAACCGAGGATGACCCTGGTGGAGTTCGGGAAATCACTCTTACTCCCCATAATAGAATGCCGTTCTGTACAGTGATCTGATCTCACCAGCTCCAAAAAGGTCTCGATTGTGGTTGTGATGGTCTTTTTGTTTCCCCATTACCACCAGTTGTCTTAGTTTTGCCACGACTTGATCTTTTTGCGTCCACAGTCTGATATTGTCAGCAGTGACTGCAAGTGTGTCCAGAATGTTTAAAACCAGAACAGATTCTTCTAGTGGGAGAAATAGCCATGGTGTATCTGCCAGCAGGAGGCAGCTCAAAGCATCCACACTTGCAACTTGGCCTTCCGGACAGTGGTCCAACTTGTAATTGTACGTATTTAAAATGAGAGCCCACACTGAATTCAATCTGAAGCTTTTTGAGTCGTCCTAGCAGTGGTTTGTGGTCTGGCACTTTTACAGTCCATAAACGTATTGGTGGAGCTTTCTCAGATCAATGATGACCACCAGACCCTACTTCTCTATCTGGGTGTATTTGTGCTCTGCATCAGCCAAAGTCCAGGAAGCATACATTATGGATCATTCCTCCTATTGGACCATCGGTAAGTCAACACTACACTGATACTGTATGGGAAGGCATCACATGTCAGCACCAGACCTTGCTCTCGATCATAGTGTGCAAACACTTTAGGCTATGATAGCTGCTTTTTCACTTCCCTAAAAACTATGTCTTGGGTACAAGACCATTTCCAAGGCTGACCCTTCTTCAGTAGCAAATGTAAGGGTGTCAGGTTGGAGGCCAGGTTAGATATGAATTTTCCACAATAATCACCAATGCAAGGAAATACCTAAGCTCCGGTACAGATGTGGGGCCGAGGTACATTTGATCAATCTCATATATTAGTCAAAACTTTTATGGGTATTAGTTGTAGCATATTTCTGAGAATCCTCATCTAACTACAATTGCAAGCATGCATGACTTATGTCCAGCTACATGAAGAACAGCCAATCCTGCACCACATCCCCCACCCCTGCCATCCCGCCAACTTTGTGTATACATCCTCCATGCAACAGATTGGGTATCTATCCAGCTGCGAGAAGCAGTTTACCATTTGTTTAAAATCCCCACAAATGTGAACCAACTTGTTAGGTTTCACAATTGGAACGACTGGTGCTGCCTATTCCACAAACTATACGGGTTTGATGATACCTTCATTTTCCAAGCTCCTGATTGCTGCCTCTACTTTTGCACATAAGGCAAATGGCACTAGGCAGGCCTTGCAGAATCATCAAATTGCTTCTGGGTCAACATGCAAGGTGGCCTTAGCTTCTTTGATATCTCTGGATCTTCCTGAAAAACATATGGGCATTTAATTAGGATTTCACTCAAGCAGCCGTTTTCTAATCAAAAAAATATTGAGCCACTCAAGCTGTATCTTTCTGAACCAATTTTGCTCCATCAGGTTTGGGCCAAGCCTTTTCCCACAATAAGTGGTAACTGAACCAGCTACTTCTGATATGAGACCAGAACTGAAGTTGTACGCTTAATCTTTCAAGGTTCCCCAGTATAGATTCTCAGTCTAGCTGAGGTCTTACGCAAAGTTAAGGGATAGACTTCAAAGCGAATTTTGTTAAAAACTGGTCCTGCAATCACTGAAATGGTTGCACCCGTATCAACCTCCATTAGAACCAGATAACTGTTTAACCAGACCTTTATTTTGATTGGTTCTGATTTGGATGTTGCTAATCAATTTAGCTGTTCCAAGCCAAATGTAGGTGGGTTTTCCAGGGTGCATTCTCCTGAATACCGGCCTCTGAGTTCTGTTACTCATTTCAGGCATAATGGGACTCTTTTGTTGTCTTGAGTCCCCATACTGACAGCAACTACAAGGGCTTGCCAGTCCAGACCATGAAGAAAATGTTAACTATTTGGCCGAGGCTTAACTTTGTATTGGGGTTTTGCTGTTGGATGACCTAGAGTCCTTCTGTTCAGGTTATGTCCTGAGTGAAGCTATGCAAGTACCTTCGCTCAAGTGGTGTCCTCCAAGCTCAGTCAGCCTGTCTTGGGTGTCCATTTCCGTCTGCATACCCTGTAACTCATGCTCCACTTGCTGCATTTTCTAATGACAAAGCCAGTTGTAGTGCCTGTTTGAAGTCCAATTAGGCTTCAGCTAGTAGGTGCTTTTGCATGGTTACATCATTAATCCCATATTCTAAACGGTCTCTTAGCATCTCATTAAGAATTAAATTGAAGTCACATGCATCTGTCAGTCATGTTAACTTCATCAAAAATCCCTATACAGATTCCCCTCATTGCAAACTGCCAAGTAAAATCGATATTATCTCAGAATTAAAGGAAGCTTGGTGCTGTAATATTCCTTGACTAAATCCATCAACTCTTGAAAGGTTTTCGGCTCTGGTGCCTCAAGAAATGTTAGGTTCCAGATAACCCAAATAACTGCGGTTCCACAAGCTTTCAGGAGAATTACTCATTGCTTTCCATCTGCCCCAATATCATTTTTTCCAGAAAAATAATGCATTCATTCCACATATATGGCCCAGTCTTTGACAGCATGATCAAATGTGTCAAGTTTTCCAGATAATTGCATGATGCCGGAAATGCTTACTCCAACTCAGAGACGGCTGTTGTGAACAAATTTCTTCAGGACCATATTTTGTTTCTTGTCAGCACTGAGATAGCTCCACAGAGGTCAGTATCCTGCCACCGAATCACCCTTTATTTATATTTACTTGACACTTGTCCAGCTTCCTCAGAGCCAGCTCTCAGAGTTGATAGAATCTCTGACATTCCTGTTTATTATATGTCAGCAAGGGCTCTCTGACCTGACCGGGTTAACAGCCCTAATCAGAGAAGTCATATTCTATGAGGTCCACCCGGCTGACCTCGTTATAATCTCTAAAGTACTGACTCTCTTCACAACACAAACTGTCTCCCCCTTGGCCTCAGCTCAGTCCTGACCCCTTTCACTTATCTCTATTCCACAGCATCTGCCTCAAACACCTGGCCTTCCCTCAGCCCTGACTAGATTCCCTCCTCAGTCCAGATATTTCCTCTCTGCTCTGATTTCTTGCCTTTTTTTGTTCCTGCTTGTGATGGTCTGTTTGCGATTCACTAATAAGACAGTTTCATCTTATCAATCCTGGTGGCCACATTAAAATGGACTTGCATGGTCTTTTAAATTTGTAGCCACTTCGTACTGTGGAGAATTATCGAAAGAAATCTAAGCACAGCAGGGCTGCTCAACAGCAATGAAATTAATGACCAGATAACTGTTATTACTTATTTTGATTGAGGGATGAATGTTGACCATGAGACTGGAAAAAGTCTCCCTGTTCTTCTTCAATTCTTTAAAAATGTCATAGGATCATTTATATGTATCTGAAAGGATAAATGTGACCTTTGTTTAATGTTGCTTCTGAAAATCGCACTTCCAATAATACAGCAGATTCTAAAGTGTCGGCCTACTAAGTGCTCACATCTCCAGAGTGGGGCTCAAGGGGAAAGTGTCAGTATTAAGCCAAAGCTAACATTAGTTGAACTAAATAGTGTATCAAAAATACAGATAAGTTAAGTATTAGAAGAGAGTATATTGAAAATTGAAAATTACTAAAAATACATTTGGTTCAAATTTTGTTAGTTTTATTTTCTGTATATGCATTTTGAATGTTTTTAACTTATTCAACATCAGATTCATATTAAATCTATATTAAATGTTTTATTCTTCCATAGTACAGGACATTCTGCTGAAGCTCTTGAGTATCTGAAACAGTTTCTGGCCCTGGCAGAGAAAATTGATGATAAACAAAGTCTTGTGGATGCTTGCAGATTCCTTGGAATTATGTATAATAACCTGGTAGGAATCAGTTTTTACACTTGGAAGTATAAATTGGACCTTGTCTCATTTTATAGGTAAAAACGTACACAAAGATCAATTTATGTGATAATACTTATGGATATCTTAGAAACATCTGACCTGAAATTTTGGGTTGTTCCACTTTTTTTACACAACACCAGGTTATAGTCCAACAGGTTTATTTGGAAGCACTAGCTTTCGGAGCACTGCTCCTTCATCAGGTGGTTGTGGAGTATAAGATCATAAGACACAGAATTTATAGCAAAAGGTTACAGTGTGATGTAACTGAAATTATATATTGAAAAAGACCTGGATTGTTTGTTAAGTCTCTCATCTTTTAGAATGAACATGTTGGTTTCAGTTCTTTCATATTTAAATCACAGAACTTTTTTAAAGTTACATTCTCAAGTGAACTTTAACAGTTGGTGTCATGTCGGCCCAGATAATGCATTGGAGGTGTGAAGTGCCCTGTGTGAGACTTTGTACCCCAGTCCAACACCGGCATCTCCAAATCATGAAGTGAAGATAGCTGACAGCTATCAAAACCAAGCGTCAAGTCACTGATGAGTTTAAATAAGTGATTTAACTTTTATTTTAAGTTCCATCACAGAATTGGACTTCAGGATTTTTTAACTGAAATTGTAGTATAGATAATGTCGACCATTGAAATTTAAGAAGTTGAGTTAAAATAGATTTGGAGGAGCTGGTGTTGGACTAGTGTGGACAAAGCTAAAAATCACTCAACACCAGGTTATAGTCCAACAGGTTTATTTGAAAGCACTAGCTTTCGAAGCACTTCTTCTTCATTAGATGGTTGTGGACCAGGACCGTAAGACACAGAATGAAGAGCAAAACGTTACAGTGTCTTGCGGCTGAAATATATTAAACAAACTTAGATTAAGTCTTTCATCTTGTAGAATGAGTTTGCTAGCTTTGGTTCATTAATATGTAAATCCCAGAACTCCTTTTAAGTCACATTCTCAAGATAACTTCAGGTTTTCGAACAAAAGGTGTCATCTCAGTTCAGACAATGCATTAAAGGTGTGAGGTTAAGACCTGTGGAATCTAATACAGTCTGAACAATGTGAACTATGGCAAGATTCTGGCAGAACTGGATGAGAAGTCTAACAAGGCCCATCTCATATTAGTAATAACATTAGCAAATTTGCTGATGATACTAAGCTGGGTCGCAGGGTGAAATGTTAGGAGATTACAGGGTGACCTGGACAAGTTAGGTGAGTGGTCAGATGCATGGCAGATGCAGTTTAATGTAGATAAATGTATGGTTATCCACTTTGGTGGCAAGAACAGGAAGGCAGATTACTACCTAAATGGAATCAATTTAGGTAAAGGGGCAGTACAGAGAGATCTGGGTGTTCTTGTGCACCAGTCAATGAAGGTAAGCATGCAGTTACAGCAGGTAGTGAAGAAGGTTAATAGCATGCTGGCCTTCATAACAAGAGGGATTGGGTATAGAAGCGAAGAGGTTCTTCTGCAGCTGTACAGGGCCCTGGTGAGACCACACCTGGAGTACTGTGTGCAGTTCTGGTCTCCAAATTTGAGGAAAGACATTCTGGCTATTGAGGGAGTGCAGCATAGGTTCACGAGGTCAATTCCTGGAATGGCGGGATTACCTTACACTGAAAGACTAGACCGACGGGCTTGTATAACTTTGAGTTTAGAAAACTGAGAGGGGATCTGATTGAGACATTTAAGATCATTAAAGGATTGGACACTTTGGAGTCAGGAAACATGTTTCCGCTGATGGGTGAGTGCCGAACCAGAGGACACAGCTTAAAAATACGGGGTAGACCATTTAGGACAGAGATGAGGAGAAACTTCTTCACCCAGAGAGTGGTAGCTGTGTGGGATGCTCTGCCCCAGAGGGCAGTGGAGGCCCAGTCTCTGGATTCATTTAAGAAAGAGTTGGATAGAGCTCTCAAGGACATTGGAATCGAGGGTTATGGAGATAAGGCAGGAACAGGATACTGATTAAGGATGATCATCCGTGATCATATTGAATGGTGGTGCAGGCTCAAAGGGCAGAATGGCCTACTCCTACACCTATTGTCTATTGTCTATTATCTCGGTAGATTTTCACAAACACGTGTATTTCTCATTAGGCAGTGGTGAGTTGTCAATTAAGGGGGAATTATTGCTTGTTAAGCACCTTTCTGACATCTCAACTTATATCATTAATATGCAGCTATCTTGCCATATTTGCCAAATAAGCTAGACATCAAGAAAACATCACATGGAGCCAAAGTACGTACCTAGTGGATTCAGCTCATCATTTTGCCCGAATGGTCTCCATGTTGCCTGCAACAAAACATCATGTCAGGGAGTGATCCACAGATTCCATCTACATGCAGCCTCATCAATAGATATTGGCATCCAGCACCTGCCATCCCATCACAACCTTCATGGCACCTCTCCACTGGCATCTGCTCACCACAGACTTGTGGTGCACAGCACACTGGCATCTAGCATTGAAAGGCTACTGCAAGGACACTTTTCAGGCACAGACAGGGACCAGCTCATGGA